>NC_092334.1:111537500-112262500 GCF_046630445.1 Rutidosis leptorrhynchoides
TTATTATTGCCGCCGAAGGTCTAAATGCTCTATCAAAGATGGCCGTTAGTAACAATCTTTTTTCGGGAGTTGAAATTGGTAAAGATAAAGTTTGTATCTCACACCTTCAATATGCGGACGATACGATTTTCTTTTGTGAGTGGAATCCCCAAAATATTCGAAACCTCATGAAACTTCTAAAATGTTTCGAACTCACTTCAGGTCTAAAGATCAACTATGGGAAAAGTAGTTTGTTTGGTTTAGGTGTGGATCAACACGAGACTGCATTTATGGCCAAGTGCTATGATTGTAAAATTGGCTCGGTTCCCTTTAACTATCTTGGTCTCCCTATTGGTGCGAATATGAATAAGATGAGTAGTTGAAAACCTGTTATGGATAAATTTGAAAAATGTCTTTCGGATTGGAAAGCGCATTTGGTGTCATTTGGTGATCGCACGACTCTTGTTAAATCGGTGCTTAATAGCCTCCCGTTGTACTTCTTCTCGCTCTACCGTGCCCCGCCGTGTGTGTTAAACAAACTTGAAAGTGTGAGACGTTCTTTTTTTTTGGGCGGGTCGGGAAATCTTTCAAAAATTGCTTGGGTAAAATGGGATGAGGTGCTTTTACCTTATGGGGAGGGTGGGTTGAATTTGGGTTCTTTGAAAAGTAAAAATTTAGCTTTGATTGGCAAGTGGTGGTGGAGGTTTAAAACCGAAACTTCCTCTTTGTGGGTCAAAGTTATTGCGAGCATTTATGGGTCAACGGGTGGGTTGGGCGAACTTGATAAATTTGCATGTAATACTACTTGGGTGAACATTATTAAAACAGGTGCGAAGATCGATGAGACGGGAGTTCCATTTTCAAAGTCTTTCGTGAAAGTTGTTGGTAACGGCTCGGGCACATCTTTTTGGCATGATTTATGGGTGGGCGATTCGAAATTGTGCAACAAATACAAGAGATTATTCAAATTAGAATCAAACTCAAATGCTAAGGTTGCGGATCGATGGGTTTAGAATGGTTCTTCATGATGCGGGAATTGGGAATGGGTTCGTTTACCAAGAGGCCGAACAGGGGCTGATCTTGCGTTGTTAATAGCCGACCTCACCTCGTGTATTTTGGTTCCAGATAAGCAAGACTCATGGCGATGGCAAGGTTCGAATAATGGACTCTTTACAACAAAACGTCTTTCTTGTTTGTTAGATTCAAAGATGTTAAAAGTTAGTACTAATATGGTGGAAACATTGAGAAATAATTTTATCCCTAAGAAAGTTGAAATCTTCATTTGGAGGTCGAGGAAAAAACGTATTCCAACTTTGATAGAGCTTGACAAACGTGGGATTGATCTTCATTCCGTTCGTTGCCCTCTTTGTGACGACGGGGTGGAATCGGTTGACTATGCCTTGCTCTTTTGTAAGAAAGTCTTCGAGATTTGGGAGAAGGTGTTCAAATGGTGGGGATTTAATGTGTTTTCTTCGGCTAGTTTGTGCGAGATTCTTCAAGGTTCTTCAATTGGGGCTATGACGGATTTAGGCTCCAAGATTTGGCAAGCGGTTCTTTGGTCTTGTTGTTATCTCATATGGTGGAACCGAAACCAATTGGTCTTTAACAAAAAATGTTGGACCACTCTGGTAGCATTATGTGAGATTCAACTTAAAACATTCGAGTGAATTGGGAAAAGATGCAAATCACTTCATATCGATTGGCACTCTTGGCTACACAATCCCCAATCTTTTGTTATGTAAATTCTTGTGTTTTGATGTATGTTGGCTTAACGACTTGTTTAGTTAGCATATAACTCTTGAGTTGTACATGATGGTTGTTTAATAAAATTGTCGCTTTCAAAAAAAAAAAATTATTTTATCTCATAGAAATAGTAAAAAGAATAAAAAAATTAAGTTAAGTTCTAGATCATTAAACATGATTTACGCATATAATAAATAATGGTAAATTGGTAAATACAAAGTTACCCTAAAAGAATTTGTTGCATGATTAAATATTAATTATACGATATTTATTGTTGTTTGAATTGAATGTTTGAGTTATATCATAAGTCTCTTGGTATCTATAATCTTAATTAATCTTATTTTATTAACTTTAAAATGTTTAAAATATTGTATGAACTGAGTAGATACGAAACTTTCTTGTTTAATATTTAAAAGTTGAGTTCATTTTGGTTTAGGGTAAATTTTTTGTATGAAGTGTGATAATGTATGGATGTTAATACTTAATAGCCTATTAAAAGTTGAGTTCATTTATGGTAAACATTTTGTATGAATTTTGTATATAATATATGGATGTTAATAATCTATTTTTGTATGAAGTGTTTAAACGTATCGAAGTTAAATAGTGTACGGGGAATATTCAAATGAAACCAAGTTTTAAGTTGAGATTCAAGGGATCAACTAGAGTGCGACACGTGGCGCGATAATCACATGTGATTGGAAAAAAAAAAAAAACTTCAAAAAAAATATTTTTTTTGAATTTTTTTTTAAATTTTTTTTTTCAAATTTTTCTTTTGTTTTTTCGAATTTTTTTTAATCACATGTGATTGAATTGACATGCAATAAATCACATGTGATTCTGCATGTCAATCACATGTGATTGAAAAAAAAAATTATTTAGTAAAATGATGAATTTTAATAAATTTGTGCTAAAATCTTTAAACACCAAGTTTTTGATGAAAACTTGATCAAATTACCGAATTAAAGTTTGAGATTTTGAAGATATGATCACGAAACGCTAACAAACTTAATCAAATCACCGAATTAAAGTCTATTACCTGTTGAAATTTTTAAAAAAAAAAAAAAATTTTGAATTTTTTTTTAATCACATGTGATTGGATTTGACATGCAGAATCACATGTGATTGAATTTGACATGCTAAATTAAAAAAAATTAAAAAAAAATTTCAAAAAATTTTTAAAAATTTTTTTCAAAAATTTAAAAAAAAAAATTGAATTTTTTTTAATCACATGTGATTGTCTCGCCACATGTCGCACTCTGATTGGTTCGTTGAATTTTAAGCAAATTATTGGATTCAAAGGATTACAATAGTATATACATAATAGTACTGCTCACCAAAACCTATATATCTTGCCCAAAAACCTTTAAATTTTGTCCAAAATTTTTCAAATTTTGCCCCAAAACCTTCAAATTTTGCCCCAAAACTTCAATTTTTGCCCCAAAACCTCCATATTTTACTCAAAAAAATTGCTATGGTTATAAAAAAAAATTTCGCCCCCGGTGAAAAAAATCCTGGATCCGCCACTGAATAGTAGTATTTAATTACATGAAAACACATGACTTTCTTCGGTTATTTTACTAAATTGATATGCTTTTTTTAGTTTGGATATAAGATATGTTTGAAATAGTCTTTACTTGATTCTAGTTTCTAGCAATATTTTTTATATGAATTTTTGGATAGTTGCAAGTGCCTGGTTGCTGGTGTTGGTGTTAGTGAATGGTGATTACTGTTTTAAGAATTAAATTAATCTAAATAAATAAATAAAAGAAGGTGAAACAAAAAGGTTTGTTTTAGGGGAATTGCATACGCGCATCTGAATAAACTGTAGGGACTAGTTATGTCAATTACAGTTTAAATTAGGTTAGATTAAATTAAATTAAATTAAATTAAACTTATAATATACCTAAACCACGGTTTATTTGTCGATCTGCTACGGTGGGACTAGATCATTTCCATCATCGACCATCGTCAACTGATAATTTCCGTCGTCAACCGCTTCAATCCACCTTCATCTCACCGAGAGTTTTGATTTTTTTATTAATATTTTTATCAACACACTCCTTTATATCTAGCAATATTCAATTACTCGGTCGAAGTTGAAAGTATCTTGAAGGTATGATACTCTTAAATATATTATTATCAATCAATTTAATAATATGTTTTTGTGGTACTTTGGTTGAATATAGTTTAATCACCGTGATTATATAGGTTACAAATTTATTTGTTTAGTACTTGTATTTGGTATCACTACCGAGTTTTTAGTGAAATTTTTATGGGTTTTTTTTTTTATCGTATATATCATTATTAACTTTTAAAAACTCATATTTACCAACCTGGAGTAATTAAGATCACAAATACTCAATTTAAACTCATAAATCACATCTTATTTACCCCTAAGACCGATTCTAACCGCGCGTCAGATCCCATCCGTCAGTCCAATTGGCCAAACTAAAGAAAACTGGCAGAAAATAACACGGCTGTCAGTTTTCATCAATTTGGGGCGTTGATCACAAAATTGATTAGAAAGTATTGAATAATAGCAGTAGTTAAATACTTGGAGGAAAAATTTATTTGCCGATTTCATTAGTGAAGGTGAATTGGGGCATATAAATGGTCGTTATAGTTTGTACGAATGCATTTCTATAAAATGGGTATATGTGATATTTTCTATTTTAAGTGGGTATATATATATATATGATATATAATGTAATTAATTATCTAGAATGGGTATATACGATATTATTCATTTTAAATGGGTAAATATGTTATTTGTGAAGTTAAGGACGGGAAAGATGATAAAACCCCTATAAATAATAGTGGTGGGAAAAAGTTTAACTGCTTGGCGGGTTTTGAAAAACAAGTCAAAGTGGTACGCTCCGGACTCGGGTGGTCATGTTCCTTTAGATGTCGACGATGAGGGCTTTGAGATTCCACTTTCTCAAAATAACGATCTTTTTTATGACGATCCTTTTCCGAGACCAATGGGCCGAGATAAGGCAAAAAAGAAGGCACGGTCAAACTATTCTAGTGACTAGTCGTTCGACTCGTTCATCAAAAGTGGAAGAGGCTTTGGATGCTATTTCAAAGTCTAAGGTGGAGAAGCCAAAACAAGAGCAACGTCGAACCGTTTTTGCAAATGCCGGCATTTTGACCA
Organism: Rutidosis leptorrhynchoides; assembly: GCF_046630445.1. Taxonomy (NCBI): domain Eukaryota; kingdom Viridiplantae; phylum Streptophyta; class Magnoliopsida; order Asterales; family Asteraceae; genus Rutidosis; species Rutidosis leptorrhynchoides. Next base: position 111,542,377 of record NC_092334.1, read on the forward strand.
TAGGAATTTTATGTTCATATTTTTAAAAAGTTATAAAGAAAAATATATTTTCTACAGTGTTAGATTAAGTATATATCTCTCGTGCAATTTCCATTTGGTGGTTTAAAACAAAACATCAAAAAAAATATTTTAAACAAATTTTAGAATCAAAAATGTCAATATGATATATATATATATATATATATATATATATATATATATATATATATATATATATATATATATATATATATATATCCGACAATGTAAATTAAGACTTAGAAAAAGTTTCAATGGGTTTCTCTTCAACCTATTGTGTCATATACAAAATATATAGAAACATGTCTAAATGGAGACAGGTCTATAGGGTTTGTGAATGGGTCTAGTGGGTCGACCATAACAAGTTTCATTTATGAAAGCATTCATGGTTATATCATTTGTTATGTAAATTAATGTGTTTTTATATATAAAATAAATATAAATAATATATAATAATAACTAAAATAATATAAAAAATCAATTCTAAAAGTATATGATCTGTTTGACCCATTTGACCATTTAACTCATGACATGTTTCGACCCATTACCCGACCCAACCTGACCTAATTAGACCCGTTTAAAAATTTTACTCGTTTGACCCATGACCCATTTTAATCCAAACCCGTTTTGACCCGTTACCCAAACCGACCTAACTTGACCCGTTTGCAAGGTATAATTATTGTATATGTTGACTCATCGGAACTAATATTTTACCATAAAATAGCAGCCCACCTTGCAGTAATCTAGAACTACCTAAGGAGGTTAGTGCTAAGGTTACTAAACAATAATACAAACATGTCTAATTTAGATGTATGTACGTTTTGGAAGGGAAATTGACGTAAACATGAGTTATATTTACGTTAATTTAAAAAGTAGTACTATTTCGACCAAAATTGATGTTGGGTTGATGAAAGACGTTCTGGGATCAGTGACGGAGCTTGAATACTAACAACGAGAGGGCCAAATTACTCAATCAAAACATATAGTCTCTTAATTTAATAACCTACATAGGTTTTAACATTCAATAACAAAGGAATAAACCGTATCGATATGCTAGTCTCTTCTAATTTCAATTTGGTGGGGTCAAGATTTAACTTTATCATATCTAGTTTTTAAAACTATGAAAATTGCTATTAACAACATAAGTTTTTGGGGAACCATGGCCCACCCCTGCCCCTTAAATCCTCCGTCATTGTCTGGGATAAAACAGAGTTATTGAAGGATTTTGTTTATGTGAGTGTGTAAATCAAGTGTGTCAGGACAATCCAATAGTATTTGTCCCCCAAATACTAGTTACAAAATGGTTATATGTTACAAGTATAAAAATGTTTCTCAGGTACCAACAGACCTTTGGTCCAGCGGTATCGCGGTTGCACTTGTGCACCCGCCGAACTAGAGGTCTCAGGTTCGAGCCTCGTCACCTACACAGGCTATTATAACATGAAATGCCTTGAGGGTGGCCCAAAGGGAAGTTTTACTGACCCGCTCCGGGACTAAGGTCCGGCCCGCCTGCCCCGTATGGGATGGGTTAAGGGTCTGGACCCTCGTGAGTGTGGTTCGGGTTCCTGACCGAACCTGTGTGTGCGCAAATGATGAGGGTCGTTGAAATAAATGATTTGCTGATTCAAATTTGCCGTTCAAAAAAAAAAAAAAAAAAAAACTGTTTCTCAGGTCTACTAAGTCATGTACTCTAAAATATTTACCGAAAATAATTATTAAAACCAAACCAGTCACAAATTTGATGCAAGTATGCCAAATTGTTCAGAATGACAAACAACTGAGAATTATTAAAAACAAAAACATGTCTGACTTTCATTACTACACTGAAATAGAATTAACAGAATTAGAAACGACAAGATCTTCGACGACTTTTTCTACGATCAGTTTTCGATTGAAGTGAACAAGAGTTTGTGTTGATGCCACGGTTTGATAACAGGCTGTACGGATACATAACTATACCTGTCTCTGGATACATAACTATACCTTTACCTGTCTCTGGATGCATAACTATAAATGTCTCTGATTTTTCTTGACGACCAACAATGTCAACTTCATATGTAGCCCCATGTTTCAAGTTGTAAACAAAGAACCGATCGCTTCCAGGTTTACATCTAATCAATACGTCCCCATCTTTGTTCCAAGATCCTAAAACCCTTATGCAGCTTCCAAAAATTTGGTCTTTAATATTGAATTGGCAACGCATCACCCATTTATTCAGCTTCAAACTAAATACCCAAATCATCATGGTAACACAGTTTTTGCGCACAAGACCAACCTCCCCGTTTAGATCTACTAAATGATCACTTGCCGTTTGCGTCTGTGTTGTTTTGGGAGGACAATACCACCCAAACTCCTCCTTTCTAACATCAAACCATATAACTTCAATATCAGTATGTCAATCAATAAAGCTAACCAACCAATGCAAACGACCATGAGCGAATACAGATTCACCTTTTACTGGTAAACATGGAACTTGTGATATTTCTTGCCACGAGTTTCTGCCAAATACATGTACCATAGTGCATAGGTTCTTCCTTACCAACTCACGGTTATCAGGCGCAACACTTTTTTTAAGAAAAACACACACCGCCTTAAAAGTGTTGGAGGAATCGTCAAAACCAAGCCCACATGACTCTCGGGTAAGGTGGTACGACAGAGGTGAAGGAAGTGGGGGCAACTCGTAACACTCTTTCCTTCGAGGATGGATAGCAGACAAAGTTTTCACATGTCTACCATTATGTTGTGCTATTAAGAGCAGCCCATTGCAACTACTTTTGAGTTGTACTCTGACTATAGAATCTTCTGAGGTAGGTTTCTGGCACACGTAATTGATACGCATGTCCCTGATGACATAATTAATTATCCCATGTTGATTGCGGGGCCGGTCGGTAAGAGCCTTGGTTACGCTTAAGTCCAGATCAGTCTTTTTACAAGAACATTTCATGATGTGGAAACACAGGGTACGTGGTAGTTCAGTACGAAGATTTTCATGGAACATTATGGGTATGGGATCTTCTTTAACTTGTTTGCCATGAATGAAGCCAAGATGCGGATCGTCAATATACTCGCACCATTGTTTCGATACACAACGTGCACACACCAAACATTTAACAGGCAATCTTGACAGGATGTCAAACACGATGTTGGAAGGTAACCGATCCATGTCGTAATCTATTAGATGATAACCTATTGATTAACAATTTAGAATGTTAAAATTGCGACATGCATATAGCTGAAAATATAGCATTCGTTATTATTATGTAGAATAAAATGGTGAGTGTGAGAGAGAAAGTGAGGAGAGAGAAAGTGAGGCAACATGGAGAGAGAGAGAGCGGAGCAGGTTATGCACGAAATAGGTACAACAGTGCACTTCAAGATCGGTTAACTAGGCTATTCGGAATCCAATTGACATCGTTCATGTTTTTCAATTTCCCGGAAAGTTGGAACGTGGAAGATCTTTGGAGAAGCTTCAAACCCTTTGGGGATATTAGAGATATTTATGTAGCAGGGAAAAGATTGAAAAATGGCAATCGTTTCGCGTTTGCTAGGTTCGCCAACGTAAACAGTGTTGAACATCTTATCTCGAGACTTGAAAAAATCAAATTCGAAGGCAACCCTATTAGAGTATTCAAAGCTAGAGATAGGGGGGAGAAGTCGGAAGATGAACGGCGTGGTCGAATTGAGGATCTTAGGGATAAACTTAGGGATAAAGGGATAAACTTAGGGATAAAGAGAGGTCAAGTTGGGTGAATCACTTCCAATATGAGGATCTTAGGTCCAAACTCAACAAGCAAAAGGATGAAGATCTAAGAGAAAAGTTAGATAGGAAGAAGGAGAGTAACAAAGGGTCAGAGAACAACGGTGGGCTAGGGAATCACAACCCTTATATCAAACTTGGCAACACCTTCACAATCGAAAGAAAAATCACAGTAAAGGACCAAGAGAGTAACTTAATTGGCAGATCTATTATATGTGAACTAAAGAGTCTGGATCTATTCTTCAAGTTCGAAGACTTGTGCAGTATTGAAAACATTCCAATGACGGCATTAAAATACTTAGGTGGGATGGATGTGTTACTCGTCTTCCAAAACGATACCACTGCAAAAAATCTGATGGAAAACAAAGACCATGTTCTGTATAAATGGTGCAACAGTGTAACCATCCTCAAAAAGAATTTCAAAACTTCTGGCAAGCTTGTTTGGGTTGACATTAGGGGTGTGCCTGTCACATGTTGGAGTGAATCAACTTTCAAGCAAATAGTTGAATGGTGGGGGAAGATTATGGCTATGGAAAATTGCAACGTGGATGAAGGTAATCAGAACCTTCATACAGGCAACGTTTTGATTCACGTTCGTAAAAGTTCGGGTACGATTGATGGCTGGGTCATGTTAGCCCATGGAGATAATATCCATTATGTTTGTGTTAAAGAAGACACCTCAAGAATTGTCCAGTTCGAATTTAATTCTCAACGGGATAGTGATGCTCAGTCAGATAAATCCTCTTCAGATGATGAATGTATTGATGATAGCTATGGTTCATCAGACGAAGACGATGATGGTGATGGTGATGAGTGTTTCAATCAAGATATGGACCAAGAGGTCGCCGGAAGAGTAGATGTAAACCAACAACCTCCGACCGCCATGCCAAAGGTCAATCAACATAGTAACGGTAACAAAGATGAGGTCAGACAGAATCTCAACCGTCCAGATATAGCCGTAGATGAAGAGTCTGGCTTTTGGGGATTGGAAAAACTTTTTCATGAAAGCAATCATTATGCCAACCATGCTGGTCCAGGGCCCGAGAACTCTTTTTACGAAAAGCCTATTAATTTGGTGAGTGAGTCCCAAGACAATTTCACAAGCAATGAAAACGGTATGTTGCAGGAGGGTCATGATGGGCCATTTAGCCCAATAGGTGATTTACATGATGTGGGATCATCAGGCCCATCAAGGGTTAATGATAGTTTGGAGGAAAACTATGTTAATACTGATTTTGGGCCAGATCAAGAAAATGATGACGTTGGGCCTTTCCATGTTGGGCCTACGGACACTATTCCACAAGCAAGTGACAAATCAATTAAATCGAGCAAAAAGAATGGGATTGACAAAAGGGGGAATTCATCTCGCAAACAAAAGAATAAGGACAAGAACAATTGTTGTTGGAGATCGGTTCATAGATGGAAGGCGTCATCCAGGATGTTGAACATCAAGAGTATGGCTAGAAAAGGTACCAATCTTCGCTCCAAGTGTTCGTCTTGTGCAACAGATAAGGAAATCCACAAATCAGTATCGTGTAGCTCCAGTTCATCGATACCCAACCAAAGTGCAAAATCGAATACATACGTTCCAATTAATGATGAGGAGATTCGTGAATTTGGGAGCCGTCTGGGATTGAGATGGCAAAAGAAGAATACTCTACCTCAGTAAGATCCTTCTGTTCTTCCTTCGTTTCTGTTAGTTTTTTAATGAAGATTTTATCTTATAACATTCGGGGCTTTGGGATCGGGAAAGAAAGCAAGTTCGGGTCTTTAAAGAAATTGATTAGTAGTGAAAAGCCTTTATTTTTAGCACTGCAAGAAACAAAATTGAAATTGGTGGATAGGTCGTGGGTAGAGAAACTGTGGGGCTGTTTAGGTTTTGACTTCATCCAAAGAGAAATGGTCGGGAAATCGGGGGGTCAATTGCTTGTGTGGGACACCAATTACTTCGATGCTATTGATGTAATATCATTAAACTTCGCAATTGGCATTCGTGGGAAGTGGAAGAGTAATGATCAGTTTGTCAACATCATTAATGTCTATGGTCCTCATGAGGATGACAAGAAAAAACAGTTTTGGACTTCATTAGGTAACACTGTTAGCAATCGAGATGAGGCTTGGATTTTATGCGGGGATTTCAATGAGGTGCGGGACCAATCTGAAAGAGTTAACTGTGTATTCTCCGGGTATAGAGCAAAATGGTTCAACGACTTTATTCTTTCATGTGAACTCATAGATATTCCGCTTGGTGGTAGGATCTACACTCGAGTCAGTGATGATGGAATTAAGTTTAGCAAAATAGATCGTTTCCTTGTCAACGAAAAGTTTTATTGCCTCTGGGATAATTTGGCAGCAGTAGTACTTGAAAGAACCAAATCAGACCACTGCCCTATTATTCTAAAAGATGAAGAAAAGAACTTTGGGCCAAAGCCATTTAAAATTTTCGATGCATGGTTTGAAGATGTAGAGTTTGAAAAGATTGTCATGGATTCGTGGGCTGATTCTGTTTACAATGGGCCCAGGCCTGATCGTAAGTTCTTGGCCAAACTAAAAAAACTTAAAGCATAATTGAGATCTTGGAGCAAAAATAAATTCGGGAAAATTGACATGGAAATAGACCTCCATAAGTCTGTTGCAAGTTCGCTTGAACTAAAAGCTGAAACAACCACCCTTAATGATGATGAGCTTGAGTTATGGAAAAATGCTAGAAAACAGTGGCTAGAAAAAGAGAATATGAAGGCGAGCATGGCTAAGCAAAAGGCGAGAATTCGATGGGCTCTCGAGGGAGATGAGAACTCAAAATTTTTTCACTCCATCATTCGAAACAGGTACAACAAAACCAATATTCGAGGACTCAATATCGAAGGCTTATGGAATGAAAATCCGCAGGATATCAAACGGGAGGCTTTTAATCACTTTAAGAGAATTTTCGACGAACCTGATACGATGAGACCTTCGATGGAAGGGCTGTTATATCCCTCGATTTCTTCAGATGAAGCCGTAGCTCTCGAACTTCCTATAGCAGAATCAGAAATACATGAAGCTATTTTAGAGTGTGGGAGTACGAAAGCTCCGGGCCCGGACGGCTTTAATATGCGCTTTTTTAAGAAGTGTTGGGATATTGTTAAAGATGACTTGGTTGAGGCAATCAAATGGTTTTGGGAACATGGTGAAATCTCGAGAGGGTGTAATGCATCATTCGTTACACTCGTACCTAAGAAGTCGGATCCGGTCGGGCTTGGTGACTTTCGTCCAATTAGCTTAATTGGTAGCTATTATAAGATTGTATCCAAGATCCTATCAAACCGTCTTCGAAAGGTCCTACCTAAGTTGGTGAGTTCGGAGCCGAGTGCCTTTCTAAAAGGTCGTTTTATTCTTGATGGCGCCTTAATTGCAAACGAAACTATTGATTTCCTCAAATTCAAAAAAAGAAAAGGTGTTATTTTTAAGGTTGACTTTGAAAAAGCATTTGATAGTCTCAATTGGAATTTCTGTTAGAAGTTATGAGATGCATGGGGTTCGGAAGTAAATGGATCAAATGGATTTCTTCTTGCCTTATGTCGGCCTCCATTTCCATCTTGATCAACGGGTCGCCAACTGATGAATTTCTGTTGGGTAGGGGCGTTCGACAGGGTGACCCTCTATCACCTTTCCTTTTCATCCTTGCGGCGGAGGGGTTGAATATTCTTACTAAAACGGCCATTGACAGAGGTTTATTCAAAGGGATTGAAGTCGGGGAGGATAAAGTTTTAGTCTCACACCTACAATATGCGGATGACACTATCTTTTTCGGGGAATGGGGAAGTTCTAATGCACTTAATCTTCGTAATCTCCTAAAATGCTTTGAATTATCATCGGGTCTAAAAGTCAACTTTCAAAAAAGTTGTTTATACGGGGTTGGTGTGGATTTTGAAGAAGTAAGCCGTACCGCTAGACACATCGGGTGCAATGTGGGGAAATTCCCCTTTATTTACCTAGGGTTACCAATCGGGGCTAAAATGAATAAATTGATTAGTTAGGACCCGGTACTTGAAAAATTCAAAAATAGGCTTGCGAGTTGGAAAATGCGTCCGCTTTCTTTTGGAGGAAGATTGGTTCTAATTAAATCGGTTCTTAATAGTCTTCCGTTGTACTATTTTTCGTTATTTCGTGCTCCGCCTTGTGTGTTAAAATTTCTTGAGAAAGTGAGGAGAGTGTTCTTTTGGGGTAATTCGGGTTCGGGAAATAAAATATCTTGGGTGAAATGGGAAAATGTTTTACACAATTTCGGGAATGGGGGGTTAAATATCGGTACCTTAAAAGGGAAAAACTTGGCCTTGTTGGGGAAATGGTGGTGGAGGTTCAAAACCGAAACCGATTCCTTTTGGGCCAAAATTATTCGTAGTATTTATGGGTTGGACGGTGGCTTAGTGGTTGAGGATGGTCTATCACGTTCTCCGCCACTAAGTCTATGGCGTAACATTGTTAGTGCAGGTTACTCATTGGATGAACTTCAAGTGGCGTTTCGAAACTCCTTTATCAAGACTATCGGTGACGGTGGTTCGACTTCATTCTGGACTGAGCATTGGATTGGAGAAGACAAACTGTGTAATATTTATCCACGTTTATTCAGGCTAGAAACGCAGCAGTCGGTATGTGTTCGAGATCGTGTTAAAAAGAAAGAAGGGGACACCATTACTTCGTGGAACTGGTCAAGAATTCCATCAGGAAGAACGGCATCTGAACTTGATTCGCTGACTGTTCTGTTACGGGCCTACGATTTCAGCAGCGACAGCAAACCAGATTCTTAGAGTTGGACCCTCGATCGTAAAAGTTTATTCACTGTCAAAAAGCTCACCTCATTAATTGATGATCAGGTACTCTGTCATTTCAGCTCGAATCAACCTACAATTCGTAACATTCTAGTTCCAAAAAAGGTTGAAATCTTCATCTGGAGACTCCTTAAAAAACGGGTTCCGGTCAAAGCGGAACTTGACAAGAGGGGTATAGATATTCACTCGTTGCGATGCCCGCTCTGTGATGACGATTTGGAAACTATTGACCACTCTTTCCTTCAATGCAAGCAAGTGATCGATGTGTGGGTGCGGGTGCATAATTGGTGGGGTGTTAACTATCAGGCTTACTCGAGTATATCGGACTTATTAGGATCAAGCACGTATTCTTCAATGACAACTTTCGGTGAGCTTCTTTGGCAATCGATTAAATGGGTTACAACGTATCACATTTGGAAATATCGGAACAACTCGGTATTCCAAGGAAAATGTTGGAATGCCCCAATGGCTCTAAACGAAATACAATCTAAGTCCTTTTTGTGGATTTCTTCGAGAGCCAAAAAGAAAAAAATGGAATGGCTAACGTGGATGTCGAGCCCAAGTATATATCTAAACTCCTTGTAGATGTTGGATTGAATTGTATATAGCTCGTCGCTTCACAATCTCTAGTTGTAGTGATTTTTCGTGTCTGATGTCATGGCTTTTCCTTGTAAGCCATACATCTTGCTGTAACTTTTCGTGTGTTAATACAAGTCTGCTTTTCTAAAAAAAGAATCTGGAAGTGCGACAAATATACAGCTGATAATTGATTCATGTCATAATTATTTGAAATAACCTATTTGATTAGATTAACAGTATCAGAATAGCATTCCCTTTTATGTAGGACTCTAAAATCGGAAGTAATACATACATACAACATGATACTAAACAAATAAATTTGTCACATATGATTTTTTTTTGGACAGCGATTAGAATCACCCGAGGGGGACTAAACTACCCATTGCGATCATCTCCCGTTTCGACTATGCCGATGCAGCGATAATAACCCCGCCCCCATCGCTGCCCGGGAGGAAACCTTGAAACCGATCCAAGGCACGACCAAGTAAAACCCCCTCCCCTTTACCCCAAAGGATATAGGAAAGGGTCATGGGTGGATACTTCATGACATGGATGAAATTGTGTTTTTAATATGTAGCCAACGGGGGTCGAACTCCTGACCTCCCTAAAGGAGTCAGGCCACCAACCGTTTGATATACTACTGTATTACTCCGAAGTGAAACCTAATATATTATATATCCAACCAAAGTACCAACACAAATATATTAATAAGTGATAATTGATTAACGAATATAGAGTAATAAATAAATTTAAGAGTATCATACCAGCTTCGAGAATTATTCAATTTGAATGCTTGATTGTTCAACTCCAGCCGAGTTATTGGATATCGTCAGATATTAGAGGGTTTGTTGATAAATATATTTATAAAAAAAGATGGGGATGGATCTACGATTGAGTTATAATTCTTGTTATGTTTGCGGCTGGCGTTAATGTATGTCGAAAATTTAATATGAATCGAAATCTTATTTATTTTTATACAAATAAAAAATCTACTAAACATGGAAAGTAAATAACATAATAGTTTTAAACTTAAGCTCCAAGTATCTTAGACTTTAGTCTCAAGTATCTTCGACTTAAACACCAAATCTATGAGTCAATATTCGTTTCCAATACTCCCCGCAAGTTGGGGTATGGAGATTTCGAATTTTTTGCCAAAATCGTATCTATCCCAACTCTCTTTATTGTACCCGTATGGTCAAAATAATTTTTTTATGAAACACGTATACCAGCATATGGGAGTTGCGGAAAGGTAAAAAAGGAGGTGCTGCATCTGGGAGTAGCGGGATGCTGTGAATTCTGCAAGATTCTGCAGTGTGTCAGGAGAGAGAAATGTGTTGGGAGGGTTCCGCATGTCCCAAGTGCGGGATGGTCCCACCAAAACCTAATCTACTGGTACGTGTCACAATAATAAGGCGTACCGCATATCCCAATTGCGGAACCCTTAACCTAAACCCTAGCTTAGTGTGAGTTGATTAAAGCTGAAAAAAAGCTGCTAGATTCGTTTTTTCAGTCTTTTCAGAATTATTTATCTAACCCAATTCTACCAAATTCGGAACCCATAATTTAGTGTCTTATTTAAACCGGTAATATTTAGAACATTTAACAAACACTTCAATTCACATAAATGTTAAAAATTTTCCTAATCTTATTTTAAAATAATGGCTCTATCTCATCCAATTTTTATTCACCTTTTTTTGGGTGATGACGTTACTTTTCAAGATGGATGCCTTATTAGTGAAGATAATTCGGCAAAAAATGGTTTTCTATTGTGTAACAAGGTTGATTTCTCTTGGTTTGTTGATATGGTCTACCGACATGTTCGAGTTGCAAAAGAGTTATGGGAATTGGAACTCATACTTTGGTATGAGTTTAATGGTTCAGTATACAACAATCAAATATTTGACAACAATGGTTTGGAGACAATATATTTTTTGGGTGAGCGAAATCCAAAATATCAAGCTCAATTCGAAGTTAGGTTGGCGAGCATCATTCCCACACAAGAATCTCGTATTGTGAGTCGGATGCATAGTGTTATGAAATCCTCACAAAACATTCATTATGAACACGGAGGTCCATCCACATCTCACAACCATGAAGATGAATCCATAGAGGAAGAGGAAGGTGACGATGCAGATGATGCAATGTCACAAGAAAGTAATGACACTGTAGAGAGTTTTAGCATCCAAGAAGAAGTTTCAGATGACTCTGAAAATGAAGAGGATGAGGAAAATGAAGTGAATGAGGAGGAGACAGTCGTAGGAACTCAACAAGCGAGAAGAATAATATCACGGTTTGGGTTCCTTAATTCGCAAGTTGATGATGAAGGTCGACTTCCATTAGATGAAGATGAAGAACCAAATTTTACTTTTTGGTCTAATGAGACCCCTGAATTAGTCTTTGAAGGAATGGCTTTTCAAAGTAAAGCCGAATTTATGTTCGCTATTCGGAAGTGGAACATAAAGAATAGTAGAGAGATTATTATTACTGATACAAGGCCAGACTATGCCCAAATAAAATGTTTCATAAGAGAAAAAAAGTACAAGGGTCCCAAAGAAGCTTTTCCATGTATGTGGAGTGTTACTGGTTCAAGTAAGAACAAGTACCGTATATGGCGTATTTCAAAGTGGGTCGATAGCCACAATTGTTACGGGTATGTTCGGGGTAACAATAATCTTTGTTTAACATCAAGCTTGATTGCTACTGATGTTGCATGTCAAGTCAATGCAAACATGGCATATCCCGTTAAGCACATCCAAGCACACATAAAAGATACTTGGAATGTGGACGTCAGTTACGCTAAGGCATGGAATGCTAGGCGGTCTAAGGCATGGAATGCTAGGCGGATTGCTATCGAACGAATTTTTGGAACATGGGAGAGTAACTTTGCTGAGTTGCCTAGGTATATAGATGAATTAGAGCATACTAATCCAGAGACCATTGTAAGGTTTGAGCATGGTCGACAAAGTACGAGCCAGGCGTTTACATTCAAGTTTGTATTTTGGGCATTTGGCCCGTCAATTAGAGCATTTAATATGTGCATCCCAATGATTTGTGTCGATGGCACACATTTGAAAGGCAGCTACAAGGGTAAGTTGCTTACGGCGGTTACAAAAAATGCTAACGGGTATATACTGCCTGTTGCATTTGCAATGGTTGATAAAGAAAGCAACAAAAGTTGGTAATGATTTTTGCATCTATTCAGAATTCACGTGGCCTCACGTAATCCAAGGGAGTTGTGTGTTATTTCAGACCGCCATCAAGGAATTCTTAATGTCGTAAGCCAAATTCCTGGTTGGCATCATCGTTACTGTTTACAGCATATTCGTAGCAACTTTAATAGCCGATTCAAGGACCATCAGTTGAAGATATTATGTTGGACAGTCTGGTGCACTACTCAAAGAACCATTTATCGTTGGGCAATTGAAAAGATTAAAGGTATTAAAACAGAAGCTTGGCAGTATTTAAAGGACATCGATCCAAAAACGTGGTCCCTATTTAGAGATAAAGATCATCGTCGTTGGGGTAACCTTACGACAAACATAGCTGAGTCACTTAATAACGTATTGCGTTATGCTCGGTTGATGCCAATCAAAGCATGTATCGAATACACTTTTGATTACACTAGAAAATATTTCATCGAGCAATATGATTATGCGAGGGAATGGAATGCAGCGTTGGCTAGAAAATATTGGAAACTATATCAATTCCGTGAAACAAGGGCAGCGAGCCATACGGTAACAGTCTATGATGTCAAACAAGGTGTGTATAATGTTCATACAATTGGAGAAAGAATAGGAGATGGAGGCAATGAATTCATTGTGCAAATCAAAGCAGGAAAGTGTTCATGTGAAAGATGGCAGAATCAAAGAATTCCTTGCTCTCACGTCATTGCTGCTTGTGGACATCGAGATGAAGATCCAAAGACTCTTGTGAGCGGTATGTTCCGAACAAAAAGGTGGGCAAATCAGTATAAGGGTAAATTTGCTCCACTATAAGATGTTATTTATTGGGGACACTCAAGCACCGTTATTAGGGCAGATCCAGTAAAATTGATAACACATAAGGGTAGGAGATGATCACGACGGTAGAGAAATGAGATGGATGAACCTGGAAACAGAATAAGGAGACGTCCAACCTGTCGAGTTTGTGGTGGAGAAGGACATAACAGAAATTCATGTCCATATAGATGATAAATGTATGCTTTTTTATTTGTATTTGTGTACTAATAATTCATTGTTTGTGTACTCTATCTTTTAACAAACGTGATGTTATCATAGAGATAAGAAAATTACTTTCATTATTTGTTCCGGCAAACATTTATAACATAGATAATACATAAGATAATACATCTAAAACATAGATACTACAATACATATAGAAACTTAAAAAACACAAACATAAACTAAAATATAAGTTAACACAAACATAAACTAGGAGACTAGACGAGTCCTCTCGGGAATACGATACGAATCCGATGTTGAGATGCCAAGATTTCGGAATAACTTTGTGATCATCATACCAAAAGGTAAAGGAGAATTTGAGCTTTCCCTAGCTTCTTGCATCCGATTAACCATGATGTATCCGACATCAAAAGGTATACCATTCGTGATCCAGTGTATCATAAGAGCTTCAATTAGAAGCACCTTGTTGGAGTAATCATTGACCGCACATGGTGGACGTCCAGTTATGTTGCTATGGATTATAGTATATATTTTCATTTTATTTTCTCTAAGAAAACCAAAAAACATCTTTTTGGTATTAAGACAAAAGGTTAGACGTTCATCTTCAACACATGTGTTGACAACATGTTCAATAGAAGTATCACCAACAACATGTGTCTCAAGAAAATCACCATCAATTTAAGTGGTAGAATTTTAAATTTGAAGACCTCCTGTTGGAAGGCCAAAGCATTGTTGAATGTCTCCATGTCCATGCAATATGGTTGACTATTCAACACGAACCTAACATTTCTATCTTCTCTTGAAAATGAAAAATTATGATAGAACTCATGTACACTATCAGGGTAAACAGGGAATATGTCCCTTATTACACATAATAATGATAATTCTTCAAACTGATCATACGTTATTTCATGATGTTCTCGGGGCTCAGTCCCTCTTAAAAAACAACCCCCATCGAGGATTGTCCTATGAGAAATTGGAATTTGACCACGAGTAGGCATAGTATTGTGAAGAGTAAATTGTGTGTTATCTTGTAATTTTTGTGCTTCAGTAAGTGTTGGTATATAAAGAAGAAAACCAAAAAAGATGGTCTCGAAAGTGGGAGATTCGGTATATGTATAACGATTAAACTTTTTCAGCTTTTGACATAATTTTGACAGTTAAATAATGTCTTAATATGCCATCCCGAATGTGGGAGATCTGGGTTAGGTACAATAATGTAGTAAGTGTTAAATTTTCTCAGCTTTTTGACAGAATATTGACATCCCTAAAGTGGGAGACCCGGGTTAGGTAAAATAATGCACAATGACAGCTTTGTGACAGACTTTTGCCAGTCACTTTTGACAGTTTTATGGTGTCTTATAATACCATCACGAAAATGGGAGATGCGGGTTAAGTAAACCATAATTTTCCATATAAACACACGTCCAATTCTTGTTTTGAAGCAACTCACTCATCTTTTATACATATACAAAAACACACACGCACCATGGATTCAAAGTACGTTTCAATTGATGTATATCATGGCTGTGATTTTGTATGGAATGATAATACAAAATTAACAGGAGGGGAGAAAATGACGTTTGATAATGTAGATGTTTGCGGCTTTACTATGGAGAAGTTGATAAAGTTTCTTCGAGAATAGTTGTCGGAGACTCCAGTTTCAATGGACATATACTATTACAAACAATGAGTTGTTGAACCCGAAACAATGTGTTTTGAAGAAGAATGGTATCATTAGTATGGAAAGCGTGTGTGCTTTCACAAAAAATTGAGTTGTATGTTTTATTTGGAGTTTTTGAAGACGCACTTGAATTTGATACGATGTACGATAGTAATGGTGAATACTATTACGCACCTAGACCTTTTATAAATTAAAGTTACTTGTTATAGCTTAGTAGTGGTTGTGTTTTAATTATCTGTCACCTACCTGGTTACACTTAAATATTTTAAAAATGACTAAACTGCCAACTTTAACATTTTTTAGAAAAATCATCGAGAGTCTATTCGACAAACAGTCAAAGCCAAGAGTTCCGTGTTACCACAGTGTGTACTTTCACGAAAATTTTAAAAATATAGCTAGACCTGAGCAACTCGTAATAACTAATACCGTTTTAATTTTTTTCACACAACACTTTTATTAATAAACACCAAGACGATTACATATTTTTAGAGTACGACATAATTAACCTAAAACACAATATTAATCTAAACATTAAAAACAACGACAACTTTCCTAGCTTCTTAGTCAGAATCTGAATAAAACATGCCATCAGTGTCGTAAAATGGCCCAGTTGGTACATCCTCCTCATCAGTCGAAAAAACATATGCGCTATCATCTCTAAATTCGATATAGACCTTAATTTTTTCATTACGTGTCATGGCTTGACCTACCATAGCATTCCAATCTTCTTCATCTTTAAGAACTATAGCGGGAACGTTGTCTTATTTGAAATACCATACCCGTTTGTGCTCAACAGGTATGTCTTCCTTAAGAAACGCAAGCAAAGTCGATAACTCATAGTTGCGCACGTTAACACAATACTCTCTTTAGCAACCTCCGGAATAAGTCTTCACTTCACGGTCAAATTCACCACCGTAATTAACCTCTAATAAAACAGATAACTGACTCATATTTAACTGAAGAAGTTGGTGTTTAGGAAAATTATAAGTTGTAGAGATGTAGATGAGGTGTGATCTGTTAAGAAATGAGTGTAGTATATATATTGGCAAAACTATATAGTTGTTTGGGGTATAATGCACTTAGTGTTAAACTTTGACAGCTTTTTCACAGACTTTTGACAGTAAAATAATGTCTTAAAATGCCATCCCAGAAGTGGGACTTGCGGGTTAGGTAAAATAATGCTTTAATTGTTAAACTTTGACAGCTTTTTCACAGAATTTTGAGAGTAAAATAATGTCTTAATATGCCATCCCGGAAGTGGGACTTGCGAGTTAGGTAATATAATGCTCTAAGTGTTAAACTTTGATAGCTTTTTCACAGACTTTTGACAGTAAAATAATGTCTTAAAATCCCATCCCGGAAGTGGGACTTGCGGGTTAGGTAAAATAATGCTTTAATTGTTGAACTTTGACAGCTTTTTCACAGACTTTTGACAGTAAAGTAATGTCTTAATATGCCATCTCGGAAGTGGGACGTTTGGGTTAGGTAATATAATGCTCTAAGTGTTAAAATTTGACAGCTTTTTCACAGACTTTTGACAGTATAATAATGTCTTAAAATCCCATCGCGGAAGTGGGACTTGTGGGTTAGGTAATATAATGCTCTAAGTCTTAAACTTTGATAGCTTTTCACAGACTTTTGACGGTAACATAATGTCTTAATATTACATCCTGAAAGTGGGAGATCCGGGTACAATAATATAATTTAGGTTAGGTATGTACAGTTTGGGAGTTTTATTCTATATAAACCACACTCATACACCATACCATACTGTAACATCCCGTTTTTCATCATACATGTTCGAGGTACGTGATTGATCTTTAGAATGTTCATACTTGGTTGTATAATTGTATAAAGATGATTGTATGATGCGTGTATGAAGGGTACCAAGCATGTACGTGTTGCTTGTTCGAATGTCGAAGAAAACTGGACGTTGTTTGAGTTACAAGGTGTGTACGTACCTTTTTGACCCCAAATGAAGTTTGAGTTGATATTTCAAAACCTTACCATTAGAAAGGAAATCTTATTACATTTCCAAAGATATTTGATTCATTGAAAACGGAGTTACGGTCAAAAAGTTATGGCCAAAACAATTTGTTGAAGTTCGGATGAAATAGGCCATTGTCACGGCGCGACCAGAATGGCCATGGCACGACAAATGCCTATTTTGTGGGCCAGAAAGCTTAAAAAGTGATCTAAAATCACCCTTTGGGCCACAGCGCGGAGGGTTTGCTCCGCGGCGCGACAATAGGCACGATCTGGTGCTGTTCAGCCTTTTAATGAGTTAAATGAAGGGCAAAGTTGGTATTTCACATTTGGACGGGTTTTTGGCCATAAAACTGATTCCAATCTTATCCAAACCTCATTTTCTTCATTCTCTTTCCCTCCCACTCACACACCAAACCCTAGAGAGAGAGAGAGTAAAGGGTTTAGAGAGAGAAAGCTCAAATCAGGGAAGAAGAAGAGTGTTTTGGGTCGGGTCACAAGAGTTAAAGTTGTTCTCCTCGTTCACGGCTACATTGTGGTAGTGATGGTAAGTTCTAACTCCGAAATTCATCTTTATGATTTGATATTCAAGTTAGGGTTTTGAGCTTTTTAGTTGTAAAACCCATTTAGATGATGAAGTGGGTTTATGGAAACTAGTTATTTTTGATACATGGCGGGTTTTGGGTTGATTGATGTTTTGGCCACGATTAGGCTTTGGTTTTGGTTGTAATCACTTAGTTTAGTAATTTTGGAAGTGTTGGAACCCTTTTGGGTGTATTTGGGTTGACTAATTTTGAATTGGGTCAAAATTAGGGTTTATGTGTCAAATTGGGTAAGTTAAAGGTTTAACACTTGTGATTTGGTTTGATTGGTGTATTAGGGTCATTTTCACTTGTGTTAGTGATTAATGGTTAGTTTGGGCATTTTTATGACTTTGGTCAAAATGGGTAAATTGAATTGGGTCAAACTTGATGATGACACTAGTTTTAGTCAAAGGGATGTTAAACACTTTTGTTAAGTGTTAAATGGAGTTTTTTAATGAAAGTAATTGCGGGAAGTGTTTTTGGGTTAAAATGACATTTTAACAAAAGTCAAATGTGGTCAAAAGCAATATGGGTCAATATTGCATGTGTTGGGGTTTTTGGTGTAATTGGCGTTTGAAATAATTACTACCTAAGTAGTAATTTAGTGTTAAGACCTAAGTTTGATCTAATTGGTGTAAAGTATGATTTGGATTAAATTGTACTTTGTTGTGTTGGTCGGAATTACCACCCGTAGTGGTAATTGGTGAAGTCCACTTTAGGTGTCTAAATGGGCGGATTGTGGAGGTAGGTATAAACCTTTAGTTATGGGTGTTGGCGTCGAATTCTCTTGTAGAGAATGTATGTTGATTATGTGTATACCTATATGTGTATTATAGGTAAAGGTTTGCTCGGTTGCGTGTGGTGGAGATTTCGCGCATGGTTTGTAATGCTCGAGTTCACGAGGTGAGTGGAATAATTATATGCGTAGGTATATAATGTATTTATTTGTTGTAGCGTGAGATGTGTAGTGTCGATGTGCTAAGACACCACATTTCACGTGACGAGTGAAGTGTCGATGTGCTAAGACACCACTCAAAGTAAAGTAACGGATGAAGTGTCGACGTGTTAATACGCCATCCGGAGTGAAGTATCGACGTGTTAAGATGCCACCCCAAGTAAGACGAAGAGTGAAGTGTCGACGTGTTAAGACACCACTCGGAGTGAAGTATCGATGTGTTAAGATGCCACTCCAAGGACTATCACGGGTGAAGTGTCGACGTGTTAAGACGCCACCCGGGGTGAAGTATAAACGTGTTAAGATGCCACCCATGGGATTAGTGTACGACGTGTTAAGTACTCTAATGGTTGTTATGAACACCGATGGGAAATTTGTGTACCATCCCTTGTACGATTGGTTAACCATGGTTATGTGTTGTAGTGTAGCATAATATATTGTTCGGTTATATATGCTATTGTTTGTGCTAGCTTGTGGTAATGGAGATTTAGTGTTATACTTTGCGATGGTATGATATTTGAATTGCTAGCATGTATGCGGTATTTGTGTAAGTGTTTGCAAGTAAGTAGATTATATATGTACGTGTATAATTATTGCATTCACTAAGCATCAAGCTTACCCCTCTCGTTGTTTACCTTTTTACAGGTATTATGATTGTGAAGCTAGTTAGTCGTTAGACTAGATGTGTAGGAGCGCTTGGGCTCGATGGGTAGCTTTCGGATATGGATGTGGATTGGGGATTTGGTAGATCCTCGGGATTATGCTCTTGGTATCGGGTTGGGCTATTGTGTCTCAACCGTGGAGTTGAATAAATGTTTCGAGGTCGTATTGTTTGGTTATGTCGAGTCAAACCTTGTATGTGAAATACATTCTCGTAAGGATGTATGATGTCAATTGTAAACCAAGAGTCGAGATAGAATGTTAACGTGTTATTATGATAAATTGTATACGGAAACTATTTTGAAATGGTTGTGTACTTGGATGCTATTGGGACCTAACTTAAAAAAAATGTACTCCGTTTTTGGTTAACCGGATTGGGGTTGTTTCAAGTGGTATCAGAGCATAGTCTAAGGGAATTAGGTGACCTTGAAATAGGTGCCTAGTCTTAGACATATTGACGGTTGTACGTTATTTACGGGATTTGTAGGAATACGGGTCGGTTTGAGATTTGTTAGTGCCTTAGAGTAGGTGACTAACTAGGACTTGTGATTGTCCAAAGCGTGATTATGTGGGGCCTTATTTCGTGTGTAAATTAGTGCCTTAGTTTGCTAGTGTCTAATGTAAGTAGGCGAACTTGTACGTTGTTTTAGTGATAGTCACCTAGGTTATAGGTTGACTTGTTGTTGCGGTGTACTTGTGTATATTTATTATTATATTGTATATATGTATATATATACAGGTATCTATTAGTGCGATGTCCTAGAGACGAATCTATTGGAAAGATTCGAATATTTGGCGGTTCTGAGTGATCAAGTTCGCGGTAAGGACATTGGTCATTCGGGTACTAGGAGTTATCGCGTGTTATCTTGTGTGAATGTTGCGTCATTCTGGGTAAAGTACTTTGCGTGACCATGTGAAAATGGTAAGGTACGCATTTGTAATAGTGATTGATCACCATTATTACTAAAGTTTATCTTGACACCAAGCATGACATGACAAGTACCGAACGGAGGAAACGTGGCATGGTTGGGGTAGAACGGGACGAATTAGGAATCTTTTATTGGTTCTTAGAATATAGTGGTCTCGAGTGATGTGCTTGTTGTCACATCGAGTTCTTTGCGAGTCGAGAAGTGTTACGGTGGATTCGTTTAGTTAAGTGAGTGAGCCAACTCATGAGTTTGGTGCATGCTTAGTCACACTAAGTAGTGGGTGCATTTTGAGATTGTCATTCGTTGTAGTTACTCATCGTAACTAGGATGATCGATTTTTGAGTGTTTGTGTGACGAAGACTTAAATTCCGAAATGGAATACGACAAGTCTAATGATTGTAGTTTGGGGTTACACTTAGTAGAGTGTGTGATTAGAGAATCGTGTCATGATTCTAGTTGTGATCCGCCTTCGAATTGGCGAATCGGGGAGTCTTGGGGTCATTAAACTCATGGGAGTGGGACCCGTATGACGATGATTGCGTTAGTGTGTTAGCGTGTTATGGATTATAGGGTAACATTCCTAACGGAATATCCCTTGTTGTGGTAGTCGTACCGATGTGCGGAAGGGTGTAAGACTTGGTGTTTCCAAGCATCTCTTTAGTGTTAGATGAAAGGGTTCGTGAGGCTATATCGTTTTGGCCTTGTGGAAATTGTAGCTAGCGTGTGATCGCTAGGAACTTTCGAGAAGACAATAAACCGTAAGATTTGTCGGGTCGGTATGACTTCGGGTCATTATTGTGGAGAAATGGGTGACATCGGGTGTATGAAACCCAAAGATCGAGTTTCTAAATTTCGGTAGATTGTGGTGGGAGTCTGCATGACACTGCATCAGGTGCCTCTTTATACCTGCTAGTGTAATGTCAAACTCCGGTAGTGGTGTGATCACTTTGTGCTTAGGGTTCTCGTGAGATACCCTTGGAAGCAGCGGAGATAACTATAGTGATCGATGGGTGATAGTAATTAGGTGGTTGCGAAAGTCGAAGTTAGAGAGCATTGTGGTAAATACTTCCTATGAAGTAGCGAATCTGGTTGCTCTTGTGATAGACGGGTGAAGATGACCGGTGAGCCGGTGACGGACTTAATGTTCAGTTAAGATCGAAGGTTATGATGAAATGTTGATATTGCGATCGACGCAATTATTGTGTCGGATTGGTCACTCTTCTCCATGAGAGTGAGCAATTGTTGGTAAAGGTTCGTTGAGTGGAAGGTCGGGTGATCTCGACTGAGATGCACGACTGATTTATCGGAGTGACGTATGCTTAGGCATAGAGACGTATGTGCGACTTTGGTGGAGTTCGCTTTGCGAACGATTAAGGCAGTCGATTGTGATTTGTGGTATGAAGGTGCGAAGTCGTCGCGTGTACGACATCTCTGGTAATTTTATATGACGGCTCTGAGAGCCTAAAGTGAATTTGCAGTGATTCCGTGTTTATGATTAGTGATGAGAATGATCATGTGTGTTGTGAAATGGTAATTCCGCGGGGTGTTATCATCTTGGCGGTAAGAATGTGAAGATGAATCCTAAGTGGGGGAGTTTTTACTGCCGCCCGAGGAAGATCCAGTGGTGTATTGTATACTGAAGTCTCCGAGTGTACCGTGCTAGACCTCAATAGGGATTCATAGACCCTAATGAGGAAGAGTGACGGGTTGTTAATGTTGACTCGAGATCGTGCGTTACGATTGTGTGTTACAATTTCGGAATGTTATGTGTAGAGTTGTGATGATGGGATCGAATGAAGTGTAATTCTTTTTAAACAAGGTGGTCGTGTAGTACCAAAGTGCGGTATAAGACCAAATGTAAAGCTTCAGATCTCGGAGTGAGAGAATGAAGTTGTCATTGCGGGTGCTTTTATAATGAAAATCTGGGTTTCTATTAAACCCGAATGGTACTATTGAGTAGGTACATGTTAGTATTGTGGTGTTTGCGGTATTTTCCCTGTCGGGAAACGTGATCGTGAGGATCTTCAGTGGATTATTCCACTTTGTGGATGGTTGTGAGGCGGGGAGGGCCGGTTCTGATTGTCTCACGTCGAGACACACGGTTGTTGTTTGTTTGCGAGAGTGCGTTCCCTAGTGATGCGACCCGTTGGTTGCATGGAAATGTCAAGGCCATCCTTAATGGACGGTCTAGGTAGGAGGGTTCACCCGACGTCGGTGAATATTTTATGGGTCGTGTGTCGAGTGGCGAAATTGTAGTGATGATGATTTGCTGTTGATGGGATTCTAGTATATGAATAGTCTCCGTGCTAGTATTAGAAATCCTTCTTATGGGGTTGTATTGTAGAGTTAAAGGAGAAACCCTGTGTTGAGTGTTGATGATTTGTTTAGCACGTGGTGTTTTATCGTTCTCCTGGATTAATCCAGAGACTGGTGATCGCGCGCGGATCAATTGATGGGAAGGTTTGTGTCCCTAGTGTGATTAGTTGGCGATACCGAGATTCCTTAGTTGAAGGAATGACCCGGTGGTGCAGACGGGGGAAGTTGATTCTTGATTAAGAGAACCTTCTTGAATTACTGGTTTACGAGTCGTTGAAGTACGGAGTTTAACGCGGCATAAATCCTTCTCTATTTGGATTAATGCAAGACTTAGTTCACGGCGTAGTAGACTTAGTAGACCGCGTCGAGTGTTATAGTTGTGAATGTAGCTTGTTGCGAGTTGTAACCGGGAGAATTTGAAGGAATATAATGGTATATTCCGTATTTTTCCTAAGTGGGCATTGGGATGTTGGGTGTACGAGATACCGTTTGGTGCGGTAATGCACGCTAATGGTTATTAGCGTGTAGTGAGACATTCGGGATAATGGAAATCGTTGTGGACATCGAGTTTGGATGTGTGTCGGAGAACCATAGCGTGTAGGTTCGGATTTGTTAAGTGATTAGGATCTCGAGGACGTGATCAAATTTAAGTGGGGGAGAGTTGTAACATCCCGTTTTTCATCATACATGTTTGAGGTACGCAATTGATCTTTAGAATGTTCATACTTGGTTGTAAAATTATATAAAGATGACTGTATGATGTGTGTATGAAGGGTACCAAGCATGTACGTGTTGCTTGTTCGAATGTCGAAGAAAACTGGACGTTGTTTGAGTTACAAGGTGTGTACGTACCTTTTTGACCCCAAATGAAGTTTGAGTTGATATTTCAAAACCTTACCATTAGAAAGGAAATCTTATTACGTTTCCAACGATATTTGATTCATCGAAAACGGAGTTACGGTCAAAAAGTTATGGCCAAAACAAGTTGTTGAAGTTCGGATGAAATAGGCCATTGTCCCGGCGTGACCAGAATGGCCACGGCGCGACAAATGCCTATTTTGAGGGCCATAAAGCTTACAAAGTGATCTAAAATCACCCTTTGGGCCACAGCGCGGAGGGTTTGCTCCGCGGCGCGACAATAGGCACGATCTGGTGCTGTTCAGCCTTTTAATGAGTTAAATGAAGGGCAAAGTTGGTATTTCAGATGTGGATGGGTTTTTGGCCATAAAACTGATTCCAATCTTATCCAAACCTCATTTTCTTCATTCTCTTTCCCTCCCACTCACACACCAAAACCTAGAGAGAGAGAGAGAGTAAAGGGTTTAGAGAGAGAAAGCTCGAATCGGGGAAGAAGAAGAGTGTTTTGGGTCGGGTCACAAGAGTTAAAGTTGTTCTCCTCGTTCACGGCTACATTGTGGTAGTGATGGTAAGTTCTAACTCCGAAATTCATCTTTATGATTTGATATTCAAGTTAGGGTTTTGAGCTTTTTAGTTGTAAAACCCATTTAGATGATGAAGTGGGTTTATGGAAACTAGTTATTTTTGATACATGGCGGGTTTTGGGTTGATTGACGTTTTGGCCACGATTAGGCTTTGGTTTTGGGTGTAATCACTTAGTTTAGTAATTTTGGAAGTGTTGGAACCCTTTTGGGTGTATTTGGGTTGACTAATTTTGAATTGGGTCAAAATTAGGGTTTATGTGTCAAATTGGGTAAGTTAAAGGTTTAACACTTGTGATTTGGTTTGGTTGGTGTATTAGGGTCATTTTCACTTGTGTTAGTGATTAATGGTTAGTTTGGGCATTTTTATGACTTTGGTCAAAATGGGTAAATTGAATTGGGTCAAACTTGATGATGACACTAGTTTTAGTCAAAGGGATGTTAAACACTTTTGTTAATTGTTAAATGGCGTTTTTGCATGAAAGTAATCGCGGGAAGTGTTTTTGGGTTAAAATGACATTTTAACAAAAGTCAAACGTGGTCAAAAGCAATATGGGTCAATATTGCATGTGTTGGGGTTTTTGGTGTAATTGGCGTTTGAAATGATTACTACCTAAGTAGTAATTTAGTGTTAAGACCTAAGTTTGATCTAATTGGTGTAAAGTATGATTTGGATTAAATTGTAATTTGTTGTGTTGGTCGAAATTACCACCAGTAGTGGTAATTGGTGAAGTCCACTTTAGGTGTCTAAATGGGCAGATTGTGGAGGTAGGTATAAACCCTTAGTTAAGGGTGTTGGCATCGAATTCTCTTGTAGAGAATGTATGTTGATTATGTGTATACCTATATGTGTATTATAGGTAAAGGTTTGCTCGGTTGCGTGTGGTGGAGATTTCGCGCATGGTTTGTAATGCTCGAGTTCAAGAGGTGAGTGGAATAATTATATGCGTAGGTATATAATGTATTTATTTGTTGTAGCGTGAGATGTGTAGTGTCGATGTGCTAAGACACCACATTTCACGTGACGAGTGAAGTGTCGATGTGCTAAGACACCACTCAAAGTAAAGTAACAGATGAAGTGTCGACGTGTTAATACGCCATCCGGGGTGAAGTATCGACGTGTTAAGATGCCACCCCAAGTAAGACGAAGAGTGAAGTGTTGACGTGTTAAGACACCACTCGGAGTGAAGTATCAAAGTGTTAAGATGCCACTTCAAGGACTATCACGGGTGAAGTGTCGATGTGTTAAGACGCCACCCGGGGTGAAGCATCGACGTGTTAAGATGCCACCTGATAATGCCAAAAACGAACATATATTTCATAGCATTATTCCTTAAGAAAGACAAGATTTTAGTTGGTATTGTTCGATTTACAAGCGATATTCGTTTAAATTTTAAAAAGAGAAGATAAAAAGCAGATTCGACAAATTGAAGACAAAAAGGTCCAAAGAGCTAAAAAGTACAAGATACAACTAAAAATGTTCAAAATATTGATGAGGAACGTCTCAAAATGACAAGAGTACAAGTTACAAGACGCAAAGTACACGATATAAAATAATACGCGAAGACGTCCGAAAATCCGGAACCGGGACCTGAGCCAAGAAGAAACGCCCGACGCAACGGACCAAAAATATCTAGTCTACTATGCACAAGAATATAATATAATATATATATAATTATATATAATTATATATTATATATATTATTATTATTATATTACGTCGGCAAGAAGAAAACAAAGTAGTTGGCTGGATCCAGGGTGGCCATGCGACTCGCATGGCCAGAAGCACAAAATCATGCGAGTCGCATGGAGTGAGATTGCTGGTCAGGTCCTATATAAAGCCAGTTTTCTGCCGAGTTTTAAACATCTTTTTCTCTTCCTCTTCATACGTAAATATAATTATATTTGTAATTTATATTTTAATTTTAATTATAATTCTAATAATAAGGGTATGTTAGCGAATGTTGTAAGGGTGTAAGTCGAAATTCTGTCCGTGTAACGCTACGCTATTTTTAATCATTGTAAGTTATGTTCAACCTTTTTACATTAATGTCTCGTAGCTAAGTTATTATTATGCTTATTTAAAACGAAGTAATCATGATGTTGGGCTAATTACTAAAATTGGGTAATTGGGCTTTGTACCATAATTGGGGTTTGGACAAAAGAACGACACTTGTGGAAATTAGACTATGGGCTATTAATGGGCTTTATATTTGTTTAACTAAATGAAAGTTTGTTAATGTTAATATAAAGATTTACAATTGGGCGTCTCTATAAATTACCATATACACTCGATCGGACACGATGGGCGGGGTATTTATATGTACGAATAATCGTTCATTTAACCGGACACGGGAATGGATTAATAGCCACTAGAATAATCAAAACAGGGGTGAAATTACATTCAAGGGTAATTGGTGTAATTGTTAACAAAGTAGTAAAACCTTGGTTTACACGCAGTCGATAACCTGGTGTATTCATTAAACAAAGTATTAAAACCTTGTTACAATTCGAATCCCCAATTAGTTGGAATATTTATCTTCGGGTATAATAATAATTTGACAAGGACACTTGCAATTTATATTTATGACTGATGGACTGTTATGGACAAAAACCAGACGGACATATTAAATAATCCAGGACAAAGGACAATTAACCCATGGGCATAAAACTAAAATCAACACGTCAAACATCATGATTACGGAAGTTTAAATAAGCATAATTCTTTTATTTCATATTTTATTTCCTTTATTTTATATTTAATTGCACTTCTAATTATCGCACTTTTATTGTTATTTAATCGCACTTTTAATTATCGTACTTTTAATTATCGCAATTTAATTTTATCGCATTTTTATTATTCGCAATTTCATTATCGTTATTTACTTTACGCTTTAATTTAAAGTCTTGTATTTATTTTATATTTTACATTAGGTTTTAACTGCGACTAAAGTTTTAAAATCGACAAACCGGTCATTAAACGGTAAAAACCCCCCCTTTATAATAATAATATTACCTATATATATATTTGTATTTTTATAAAAGTAAACTAATATAGCGTTGAGCTTTGTTTAAAGATTTCCCTGTGGAACGAACCGGACTTACTAAAAACTACACTACTGTACGATTAGGTACACTGCCTATAAGTGTTGTAGCAAGGTTTAAGTATATCCATTCTATAAATAAATAAATATCTTGTGTAAAATTGTATCGTATTTAATAGTTTTTCCTAGTAAAATATAAGCTATTTTATATACACCTCGTTCGACATCAAGTAATTTTTGGCGCCGCTGCCGGGGAACTCGCCGAAGCGAAACGCCATATTTTTAATTTTTAAGTTATAATTAGTTTTGGTAAAATTTATATTTTTAAAAAAATAAAAAAATATATATATATAAAAAAAGAGCTTTTAAAAACCGAAAAAAAAAAAAATATACTTATATATATTTTTAAGATTTTTATTTACAAAATTATCAAATATTTCTATTTTTAGTTTTATAAAAATATAAGTTTTTATTTAAACTATATAAATATTTTATATTAAATTTTAAAACAGAAAAATTAAAAAATAGAAAAACAGAAAAAAAAAAAAAAAATAAGTAATCGGGCCAAGGTACTGTAGCAGCCCAACTTTTGGCCTGGATCCGAACACCATGCGAGTCGCATGACCCACCCCCTTAAACCATGCGAGTCGCATGAGGGGTCTGACAGGGCCACATCCAAACCCTAATTCCGCATTTATTACGATTATTATTTAATTATTATTAATTAAACCCTAATACTATTATTATTATTATAATTAAGTTTTTAATTTATTTAGTTATTTTTACTTTTTGTTTAGTTTTATTATTTATTTACTTAATACTTTTATTATAAAATATAAAAATAATATTTTTATAAAATCTAATATTTTTATAACTTTTTATAACTTTTATATTTTGTCCCTTTTTAATCGTTGTAGCGTAATATTTATATTTTTCGCTCATATTTAATTTTAAACTTAGTTTTTGCTATAGTTATTTTTACTCCTAGATTTTTAGGCTTTGCCGTAGAATTCCTTAAGTGCTTTTTCTTTAGACTAAGATTTAGGTGCTTTAGAATTTTGCGACGCCTTTTTAAGTTTTAGTTTCTTTTTAAGTTATTTCCATTTGAGATTTAGTTTTTCCTGTAAGCTTTAATATTTTTAGACCTTTTACTATGTATCAATTATCATTCCAATTAGTAATATCAATTTGCGATTATAATTTTAAGTTAGTTGTAGTAATAAGGTTAAATTAGTTAAGTATTTTTAAGTTTTTATAAGTTTCTTTTATTTTTCCGTCACCTTTTATTTTTCAACCATTTTTCTTTTTCGACCTTTTGCGACGAACTCTTTGTCTTTCTTATTTCTCGCCATTCTAGTTTTAGGACATAGATTTTTATTCTACTTCTTATCTAAATTTCTTAAAATTACGAAAATTTATTTTGAGTAGTTAAATCGATAGACATCAAAATTTTCTGGTTCGTAGTAATAGTTGGATTTGTACGTGGACCGGGTTATTGGAGCCAAACAGTCCTCAATTATATTGAGACCAAACGAATCCTGCCCCTCTGCTGCATCTTTTGGCTATTCGAAACGTGGGCAAAATCAGAAAAGTCTATTGATTGGATAACTTATTATAATTTTTCTTTCCTTTTTAAAACTAATAGGATATTCAGTGAATGCACCGAGCAAGACGTTCATCACCTTTTGTACGTTCACCACCTGTAACTCGATCAAGACATCGTTTAACAAATATAACCGCCGTTGATTTTTCTTTAGAATCGTCATCCAGTCAACCAAGTACTTCAGTTCAAATTTCCGATAATCCAGTTTTTGAAACAAACCTCACAATTGAGAATCCAGAAAATATTCAGGAACGGTTCATAGATCCTGAACCATTAAACTTTCCTCCGGAACCACCAATCATTCAAACAGAGATTGTTGAGGAACGAACTATTAAATCAGAATCATCTAGTGATACCGAGTCAACAAATTCAATTATGGAGAATCTGGAACCTTTAAGTATGGAAGACCGAATGAGAGCTAAACGCACTGGCCAAGGTCACGCAATTACTCATCCAGACATTAATGCGCCAGATTATGAAATCAAAGGACAAATTCTACACATGGTGACTAATCAATGCCAATTTAGCGGTGCGCCGAAGGAAGATCCAAATGAACATCTACGTACCTTTAATAGGATCTGCACACTATTTAAAATCCGAGAAGTGGAGGATGAACAGATATATCTCATGTTATTTCCCTGGACATTAAAGGGAGAAGCCAAAGATTGGTTGGAATCGTTACCTGAAGGGGCGATCGATACATGGGATGTTTTAATTGACAAATTTCTTAAACAATTCTTTCCTGCATCTAAAGCCGTAAGACTTCAAGCAGAAATTGTTACGTTCACACAAAAGCCAAATGAAACTCTATATGAGGCATGGACAAGATATGGAAAGTTGTTAAGAGGATGTCCGCAACATGGTTTAGACACCTGTCAAATAGTACAAATATTCTACCAAGGATGCGACATCACTACAAGGAAAGATATAGATATAGCAGCTGGTGGTTCTATTATGAAGAAAACCGAAACTGATGCTTACAAAATTATTGATAATACTGCTTCCCACTCACATGAGTGGCACCAAGAAAAAGATATCATTAGATCATCTAAAGCAGCTAGAGCCGATTCTAGCCATGACTTAGATTCCATTTCCGCAAAGATAGATGCTTTCGAGAGACGAATGGAAAAGATGACTAAAGATATTCATGCTATACGAATTAGTTGTGAGCAGTGTGGAGGACCACATTTGACAAAAGATTGTCTCAGTATTGAATTAACAATGGAACAAAGAGAGAATATTTCATACATAAACCAAAGGCCTGGAAATAATTATCAGAATAATTATCAACCGCCAAGACCGATTTACAATCAAAACCAGAATTATAACCGAAATATTCCATACAACAACCAACAAGGTCCTAGCAATCAACAAGTATCCAACAATACTTACAATCAGCAAAGACCGAATTTTCAAAACAAACCACCACAACAAACCGATGATAAAAAGCCGAATTTAGAAGATATGATGACGAAGCTAGTTGAAACTCAAACGCAGTTTTTCACATCTCAAAAACAAACAAATGAACAAAATGCTCAAGCATTTAGAAATCAACAAGCTTCTATTCAAAATCTGGAACAAGAAGTAAGTAACCTAGCAAGGTTAATAGGTGAAAGAAAACCGGGAAGTTTACCAAGCGATACAAATGCTAACCCCCGGAATGAAACAGCTAAAGCTATTACCACAAGAAGTGGTACAACACTTAAACCACATGAAATACCTGTAACTTCTGATGAAACTATTCCTACTCCACAAGAACCACAACCTGATCAAGATAAGGAAAAAGAACCGGTAGTTGAAAAGGTTAATGAAGATAACACAGTTAAGGATAAACCTTATGTTAAACCATACCAACCACCTCTTCCTTATCCGAGTAAAATGAAGAAAGAAAAACTTGAAGCCGAGCAATCCAAATTCTTGGATATGTTTAAACAGATAAATGTAAATCTTCCTTTCATTGATGTGATTTCAGGAATGCCAAGATATGCTAAATTCTTGAAAGATCTAATCACGAATAGAAAGAAAATGGAAGAACTCTCGGCTGTTACTATGAATGCTAATTGTTCAGCAGTGCTGTTAAATAAGATACCAGAAAAACTATCTGATCCAGGAAGTTTCACAATTCCATGTTTTCTGGGTAGTCTTAGTTCAATAGAAGCATTAGCAGATTTAGGTGCTAGTATAAATCTAATGCCGTATTCACTATACGCTAAACTAGACCTTGGAGAATTGAAACCAACCAGAATAAGCATACAACTAGCCGATAGATCAATAAAATATCCTAGAGGGATAGTGGAGAACATGCTAGTTAAAGTTGGTACTTTAGTATTCCCAGTAGATTTTGTTGTTCTGGACATGGAAGAAGATTCTCAAGTTCCTCTCATATTAGGAAGACCATTCTTAAACACGGCTAAAGCAATGATAGACGTGTTCGGTAAGAAACTGACCCTAAGTATAGAGGATGAGAGTGTTACCTTTTCAGTGGATAGAGCAATGCAACAACCACAATCTGCAGATGATACATGTTATTATATTCAAACTATAGATGCACATGCAGAATTATTAGAAGAATTTCCAGAATTACAAGGAACAGGAGAATGTTCTTTAGGAGAAGGTAATGAACCAATTGATGAAGCTGAAATGTTAGCTACACTTATAGCTAATGGATATGAACCAACAACAGAAGAAATTCAAATGCTAAAAGAAGAAGATAGATATCGATATAAATCATCGATAGAAGAACCTCCGAAATTAGAGTTAAAGCCACTTCCAAACCATCTGGAATACGCTTATTTACATGGTGAATCTGAATTACCTGTAATAATATCGTCTTCTCTTACTGAAAATGAGAAATCACAACTCATTTCTGTGTTGAAAGCTCATAAACCAGCCATTGCATGGAAGATTCATGATATTAAAGGAATAAGTCCTTCGTATTGCACACATAAAATCCTTATGGAAGAAGGTCATAAAACGTATGTGCAACGCCAACGAAGACTAAATCCTAATATGCAAGATGTAGTTAAGAAAGAGATTATTAAACTGCTAGATGCAGGTTTGATATATCCAATCTCTGATAGTCCATGGGTAAGCCCAGTTCAATGCGTACCTAAGAAGGGTGGCATGACTGTCATCACAAATGAGAAAAATGAGCTTATTCCTACTAGGACTGTAACAGGATGGCGTGTATGTATTGATTATAGAAAATTAAATGAAGCCACCAGAAAAGATCACTTTCCTTTACCTTTCATAGATCAAATGTTGGAAAGATTAGCCGGAAATAGTTACTATTGTTTTCTAGATGGATTTTCCGGATATTTTCAAATTCCAATAGCACCCGAAGACCAAGAGAAAACCACATTCACGTGCCCTTATGGTACTTTTGCTTACAAACGCATGCCATTTGGACTTTGTAACGCCCCTGCAACCTTTCAAAGGTGCATGATGGCGATTTTTCACGACATGATAGAAGAATGCATGGAAGTATTCATGGATGACTTTTCAGCCTTCGGTGATACATTTAAATCATGTCTAGTTAATCTGGAACGAATGCTAATTAGATGCGAAAAATCAAATCTAGTACTTAATTGGGAGAAATGCCATTTCATGGTTAAAGAAGGCATCGTTCTTGGACATAAAATTTCAAAAGAAGGAATTGAAGTGGATAGAGCTAAAGTAGATGTAATTGCTAAACTTCCACATCCCACAAATGTTAGAGGAGTTAGGAGTTTTCTAGGGCATGCCGGTTTTTACCGACGTTTCATAAAAGATTTTTCTAAAATTGCCACTCCTATGAATAAACTCCTAGAAAAGGATGCGCCATTCATCTTTTCAGATGAATGTATCAAATCTTTTAATATTCTTAAAGAGAAACTCACTAATGCACCGATCATGATAACACCAAATTGGAATCTACCATTTGAACTAATGTGCGATGCAAGTGATTTTGCAATGGGAGCCGTTTTAGGACAAAGGATTGAAAAACGATTTCAACCTATATATTATGCTAGTAAGACGTTACAAGGAGCACAAACGAACTATACAACTACTGAAAAAGAACTCCTTGCTATTGTCTTTGCTTTTGACAAATTTCGATCATATCTCGTTCTAGCAAAAACGGTGGTCTATACAGACCATTCTGCTCTTAGATACCTATTTTCAAAACAAGATGCTAAACCAAGATTAATCCGTTGGATCTTACTCTTACAAGAGTTTGATATTGAAATCCGAGATAAAAGAGGAGCAGAAAATCTCGCCGCTGATCATCTTTCTCGTCTTGAAAACCCCGAATTAGAAGTTCTAAATGAATCAGCCATACAAGACAACTTCCCTGATGAATATCTATTGAAGATAGATTATAAAGAAATCCCATGGTTTGCAGACTATGCAAACTACTTAGTTTGTGGATTCCTTGAAAAAGGATTATCGTACCAAAGACGAAAGAAATTCTTCAGTGATATAAAACACTATTTCTGGGAAGATCCACATCTGTTTAAAAGTTGTCCCGATGGAATAATACGCCGATGTGTATTTGGAGATGAAGCTAGTAAAATTTTAAACCATTGTCACACAGGACCAACAGGAGGGCATTATGGGCCTCAACTAACAGCAAGAAAAGTTTATGAAGCTGGATTCTATTGGCCTACAATTTACAAAGACGCACACCTTCTTTGTAAATCCTGTGATGCATGTCAAAGGGCCGGAAAAATAAGTCAACGTGATGAAATGCCACAAAATGTCATCCAAGTATGCGAAGTATTTGACATTTGGGGTATTGACTTTATGGGTCCATTTCCAAAATCTAATAATAATCTATATATACTCGTAGCCATTGATTATGTATCTAAATGGGCGGAAGCACAAGCTCTCCCAACTAACGATGCACGAGTTGTAGTCAACTTTTTAAAACGTCTTTTTGCAAGGTTTGGAACACCGAAAGCTTTAATAAGTGATCGAGGTACTCATTTCTGTAATAATCAACTTGAGAAAGTTCTTAAAAGATATGGAGTAACTCATAAAATCTCCACCGCATATCATCCACAAACAAGTGGACAAGTTGAAAATACCAACCGAGCTTTAAAACGTATTCTAGAGAAAACCGTAGGATCAAATCCGAAGGAATGGTCCATTAAATTGGAGGATGCACTCTGGGCTTTTAGAACAGCCTACAAAACTCCAATTGGAACCACACCTTTTAGACTTGTGTATGGAAAAGCATGTCATCTTCCAGTAGAAATTGAACACAAAGCATTTTGGGCTTTGAAGACATGTAATCTTGATTTACATGAAGCTGGACGTCTACGATTAAGTCAACTAAACGAATTAGAAGAATTAAGACATGAAGCATACGAAAATTCGTTAATCTATAAAGAAAGAACAAAGAAATGGCATGATAAAAGAATCAGAAGTTCAAAAGAAATTAAAGAAGGAGACAGAGTTCTTCTTTTCAATTCACGATTCAAGCTATTTCCTGGAAAATTGAAATCAAGATGGTCTGGACCATTCATAGTCAAAAGAGTTTTCCCATACGGAACGATAGAATTAATAAATTCAAATGGGATTGAATTTAAAGTTAATGGTCACAGAGTTAAACATTACATACATGGTCCGATGGAAGTCGACAACGAAGTTAATCACAATTTCGACACCACAGCTAACTAATTGTGGGGAGAATCAAGTCTTTAAAGGATAATATATATTTCTGTTAGAGTTAGATTGTCTGTTTTCGTGTAGTTCTCGAAAATGGAACACGTATGGTCTTTCCCTAGCAGACCCTAAAGAACTAGTCTTCTCCCCCCATTCTGAATTTTTATTTTTTTAGGTTTTTACGAAATGAAGACTGCCTGTGAACTAAACCATGGTCTAATGCTACACGCTTTGATCACTAAAAGAAATAATGACATACTACCGAGTGAATTAGTATCAGTAATCAGAGAAAGAATGGACGGAGTTAGAAAAGGATCCAGATGCGAAGATAATAAGTTACAATTTGGTAAAGGAAAATCAAAATCCGCAGCGAAAAGAAGAGCACGACACCTAGAACGATGTCACAAATGCGGAAAATGGTCACATGGAGGTAAATGTTCAAATAATCAAACCTATTCAAATACCGAATTTGTTACTTTATGCAGAGACGGACCGTTCATATGTTTAGAAGAAAAGACAATGAATGCTCGAGGTTACGCCTATGCAGCCATGGAAAACCAATTAAACCGACTATCTTATGAATATAATAGATCATATAACTAAGAAATCTATTTCACAGGTATGTCTGTACAGTTTTTATTTTTATTTTTATTTTTAACCTTTTGATAATAAACGCTAATTTGTTCGCTAAAAAGTATTAAATTGGTATTGAATAAAATTAGGTTTGGCGACCGAAATTATTGATATCATTCAAAAATTTATTACATCACTGTGAAATTTAACGTTTATTCTTAAGGTATAAATATCTTTAATCAATCAACCCAAAATATTTCAAAAATTCGTCATGAGTTAAATTAGGTCTTGGAACCGAAATTACTTTACCGAAAAGAGGGGCGCATATTTTTGATAATATTTGATTGATTAAAGTGGGATAAAAAGACAAAAAGATTTTTAATTTTATTTTTACCATGTTTTTAATCTTAATATTTAAATCTTAAATTAATATTGTAAATTTTGTAAAAACAATATATTTAAAATTGTAAATATTTGAAAAATTAATATAAGTTTGGTATGAATTTATAATATGAATTTTTAAATTAAGTTTGGTGTGAATTTTTAATTTTTAAAATATGAATTTTTAATTTTATGCATTTCAAATTTTAAGTTTGGTGTGATTTTTTTTATTATTAATTTTGAATTTTATATTTATGTTGTGTGAATTTAAAAACAAAAATTTACTTTATCTCATTAAGTTAAGAATATGATTTTTAAAATTCGTCGTAAGTTGAAGACTAGGTCTTTGAACCGAAATTGCTTTACCCGAGGGAGGGACGAGAACTTTTATTATCATTATTTTTAATCTTATTGATTTAAAGTATGCCAAAAACATTGAAAAAATCCAAAAAATCTAAGCTTTTAAAACAATCGCTTGAAAATGACAAAATTTTAAAATTTTGTCGAGGGACGGACTAGGGCATCGTCCCGAAACGACCTCGTCCTAAAAAGAAACAAAATTTTTAAAATTTTATTTAATTCTATGTTTTAAAAGTATAAGGTTTTATTTAAAAAAAAAAAAAAAAAAAAAAAAAAAAAATTTAGGGTTTGTGTTCTTGAGCAATTTGGGGCTTTTTGATATAAACAGGTTATGGCCGATTTTTGTCATGAATTGTTGCTAAATTAAGTAGTGTAACATGTTTAGGTAGTTAATTGATCCAAACTTTGAGCCTAAACATGTTTTTGAGAATTAAAGTAGACTTTTTAAGTCTAAAAATTCATGAACTTGGATAATTTGATATAAAGGCCATTTGAAACTTGTTTCATTGCTAGTAGTGATTATTTTGGCATGTTATTTGAGATAAATGCTTATGAACTTGATGTACATTTTTCGTATATGCTTATTTGACAAAGTGTAGACTTGACAAAAATATGAAAATGAGCACTAGTTTGATTTGAATGCCATGTAACAAGTGTTTAATTGCTATAATGATTATTGTTGACATGTTTAAGAGTTTAAATGTGATAAAACATTGTACACATTTTCGTATGTAAAAGTGTAGAATTGTTATTGTTAAGAAAATGTGTATAAAATGTGTTATGAATTGAACATGTCATCATAATTGTTTCAAGTTATTATTTTGCTAACACTAATGCATATTTGGATGCACAAATTTTGTGTTTAATGTGTTTTGCAGAGAACCGATACTGGAGGTTCAGGAGCATCATCATCCAGGCAACAAGAGCCCGAACTGGAAATGTTTCATGAACAAGAACAACATATGCAACAAGAAGAAGAAGAACAGGAGGAGCAACATATTCCTTATCACGATCAAGATCAATTATTCGTGAATCAGTTTCGTCAATTCGCTCCACATCAAAGGATTCTGAGCTTAGACATTAATGAAGATCAGTTACACCCAAATCTGAGATTTGATCGATGTTGGATAGAGTATCCAGATTATCAAAAGAACATGCACATTCTCTACTTTAAGGTTGTTGAAATGCCAAGGGCAATTGACTGGGTACCTTTGGAAACAGTTGACCTTGCCGAACCGATTCGGGAATTATTGGTGCAAAGGTATGGTAATTCTCAGTTTAACGATTGGATGCGCCTATTTTCCATTCGTAGAACCATATATAGGGAATGGTGTATAGAATTACTTAGTACTATTAAGTTAAACAGTGATGTTAGGAGGATAGATGATAGAAGCTTTATTAGATTTCTGTTAGGTGGACGCATGTACAGAATGTCCATGATAGATTTAGCCAGGGCCTTACAGATTTACACCCCTGCTGAACTTTTGAGCCCCGACTGTAATAGCCTGATTGCCCAAGGAGAAAGGGTAGATAGGGAATTTGATATTAACGCCATCTGGAGGCGTATGTCCCACTTTAATGAATTTCACGCCAGTGGAAATCATACATACTTAGATATAGACAGAGCTGAACTCCGGGTGATTCATAGATTCTTAGCAAACACAATTACACAAAGGGGAAGAAATAAGGAA
The DNA here is from genome assembly GCF_046630445.1 of Rutidosis leptorrhynchoides. NCBI lineage: Eukaryota > Viridiplantae > Streptophyta > Magnoliopsida > Asterales > Asteraceae > Rutidosis > Rutidosis leptorrhynchoides. The sequence continues at coordinate 111,579,574 of NC_092334.1, forward strand.
AAATTGACCGTAAACGATTTGTTCTACCTCAAGTGTATTAGAGACCCGAGGAGTTTCGTTAACATTCCCTATTGTGTTGGTTATTATCTCGCTAATGTAGTTTCGGGGATGAAATCAAGGAGTATTATAGGTGGTGGTATTTTCATTACTCTCATTGGAGAGTATTTAGGTGTAGATAAGCACCAAGGGGGTCCAATGAATGAAATAGAGGACGGAGGTGAAACTATAAGTTCAAACCTTTATCACGGTGCAAGGGTATTATTGATGAGACGTGGTCGGGTATATCGATACGAGGGACCTCAGCGACAGGTAGAGAGAGGTTCGGATGACGAGATGGAGGAGGCGAACAACATTATAGGAGTTGTTCGGGAGACTGCTCTTGATTTAGGCGTTCGTATGGAGGATGAATACATGACGAACTATGATAGGCATATGCAGTACGAGGCATGGCAACGTCGGAATGACTACGAGCATTCCCGGCAACGAGAGCATGGCCGATGGGATTATCATCAGCGCCAAATTATAAGCCAGTTGCAGCCTGGCGAGATGTATTATCCGACCCGACCCGCATACTATCCCGCACATCAGCCAGAAATGAGACCACCCTATGATTCATATGATTATGACGCAGCATACCAGTTCACCTATAATCAGCCATGGAACCCGGACGCGAACATGAATTGGGATCCATATCCTAATTTTCCTCCTAACCCACCTCCTGATCAGTAGAGATAAGTTGGTAATTTTATTTTTATTTTAAACACTTAACATTTTATTAAGTTTATGTAATGTTTGATATTCTTATTATTATTGTGTACTAATATTTTTCTTATAGTTTGAAAGTGGGATGCCAAAGTTCCATTTCAAATTGCATGTATGATTATATTTGTATTGTATGTATTCTCTTTTATGCACAAAACAGGGTAAAACAACGCGTTTTCAGAGACTGGCATTAAGTTCAGCAAAAGCAAGTAATTTTGACGACAATGATGCAAAATGTATGTGAAATAACAACAAGACGGAATGAACAAATGACGTGCACCATTTATCATTCAGCAAACAAACGCCAATATATTTGGAAACTTTGGTAAAAATTTAATCATTTTCACACTAATCACCCTCAATAATTTAAATTGTTACTGATTTCTTGCAAATGAGGGCATTGCAAGATCTTAAGTGTGGGAAGGGGTTAAATTCTTTCGGATTTTAAAATTTTAATATTAAACACTTGGTTACCATTAAAAATACTAGTAAAGCAGTAGTTGTATTAGAATCTAGTGCTCTCTGATAAAAAAGAACAGCCCTAGTCTTATATACTGACTACCCAATTCTAGTAAAATTTTTCAAAATTTTCAATTAAATGAATTCAAAATCATGTTTATACATATTTATGAACGATAAAACTAGGTTTTAACACCGAAATTATTGTTACCTCGGAAAGGACATAAATTGAGAAACAAACTAAAATGTTAAAATTCATTTAAAATGGAATAGAGGACGATAAAAAGAAAAATAAAAAGCCAAGTGTGGGAAAATTTACCAAGTTATTTTAAACATATGCCACATATATTTGTAACAAATAACTGAAAATACTTTTGCTTTGGACTAAACTAAACTGTTTTACCCAATGAAAGAAAAGAAGAGATGGATCTACACGATGAATCAATTCCATCATTAAAAGGAAGTAAAGTCTTCCGAAAAAGACACGCGCTTCTTGATTTAGGTCATGAAGTTGTCGTTCAGACCAGCTGTAGGTTGACGAAAAATCTAGAAAAGTCATCACTAAAATCAGCTGGAAATCCACGGACCTCAGCATTAAACAGGGTCGCCAAGTGGTCAGATTTATCCTAACCATGAGAAGGATTTATCTCGTACAATGGGGGGCACCATGCAAATTAGCTGGATAAGACTAATGAATCAGATCCCCAGAAAGGATAATCTCCTTAAAGATTAAAAATCAGCTTTTAAGACTGATATTACTCAATCCTAGAGATTGACCTTAAAGATTGAGAATTACAAACTCATGGAATTCAATGATATCTAAACTCGAGCTTAAACGAGAAAATATTTTGATCAAAATTACAAACCGATTTGTTTTCTGAAAACCCTATTTTCAATGCGTTCATTACCATTGAACGTAAAATCCTAGGAATTCACCTGGAATTCATTAGGTCACCTGAACTAAATCGGGTGTCAACCGTAAGAACGGTGGTTGCATAGCATGGTCAAAGACAGGACCTTGTGCCAAACCGACAAATTATAAGGGTGAGCTTTACTATTGCTCCTACCAAGGATAGTAATTGCGTCCGACACGTTATAGACCGTAATCAAAAGCATGTCACGGGACATTGCCTTAACAGTTGCTTGTTCAACGCTTTCCTTTACAACCGGACGGTAGTTTGCCAAAAGGTAATGTACGGGACAAGTAAACTGGACGTGTTGCTTTCCAAATACAAGGTTAGCAAGTGGGTGACACAAAACCGCAAGTTTTGAGCTAAAATTTTCAAATCTGAAACCCACCAAACCCACAAAAATATTTTGCAAAACACCGGTAAAGGGTTATTCCGGAAAACTAATCTAGGGTAAAAACTAGATTTCAAAAGATCAAATGTTTTCATAAAGATCCAATTTCCTTAATGGATCTAAATTTTTATAGTCATGTGGGACTGTAAACCATATCGTTACTACCATTGTTTATACCGCCGTATAGAAATCACTGATGTACAAAGTGTGAAGAATAAAGAAGTGATTCTAGTATTTCAAGACAATATTGCTTGAGGACAAGCAACGCTCAAGTGTGGGAATATTTGATAATGCCAAAAACGAACATATATTTCATAGCATTATTCCTTAAGAAAGACAAGATTTTAGTTGGTATTGTTCGATTTACAAGCGATATTCGTTTAAATTTTAAAAAGAGAAGATAAAAAGCAGATTCGACAAATTGAAGACAAAAAGGTCCAAAGAGCTAAAAAGTACAAGATACAACTAAAAAGGTTCAAAATATTGATGAGGAACGTCTCAAAATGACAAGAGTACAAGTTACAAGACGCAAAGTACACGATATAAAATAATACGCGAAGACGTCCGAAAATCCGGAACCGGGACCTGAGCCAAGAAGAAACGCCCGACGCAACGGACCAAAAATATCTAGTCTACTATGCACAAGAATATAATATAATATATATATAATTATATATAATTATATATTATATATATTATTATTATTATATTACGTCGGCAAGAAGAAAACAAAGTAGTTGGCTGGATCCAGGGTGGCCATGCGACTCGCATGGCCAGAAGCACAAAATCATGCGAGTCGCATGGAGTGAGATTGCTGGTCAGGTCCTATATAAAGCCAGTTTTCTGCCGAGTTTTAAACATCTTTTTCTCTTCCTCTTCATACGTAAATATAATTATATTTATAATTTATATTTTAATTTTAATTATAATTCTAATAATAAGGGTATGTTAGCGAATGTTGTAAGGGTGTAAGTCGAAATTCTGTCCGTGTAACGCTACGCTATTTTTAATCATTGTAAGTTATGTTCAACCTTTTTACATTAATGTCTCGTAGCTAAGTTATTATTATGCTTATTTAAAACGAAGTAATCATGATGTTGGGCTAATTACTAAAATTGGGTAATTGGGCTTTGTACCATAATTGGGGTTTGGACAAAAGAACGACACTTGTGGAAATTAGACTATGGGCTATTAATGGGCTTTATATTTGTTTAACTAAATGAAAGTTTGTTAATGTTAATATAAAGATTTACAATTGGGCGTCTCTATAAATTACCATATACACTCGATCGGACACGATGGGCGGGGTATTTATATGTACGAATAATCGTTCATTTAACCGGACACGGGAATGGATTAATAGCCACTAGAATAATCAAAACAGGGGTGAAATTACATTCAAGGGTAATTGGTGTAATTGTTAACAAAGTAGTAAAACCTTGGTTTACACGCAGTCGATAACCTGGTGTATTCATTAAACAAAGTATTAAAACCTTGTTACAATTCGAATCCCCAATTAGTTGGAATATTTATCTTCGGGTATAATAATAATTTGACAAGGACACTTGCAATTTATATTTATGACTGATGGACTGTTATGGACAAAAACCAGACGGACATATTAAATAATCCAGGACAAAGGACAATTAACCCATGGGCATAAAACTAAAATCAACACGTCAAACATCATGATTACGGAAGTTTAAATAAGCATAATTCTTTTATTTCATATTTTATTTCCTTTATTTTATATTTAATTGCACTTCTAATTATCGCACTTTTATTGTTATTTAATCGCACTTTTAATTATCGTACTTTTAATTATCGCAATTTAATTTTATCGCATTTTTATTATTCGCAATTTCATTATCGTTATTTACTTTACGCTTTAATTTAAAGTCTTGTATTTATTTTATATTTTACATTAGGTTTTAACTGCGACTAAAGTTTTAAAATCGACAAACCGGTCATTAAACGGTAAAAACCCCCCCTTTATAATAATAATATTACCTATATATATATTTGTATTTTTATAAAAGTAAACTAATATAGCGTTGAGCTTTGTTTAAAGATTTCCCTGTGGAACGAACCGGACTTACTAAAAACTACACTACTGTACGATTAGGTACACTGCCTATAAGTGTTGTAGCAAGGTTTAAGTATATCCATTCTATAAATAAATAAATATCTTGTGTAAAATTGTATCGTATTTAATAGTTTTTCCTAGTAAAATATAAGCTATTTTATATACACCTCGTTCGACATCACCACCCGTGGGATTAGTGTACGACATGTTAAGTACTCTAATGGTTGTTATGAACACCGATGGGAAATTTGAGTACCATCCCTTGTACGATTTGTTAACCATGGTTATGTGTTGTAGTGTAGCATAATATATTGTTCGGTTATATATGCTATTGTTTGTGCTAGCTTGTGGTAATGGAAATTAAGTGTTATACTTTGCGATGGTATGATATTTAAATTGCTAGCATGTATGCGGTATTTGTGTACGTGTTTGCAAGTAAGTAGATTATATATGTACGTGTATAATTATTGCATTCACTAAGCTTCAAGCTTACCCCTCTCGTTGTTTACCTTTTTACAGGTATTGTGATTGTGAAGCTAGTTAGTCGTTAGACTAGATGCGTAGGAGCGCTTGGGCTCGATGGGGTAGCTTTCGGATATGGATGTGGATTGGGGATTTGGTAGATCCTCGGGATTATGCTCTTGGTATCGGGTTGGGCTATTGTGTCTCAACCGTGGTGTTGAATAAATGTTTCGAGATCGTATTGTTTAGTTATGTCGAGTCAAACCTTGTATGTGAAATACATTCTCGTAAGGATGTATGATGTCAATTGTAAACCAAGAGTCGAGATAGAACGTTAACGTGTTATTATGATAGATTGTATACGGAAACTATTTTGAAATGGTTGTGTACTTGGATGCTATTGGGACCTAACTTAAAAAAAAATGTACTCCGTTTTTGGTTTATCGGATTGGGGTTGTTTCACATACTCAAACAGTCACCTAGATTAATAAACACAACAAATATATTTTAACTTTGCTAAGAAAATTCATACCCATCAATGGATGATGATTATGATTTTCTTGCAAATTTAACCGAAGATGAAATCTCCGTACTGTTTCCAGTTCTCGATAACCCAACACAATATGAACCTCAAATCATAAAACCACCACCACCACAACTACCAGTTCACAAATGTCATCATGAATACGTTGAACTTGGATACAATATTCCAGGTGAGGCGGGTATTATCCAGTCCGCTCTACGATGTAGGAACGAAGGTGGATTTGATGAGGGTGATCATCCAAGGTCTACCCAAGATTTTATAAGGGAAGTTATCGAAGAGGCAGAATATGATGATAGCTTTCAACAAATCCCGTGGCTTTTAGCAACAAGTTGGGCATATCCCGATGGCGGTAATAATAAATTGATCATTTTATTTCCCAACTATTCGTTCATACGATAATGATTTATATATATAGTTTGTCACTTTTTATGTTTTTGAATTATAGGGGATTCAAATATAGGCGGTATACTAGCTGGTGGTGGTAAAAATACAAATTGAATGAAAAGGTTGTAGGTGTTATCAAGTATTGTGAACCCAATATGGTGGGTGATCTTAAAGTAGTGCTGAAAGTAAGATCCTCGATATGATATGATATGATTTGAATCTTTGAACGCATTATTTGTAAATGGTTACTAATTAGTTAAACAGGTTCTATTCCCGGTGCTATACATTACAAAATCCTTGAAGAGGTAAAGGGTATAAGTGTTGGATGTGTTCTTGTACTCCAAAATTGTTCGGTATTTCAACCTGGAAATAGATTAACTCGTTGTCTTAACATTGTTAAAAAGAACTTGGTAAAGGTGTACTATAAAGACGGTTCTGAACTTAGAAGTTTAAATTTCTTCCGAGTATTTTCTCTACAGATGGTGCATCCACTTCGTAGATGGGTACTGTATGTGGAATCAAAATTTAATGTTTGTTGTTTATTTAAGTCTTTAGTTTGTTAAAGTCTATTTAATGTTTGTTGTTTGTTCTTACACCTAACAATTCAAATATATTAATAACATAAACAATTCATATCATTACACATATATTAATGATAGGGTGGACAACAAACAAACAGATTACATATTAATTAATAATGACTACCCGTTCCACAACCTCGCGGGTGGCGCCGCCTACTACCCCTCCGTAACACTTTTCGTTGCTCATCGCCCCGTAACACTTCTTCATCATCATCATCAACATCATCATTATCATCATCATCATCATGATCATCATCATCATAAAGACGAACATCTCGATAATTTTGATTAATCGATAGTGGAGTTTGTTGGGAACTACTATCCATATTTGGCATTTTGATGGGACTATTGTAAAGTCTAAAACCCGAACCCGAAGCTTCATGATGTGAACTACTTCCAAGCATTTGCATGTGGATGGGAGTGTATGTATTATGGTTAGTTTGATAGGAATGTTGTGGTGCTGGGGTTGGAGTGGGCCGAAAAGTATTCTGGTTGGTTTTGTAGTAATGTTGTTGTGTTGAGGTTGGAGTGGGCCGGTAAGTAGTCTGGTTGGTTTAGTAGATATGTTGTGGTGGTGGGGTTGGAGTTGGCTGGTAAGTACTCTGGTTGGTTTGGTAGAAATTTTGTGGTGGTGGTGTTTGAGTGGGTCGGTAAGTAGTTGGGAACTGAAAACCTTGTGAACTATAATACACATTGTTTTGGTTGTCGTGTCCAAAATCCAACATCTGTTGTGTAAGGTTTTGAAAGTTATACATAGCTGGTTGACTTTCTGGGTAACTTTGACCAAACGTTGAAGCCCTATCATGAATTTCGCGAATGCCTTCTCGCTGAGAATTAGTTACAAGATAAACATTAGTAGTTATATAAAAAATGTTATTTAAATATACAATATATACAAATGTTACATACATAAAAATATTGGTGGGCTCCCCATTCAGGATATTGATTGGCAGGTGTTCGACGTCTTGGATTGTAGACGCTGAAAACTGTACGTGTAATGTACCATTCCTTATAATCCGGACTAGTAGTGTTACTACCTCGTTGCCCTTCATTTAAACAACTCTCTCTGTTGTTCCAGTAATCAACATATTGTCGATGTTTGTCAACCCAATCAATGTCGGCTTTACCCTTGAGTGTCATGTCATGTAGTTATCGGTATTGATTCAGTGTAAGCCGAAAAAAGTAGTCGGAATTGAAAGGACCCGTCCTAATCCATCCGGACGAAGTCCATATCGATTATAAACGATTCACAACAGTTGATTACATCGCGAGGTATTTGACCTCTATATGATACATTTTACAAACATTGCATTCAATTTTAAAAGACAATCTTTCTTTACAACAAAAAATGACGGCATGCATACCATTTCAGAATATATCCAACTATAATTGATTTAATAATAATCTTGATGAACTCGACGACTCGAATGCAACGTCTTTTGAAATATGCCATAAATGACTCCAAGTAATGTTTCTAAAATGAACAAATGCACAGCGGAAGATTTCTTTCGTACCTGAGAATAAACATGCTTTCAAGTGTCAACCAAAAGGTTGGTGAGTTCATTAGTTTAACATAAATAATCATTTCATAATTTTAATAGACCACAAGATTTCATATTTCCATTTCTCATAAACATACGTCCCATGCATAGAGACAAAAATATCATTCATATGGATTGAACACCTGGTAACCGACATTCACAATATACCTATAAGAATATCCCCATCATTCCGGGATCCTCCTTCGGACATGATATAAATTTCGAAGTACTAAAGCATCCGGTACTTTGGATGGGGCTTGTTGGGCCCGATAGATCTATCTTTAGAGTTCGCGTCAATTAGGGTTTCTGTTCCCTAATTCTTAGATTACCAGACTATAAAGGGGCATATTCAGTTTCGATCATTCAACCATATAATGTAGTTTCGATTACTTGTGTCTATTTCGTAAAACAGTTATAAAAACAGCGCATGTATTCTCAGTCCCAAAATATATATTGCGAAAGCATTTAAAAAGGGAATAATGAAACTCACGCATATAATTATTGTAAAACAGTTAATAAAACATTTGCATGTATTCTCAGCCCAAAAATGTAATGAGTGAAAAGGGAGTAAATGAAACTCATGCATATAATTATTGTAAAACAGTTAATAAAACATTTGCATGTATTCTCAGCCCAAAAATGTAATGAGTGAAAAGGGAGTAAATGAAACTCACGCATATAATTATTGTAAAACAGTTAATAAAACATATGCATGTATTCTCAGCCCAAAAATGTAATGAGTGAAAGGGGAGTAAATGAAACTCACCATACTGTATTTTGTAGTAAAAATACATATGACGACATTTAACAAGTGTAGAGTTGGCCTCGGATTCACGAACCTATATCATTTGTGTATATATTAAGACTTATAATAACAATTAAGCAAGTATATATATTAATATCCATATACTTAATAATTTGTATGTGATATTAATAAATAATTTGTTTTAACTATTTTATATACTTTAGATAACTAATTAATATTTATATATATGATTATATTAACATATGTTTATCTATCATATGCAATTAAATTAATATTTTATAATAATAACATTTCATTTTAAAACAATATGTAATGTAATATTAATATAGTTATGATACATGTAAAAAATATATTGTTATATAAATATCCTTTGTTTGTTAAAATTACAATAATACTAAAATAATGATAATAATAATAATTCATTGTAACTTAATCATTTTCATTGTATTATTTGTATCTTTATTCTTTATGTTGGTAATCATAATAATAATAATAATAACGTTAATAATTATAATAATGGTAATAATATTATTAATAATAATGTGTTAATGATGATAATAAAAATATTAACACTTAATAATAATAATAATAATAATAATAATAATAATAATAATAATAATAATAATAATAATAATAATAATAATAATAATAATAATAATAATAATACCTCAAAAATAAGGTTTCTAAAAAGAATTGCCATAGCCCAGACTCGAACCCACGACCTCTCGTTCCCTTTCAACGCCCTTAACCATAGCACCATCTACTTCCTTCTAATATTTTTCTCAAATTAGATTCTTTTAACCCTTGTGTGACTGCATCCTTCTGCTTTATCATCTAAAAATAAAAATAAAACTTTGCAGCTCCCCAGGCTTAAACCTGTGACCTTCTGAATAAGCACAAACACGCCTAAACCATCAGTCTGTCTATCATCTTTCTAAATTAAATGATACCTAATATCCTATAATTCTTGATCCTGTTCTCTTCTTCTTCTTAATCTATCATCATCATACCTTAATCAATTTCTATTTTAATCACCATCTTCATTGCCTATATAATCACGATCCTTATTTTGATCTTTAATATAATCGATCCTCTAGTCAGCAATGACATCATAATCATCATCTTCCATGATCATTATATCGTCATCATTATTGCAGCATCATTCATCTTCGTGATCATCATCTAAACGCCATTCTAACAGTACACCTAAGCTAATCCTTAACTCAATAACATGACCAAGGACATGGCCTAAACAGAAAGCAAATAGCAGCCCATTCAGCAACCCTTTATTCAGTCTAATAATCTGGTTCATTTAATAACTAATACGGCACCTAGAGAAAGAAAACTGAACATGGCAGTGAGCTTAAGTCGATTTCTTGGATACCAGTATGTTTCCTCTTCACATCATTTTCCATGATTTGAATTATTCCACTAGATGGCCCTCTCCCCATTTTGTTATTTAATCCTATCTTCACACCTCATCATAGTTTAATATCATATTCTTATACTTCTCTTTTTTTTTTAAAAAATATGTAAAGGTATTCTTGGTTGGCCATGAGTCCCGAATGAGTCCCACATGTACCACTAGTCCCCAAGTTTTATAATACTACTTTTATAAAGAAGCTTTATCACATTCAATATGACAACTTGTAGGTGGTAGTGGTTTACAACAATATGTCATGTTCGAATAAATAATAAGCCAAGCAGCAAGACAAATTACTCGTAAGTCTTTTGTTGTTCAGCTAATTTCCTCTCTAATCCCCATAGAAAGCTAATAGCTCAACAGAAGAAAAAAAACAGGTTTATGTTCGATCTGTAGTAGACGGTTAATGGTTTTCAACATAAGATGGTATTCGATGGTGGTTTACATCAGAAGTTGTTGTAGCAGTGTTTGTAATTTTTACAGTTACGATGATGTTGTTTTTCAAACAAGCACGCAGTAGTAATCATACAATTGGTGATGGCGGTTTAAGGTAACAATAATATTATGTAGGTGATGGTGTTGTTGTTGAAATAGAAAATAGGAATTTTTCGAAAGTTTGAGCGATGGTGGATGAAGGTTTTGTCGACGGGTGTGGTGGCACAAGATGGTGATGGTGGTTCAAAACAGGAAAGAAGAAGAAGACCAAGATTATGAGAGAAAGAGGAGAGAGAGTGCATGAGGTGGTGGTTGTTTGTGGTGCTCGATTAAACAAAAAAGAAAAGCAGTCGCAACAGTTTGCAGGTGAATGTGTTTTAGTGGTGACAATTATGGTGGTTATGGATGGTTATAGGTTACAAGATGGTTATCGTGATGGTGGTTAAGAATAGATTACCATTTAACTTCAAAGGCACCAAGTACAGGTTTTCTTTTCTGCATAAGTGTGTATAAAGTGTGAGATTTTCATGTAAGTGAAATTTTCTTTTGCTGAAATCGAATATATTACACAACTAGTTTATACATTGTATTTGGTAGTGATTGTAAATGATAATGGGAGTGAAAAGTTAATTGAATTTTGTTAATAACATAGAATGATTGTTTGTGTTAAAGTCAATTGTTTGTCGACAGGGTTAATTTAATCAAGGGCAGAATAATCAAAAATTTAACTGTAAAGGTAATTAGATTGGTACGATCGATTCTTCTTGTCTAACAACCGAGGAGATACAACCAAAATCAATTACAGTAAGACAGCTACATGAAACTGATTCCATTAATTTTTCTGGTTCCTAATCTGTAATTATTCTATATCCAATATTATATTAAATATAATTTGTCTATAAAATATTAGTAATAATAATTAATAATAATATTATTAATTACGATTTTTATAAAAAATCAATATTAAAATTGATATAATTAATGATATAAATGATAAACTTAATGATTTTTACGATAATATTAATATTGATAACTATAAAAGTAATATTACTATTAGTCATAATAACTAATAATATTACAACTAAATAATAATGTTAACCGTTCTTGTATTAATTTTTGTATTTGAAGTATTTACTTTGATAATCATAAACCTTAAATTTATTGAGATTTTAATATTTAATATTTATTAATATTACTAGTATTGATATTAAAATTTATAATAATACTAATTGTACTAATTCTAATATTATTAATGATAATAATAATATTAGTAATAACAGTACTATAACAATTTGTATATATATCAAATTTATATATATATATATATGTATATATATTTTATATAATAATATTAATGATACACTATCAATATTAATATTAACAATAATAATAATGTAAGTAATGAATATAATATTAATATAACATTTATATTCAAATTAGTAGTACAATTTATAAATTTTATCCTGCTTAGTAATTAATATATTGAATCTTTAATTATTATTGATTATAATATTATTTATGTATATAATTCATATATATATATATATATAAACTTTTATTTAAAAAAAATTGTTTGTGAATCGTCGGAAATAGTCAAAGGTCAATTGTATTCATAAATTAGTTCAAAAATTTAGAAACTCGCTATTACAGACTTTGCTTATCGTGTCGAATTCCTATAAAGATTAAGTTTAAATTTGGTCGGAAATTTCCGGGTCGTCACAGTACCTACCCGTTAAAGAAATTTCGTCTCGAAATTTGAGTGGAATCATCATGGCTAACAATAAAAATGTTTTCATGCCGAATATGAGTTGATAATTATAGTTTTATCATCATTGATTAATATAGATAAAACAATTTGATTTCTTGAATAGTACGAGTGAAGCTATCACAAATAGTGCAATAAGGAAATAGAGGTTCGTCTTAACTTTTGACGTAGTCATGTTTGAATTCCGGAATTCAAGAGATTTAAAAGAAAATCTTGGAAATCTATAAGATCTGATTCTTCGAGATTTATGGAAATTAAGATCTCTTTAATTAAATGCGATCATCTGCCTTGATTGCTCTGTCTGATATTTCCAATATAAATTTACCTTTTTCGTTCCATTAGTTTTCACCACTTCTATACTCAATTCCTAAATTCAAAAGATTGTGTAAATGCTTAATCCAGTTCTGATTCTTGTTCTTATCCTCACTATCGCAACAATCATTCTCTTTTTCCAATTACCACCTGAGGAATCTGTTTTCTTCTACTTCGCCCTTGGGGTTATAATGTTTCTAATTCTCCCGTGTCTTTATGTTGCGATAAACATTAATATACACGGTTTGTAATTCCTATGTTTGTGATCTGCTTTACATTTTTCTTTATTTTTCGGAGCTCCATGCTCTTGTTTTCTCTTCCCGACTCCAAGTCAAGCGAATAATGGTCCAGAACTCGTAGATATAGAGTTTCGAATGATTATAATGTTCTAAGCAAGGTGGAACATGGTAGCACGATTTGATTTTCAAATTTATCAAAATTACAGAAGATAGAACTATCAAGAATATATTCTTCTTGATATGTTAGGAGATTATGTAGAATGAAAGAGTTATGTAACATGACACATGATGATGGTATGATCTACTGTGAACCATCATCAAGTTTCATTAGAAACTCATCATGACTTACTGTAATATAATCACGTCGGCCAAGCGTCATTATATTATACTAACCCATGCTTCAATTTCCAACACTTCTCCACAATTCATTCATAATTTTTACTTAGATCTTAGAGAATTTTTCAATATAATGGAATACAGAAAACACGAAGAGGTAGATAATTTCGGACAAGAATATTTATGAAAATATCCTCAGAAATATCGAAGATATTTTTGATGATATTTTGGAATTCTAAGTTCGATGGTTGATGAAGAAAGATTTTCCGCAAGATCTTAACATGACTTCGGAGCAATATATTCTCTAAAGGTTTCATCGGATCCAGAATTACCTGGATTCTTTGAATTCAGAGTTTGGTCCTTGTATTTGTCCTTGGTCTTCTTCATGGTTAGCACAATCCGTTTTTCAGTACCAAATTTTCTATCGAGCGTTCTCAACACTCCATTTTTTTTTATCATCAAACTTTTGGCCGTTTAGATCATCTACAATTTTTCTGTTTCCTCTGCATTTAATGCTACCATATTTAAATCATCGGTTATCAATCCGATGTGGTTTCAGGAGAATGGTGTTTTTAGATGATTAAACGCTGATGGTAATGTGGTGGAATATAAAACGTTCTCCGGTAACAATAAAATAGCACGCATATATATATATATCAAGGTTATAATAAGGTTAGTCCGACTGAAAAGTCGATATTAACTTGTTGGAGCTGTGACAAAATTTGCTAATTTGGAGAAGAATTGCAAAGTTATTTTGGGTAATAATAACACTAAAGGGATTAGAACAGCTACGTGTTAAACGTTTACTCAGTTTCCGAGAGTTTTTCTGGTGCATAGTTATATGCATCAATCTTTTCTTTCCGTAGATGAAGTGCGGTTGGTTCATCCTCTCTATTGAGGTGTTTTCAAGAATTACGAAAGGTTTGAACGCAGATTGTAATCGTCGAGATACAACGAGGTTTAAGATGTAATCAAGTGGAAACTTGAAGAATTGTTTAGTTTCATATGTTATAATCAATATTTTAATTTATTTTAATTGTCCAATGTTATTAGTCCACAGTCGATAGTCCACAGTTGACAGTCCAATAATTCATATATAGTTTAATATATAATATTCGAATTAATTAATATGTGTCGTGACCCGTATACGTCTCAGACTCGATCACAACTCAAAGTATATATATTATTATAGAATCAACCTCAACCCTGTATAGAGAACTCGATCATTACTGCATATAGAGTGTCTATGATGATTCCAAATAATATATATAGATGTGTCGATATGATATGTCAAAACTTTGTATACGTGTCCCGATATTTAAAGTGCTTAAAATAAATAACAGAAATTAAATGACGATAAATAAAGTGCGTAAAGTAAATAACAGAAATTAAATAACGATAAATAAAATTGCAATAATTAAATTGCGATAAATAAACTGCGATAACTAAAATGTAATCAGTTAGCTAGGAACAGTTAGCTAGGAACAGTTAGCGTAGATTCTTTACAAAATTTCAATTAGTTAATTCGTTTGTTTCTAACAACTTTTATTTTGTCCAATGTTTTCTTCATTATGCCACTTGTTGGATTGTGATAAATCAAAATCCAAATATGAAATTGAATAATAAAAAAAAATGGTTATTCTGCGGTGAACGGATTTGTATCTCTGTAGATGTAAGTAGGATAGTAAATGGATGTTGAATCAGATTCGAAGAATGTACAGTATAACCTATTAAAGTGAAATCTAAATATTCCTCGGGTATTACCTACCCGTTAAAATATTTTCACCATTAACAGTTTATACGAAAGAATTTTTAATTACAATCTTTATGAAAATATACTTACATATATATTTTCTTCAGATGTAATCATAGATTTAATGAGTTATTGTAATATTAATCTCATTTGATTTACCGTTTGAACTAGAATATATAATCTCTAAAACATTGAAGATTACATAATCGTCATGTCGAACGAAGATAAATGATGTAGAATGATTCGCAGATTGATGATTATGATCGAGGTACATAATTAGATGTTGAGGTGTATGATGTGAACTTGAGTTGTTGGTGGTACTGGTATTGATGTTGGTGCTGGTGATGTTGCTGAAGCTGGTACGTTTTGCACCATATTCTCCAAATTGATTACTAGAGCGCGAAGTTCACTGACTTCTTGTATTACTCTGGGATGATTGTCGGTCGGAACGAGCGAATGAATAAGGTTTAGAATCTGAGTTATGATATAGTCGTGGCGAGATATTCGAGAAATGAGGGTGAAAATGGTGTTACGAACAGGTTCACCGGTAAGTGCTTCATGTTCTTCGCCAAAAGGTGAATTCGGTTAATGGAAGGGATCGCCTTCTGCGCGTCTCCATTGATTAAGTCGACTACGAATCCATCAGATGAATTGGGGATGGATGATTGGTTGATTCATTCTGATGACGTTGCTTCCGGAGCTTAGATGGCTATCCATTCGGAATAATTGTCGGGATAACTATCGGAGTAGCTGTCGAAATCTGAGGGACTCGAACTACTTGAAGGATTTATCTCGTACGATCAGATGAAGGATTTTCGATAAGAAATAGATTATAGGATGTAGATTAGTATCCTGCAATACATAATTGACATATGCATATGTAATACTAAAATCTCATAAGTTACGGAGGAATCTACGGAAGCTGTCAGGTAAAGATAACAATAACATATAAGCTAAGATATGAATTAGTAGATACGCTAAGATACAAATTTTGTCCATACACTATTCATGCAATCATTGCAGTAAAATGTGTCTAGACTAAGAATGATAAGCAGGTAATTTCTTAGGAATGATAAACAGATGATTTCCGACAAAACTGATAAGCAAAACTTTTGACATGCACACACGGTCGAAGTCCAGACTCACTAATGCATCCTAACAACTATCAGTTAGACATACTAATGCAAGACCTGGTTCACTAAGACCACCGCTCTGATACCAACTGAAAGGACCCGTCCTAATCCATCCGGACGAAGTCCATATCAATTATAAACGATTCACAACAGTTGATTACATCGCGAGGTATTTGACCTCTATATGATACATTTTACAAACATTGCATTCAATTTTAAAAGACAATCTTTCTTTACAACAAAAAATGACGGCATGCATACCATTTCAGAATATATCCAACTATAATTGATTTAATAATAATCTTGATGAACTCGGCGACTCGAATGCAACGTCTTTTGAAATATGCCATAAATGACTCCAAGTAATCTTTCTAAAATGAACAAATGCACAGTGGAAGATTTCTTTCGTACCTGAGAATAAACATGCTTTCAAGTGTCAACCAAAAGGTTGGTGAGTTCATTAGTTTAACATAAATAATCATTTCATAATTTTAATAGACCACAAGATTTCATATTTCCATTTCTCATAAACATACGTCCCATGCATAGAGACAAAAATATCATTCATATGGATTGAACACCTGGTAACCGACATTCACAATATACCTATAAGAATATCCCCATCATTCCGGGATCCTCCTTCGGACATGATATAAATTTCGAAGTACTAAAGCATCCGGTACTTTGGATGGGGCTTGTTGGGCCCGATAGATCTATCTTTAGAGTTCGCGTCAATTAGGGTTTCTGTTCCCTAATTCTTAGATTACCAGACTATAAAGGGGCATATTCAGTTTCGATCATTCAACCATATAATGTAGTTTCGATTACTTGTGTCTATTTCGTAAAACAATTATAAAAACAGCGCATGTATTCTCAGTCCCAAAATATATATTGCGAAAGCATTTAAAAAGGGAATAATGAAACTCACGCATATAATTATTGTAAAATAGTTAATAAAACATTTGCATGTATTCTCAGCCCAAAAATGTAATGAGTGAAAAGGGAGTAAATGAAACTCACGCATATAATTATTGTAAAATAGTTAATAAAACATTTGCATGTATTCTCAGCCCAAAAATGTAATGAGTGAAAAGGGAGTAAATGAAACTCACGCATATAATTATTGTAAAACAGTTAATAAAACATTTGCATGTATTCTGAGCCCAAAAATGTAATGAGTGAAAAGGGAGTAAATGAAACTCACCATACTGTATTTTGTAGTAAAAATACATATGACGACATTTAACAAGTGTAGAGTTGGCCTCGGATTCACGAACCTATATCATTTGTGTATATATTAAGACTTATAATAACAATTAAGCAAGTATATATATTAATATCCATATACTTAATAATTTGTATGTGATATTAATAAATAATTTGTTTTAACTATTTTATATACTTTAGATAACTAATTAATATTTATATATATGATTATATTAACATATGTTTATCTATCATATGCAATTAAATTAATATTTTATAATAATAACATTTCATTTTAAAACAATATGTAATGTAATATTAATATAGTTATGATACATGTAAAAAATATATTGTTATATAAATATCATTTGTTTGTTAAAATTACAATAATACTAAAATAATGATAATAATAATAATTCATTGTAACTTAATCATTTTCATTGTATTATTTGTATCTTTATTCTTTATGTTGGTAATCATAATAATAATAATAATAATAACGTTAATAATTATAATAATGGTAATAATATTATTAATAATAATGTGTTAATGATGATAATAAAAATATTAACACTTAATAATAATAATAATAATAATAATAATAATAATAATAATAATAATAATAATAATAATAATAATAATAATAATAATGATAATAATAATAATAATAATAATAATAATAATAATAATAATAATAATAATAATAATAATAATACCTCAAAAATAAGGTTTCTAAAAAGAATTGCCATAGCCCAGACTCGAACCCACGACCTCTCGTTCCCTTTCAACGCCCTTAACCATAGCACCATCTGCTTCCTTCTAATATTTTTCTCAAATTAGATTCTTTTAACCCTTGTGTGATTGCATCCTTCTGCTTTATCATCTAAAAATAAAAATAAAACTTTGCAGCTCCCCAGGCTCAAACCTGTGACCTTCTGAATAAGCACAAACATGCCTAAACCATCAGTCTGTCTATCATCTTTCTGAATTAAATGATACCTAATATCCTATAATTCTTGATCCTGTTCTCTTCTTCTTCTTAATCTATCATCATCATACCTTAATCAATTTCTATTTTAATCACCATCTTCATTGCCTATATAATCACGATCCTTATTTTCATCTTTAATATAATCGATCCTCTAGTCATCAATGACATCATAATCATCATCTTCCATGATCATTATATCGTCATCATTATTGCAGCATCATTCATCTTCGTGATCATCATATAAACGCCATTCTAACAGTACACCTAAGCTAATCCTTAACTCAATAACATGACCAAGGACATGGCCTAAACAGAAAGCAAATAGCAGCCCATTCAGCAACCCTTTATTCAGTCTAATAATCTGGTTCATTTAATAACTAATACGGCACCTAGAGAAAGAAAACTGAACATGGCAGTGAGCTTAAGTCGATTTCTTGGATACCAGTATGTTTCCTCTTCACATCATTTTCCATGATTTGAATTATTCCACTAGATGGCCCTCTCCCCATTTTGTTATTTAATCCTATCTTCACACCTCATCATAGTTTAATATCATATTCTTATACTTCTCTTTTTTTTTAAAAAAAAAATATGTAAAGGTATTCTTGGTTGGCCATGAGTCCCGAATGAGTCCCACATGTACCACTAGTCCCCAAGTTTTATAATACTACTTTTATAAAGAAGCTTTATCACATTCAATATGACAACTTGTAGGTGGTAGTGGTTTACAACAATATATCATGTTCGAATAAATAAGAAGCCAAGCAGCAAGACAAATTACTCGTAAGTCTTTTGTTGTTCAACTAATTTCCTCTCTAATCCCCATAGAAAGCTAATAGCTCAACAGAAGAAAAAAAACAGGTTTATGTTCGATCTGTAGTAGACGGTTAATGGTTTTCAACATAAGATGGTATTCGATGGTGGTTTACATCAGAAGTTGTTGTAGCAGTGTTTGTAATTTTTACAGTTATGATGATGTTGTTTTTCAAACAAGCACGCAGTAGTAATCATACAATTGGTGATGGCGGTTTAAGGTAACAATAATATTATGTAGGTGATGGTGTTGTTGTTGAAACAGAAAATAGGAATTTTTCGAAAGTTTGAGCGATGGAGGATGAAGGTTTTGTCGACGGGTGTGGTGGCACAAGATGGTGATGGTGGTTTAAAACAGGAAAGAAGAAGAAGACCAAGATTATGAGAGAAAGAGGAGAGAGAGTGCGTGAGGTGGTGGTTGTTTGTGGTGCTCGATTAAACAAAAAAGAAAAGCAGTCAAAACAGTTTGCAGGTGAATGTGTTTTAGTTGTGACAATTATGGTGGTTATGGATGGTTATAGGTTACAAGATGGTTATCGTGATGGTGGTTAAGAATAGATTACCATTTAACTTCAAAGGCACCAAGTACAGGTTTTCTTTTCTGCATAAGTGTGTATAAAGTGTGTGATTTTCATGTAAGTGAAATTTTGTTTTGCTGAAATCGAATATATTACACAACTAGTTTATACATTGTATTTGGTAGTGATTGTAAATGATAATGGGAGTGAAAAGTTAATTGAATTTTGTTAATAACATAGAATGATTGTTTGTGTTAAAGTCAATTGTTTGTCGACAGGGTTAATTTAATCAAGGGCAGAATAATCAAAAATTTAACTGTAAAGGTAATTAGATTGGTACGATCGATTCTTCTTGTCTAACAACCGAGGAGATACAACCAAAATCAATTACAGTAAGACAGCTACATGAAACTGATTCCATTAATTTTTCTGGTTCCTAATCTGTAATTATTCTATATCCAATATTATATTAAATATAATTTGTCTATAAAATATTAGTAATAATAATTAATAATAATATTATTAATTACGATTTTTATAAAAAAATCAATATTAAAATTGATATAATTAATGATATAAATGATAAACTTAATGATTTTTACGATAATATTAATATTGATAACTATAAAAGTAATATTACTATTAGCCATAATAACTAATAATATTACAACTAAATAATAATGTTAACCGTTCTTGTATTAATTTTTGTATTTGAAGTATTTACTTTGATAATCATAAACCTTAAATTTATTGAGATTTTAATATTTAATATTTATTAATATTACTAGTATTGATATTAAAATTTATAATAATACTAATTGTACTAATTCTAATATTATTAATGATAATAATAATATTAGTAATAACAGTACTATAACAATTTGTATATATATCAAATTTATATATATATGTATATATATTTTATATAATAATATTAATGATACACTATCAATATTAATATTAATAATAATAATAATGTAAGTAATGAATATAATATTAATATAACATTTATATTCAAATTAGTAGTACAATTTATAAATTTTATCCTGCTTAGTAATTAATATATTGAATCTTTAATTATTATTGATTATAATATTATTTATGTATATAATTCATATATATATATATATATATATATATATATATATATATATATATATAAACTTTTATTTAAAAAAAATTGTTTGTGAATCGTCAGAAATAGTCAAAGGTCAATTGTATTCATGAATTAGTTCAAAAATTTAGAAACTCGCTATTACAGACTTTGCTTATCGTGTCGAATTCCTATAAAGATTAAGTTTAAATTTGGTCTGAAATTTCCGGGTCGTCACAGGAATTGGCTGAATGAAACCAAACTGTCTACATACCCTTTGTGGGACGTGGGGTTCAACAGTAGAACAAAAAATCATCCAGCCAATATAGACCCACAAATTCCTATCCTGTGTGGCAGGGAGTGTACTCAAAATATCTGTGTAAGGCTCCCACTTAAACTGTAAACAAAATACACCATAATTTTATATATACTAGACAATGGTATATAAATAAATATTATTTAACGGTGTCTTAAAATGCCACAATCAACTATATTTAATATAAGCAAATATTACAAAACAACATTTAAATATATAAGTATTTAGATATATATAAGTATTTAATTATATGTAGTTATACCTGATCATCAGCTAATGTAGTGAAAGCTGAGCGGGTTGTTGTAATACAGTGAGCTGGGGTATTCTTATTGCTAAAGGTTGCATTCCACCTAATATACGCGTGTTTAAAAAACGTATGATAAATATACATTTAAATAGATTTACGTATATAAGCTTTAATAAATAAAGTTATATAAATATAGTTGAATTATACCTAGCTGCATACAGGTCTGTCATGTTGTAGTGCATTCAATACGAGCTGGGGCAATGATCGGTATTCTTTCATATGCCCAAATTTGTAACAACCGTAAAGCTCCTTGTATACCTTTCTTTCGTGAATTTTCAGCAGCTTTACACAAATTTCTATACAAATAAGCTAAGACTGCAGTCCCCCAACTTCTACGGGCCTCAACACTAAAATCTTCAAAGTTGGCCACATAGTTTAACGGGACCTCATGAGAGCTAGAATCCGGAAATAAATTGTAGTGACCCGGAAAATTTTGACTATTTTAAATCAAACTCTCGATACGATATTGTATTTTCAACATGATAAGCAAAGTCTGTAATATTGAATCTCAAAATTTTGGAACTACATTCATATAGACAATTACCCTTTGACTGATTCCGACGATTCACAAACAAATAATTATATATATGTATATAAATATAAATATAAATATAAATATAAATATAAATATAAATGTATTTATAATATTTTGAATTAATAAAGTATACTTTAATCAATTAGAATTAAAAATATAAAATAACAAACAAGTAAGTAAGTTATTAGTAAAATGAAGATATATAACTAAATATATAATATTATTACAAATCTATATATATATATATATATATATATATATATATATATATATATATATATATATATATATATATATATACATATATATAAGATCTCTATTAATAACTATTATATTGAAGCATTTGTAAAATTTATAAGTATTAAATATTCAATATATATATATATATATATATATATATATATATATATATATATACTACTATATAATATATATTACAAACAGGATATATGAAACCGGTTATAACTTAGTTAGTAATTATATTATTAGTAGACATTATTATTACATTATCATTAACAATTAGTATTAAGGTTACTACTAACATAAGTATTAGTATTATAATTATTTGTATTTCGATATTATTATTATTAATAATCTTATTATTTTATTATTAGTATTAGTATTTTATTATTTGTAACATCATCAAAATTATGGTTGTTATTTGATATTACTATAAATATTATCATTATTACTAGTATTATTATTATTATATATTATTATTGTTATTATTATTATTTATTATTATTAATATAAAAAAATAAAAAATAAAATAATAAAACAACGAAACTAAAATTGAATCAGTTTCATATCATGGTTTAACTATTTTGATTTTTGTTTCCATGTATAGATTGGTTACACATCATTATCGTTAGTACAAATTTGGTTGAAATCATACTTTGCCTTTTATATTTTTTATCCATTTTTTTTTACCAACCGATTCTCCTGGTCGAGCAATCTTTACTACAAAACAAACACAATTGATTCCTATCGTTTATACATCATACACTGGCACGTTATATTTATCTAACACTGCAAATGGTAAGCTAAAAATGAGAAAAACCAAACTAAATTGTAGCCACCATATGCTGCTGCTGCAATCTCCATTCACCATCACCTCTATCACTAGCTACCACCACCACCTTGATAAATACCATCGTAACCACCATCAAGAATAAATCTGCAACTGCAAATTGAGTGCTAACTGCCCTATTCCGGATCAAATTAATACATGACCCAACCCAAATCAGTTGTACTTTGCTACTGCAGCTCACAATCTATTCTTACTATTACCTTGTTACTATTTCTATATAAACACCAAAATCACCACCAATTAAACCTGATCCTAACCTGTTGTGCTATTAAATTTCTGTTTCTTCTATTCTAAAACCGAGCACCAATTGAACCTTTGTGAACCACCACAACAAATCAAACCAACACATATACGATTACATATATATATATATATATATATATATATATATATATATATATATATATATATATATATATATATATATATATATATATATATATATATATATATATATCATAAATTGAAAACATTATTTATATAATTGATCAATCAAACAATTATCAAACCTGCAAGATTCTTAGTCGTATACTATCTGCTGCAACTGTCTATGTTTCGAACCCCATCATTGAACCCATTTCTGTTACAAGTGCTGCTGCTGTATTTGCATTCTGTTTCAGGCTCAATTCAACCGATCAACAATCCACCAAGAACATCATGAACACTCCTTTATTTATTTTATTTTTCTGCTCAACAAACCCTAAAACCATCAATAAATTATCACTATATCTCATCTATTACTCGAAGTAGAACAACATCACGAAACCAAATCCTTGACAACTGTTACCATTGATTTCTAATTTGGAACAAAACCCAGGAATATGAACACATTTGCGTTTGTGTTCCTATCCGTAAACCACCAATAACCCTCATCAAATCTTTTCTTTCGATTACAATTATCAAACCCACCAAGAACAATCATTAGCTAATGTTCTTATTCACCCAAATAATTATACAGAAATTATAAGGGGGATTAAAGAAATAAGTGAATACTTTTGAATCAAATACATACTTGATAAATTAATTAACCGATTACCTGGAATCAATCGATGAACCGATTACTTGACTAATTGATGACGAAGGCCAATGATGACGGTGTTGAACGAGGATGATGACGAACCGATTGATCTGCTATTTCGTGATGATTGCCATTCGATTAATCTGATGATGATGCAAATTGATTTTTTTTTTTACTTCTATCTGTTTTTGGGAACAGCCAATAAAACGCGTATTTCTATATATATATGAGGTATAATTATTATAATTATATTGTTATTATTATTATTATTATTATTAGTTATTATTAATTGTTGGTATTATTATGTTGGTATTAAAAGAAAAATATGAGTATTATTACTATTATCATTTTAATTATTATTAAGAAATATCATTAAGTGTTATTATTATTATTATTATTATTATTATTATTATTATTATTATTATTATTATTATTATTATTATTATTATTATTATTATTATTATTATTATTATTATTGTTGTTGTTGTTATTATTGTTATAAACATCTTTATTATTAACATTATTATTATGAATATTATTATTATTAGTAATATTATTATCATCATTATTATTATTATGATTATTATTATATTATAGTCATTATTATTATCAGTATTTTTTTTATTATTATAAATATTACTAAAAGTATCATTATTTTTAAAATTTATCATTTTTGTTAAAATTAGTATTTTTATTGAAATTTACATTTTTATTAAAAATTATTTTTTTATCATTTATTTAAAATTATCATTATTATTATTATTAGAAATTATCATAATTTTTATCATATTGGTATTATTTTTATCATTATTATTATTAGTAATATTAATATATCAAATAAAGATTTTCTATATATAAAAATATATTATGACATAAAACATAACTACATTAATAGTAATATTACATAGTATATTAAATAATATTTTAAATGAGTAATTACTATGCTAAAATTTAATATGATAAGTATTAGTTACATAAAATATATAGATTAAATATAAATTTATCAATATAACATATAAAATAACAAGTATATTATTAATAATAATATATATAAACTTGTTCGATTACTATTTGGTGTTAATATATATACTTGATATAGGTTCGTGAATCCGAGGCCAACCCTACACTTGTTCAATGTCGTCATATGTATTTTTACTACAAAATACATTACAGTGAGTTCATTTGATTCCCTTTTACTCTTTATATTTTTGGGACTGAGAATACATGCGCTACTTTTACAATTGTTTTATTAAATGCTTTTGAAATACATTTTGAACTGCAAATACGTGAAATGCTTTTATAAATGTTTGACGAGATATACACAAGCAAAACATTCCTCGAATGAATTATGTGGACGTGATAACGGCCACCATTGAATTATGTGGACGTGATAATTGCCACAACTGATATGAATATTTTTCCCCTAATTATTATTGCTTAGTAACCTAAGAATTAGGGAACATCACTAATTTTGAGAATTAGTGCACGCCTAATTGACGCGAATCCTAAAGGTAGCTACCGGGTTTAACACCCCCACCCAGAATGTTCACTAGACGGAAGGGCTAGTGGGCGTGGTGTTTAGTACTTCGAAGTTTATATGATTATTATACAGATGAGATGTTCTGTTTTGAGGATATTATTATGTGCACTATATGTTAAGGTCGGTTACCAAGCTAAGCTATGAAAGCAATGAAAAGTGAATGTTATGTATCGAGAGAATGATTTTATACACAGGTTATGTGTATGTTATTTTTGTGCACGAGATATGTGTACGGTTACTAAGATTTATGAAAGATGATTTCGTACACGAGAAAGGTGTACTGTATTTAAAAGATATCGCATGTACATTACAGGTGGGTATAGGATTCGGGCCCATTTGTACCATGCAGGATTTAAATCTTGTGGTCTATCAAAATGATGAATTTTATTGTTTTATGATAAACCTATGAACTCACCAACCTTTTAGTTGACACTTGAAAGCATGTTTATTCTCAGGTATGAAAGAAATCTTCCGCTGTGCATTAGCTCATTTTAAGGATATTACTTGGAGTCATTCATGAAATATTTCAAAAGACGTTGCATTCGAGTCGTTGAGTTCATCAAGATTATTACTAAGTCAATTATAGTTGGAGGTATTATGATATAGTATGCTTGCCGTCAACTTTCGATGTAAAGAAAGTTTGTCTTTTAAAAACGAATGCAATGTTTGTAAAATGTATCATATAGAGGTCAAGTACCTCGCGATGTAACCAAATGTAATGTATTCGTTCAGATGGATTAGGACGGGTCGTTAGATAAATGCCCAACAAGCAAAATTAAAATGTACAAACTAGCTCTCTGTTTATAACCTTCTTCAGTTTCGACTACCCGATTTAAAAAAAATTAACCAAAGTGCCAATTACTATTTTTCCGGTAGAGACTTTTTCTTCTTCTACCTCAATACCTAACATTAATTCACAGTATTCGACCCAACATTCCTTATCACAACACAACCACACTCCAGATACAGGTTGTCCGTTTATGGGCAGACCCCATAAAACTTGAATATCTTGTAAAGTAATGGTTGCTTCACTGACTGGAAACTGAAAGGTGTGTGTCTCCGGACACCACCTTTCTACCAATGCAGTAATTAGTGCATGATCTAACTTATGAAAACCGGTAGAGAAAACACCGGCTAACCCAGCTTGATGAATATAATCAAAGAATCTTGGGTGTATTTGTTGTCCTGGGAGTGTCTTAATGTGATCCCAAAGAGCTTTATCAGCTCTTCGCACGTTCAACTGATTCCCAGATCCACACTCGAAAATATTTTAAATGATCGATGTTGTCGTGTCGCTTGTAACCACAACAATTCTTTGTTTGGTGGTTGCTCGTTTACTTGTATTCCCGCCATTGCTTGATAATTATATAGTGTAAATGTATGCTTGAAAGTGTATGCTTGAAAGTGTATATTTGCAATCTGCTTGAAATTTTACCTGGTTTAAGTATGATTTATAATACTCAATCTCTTGTCACATGCATGCAAAGAGAAACCGTGTTCACAATACTATCACATGCAAACTGATGTGCGTAGGGGTGTATACGAAATAGCTTATATTTTACTAGGAAATACTATTAAATACTATACAATTTTACACAAGTTATTTATTTATTTATAGAGTGGATATACCTAAACCTTGCTACAACACTTATAGGCAGTGTACCTAATCGTACAGTAGTGTAGTTTTTAGTAAGTCCGGTTCGTCCACAGGGAACTCGCCAAGTTTAACGCTATATTTTTAAAACTATATTTGTATAAATATAAATATATATATAAGTAATATTATTATTATAAAAAAGGGGGGTTTTACCGTTTAATGACCGGTTTGTCGATTTTAAAACTTTAGTCGCAGTTAAAACCTAATGTAACATATTAAAAATAAATATAGCTTAATTTAAAGCGTAAATTAAATAACGATAATGAAATTACGATAAATAAAAATGTGATAAATAAAATGACGATAAATAAAATTGCGATAATTAAAAAGTACGATAATTAAAAGTGCAATTAAATACAATGACAGTAAATAAAAGTGTGATAATTAAAAGTGCAATTAAATATGAAATAAAGAAATTATGCTTATTTAAACTTCCGTAATCATGATGTTTGACGTGTTGATTTTAGTTTATTCCCATGGGTTAATTGTCCTTTGTCCTGAATTATTCACTATGTCCGTCTGATTTTTGTCCATAACAGTCCATCAGTCATAAATATAAAGTGCGAGTGTCCTCGTCAAATTATCCTTATATTCGAAGTCAATATTCCAACTAATTGGGGACTTAAACTATAATTACGCCAAGTGTCCTTGTACATAATTCACCCCTGTTTTAATAAGTCCATTAACTATTAATCCATTCCCGTGTCCGGTTAAATGAACGATTATTAGTACTTATAAATATCCCGCCCATCGTGTCCGATCGAGTGTATATGGTTATGTATAGGTACGTACAATTGTAAATCTTTATATTAAATTAACAAACTATCATTTAATTAAACAAATATAAAGCCCATTAATAGCCCATAGTCTAATTTCCACAAGTGTCGTTCTTTTGTCCAAACTCCAATTATGGTACAAAGCCCAATTACCCCGTCTTTAATATTTAGCCCAACATCATGATTACTTCGGCTTAAATAAGCATAATAATAACTTAGCTACGAGACATTAATTTAAAAAGGTTGAACATAACTTACAATGATTAATAATAGCGTAGCGTTACACGGACAGAATTTCGATTTACACACTTACAACATTCGCTAACATAACCTTATTATTATTAAAATTAAAATTAAAATTAAAATTATAATATATATATATATATATATATATATATATATATATATATATATATATATATATATATATATATATATATATACGTTTGAGAGATGGAGAAAGAAAAAGATGTGTTTTTGTTCGACCAAAACTGCGAAATTTATAGGACCTGACCCTCAATTTGGAGCCATGCGATCGCATGGAATTCCTTCTTCCTGGCCATGCGATCGCATGGCCAGCTAGGACAGCTCACATTTGTTATTTGCTTCTTGCCGACGGTTTTATAAATATATATAATATATATATATAATTTTTAAGAATTATTTATATATTATATTATATTTATGTGCATAGTTAACTTGTAATTTTAGCTCCGTTGCGTCGCGCGTTGAGAGTTGACTCTGGTCCCGGTTCTGGATTTTCGAACGTCCTTGCGTACAATTTAATATCTTGTATTTTGCGTTTTGCGGCTCGTACTCTTGTAATTTTGAGACGTTTCTCATCAATAATTTGAACCACTTTGATTGTACTTTGTACTTTTTAGCTTTTTGGTCGTTTGCGTCTTCAAATCGTCGAATCTGTCTTTTGTCTTCTCCTTTTATTATTTAAACGAATATCACTTGTAAATAGAACAATTGCAACTAAAAGCTTGTCTTTCTTGAGGGATAATGCTATGAAATATATGTTCGTTTTTAGCATTATCAAATATTCCCACATGTGATGACCCGAAAATTTCTGACCAAATTTAAACTTAATCTTTGTATGATTAACATTTCCGACATGATAAGCAAAGTCTGTAAAACTGAATCTCAAAATTTTTGAACTACTTTTATATATTTAAATACCCTTCGGTTGTTTTCGACGATTCGCGAACAATTATATGTAAATAGATACATATATACTATAACTTGAAAAGGTAACAATGTATTAATTGTTTGATACCGTACATTAAACTTATTGGTTTAAATATCTATTTGAATATATATGATAAGTTGAAATATTTATTATTAAAATTTATTTATAGATAACTTTCAAGGTGTATTTAAAAACTTATTTATATATTAAAAAAAAGATATATACATATATATAATTTCAAGTTATTTAGTAAACGATAGTAACATTCGTTTATTGATTCGATTGATATTTAGATAAGTTAACTAAAGCATTTAAGATGAACCAGTAAAACACTAATTTGCTACAGTATTTTCAAATTGCTACAGTACCCAAAAATGCTACAGTATTTTCGAAAATCACTATTTGCTACAGTGAAATTGACTTTGCTACAGTGAATTGCTACAGTAAAAATTGACTTTGCTGTAGTAACTGTGCTACAGTAAAACACTATTTCAAAATAAATAAAAATATATACATATGTATATGTATATACTGCGAGACGATGATTTATAGAAGCAAATAACCAAAACACTTAATTGATTAAAGCTACACTTAGAGTGACATAGTTATCAATGATTAAATTTAATTTTTGATAAAGGTACACGTCACGTAACGAAAATTGCTAGTTTTCTAAGCGTACGTAAGGACGTTCAAAAAATCGGAACCGGGACATAAGTCGAGTGACGATGTACGACTTATCGGAACAAAAATTACAAGTTAACTATGCAAGTAAATTTAATATAATATATAATTAATTATATAAATTAAATATATTATATTTATATTTATATTAAATAATTATGTCGACAAACAAAAAGTTAAAAGTTTGTGAGCTGTCATACCTTCCCATGCGATCGCATGGGAAATGGCTTGGGAAGCCATGCGATCGCATGGCACCCTTTTGCTGGCCACATCTATAAATTCGCGATTTCTGCTTCTGATTCAATTCATTATTTATTATATTATTTATTATTATTATTATTATTATTATTATTATTATTATTATTATTATTATTATTATTATTATTATTATTATTAATAAGATTATTATTAATCTTATTATTTTTATTATTAGTATTATTATTTTTGCGATACAAAAATAATAATGTACATTAAATATTACGACGGAGTGCTGTCCAAGTAATTTTCAAAACAAGTTTCCGAGCGAGCTAGAGCTAAGGAAAATATGGGTTATTGCCAAGGAAATTATGGGTAATGTTCGAGGGTATTTTTGTGAATCAAACCTCATGTTTATCATCTCCGATGCGTCTACGTGCTTTCCTACAATATTGTATATCAATATTAAACAGTGAGTTTTATATGATCCCTTTTACTCAATATATTTTTGGGCTGAGAATACATGCGACTGTTTATAAATACTGAAAATACTAGATTTATATGCGCGAGTTTCATTTGCTCCCTTTTTAATTGCTTTTGCAATCTATATTTTTGGGCTGAGAATACATGCACTTTATTTTAAACGCAATGGATACAAGTACATACTAAATTCTACACTGAGTTTGAACCGAAAATCCCTTAGCTTTGGTAACTGTTAACTGCCAGTTATAAGAACTGGTGGGCGCGAGTAGTAGTATATGGATCCATAGGGCTTGATATCCCCGTTCGAGCTAGAGCACTAGCCTTTTAACGGACGTATGCTATTTGAGAAGCGTACACGTTGGTTTGCGTGTATTATTAAGATGATTATACAAAGGGTACAAATTATATATACGTTAAGTTTAGTTACCAGGGTGCTCAATTTCGTAGAATATTTTGATAAACATTTCTGGATGAAACAACTGAAATCTTGTGATCCACCTTTATATACAGATTATACAAAACATTAAAACTATGAACTCACCAACCTTTGTGTTGACACTTGTTAGCATGTTTATTCTCAGGTTTCCTAGAAGTCTTCCGCTGTTTGCTTATATGTTAGACAAGCTAAGTGCATGGAGTCTTACATGGCATATTTATCAAGGAAATGTTGCATTCACCAAATCATCACCATGTATCTTAT
The DNA here is from genome assembly GCF_046630445.1 of Rutidosis leptorrhynchoides. Taxonomy (NCBI): domain Eukaryota; kingdom Viridiplantae; phylum Streptophyta; class Magnoliopsida; order Asterales; family Asteraceae; genus Rutidosis; species Rutidosis leptorrhynchoides. The sequence continues at coordinate 111,610,971 of NC_092334.1, forward strand.
TTTGACTGCATTGTCAATGGAAGTATTATTGTAAACTTATTTACTGTGATTGTCTATATGTAAAAATCATCAGATGTCGAAAACCTTTGATTTAAATATTCATTTATGGTGTGCCTTTTCAAAAGAATGCAATGTTTACAAAACGTATCATATAGAGGTCAAATACCTCGCAATGAAATCGACGAATGACGTGTTCGTCCAAAGGGATTTGGAAGGATTGTCATACCACACTTGAGCATTGCTTGTCCTCAAGCAATATAGTCTTGAAAATAAAAATACTAGAATCACTTCTTTATTCTTCACACTTTGTACATCAGTGATTTTTATACGGCGGTATAAACAATGGTAGTAACGATGTGGTTTACAGTCCCACATGACTATGAAAATTTAGATCCTTTAGGAAATTGGATTTTTATGAAAACATTTGATCTTTTGAAAATTCAATCTAGCTTTTAACCTAGATAAGTTTTCCGGAATAACCCTTCACCGGTGTTTGCGAAATTGTTTTTGTGGGTTTGGTGGGTTTCAGATTTGAAAATTTTAGCTCAAAACTTGCGGTTTTGTGTCACCCACTTGCTAACCTTGTATTGGGAAAGCAACACATCCAGTATACTTGCTCCGTATATTACCTTTCGGTAAACTACCGTCCGGTTGTAAAGGAAAGCGTTGAACAAGCAACTGTTAAGGCAATGTCCCGTGACATGCTTTTAATTATGGTCTATAACGTGTCGAATGCAATTACTATCCTTTGTAGGAGCAATAGTAAAGATCACCCTATAATTTTTCAGTCTGGCACAAGGTCCTGTCTTCGACCATGCTATGCAACCACCGTTCTTACGGTTGACACCTGATTTGGTTCAGGTGACCTAATGAATTCCAGGTGAATTCCTAGGATTTTACGTTCAATGGTAATGAACGCATTGAAAATATGGTTTTCAGAAAACAAATCGGTTTGTAATTTGATCAAAATATTTTCTCGTTCAAGCTCGAGTTTAGATATCATTGAATTCCATGAGTTTGAATTTTCAATCTTTAAGGTCAATCTCAAGGATTGAGTAATATCAGTCTTAAAAGCTGATTTTTAATCTTTAAGGAGATTATCCTTTCTGGGGGTCTGATTCATTAGTCTTATCAAGCTAATTTGCACGGTGCCCTCCCCATTTTACGAGACAGATCCTCTCATGGTTAGGATAAGTCTGACCACTTGGCGACCCTATTTGATGCTGAGGTCCGTGGATTTCCAGCTGATTTTCGAGAAAACTTTTCAAGGTTTTTCGTAGACTCTACAACTGGTCTGGACGACAACTTCCAGACCTAAATCAAGAAGCGCGTGTCTTTTTCGGAAGACTTTACTTCCTTTTAATGATGGAATTGATTCATCGTGTAGATCCATCTTTCTTTCAAATATATTATAAGAAATTGGGTAAAACTAATAAAATTGTCCAAAACAAAAGTATCTTCAGTTATTTGTACAAAAATATGTGATATATGTTTTAAATAACTTGGTAAATTTTCCCACACTTGGCTTTTATTTTCCTTTCTTTGCCTTTTTATTGTCCTCTATTCCATTTTAAATGAATTCTAACATTTTGGGGCGTTTCTCAATTTATGTCCTTTCCGAGGTAACAAATTTCGGTGTTAACACCTAGTTTTACCGTTCATAAATATGTATAAACATGATTTTGAATTCATTTATTTGAAAATTTTGAAAAATTTTACTAGAATTGGGTAGTCAGTATATAAGACTAGGGTTGTTCTTTATTATCAGAGAGCACTAGATTCTAATACAACTACTGTGTTACTAGTATTTTTAATTGTAACCAAGTGTATAAGTTAAAATTTTAAAAATCCGAAAGAATTTAATCCCTTCCCACACTTAAGATCTTGCAATGCCCTCATTTGCAAGAAATCAGTAACAATTAAATTATTGAGGGTGATTAGCGTAGAAAAATGATTAAATTTTACCAAAGTTTTCAAACATATTGGCGTTTGTTTGTTGAATGATAAATGGTGCACATCATGCAGCAAACATATTGCGAAGGTAAATAATGTTCTTTAAAATCAAATGCTGACTCCACGGCCAGTCATGCAGCAAACACAGCGGAAGCATACCTCTTAAGGACCTGAGAATAACAACACGCAAAAACAGGTCAACAAATAATGTTGGTGAATCTACAGGTTTAAAGTAATGTAACAGTATCTGAAGAAAAACAGTTATCAGAAAAATAGTTTGATTTCCTTGACCACGAGATTCTATCGTTGCATACACCGAGCACCTGAATACTAGCAATGACCCGAGTATAGATGCCACTATACCCGCCTTTACCTCCTAAAATGTTATACACCTGTACGAGTGTATCTAATGTTCAAAATAAATGCACCACTGCTTTTATAGTGGGTGAGGTTGTCAACCTAACGGATCCGTCCATCTAAATTGTGCTTACACCGATGGTATTAAAAGTATTCAAGCTAGAGGCTTTGTGTACAAACTCAATATGCATATGTGTAGTACTCATGTCAATATAAAAGTAATTGAAAATGTAAATATAAAAGCGTGTATTCTCATCCCAGAAAACATGTAAAAAGCGGGACTGTAGAATCACCTTTGAATAAGCTCGGAATGAAAAACAAACGACTTGTACGGTTTAGACCCGAGTAATGTAACCTAAGTATACGTATGTAGGTTGGTCAATATATGTATCTTATATAAGTGTGGTTTCATAGTGTACGTTGTCTTATTGCTCGACTCGACGCGTTTCAAAGTAAAAGTCAACTATATCATGCAAGTCAAACAAAGTCAACCGAAGTCAAACCGAAAGTCAAACTTGGTCAAAGTATTCAACTAAAGTCAACATCAGTGGGTTCATGCCAAATATTGGCCAACATGTCAATCTTAAGTCAAACAATACGTTTTAGGTCATGAATGATCATTTTCACAATTTCAATTTATCGTCATGCACAAAATTTATGAACACGTAGCATACTTAGTACATTATCTCATAGTACAAAATTCAAGTAAATATGACAAACTCCAGATCATAATTACACTTAAAATAGATTCCAAAAAGTCCATCCAGGGACTCATACGACAATTAAAAGTCAGGAATCAGAAGGGATACATTTGGGGTTTGCCAAGTCAGTTTCTGACCGCGCACTGATTTCATTTTGGATATAACTGGAGTTAGGAACATGAAATTGATACAAGACCAGTGGCAATAGTTCAAGGACAAATCAAAGTAACACATATCAAAAATCTAGCAACTTTTGTTTAGCCAATTTGTACAGTTTATTCGTGCAAGTTGAACATTCATTTTCAGCTCAAATCCGAATTCACATAAAGTATGGATCTATTGTGCCCAATGCATAAGGTTTCAGAGATTGACATAAACTAACAATAAGTCACATATCATGTTAAATTTCATTTACCAGAAGTATACATGCTCAATCAATATACAAAATCCACAGAGTACAAAACCTTGTTCAATTTACAGATTCGATTCTCATTTAGTTAGTCACGTTCGCACGCGATTATCCGAAGATCTAGATACAATTAACCTATGATATCCACATGAAAGATGAAGTAATTTTTGTCTAATTTTCAAATATGCAAAGCTTTAATCACAGAAGTTAACACATTTTATCATACAAGGTTATTTTCATACAAGTGCTGTATAAAACTACTTTTATACTAATTCTAGCATATCTCGGGCTATACATAAGAAAACGACATGATATCCTAGTCTAAATTGAGTTTTTTAAATTATATTTCCAGTGGTATAAGTCTCACATGCCAATTCATTTTCTATCAATACCAGATTTCTGATCAAGCAACAAAAACACAACGATAATTCAAATCGACATAACTTAATCATACGGAAACGAAATCAAGAGAATCCAAAGCCTAAACTCAATAGTTTTTCGCAAGGAATCTGATTATATAATAATAATTAGCATTTGAAAAATTTAATTTTTCTGATAAAACAAATACAAATTCGTTTTTAAACCCTAGCGCATCAAACAATCAAAATAACGATTACAATTAACACGTACGCGTATAGACTTGAGCAATTGACAACATAACTATGAAACTTTATAAAAATCAGATTTTTAAGAATTAGGGTTTATGCAATTATACCTTTGATCGCTAAATTAAATACACCAACGCGTAGAGGAGATCAGGAATTACAACTTTCGTGTTCAAGGTTTTATCAAAAAGTGAAAATTGAATGGTGGTAGTGGTGATGGAGGTCGACGGTTTTGGGGAGGAGGAAGAAGTTGACTGCTTCTTTTTCTAGTGAGGGTTTATACCTAATTTGTGTTAATACATGTATTTATACTAGCCCTAGTTTAAACAATTAGCACATAAGTCCCTAAGGTTATCAAAATTAAACATAAAAGGGGTGGGGAGGGGGTTTCGGCCGTGGCCCACTTGGGATGGGTTCCCGGGCTCTCGTTATGCAATATCGTGTAATCGTGATCCGTTTTAAGTGCCGTTTAGTCGTACCGAAGGCCCGAAACGCTAACCCGATCGTTAAACGCAACCAATCGCTTAATTTATTAAAAACCCAATAAATTAAATATTTTAAAAAGTTAATAATTAATAAAATTAATTATTAAAATAAACTCGAGCGTTTCGTTGCTCAAAAAGCTATTATCAAAATCGTATCGTTTTTATCGTGTTTCACAATCCAAAATATTTATTTAAATTAATATCAACCCATAATAATTATTGAAACCTTCTGAAGATCAAGTACGCATTTAATACACGAAAACGCATAAAAGTTAAATAATCGCTGTTAAATAAACTAACGGAAGGTTAACGAAAGTAACGAAAAAATCAGGGTTGTTACATTACCCACCTGTTATTGAAAATTTCGTCCCGAAATTTTAGTGATCGTCAGCTGAAGTAGTTTCCTCGAGAAACAATTGCAGATATTTCAGTCTCATCTGTTTTTCACTCCCCCACGTGAACTCTGGTCCTCTTCTCGTGTTCCACCGAACCTTAACGATAGAAATTCTGCTCTGCTTCAACTGTTTGACCTCACGGCCCAAGATTTCAACAGGCTTCTCAATGAAATGAAGTTTGTCGTCGATACGTAGTTCCTCTAAAGGAATAATCAAATTATCATCGGCTTGGCACTTCTTTAGATTGGATACATGGAAAACGTCATGAATACCACTGAGTGCTTGTGGCAGTTCCAATCTGTAAGCTACCGGTCCAACTCTTTTAGTTATCTCAAACGGTCCAACATATCTAGGACTCAGTTTACCTCGTTTCCCAAATCGTACAACACCCTTCCAAGGTGATACCTTAAGCATAACCTTGTCACCAACTTGGAACTCTATGTCCTTTTGTCTAACATCGACGTAACTCTTTTGACGAATTCGATCCGTTCTCAGTCGTTCCTGAATCTGCAGAACTTTCTCAATTGTCTCCTGAATAATCTCAGGACCTGTCAACTGACTATCTCCCAACTCGCTCCAACAAACGGAAGATCTACACTTCCTTCCATACAACGCTTCCAAAGGTGCAGCTTTAATACTCGCATGGTAGCTGTTATTGTATGATAACTCAGCTAGTGGTAAATACTTATCCCATCCGTTTCCGAAATCAATGACACACGCTCTCAACATGTCCTCAAAAGTCTGAATAGTTCGTTCACTCTGGTCATCCGTCTAGGGGTGATATGCTGTTCTCATATCTAAACGGGTCCCCATTGCTTTCTGCAACGATTGCCAAAACCTGGAAGTAAATCTGCTGTCGCGGTCGGATATAATGGATATAGGCACTCCATGCCTAGAGACGACTTCCTTAATGTAGATCTGAGCCAACTTCTCCATTTTATCAGTTTCCCTTATCGGTAAAAAGTGTGCGGACTTAGTGAGATGATCTACGATAACCCAAATAGTATCGTGACCTCCCGCCGTTCTCGGCAGTTTCGTAATGAAGTCCATGGAAATTCCTTTCCACTTCCACTGGGGAATCTCTGGTTGAATTAATAATCCTGATGGCTTCTGATGCTCAGCCTTGACTTTAGCGCAAGTCAAGCACTTCCCGTCATAAGTGGCAATGTCAGCTTTCAAATTCGGCCACCAATAAAACGCCTTCAAATCCTGGTACATCTTATCTGATCCTGGATGAATTGAGTATCTCGACTTGGGTGCTTCCTCCAACACTAGTTCTCTCAATCCACCAAACGTTGGTACTCAAATTCGGTTAGCAAAGTACCGTGTTTCGTCCTCCTTGATGTCAAACTTTTTATCCATCCCTTTGAGAAATTCAACATCAACATTCTCTTGTTTCATGGCTTCTTGTTGTGCTTCGCGGATTTGTGATGTGAGATTCGTACGGACAACTATGTTAAGTGCTTTAACCCTAAGAGGTTTCTCTCGCTCCTTTCTGCTTAAGGCATCTGCCACAACATTCGCCTTGCCCGGATGGTATTGAAGTTCTCAGTTATAATCGTTAAGTAGTTCCATCCAACGTCGTTGTCTCGTGTTGAGCTGTTTCTGATCGAATATGTGCTGTAAACTCTTATGGTCAGTGAAGATAGTGAACTTGGTTCCAAACAGGTAGTGTCTCCACATTTTAAGTGCAAAGACAGCAGCTCCTAACTCAAGGTCGTGTGTAGTGTAGTTCTGCTCGTGAATTTTTAACCGACGCGATCCATAAGAAATAACCTTGTTTTGTTGCATAATCACGCAACCCATTCCTTGACGTGAGGCATTACAATAAACAGAAAATCTTCACTTCCCTCGGGTAGATACAATACTGGTGCAGTTGTTAAGTTCTCCTTCAACAATTGAAATGCAGTCTCTTGCGGTTCTGACCACTCAACTTCTTGCCCTTATGAGTCAACGCGGTTAATGGTCGGGCAATCTTAGAGAATCCTTCAATGAATCTCCGGTAGTAACCAGCTAGACCCAAAAATTGCCTAATCTGCGTTGGCGTCTTTGGAGTTTCCCAATTCTTAACCGACTCAATCTTTGCTGGATCGACCTGTATTCCATTGGCCCCTACAACATGGCCAAGAAATTGTACTTCTGGTAACCAAAAGTCACACTTAGAGAACTTTACATACAACTGCTCTTCTCTAAGCATAGTCAATATCGAGCGTAGATGCTGTTCGTGCTCTTCTCTGTTCTTGGAGTACACCAATATATCATCAATGAACACAATGAAGAATTTATCTAGGTATGGCTTACACACACGGTTCATGAGGTCCATGAACACTGCTGGTGCGTTCATCAAACCAAACGACATCACTGTAAACTCATAATGTCCATAACGTGTTCTATACGCTGTATTTGGGACATCAGCTTCTTTGACTCTCAATTGGTGATACCCGGATCTCAAATCAATCTTCGAATAACAACTGGGTCCTTGTAGCTGATCAAGAAAGTCATCAATCCTCGGTAACGGATACCAATTCTTGATTATTAGCTTGTTTAATTCTCTGTAATCGATACACAACCTCATCGACCCATCCTTTTTCTTAACCAACTGGACCGAAGCTCCAACTCTAATATATTTGGCCACGTGGTTGCCTTCTTGCACAATTCATAGATCACACATGATGGCGCTAATGTTCCTCACCATTTGGGGTGTTCCTTAGTACAAAATAGCATTACGTGCTAGCGTCGATGAAACAACGTTATAGAAATAGACCAGAAACGAGTGGTGATTGAATCGACTAGGAGTAAGGAATAGTGTTGAATAGCGGTTGGCAATGATACATAGTAAGTAATTGCGATGAGAGGTGATGGGTATGTTCAATATATATCAACTAATGATACGTGGTAACAAGTGGGGTCATTAGTGATGAGTTGTAGTATGTACGTATATTTTCGATAGGTTATGAGGGACTTTTAGGTTCATTTTATAAGCAGTGCAATTTAGAAAAGAAAAAAAACATTCCTTGACTAGCCTCCCATTCCTTATGTCATGCTGTCGAAACTTCCTTATAAGTTACCGTAATATAATCCCGGTCATTACATTACGCCGACTCATACTTCCATTTCGACATTACTTCGCAAGTTCTGATTAGCATACACGTACGGTTATTCCATTGCACGTAGCGAGAATCTATGTGTACCTTTACCCATTGGAAGAATTACTAATGAATTTGGACCCAAAATTCACCTTCACACGACTTTCTATGACCTTATAAAAATTGGCAAGGCTCCTTATACTTAAATAAGTGCTGTAATATTCTTGAGATACAGTCATGTGAGTTTTAATTCAATGCGACCTTTCTTCAAAACGTTAGGGTCGGTTATTTGGATAAGTTATAAGGGACTTTATTACGAAATCCTTGACGTGTATTCCAAGCAAACAGAGCTGTACTTATATTATATAAAAAAATATTTTTTTTCCAGAGTTGACTGTACGCTATACTATACTAACATGTAAAGAAAGTGTACGACACTCGTGTTTTAGTTTAAATCAACGTTAGTGTAACCGTCCAAATGACATAACCTTAGTGTAAATAAATAGTAGTAATGGTATGAACAACTTTCAACAACACATGCACGAATAAAATAGAAGGAATAGCATTCGAAATATGAAAGTACAATAAAAGATTTCTGAGTGATTGAATATGTCTCACAAAACAAATAATGAAACATGTCTGCTAGTCTTAACACGAAACAAGGTACTGTAGGTAACATACGTTAAGATAATCTCGATCTCACTCGGAGTCATCTTCATCTGGAAATTTTCGCTCTAAACGGAGGAAACTTGGTCCGACACGCTCTTTGAATGCGGCCAACTCGTCGTGCGGGTCAGCATACTTTTCGCTAAGGGTAGTAGGTGTAGTGATAGGTATAATCGGATCCCGGAGTCTTGGTTTAGTAGTGAGCAGTTCCTTAGACTTTTCTTCACCCTCAGAATCCTTTTCCTGTTCGGATCCCTTTTCTTCATCAGAATCTTCTTCATCAGAATCTTCCTCATTCACGGGTTCCTCTTCTTCATCGGAATCCTCTCGGTCGAGAAAATCAAACAAAGGGTTATCCTCGGCATTAGAATCTTCCTCGTCCTCTTTGGTCTCAGGCTGCCCAGCTATTTCAAACAATCTTTCTTCATCAATACAAGGTGTAAGAGTATCGCGAGCAGTCACGGAAGTATCGGACTCGGTATCCGCATCCCAAGCACTTAAGTAAACATCATGAAGATACTTCATCTGGTGTCAGCATGGAAGCACGTTCACATTAGAACATCTAATATATAATAATAGTAGGCATTTATATATAAACATATATGATATATTAAGCAGACATAGAATCAAGTAAAGTAGTAAGTAGTGTAACTACAGTCTACGTACCTTAACCAGTCTAGGGTTATAGTCCAGACACTAGCTGTCCTAGCGTTCGACTCTCTAATGCAGCCTAGTCCTAGGTAACCGTTTGGCTCTGATACCAACTTTAACACCCCACCAAATTACCATATGACGGCGTGTTAATTCAGGTCCCATAGTTAACAATTACACCCTCTATATGAGACGTTTAAAGCAATCGCATTTAATTTTATTCAAAAATTAACTTTCAAAAACGTAAGTCAATAATCCCAAAAATTGAAACACTGTTGTGATCGTAACCACAAGCCAACAGTATTTAAACAGTATAAAAGTTTTAAATGCGAAGGTAAATAATGTTCTTTAAAATCAAATGCTGACTCCACGGCCAGTCATGCAGCAAACACAGCGGAAGCATACCTCTTAAGGACCTGAGAATAACAACACGCAAAAACAGGTCAACAAATAATGTTGGTGAATCTACAGGTTTAAAGTAATGTAACAATATCTGAAGAAAAACAGTTATCAGAAAAATAGTTTGATTTCCTTGACCACGAGATTCTATCGTTGCATACACCGAGCACCTGAATACTAGCAATGACCCTAGTATAGATGCCACTATACCCGCCTTTACCTCCTAAAATGTTATACACCTGTACAAGTGTATCTAATGTTCAAAATAAATGCACCACTGCTTTTATAGTGGGTGAGGTTGTCAACCTAACGGATCCGTCCATCTAAATTGTGCTTACACCGATGGTATTAAAAGTATTCAAGCTAGAGGCTTTGTGTACAAACTCAGTATGCATATGTGTAGTACTCATGTCAATATAAAAGTAATTGAAAATGTAAATATAACAGTGTGTATTCTCATCCCTGAAAACATGTAAAAAGCGGGACTGTAGACTCACCTTTGAATAAGCTCGGAATGAAAAACAAACGACTTGTACGGTTTAGACCCGAGTAATGCAACCTAAGTATACGTATGTAGGTTGGTCAATATATGTATCTTATATAAGTGTGGTTTCATAGTGTACGTTGTCTTATTGCTCGACTCGACGCGTTTCAAAGTAAAAGTCAACTATATCATGCAAGTCAAACAAAGTCAACCGAAGTCAAACCGAAATTCGAACTTGGTCAAAGTAGTCAACTAAAGTCAAAATCAGTGGGTTCATGCCAAATATTGGTCAACATGTCAATATTAAGTCAAACAATACGTTTTAGGTCATGAATGATCATTTTCACAATTTCAGTTTATCGTCATGCACAAAATTTATGAACACGTAGCATACTTAGCACATTATCTCATAGTACAAAATTCAAGTAAATATGAAAAATTCCAGATCATAATTACACTTAAAATCGATTCCAAAAAGTCCGGCCAGGGACTCATACGACAATTAAAAGTCAGGAATCAGAAGGGATACATTTGGGGTTTGCCAAGTAAGTTTCTGACCGCGCACTGATTTCATTTTGGCTATAACAGGAGTTAGGAACATGAAATTGATACAAGACTAGTGGCCATAGTTCAAGGACAAATCAAAGTAACACATATCAAAAATCTAGCAACTTTTGTTTAGCCAATTTGTACAGTTTATTTGTGCAAGTTGAACATTCAGTTTTCAGCTCAAATCTGAATTCACATAAAGTATGGCTCTATTGTGCCCAATGCATAAGGTTTCAGAGATTAACATAAACTAATAATAAGTCACATATCATGTTAAGTTTCATTTCCCAGAATTATACATGCTCAATCAATATACAAAATCCACAGAGTACAAAACCGTGTTCAATTTACAGATTTGATTCTCATTTAGTTAGTCACGTTCGCACGCGATTATCCGAAGATCTAGATACAATTAGCCTATGATATCCACATGAAAGATGAATTACTTTTTGTCTAATTTTTAAATATGCAAAGCTTTAATCACAGAAGTTAACACATTTTATCATACAAGGTTATTTTCATGCAAGTGCTGTATAAAACTACTTTTACACTAATTCTAGCATATCTCGGGCTATACATAAGCAAACGACATATCCTAGTCTAAATTGAGTGTTTTTAAATTATCTTTCCATTGGTATAAGTCTCACATGCAAATTCGTTTTCTATCAATACCAGATTTCTGATCAAGCAACAAAAACACAACGATAATTCAAATCGACATAACTTAATCATACGAAAACGAAATCAAGCGAATCCAAAGCCTAAACTCAATAGTTTTTCGCAAGGAATCTGATTATAACATAATAATTAACATTTGAAAAACTTAATTTTTCTGATCAAACAAATACAAATTCGTTTTTAAACCCTGGCGCATCAAACAATCAAAATAATGATTACAATTAACACGTACGCGTATAGACTTGAGCAATTGACAACATAACTATGAAACTTTATAAAAATCAGATTTTTAAGAATTAGGGTTTATGCAATTATACCTTTGATCGCTAAATTAAATACACCAACGCGTAGAGGAGATCGGGAATTACAACTTTCGTGTTCAAGGTTTTATCAAAAAGTGAAAATTGAATGGTGGTAGTGGTGATGGAGGTCGACGGTTTTGGGGAGGAGGAAGAAGTCGACTGCTTCTTTTTCTAGTGAGGGTTTATACCTAATTTGTGTTAATACATGTATTTATACTAGCCCTAGTTTAAACAATTAGCACATAAGTCCCTAAGGTTATCAAAATTAAACATAAAAGGCGTGGGGAGGGGGTTTCGGCCGTGGCCCACTTGGGATGGGTTTCCGAGCTCTCGTTTTGCAATATCGTGTAATCGTGATCCGTTTTAAGTGCCGTTTAGTCGTACCGAAGGCTCGGAACGCTAACCCGATCGTTAAACGCAACCAATCGCTTAATTTATTAAAAACCCAATAAATTAAATATTTTAAAAAGTTAATAATTAATAAAATTAATTATTAAAATAAACCCGAGCGTTTCGTTGCTCAAAAAGCTATTATCAAAATCGTATCGTGTTTATCGTATTTCACAATCCGAAATATTTATTTAAATTAATATCAACCCATAATAATTATTGAAACCCTCCAAAGATCAAGTACGCATTTAATACACGAAAACGCATAAAAGTTAAATAATCGCCGTTAAAAAAACTAACGGAAGGTTAACGAAAGTAACGGAAAAATCAGGGTTGTTACATTGTGAAAGCGTTCCCCATCTCCCACATGCGGCACCCCATGTTTTATGTCCATCCCGCAGCTCCCACATGCGGGAATACTTGTTTCATAAAAAAATTAATTGACCATACGGGTACGATAAAGAGAGTTGAGATACATACGGTTTTGGCAAAAAATTCAGATTTCGAGTGCTTAACTTGTCAAGTAATCAAGTTCTTTGATATTTTTGATTTTTTTCAGGAGTTTGGAACTTAATCAAGTTACACGGCTCATCGGTCTTCTTTCTTTCATTCTTTATTTCTTTCGTTCTTTCTTTCTTTTTTTTTTTCTTTTTTTCGGTCTTTCTTGCTATTGTACTTGTAGTAAACAATAAGCAATTGAAAGACCATTTTTTCATGTAATAGCATATAAGTGATAAACACGGACTTTCGTCTACATTTTTAATTCATTTATAATAAACAAACACTAGTAGAAAGTTTTTTTTCCTGCCATAATTTTCAAAAAAAAAAAGACAGGATTGTCCTCACATATTTGGCACATGCTGAAGGTTAACAGAGGAAAGAGATGAACAGTTAACAGAGGTACGACATAAGTTATATAATGAAAGTTCGAACGAAAAAAAAATTGTAAGAGCGACGCATATGATTTCAACCTAATTCAAGAATGATAGAAGTAATTTTAAATAAATTAAATAGTGAATATTGATAGAATGTGAAATTGTTGACGAAGGTTTTTGGGATTATAAATCCGTGTCGTGATAGATAAATGAGATACACGTTGGCGTGTACACTTACCAATTAAAAAAAAAAAAAAAAAAAAAAAAAAACAAAACTATAAAAAGGTGAAGCCTTTTAATATCAGCAAGAAGATTGCCAAAAAAGCATATATCTTCGATGAATCGTTACGCAATCCTCTTTGCACTTGCTCCCTTGATCGTCGCCGTCGTACACGGCCGTATTACGCCGCGTGATTTCCTCCGGTTACCGTCGGAAAAACTTGACTCCGATGGTACTCGTTGGGCCGTCTTACTTGCTGGATCTAACGGTTACTGGAATTATAGGCATCAGGTTACTAATTCAACCTACTATTACAAATAAATTGTATCTGTCTTTTAAAATTTTTTGACCTGCAAACATGATTTATACTTAAAAAATATTAAAATTGAGTAAAATTGTCTTGCTGATTGAGTACATATCAAGCTTAAGTAGATGCTGCGGTATAATGTTATAATTTGTGTATATATACTGAGGAGGTCTGTTAGTTAGGTTTAACATTGTAATTAAACAAAATTCTGATTCTGATTGAATTTTGTAAGGAATAATTATGATGTATTTCGCCCTATTAATGGATTATGTAAAGTAGAAAATAAAAACTAAATGACTGCCTATTTTAATGCTGTTTTGTAGCTGTAGTTTATGATTTGATTTATCTGAGTAGAGAATTGAACAAATTTCTGATGTTAGTTGAATTTATGTCAAGGATTTAGTATAAAAAGTGTAAGGTATCGCTACGGTTGTATATGATTGCGTATAGAATTACTAGAATTGATTAGTTATTGTATTGCAATGTGTATAATGTTGTAATAGACTATACTTTTTGTTTGTCTCATAATTTTTTGGTGTCGAATGCCATATCAATAGAGTATGCAGCAACTAAACACTAAAACAGCGCTCGTCTCTATTTTGTTAGTCATATTTCTGATTTCATTCAGATCCTATTTGGTTTATGTAAATCTGAATCTGTCAAATCAAACACTAAGCTTTCATTTGAGATATAGAGTTGACAAAAGCAATGCTTGGATGATAACTTTATATAGATAGTTTAGGCAGTTTAATTAAACGAACAGAGGAAATGCGTAGAATAGTAAGCATACTACTAAGCTTCGCCACTAATTTTTCTCTAAGGAGAAACTATTTATCTTTTTATGTGAAAATAAGCTGGTAGAATGTTTGAATGGTGCCTACTAAATTTTTCAAACTAAAAACGTTGTGATTTTGAGACATGTTAAGTTACTTTTGTTTGGAACATTATCTTTATCGTTGACAATAAAAGAAAGACTAAAATGTTACTCCAATATTCTTGTATTGAGCTTAACATGTTAAAAAAAGGTGTAGAAGAGTAAAAATTTCAATTGAACTCATGAAGTAAAAGGGCAACAGTGAGGTGTGATTTCAACCTTGTGTCAGTGAAAGTTTTTGTTATACTTGGTCACAATTAAAAAAAATAAATTCTTGGACTACTAATAAACTCTAAAGATTGTAGGCCAGAGTATTGTTATTATTAACAAGACAACAACTATGAATCATGTTTAGATACTTGAATACTTTTTCTACATACAAATGCTGAGTTCATTTTACCAAAAATCAGCTTGCATTTCCAAGAAAGTTCAATAGTATTTATAACCGATGATTTAGCTAAAACTACTCATGTATTTGGTTTGTTCTTCTCGATTGTTTATTCATTAATTTAAAACCCTTCTTTTCTACTCTAGGCGGACGTATGCCATGCGTACCAAATCTTGAAGAACGGTGGCATCAATGATGAGAACATCATAGTTTTCATGTATGACGACATTGCACATAATGAGGAGAACCCACGATCTGGAATCATCATCAATAGCCCAAATGGTGATGATGTTTATAGTGGAGTCCCAAAGGTTTGTATTTTGAGTCACTCATACGTATAAGGGATACGTGTTCCATTTTCATGTAATGCATTTTTTCTTTATTTTTAGGATTACACAGGGGAAGATGTCACCGTTGACAATTTTTTTGCCGTTCTTCTTGGAAATAAAACTGCCGTTAAAGGGGGCAGTGGAAAAGTTGTTAATAGCGGCCCCGATGATCACATCTTTGTGTTTTATTCAGATCATGGTGGTCCAGGTGTACTTGGTGAGCTACTTCATTCCCTATTTTATCCGTTTAGTAAACCGTTATACAGTAAATATGATTTGTTATTATTCTAATGACTGCACACGAAAAAAATATTGTCATAATTACTGAGATAATCCTGTGGTTTCTCCCAAATTGCTGAAATAGTCCTAGGGTTTTTCTTTGATCTACTTGGTCCTCGTGATTTTCAAAATTTTGCTGAGATACTCCTTTTGTTACTGAGATAGTCCCTGTGGTTACATACACCAAAATGTTGCGGAAACCACAGGGACTATCTGAGTAACAAAAGGACTATCTCAACAACATTTTGAAAACCACTAGAACTATCTCGATTAAAAAAACCCTAGGGACTATTTCAGCAATTTTGGTGAAACCGCATGGACTATCTCGGTAATTATGTCAAAAATTAATAAATAATCTAGTGACTTAGGAAAGGTTTTACTAAAAAATTAATCTAGTGACCCGACCCGATTGGGGTTTTACCCGCTTTGGCCTGTTAAAAAACCTGACCCATTTGGGTTCAACCCGTTTGTACCCAAACCCAACCCGATTGCTAGGTATAATTATTATATTTTCAGGGATGCCAACTAGTCCGTACTTGTATGCAAATGATTTAGTTGAAGTTTTGAAGAAAAAACATGCTTCTGGAACATACAAAAGCTTGGTAAGTTTTTCTTATAATTTGCTGTAAAATTAAAATGATACTAGTATCTATTAACTTTACGGGTTGCAATATGTATTATGTAGGTATTTTACCTTGAAGCATGTGAATCGGGAAGCATTTTTGAGGGTCTTCTTCCTACGGGTTTAAATATCTACGCAACCACAGCTTCTGGTCCCGATGAGAACAGTTGGGGTACGTACTGTCCTGGCGAGCATCCTAGTCCACCCCCGGAATATGATACGTGCTTGGGTGACTTGTACAGTGTAGCATGGATGGAGGACTGGTACGTTTGACTAGTAGGATATGCGGGTCCCTCCTTTAGATATTTTTATTTTATTGTCTTCCCTACGTTCTTCTTAGATCTTATTTATTATATTAATGCTCTCTACACAAATTTTTTGATTGGATACATAGTTTCATAAATTTGTTTGATATAGTCACTTCTGTAAAAATCGACCAACGCGTTGATTTGGGGACTAACCAGTCCCGACTCGCCCAAGAACGCCTTAAATGTGGGTCAACGCTAAAAGTTGGGTCAAAGTCGGACAAAATTGGCCGATTCGGGCCGAGTCGGGTATGAGTCGGTCAAAGTCAAAGTTAGGTCAAAAATTTTATATATTTTAAAACTAAATTTTGTGCCATATATCTATGTTTGAAATATTTATCTTTTATGTATGATATATTTATGTTTTTTTTCTTAATTTATTAGTCAATGTTGGTCAACGCTCTATTCGTCTCTGTCTCGTCCCGGACTTAACCGACTCGTCCCTCCAAGGTCCCGACCGACTCGTGACTTTTACAACCTTGGATTTAGTTATATAGGATGAAAAGAACTTTAGAATGAAAAACAAAGTTAAGGATACGATCTATTAATGATTATATGTAGTATACTAACTCTATTTTGAATTGGGTCGTACTGCTGTCCTGTTTAACCGGTATTCTTTTCTTGCCGACAGTGAGATACACAACCTGCGAACAGAAACAATTCAGCAGCAGTATCATCTGGTAAGAGTTACGCTGCAGAAGCATCTGTTTAATCTACAATTCTATTATGCGTATCAATGAAATGTTCCAGATCAGTATTGAGTATATTTGCTTTTGTGGGCAATTTCATATATGGCACTGTTCAACTAAACATATCAATTGTGTCTTAAAATGCATAAAAATCATTTTACCTTATTCATTAAGTAGCGGTTTAGATAGGGGTTTGGGGTGGCATATATGAGCTTTTTCTCTGCCTTTTGTGTTCATTTTAATTGCATGGATGAGCAACTTGGTGTAACGGTGCACTGCAAACAATTATGATTTATTTTATTCGTGATACTTACTCGAGCAGGTTAAAGAAAGGACTTCAAACGGAAATGCTAATTATGGGTCCCATGTAATGCAATTGTAAGACCCGAATAATTGAAGTGTACATATGTGTAAATAAGTGTATTGTGCGGTACTCGAATCGGGGTTGGTTGTATATATTAAAAAAAAGGCAAAAGAAGCTGGACTGGGAGGGTTGCGCGCCGCGCGGATTGGTGGCGCGCCGCGCCATATGACTGGCAGATTCTCCCTTTCTTTTAAATTAGATATTTTGTGGGTATTTTGGTAAATTCACATCAAGGCCGAGTTTAATGCTTGGTTCAGTAGTTTGGGAGCTCATTTACTCCCTTGTTCACCAACCTTATCACCTCCCAACTTATTTTAGTGAGAGAGTGAGTTTTAGAGAGGGAAAGCTCACTTTGAAGAGGAAGAAGGGGGTTTCTTGCTAAAGCCCAAGTTCTAAAGTTGTTCATCTCGTCATTATCTTCGTTTTGGTAGTTGTGGTATGCTCTAATCTTAATTCCTTTGTTTAATTCAATTTAGGGCTAGGGTTTGAGTCAAAGGTGAACATAAAACCCACTTTTGGTTAATTTTGGGTATTCTTGGGTAATTTGGGTCATATAGACTCAATATTGAGTTAACTAGGGTTTTGGAAGTGTTAATTGATGTTAGAGAACCCTAATTAGCTAGTAAGAGGGTTAGAACACCATGATTTATGTAAATGGGTGTAAAAGGGTTAGTGGTTGACCCAAAAATGGGTAGGTTGACTTTGAAAGTGCCAAATGGGTCAAATTGAACTTAAGCTAATTAATATGTGTAGTTGAAGCCTAAAACTAATGTTAAAATGTGTAAAGAACCTACTTTGGTTAATGATAGGGTTTTGTGATGAGTTAACCCGATTTTAGGGTTAAGGGTGCAAATGGGTCGGATTTGCACCATAGGTCAAATTGGCTCTAGGAGTGAGCTTTAGAGTGTTGACCAACTTGAGTTATGATTTTGATATTGTGATAAATGTAATAGGTGCGTTACATTGAAGTGTTCAAGCTCGGTTATCTTTCGACAAGAGATTTTGAGGTGAGTGGAATATCTATATATGTATGTATATGATTTATGTACCGTGTTGATGGTGTCACATAGCCGTTTTGTGACCAAAGTTGTGGGACTTAGCCGTATTAGTCCATGTTTTGTACTAAGGCACATAGCCGTGTTTGTGCATTTAGTGGCGAGTAATAGCCGTGTTTTACTCCCACGTTATTATTTGAGTTACCCGTACACATAGCCGTGTTGGTGTACGAAAGCGTGAGTAATAGCCGTGTTCTACTCACATTGAGCAAGTGATGCCATAGCCGTTTTTGGAACACTTGAGGGGTGATGCCATAGCCGTTTTTGGAACACCTCGGGGGGTTAGCATGCCATAGCCGTTTTTGGAAGCTAACGAATGTTATGAACATCGATGACTTGTTTCGCGAAGTCGTTCCCTAGCGAAGAGATTGGTTAACCATGATTTATTGTTGTTCATACTAGCATTTGATTATTGTTATGAGTATTTATGCTATGATTATTGCTAGTGATACGTTTGGTGATACTAGCTTGCTTATCGAGATTTGTTATGTGTTATTTGATATCGTGGATGCGTGTGGGTAAGTTGTATATGCATGTATATATATGTTTTACTCACTAAGCTTTGCTTACCCTCTCGTTGTTCACTATTTTTATAGGTTCCGGTGTGGACAAGGGTAAGGGCATCCGGTTGGATTAGAGATCCCGTCTTGTTTAGTGACGCTTTTGGGATGTGATGATTTTGGAGTTTGACCGAGATTTGGGTAGTTTAACCCCAAACACCATGCTCGTTGTATCGTTTGGCAATTAAACTTTTCGTGGTCGAAACTCTAATTTGTATTAAACTTTGTATTTTAAACTTAGTGGCGTTTTGGGCACGTGTGGGCCCCACTTTGTAAAACTCGCTCAAACCTTAGTTATGTGCTAGTTTTACATATATGAATGTATGGTTAAAAGCGTTTTGGCTAAAAATGTCGGGAACTAGTCAAACATTTTCGTTAAATAGACTTCCGGGGACAGCGGGCTGTCCAGGCGATTTGGCGCGCCGCGCGGCCATCTGGCGCGCCGCGCAGATGGTCTGCACCAGAAAATTTTTTTTTTTGTTTGCAATTTCGTCGTGTTTGGTCGGTTACGGTTTGGGTTGTTACAAGTGGTATCAGAGCATGGTCTAAGGGATTTAGGTGACTTGAGATAGGCGCCTAGACTTAGACTTTTTGTGCGTGTTTATGCGGGACTTGTAGGACTTTGGGTCGGATCGGTATGATTAGTGCATAGGTTTATGTGAACTAATCATGCGCTATTTGTTTGTGTTGTGTTTAGCAATCATCAAGCGAGATGGACGTTGTACTAGCGAGTTAGCGCGACGTGCTCGCGTGGTAATGACTAGCTACCATTACTACGGGTGCAAATCGGGTCAAACAAGCAATGTACGACGATTGTTGAGCAAGATGGGGTAGTGTGGTGTATACGTATGTAATTGGGTATAATTGTCCTTTCGTTTCATGGTTTAACCTAATTCGTTTTATAGAATGAAGACGAGAAACGGTCCTGATCATGAAAACGGGAGTACAAGTGAAGACGCCGAGTTCTCGACCAAGGTCGAGGCCGTCTTTAAGAAGTTGAAATCGGATTTTCTTGCGGATGTCCGAAGGGTCTTCCAAGAGTCGGTCGATGGGCAAGTGACCGAAATGATAAATGAACGATTGAAGGCCACTATTGAAGAGGCCCTTGATGCTAGAAACGTTTATCCTCGAGGTGAAGGGGGTGATGGAAAGAGAGACTTCCACTACAAAAATTTTAAGGATACTCAACCTCCGACGTTTAATGGGGTGAGGGATCCGTTGAAAAGTACTTGTTGGATTTCGGACATCGAGGGGGCCTTCCGTACCGCGGAGTGTCCTCCCGAGAAGAAGGCGAGGTTTGGGTCTAGCATGTTACGTGAAGAAGGCAAGTTGTGGTGGGATGATAAAATCAATTTGTATGGCGAGGAGCAATGCATGGGCTTGACGTGGGAGGAGTTCAAGAAAGAGTTTTTCAAGGAATATCGAACTTCATCCGATCTTGATCGAATTCGGGACGAGTTGCATCAATTGCAACAAGGTTCCATGGATTTAGTTACCCTCAAGTCTACATTCTTGGCAAAGACTCGTTTTTGCCCGGAGTATGTGGGTGATGATCATAAGCTTATGAAAGATTTTTATCGTACTTTGAATGCCGACTACAAGAGCAAGATTAGCCGGGGTATGGCTAAGACTTTCGATGAATTGTTTGAGTTGGCTCGGGGTTTTGAGCCGGAGGTGCCTAGGAAGAGTGATTTTGTTTTCTCGAAAAGGAAGTTTGAAGGTTCGAGCTATTCGAATTTCTCAAACAAGAAGTCTAGGAAAGGCACCGAGAGCGTTAATAGTGTGAAGAAAGGTGGCACGGGTACTTTTGCGCCCACTTGTTTTAATTGTGGGAAGTCGGGTCATTACGCCCGTGAATGCACGGTCAAGACGGTTACGTGTTTTAATTGCGGTAAAGTGGGGCACAAGAGGCCGGAATGCCCCGAGTTGAATAATGATCATGTTAAGAAGATTGAGAAGGCGGCGGGGTCGGCTAGAGGGCGAAACTATTTGATGACGAACGATGAAGCCAAACAATCCAACGAAGTTGTTTCAGGTACTTTCATGGTTAATTCTAATCCGGCAAGGATTCTTTTTGATAGCGGTGCAAATTTGTCGTTTGTGTCTCCTAAATTTGTGCCTAAACTTGATAGTCCGCTAGCTAAGTTAAGTCGTCCGGTAGAAGTCGAAATAGCGGACGGCAAGACGGTGCTAGTGGTTGATGTGTGTAAGAATTGTGATGTTGTTTTTGGTGCCGAAACTTTTAAAATTGATCTTATTCCAATGACCTTGGGCGACTTTGATATCGTTGTTGGTATGGATTGGCTCGATCGTTATAGAGCCAATATTGCATGCCATGATAAGTGTATTCGTGTAAAGACCCCAACTGGGGGAGAAATGATTATTCATGGCGATAAGAGAAGAAGACCGGTGCCGATATGCACTTTTGCACGGGCACGTCGTTCCGTTGTTACCGGTGGCATGGCTTTCCTTGCTTATGTTGTTGATACTCGTAATGAGCCACCACTTATTCGTGAAATTCCGGTAGTTAATGAGTTTGAAGACGTTTTTCCGGATGAGTTACCGGGTGTTCCGGCGGAAAGACAAGTCGAGTTTCGCATTGAGTTGGTTCCGGGGGCTACTCCCATTGCTAAAACTCCTTATCGTTTAGCACCAACGGAAATGCAAGAGCTATTGAATCAAATCCAAGAGTTGCTAGAGAAGGGTTTTATCCGACCGAGTGCTTCGCCGTGGGGCGCTCCGGTCTTATTCGTGAAAAAGAAAGACGGTAGTATGCGCATGTGCATCGATTACCGTGAGCTAAATAAAGTGACGATCAAGAATCGTTATCCGTTACCTAGGATTGACGATTTGTTTGATCAACTTCAAGGCGCGACGTATTTCTCCAAGATCGATCTACGGTCCGGCTATCATCAAATGCGGGTCCGTGAGGAAGACATTGAGAAAACGGCTTTCCGAACGCGTTACGGGCATTATGAATTTGTGGTTATGCCTTTTGGTCTTACGAATGCACCGGCGGCATTCATGGATCTTATGAACCGGGTGTGCCAACCTATGTTGGACAAGTCGGTTATTGTGTTCATTGACGACATACTAGTCTACTCGAAAAGTATGCACGAACATGAACGTCACTTGCGCGAAGTTTTGAAGACGTTAAGAAAGGAGAAGTTGTTTGCAAAATTCTCTAAATGTGAATTTTGGCTAAGAGAGGTCCAATTTCTTGGCCACATTGTGAACGAAGGCGGTATCCAAGTGGATCCGGGGAAGATTGAGACGGTGAAGAGTTGGGGACGACCGACTACGCCTACGGAAATCCGGAGTTTTCTCGGATTGGCCGGTTATTATCGTCGGTTTATCCAAGACTTTTCTAAGATCGCCTCTCCATTAACAAAGTTGACGAGGAAGAGTGCTAAGTTCAATTGGGAAAACGAGCAAGAAATTGCTTTTCAATTATTGAAAGAGAAGTTGTGTCAAGCTCCGGTGTTAGTGTTACCGGAAGGCGTCGAAGACATGGTGGTTTATTGTGATGCTTCCTTAAATGGGCTCGGGTGCGTTCTTATGCAAAGGGGTAAAGTCATTGCTTATGCCTCTCGACAATTAAAGGAACACGAAACGAGGTACCCGACTCATGATCTTGAAATGGCGGCGGTTGTGCATGCGTTGAAAATTTGGCGCCACTACTTGTATGGTGTCAAGTGTACGATATATTCGGATCATAAGAATTTGAAACACCTTTTTACTCAAAGGGATTTGAATTATCGTCAACGTAGATGGATGGATGTGGTGAAAGATTATGATTGTGAGATACTTTACCATCCGGGTAAGGCGAATGTGGTCGCGGATGCGTTAAGTCGAAAGACTCAACATCCGGCGATACGTATAACATCGTTACGTTTGATTATCACTAACGACTTTCTTGAAAAGATGGTTGAAGACCAAATAGAGGCTTATGTTCACGATAAGCACACGGAACGAATTGTGGGCCAATCGGAGTTTATTACTATGGGTCCGCGGGGTTTGTTGTCCTTTCAAGGAAGGGTGTGGGTGCCTAAGACGGGTGATTACCGACGGGTGCTACTCGATGAAGCACATAAGTCGAAATATTCCATTCATCCGGGCGCGACGAAAATGTATCATGACTTGAAGAAAGATTATTGGTGGCCGGGCATGAAACGCGATGTTGTAAAATACGTCGAACGATGTGTTACTTGTTTGCAAGTTAAAGCCGAGCATCAAAAGCCGTATGGTAAGTTGCAACCGTTAGAGATCCCGAAATGGAAATGGGAGCACATTACCATGGACTTCATCACTAAATTACCTAAGACGGCGAGAACTCAATATGATTCGATTTGGGTTATAGTGGATCGGTTGACGAAAAGTGCTTTGTTTCTTCCCATTAAAGAAGCAATATCGTCGGAGGCCTTGGCTAAGTTGTTTATCAAGGAAGTGGTCTCGCGACATGGCGTTCCTATATCTATTATTTCGGATCGAGATACCCGTTTTACATCTCGATTTTGGGAAAAGTTTCACGAAGATATGGGTACACAATTAAAGTTGAGCACGGCGTATCATCCTCAAACGGACGGTCAAACCGAACGTACGAACCAAACTTTGGAAGATATGTTACGGGCGTGCATTATCGATTTCGGTGGTAGTTGGGATGAGCATCTACCTTTGGTGGAATTCTCGTACAATAATAGCTTTCATACTAGTATCGGGATGCCCCCTTATGAGATGCTATATGGGCGAAGATGTCGAACTCCCGTCTGTTGGGGAGAAGTGGGTCAAAGGGAAATCGGGAGCACCGATTTGGTTCTTGAAACGAATAACAAGATTGATACTATACGAGAACATTTGAAGAAGGCTCAAGATAGGCAGAAGTCGTATGCCGATAAACGTAGACGAACGATCGAATTCCAAGAGGGCGACATGGTTATGCTTAAGGTTTCGCCATGGAAGGGTATTATTCGATTTCGAAAACGGGGAAAGTTAGGTCCTCGGTTTATTGGACCGTTTAAAGTTTTAGCTCGTGTTGGTGAAGTTGCATATCGATTGGAATTGCCCGAAGAGCTTGCGGGGATCCATAACACGTTTCATGTTTCCCACCTCCGTAAGTGTCTTGCGGATGATTCCTCATGGATGCCTTTAGACGAGATCGAACTAAACAACAAGTTGGAATATGTTGAAGAACCAGTCGCCATACTCGATGAGAAAGTTAAGAGGTTGAGACATAAAGAAGTGAGGACTTTTAAAGTCCAATGGCGGCGTAGCAAGGGTTCCGAGTTCACTTGGGAGCCCGAAGAGTTCGTATTGGTTTATCTTCCCTCGTGTCATGCGGCTTGGATTGCGAGGACGCAATCCGAATAAGTGGGGGAGAGTTGTAAGACCCGAATAATTGAAGTGTACATATGTGTAAATAAGTGTATTGTGCGGTACTCGAATCGGGGTTGGTTGTATATATTAAAAAAAAGGCAAAAGAAGCTGGACTGGGAGGGTTGCGCGCCGCGCGGATTGGTGGCGCGCCGCGCCATATGACTGGCAGATTCTCCCTTTCTTTTAAATTAGATATTTTGTGGGTATTTTGGTAAATTCACATCAAGGCCGAGTTTAATGCTTGGTTCAGTAGTTTGGGAGCTCATTTACTCCCTTGTTCACCAACCTTATCACCTCCCAACTTATTTTAGTGAGAGAGTGAGTTTTAGAGAGGGAAAGCTCACTTTGAAGAGGAAGAAGGGGGTTTCTTGCTAAAGCCCAAGTTCTAAAGTTGTTCATCTCGTCATTATCTTCGTTTTGGTAGTTGTGGTATGCTCTAATCTTAATTCCTTTGTTTAATTCAATTTAGGGCTAGGGTTTGAGTCAAAGGTGAACATAAAACCCACTTTTGGTTAATTTTGGGTATTCTTGGGTAATTTGGGTCATATAGACTCAATATTGAGTTAACTAGGGTTTTGGAAGTGTTAATTGATGTTAGAGAACCCTAATTAGCTAGTAAGAGGGTTAGAACACCATGATTTATGTAAATGGGTGTAAAAGGGTTAGTGGTTGACCCAAAAATGGGTAGGTTGACTTTGAAAGTGCCAAATGGGTCAAATTGAACTTAAGCTAATTAATATGTGTAGTTGAAGCCTAAAACTAATGTTAAAATGTGTAAAGAACCTACTTTGGTTAATGATAGGGTTTTGTGATGAGTTAACCCGATTTTAGGGTTAAGGGTGCAAATGGGTCGGATTTGCACCATAGGTCAAATTGGCTCTAGGAGTGAGCTTTAGAGTGTTGACCAACTTGAGTTATGATTTTGATATTGTGATAAATGTAATAGGTGCGTTACATTGAAGTGTTCAAGCTCGGTTATCTTTCGACAAGAGATTTTGAGGTGAGTGGAATATCTATATATGTATGTATATGATTTATGTACCGTGTTGATGGTGTCACATAGCCGTTTTGTGACCAAAGTTGTGGGACTTAGCCGTATTAGTCCATGTTTTGTACTAAGGCACATAGCCGTGTTTGTGCATTTAGTGGCGAGTAATAGCCGTGTTTTACTCCCACGTTATTATTTGAGTTACCCGTACACATAGCCGTGTTGGTGTACGAAAGCGTGAGTAATAGCCGTGTTCTACTCACATTGAGCAAGTGATGCCATAGCCGTTTTTGGAACACTTGAGGGGTGATGCCATAGCCGTTTTTGGAACACCTCGGGGGGTTAGCATGCCATAGCCGTTTTTGGAAGCTAACGAATGTTATGAACATCGATGACTTGTTTCGCGAAGTCGTTCCCTAGCGAAGAGATTGGTTAACCATGATTTATTGTTGTTCATACTAGCATTTGATTATTGTTATGAGTATTTATGCTATGATTATTGCTAGTGATACGTTTGGTGATACTAGCTTGCTTATCGAGATTTGTTATGTGTTATTTGATATCGTGGATGCGTGTGGGTAAGTTGTATATGCATGTATATATATGTTTTACTCACTAAGCTTTGCTTACCCTCTCGTTGTTCACTATTTTTATAGGTTCCGGTGTGGACAAGGGTAAGGGCATCCGGTTGGATTAGAGATCCCGTCTTGTTTAGTGACGCTTTTGGGATGTGATGATTTTGGAGTTTGACCGAGATTTGGGTAGTTTAACCCCAAACACCATGCTCGTTGTATCGTTTGGCAATTAAACTTTTCGTGGTCGAAACTCTAATTTGTATTAAACTTTGTATTTTAAACTTAGTGGCGTTTTGGGCACGTGTGGGCCCCACTTTGTAAAACTCGCTCAAACCTTAGTTATGTGCTAGTTTTACATATATGAATGTATGGTTAAAAGCGTTTTGGCTAAAAATGTCGGGAACTAGTCAAACATTTTCGTTAAATAGACTTCCGGGGACAGCGGGCTGTCCAGGCGATTTGGCGCGCCGCGCGGCCATCTGGCGCGCCGCGCAGATGGTCTGCACCAGAAAATTTTTTTTTTTGTTTGCAATTTCGTCGTGTTTGGTCGGTTACGGTTTGGGTTGTTACAGCAATACGGGGACTTGCAGCTTAGTATGGACAAAGTTTACTTGTATTTGGGTACAAACCCTTCGAACGAGAACTTCACTTATATTGATGGTAACTCTCTGCAACCGTCTTCAAAAGCTGTCAACCAACGTGATGCTGATCTCTTACATTTCTGGCATAAGGTTCATCTACCTCTTCTAACATTTAAGTATCTTTTTGATTAGAGGTGGCAATTCTGACCCATTTACATATAAATGGGTCGATTGGGGTTATATTTGTTGGAGTATGATACCAAAATCATATTGAGCGGAAGCATTTTAAATTTTACAAAATCATACTCCTCCAAGGACCCATGTACAAAACTTTTAGCAAACGAAATTAAAACTAACAAAAGGATAAGATTAGATTACAACCTTTGTAGCCTTTGTTGAAAATCCTAGCTTGGAGAGAACCCAAATGAGAGCTCCTCTAAACGATTGACACCCAAAGTTCCAACCTTGTTTTGATATGCACCTTCTAATTCACCAAAACCCTTTCTCTCCTTTTGTTTTCCAAACCCTTTTTACTCGTAATAGTTGTCTGTTATTTTAGTTTTAGTCTAGATGAAAAAAAGGAAAAACTATCCTTTCCCTTTGTTAACCACTGAACAAAGCTTGCAAGTGAGACATCTATTTTGTTGGTCAAAATCCTTAATTAAAAGGAATGGAATGGAGAGTTGGACTTTTGAGATTGCATGTATCGGGTTTAATAAAAAATACAAGCATGCTAATTTATTTTATTTTTTTCGTTGTCTTTCCAAGAAGCATGCTTATGCTTATTAATTAATTATAAATTAATTAATCTCAAAATTGTATTTAATTTATTAAACCATTAAAATTGATTAATAAATTAATTCCCGATTAGAAGGTGTATCAAACAATTTACGATTGGCCTTTGTGTGTGACCGAATAGGATAAATGGACTTTATATTATTTAATGTCATGGGCATACCTTCGGAATATATGTACCACGATCAAACCACGGTTGAACCGTAACCAACCCGAGAACATATTTCCAACAGACTCCCACTTGCACTGACATTAATAATATTGGTTAGTCTTAAAAGACACACCATGTGTAACAACTAGTCAATTAAATTACACTCCTATATTTTGATTTATATCAATCATCCTTTTGTTCTAAATATCTTTATGAACGTGTGACATGGTTAAGTGTCAATCATCATCGTTCAAGATTATGTTTCCCGATTGAGATTTGTGGTGATCAAATAGACTGCAATTGCATTAATTCAGTCGTAGCATGGCCATGCATTTAATTCAGCACAAATAAACGAGGGGCCCAGAGATATCGCTTCAACTTGCTTAGAGAAGAAGGAACAAATTGCTTCAACTGTATAGACATCCACCACATCCCATATTATACCTGATCTGCACCCTTATGACTGGCATTTACGCACAGCGTTAAATACAGGTCAAAGTAGAATATAGTTTGTGTCAGGATTCCTCATACATATCCACTCTAGGATAAATGATGTTGCCATCTTAGAGCTTACTTGTGACTTAAAAACCATGAAGTAGCGTCTAAGTGTGGTCATTCCAGAACCTTGAATCAACTATCAAGTTCCTCATGAATGTAGTTTCATATAAGCCTATATTACTACACTTCATAGCAGCCTTAATTCAATTCTCTCTTCCTTAGAGAATGACCGACTGTGGAAGTCTATGAAATAATATTCATTGGAAGTTAAAACATGCAAAACGAAACATGACAATATTCAATGAAATGATCGCATCGTGCGTATAATATAATCTCAATATATTAATCATCAGATCAATTGCATTATATATTATTGCCGAATGTTTAAAGTTTCAAACTTAACATTATAAATACAATCAAACTTTATCATCAATGACACTAATGCCAATAGACATGCTATGAGCATCATGCTTAGTCTGTGGCAAAGGCTTGGTGAAAGGATCAGCCAAGTTCTTAGTCGTGTCTACTCTACTTAACAATATATCATTATCTGCTACAAGTTGACGGATGTAATGGTACTTTCTGAGTATGTGCCGTGTTCGCTTTTGTGACCTCGGTTCTTGAGCCAAGACAACCGCACTCACATTGTCGCAGAAAATCTCAACAGGATCATGGATTGTAGGAACCACACCTAGATCCCCGATGAATTTCTTTATCCACATGGCCTCTTTAGCAGCTTCATTTACCGCTATATACTCGGCTTCTGTCGTAGAATCAGCAATAGTACTTTGCTTGGAGCTTCTCCAAGTGACGGCTCCACCGTTCAACATAAATACAAATCCTGATTGTGAAGAGCAATCATCTCTATCTGATTGGAAACTAGCATCAGAGTATCCTTTGACGCTCAGCTCGTCATTTCCACCATAGACCAAGAACATCTCTTTAGTTCTCCTAAGATACTTTAGAATGTTCTTGACTGCTATCCAATGAGCTTCACCAGGGTTGGCCTGATAACGACTAGTCATGCTTAGTGCATACGATACGTCAGGCCTAGTGCATATCATGGCATACATGATCGACCCTATAGCTGAAGCATATGGAGTCCGACTCATCGTAGCTGACTCCAAGTCAGAATTAGGACATTGAGACTTGCTCAATATCATTCCAGGGTTCATAGGAACACACCCTTTCTTGGAGTTGTGCATACCGAATTTCTTCAGTATCTTATCTACATATGCACTTTGGCTTAGCCCAATCAATCTCCTCGATCTATCTCGATAGATTTTAATTCCCAAAATATATGATGCATCTTCCAAATCTTTCATGGAGAAACATTTCCCTAGCCAAGCTTTGACATCTTTCAATGTCGGGATATCGTTTCCCATGAGTAATATGTCATCGACATATAGTACAAGGAAGACTACAACACTCCCACTAGACCTAACATAGACACATGGCTCATCTTCGCTTCTGATAAAACCAAATTCTTTGATTTTCTCATTAAAGCAAAGATTCCAGCTACGAGAAGCTTGTTTAAGTCCATAAATGGACTTTTGAAGCTTGCACACACTTTTAGGATACTTGGGATGTACAAAACCCTCAGGCTGTGTCATAAACACATCCTCTGTTAGCTTACCATGAAGGAAAGCTGTTTTTACATCCATTTGCCATATTTCGTAGTCATAAAATGCAGCTATGGCAAGAAGTATTCTAATGGATTTCAGCATAGCCACTGGTGAAAAGGTTTCATCGTAGTCTATACCATGTTGTTGCGTGTAACCCTTAGCCACCAGTCTGGCTTTGAATGTGTGTACATTTCCATCCATGTCGGTCTTCTTCTTGAAGACCCATTTACACCCAATGGTTTTAATTCCTGGTGTATGATCAATCAAGGTCCAGACTTGATTATCATGCATGGATTGAATCTCATTGTCCATAGCCTCCTTCCATTTAGCAGACTCGGGGCCTGTCATTGCTTCCTGATAGGTAATAGGTTCATCAGAATCTATATTTTCGTCATCACCCTCAGATATTTGTAAACTATATTTCTTTGGTGTTTGACGCACTCTATCAGATCTACGTATGGGCGGTGGCTGTAGGTCAGTTTCTTTCTCAACTGCAGGCTCGTCGACCTCTTGTAGAGAATCAGTCCCAATATCGGTTTCTATGTCGGTTGATTCTTGAATTTCTTCAAGGTCAATTTTGCTCCCACTGGTTCCTTTTGATATGAGATCCTTTTCAAGGAAGACTCCCCTTCGAGACACAAAGACTTTGTTCTCGGTAGGGTTGTAAAACAAATATCCAAAAGAATCAGTTGGGTATCCAACAAATAAACACTTTTCAGATCTGGGTTCAAGTTTATCTTGAGCTTCACGACGAACGTAAGCCTCACATCCCCAGATTCTAAGATACGAGAGAGACACGGTTTTGCCATGCCATATCTCATAAGGTGTTTTGGAAACTTTCTTGGTTGGGATGAGGTTAAGGATCCTTGCGGCAGTTTGTAGGGCGTAACCCCAAAAACTGATTGGAAGCATTGTGCGACTCATCATGGATCGAACCATATCAAGTAATGTTCGATTCCTCCTTTCAGCCACACCATTATGCTGTGGTGTTCTAGGAGGAGCTAATTGTGAGATTATCCCACAACCCCGTAGATGATCACGAAATTCATCATTAAGATATTCACCACCTCTATCAGATCGGAGAATCTTAATTCTTTTGTTCAGTTGATTTTCTACTTCGTTTTGGTATGCCTTGAACACTCCCAAAGTTTCAGACTTTTGTTTAATTAAATAAACATAACCATATCTACTGAAGTCATCAGTAAATGTAACGAAGTATCGTTCCTGGTGTCTAGTAGGTGATCTGAACGGACCGCACACATCAGTGTGTACCAACTCCAACAGATCCTTACCCCGTTCACAGTTTCCTGTGAAAGGTGCCTTTGTCATTTTTCCTAACAAGCAAGATTCACATTCGTCATATGATGTAACATCAAATGATTCTAAAATTCCATCTGACTGGAGTTTTGCTATGCGTTTCTTGTTTATATGGCCTAAACGGCAATGCCATAGATACGTTTTATCCAAAACATCTTTGGATGAATCAACATTGTAGATTGAACTATCATTTAGCTTTGCTGTGGTTTCCAAGATGCCTTTACAAGGACTAGCCTTGAAATAAAACATCCCATTTTTGTGAACAAGTATTGATCCATTATCAAAACTAAAATTAAAACCATCATTAAATAAAGCATCAAAAGATATAATGTTTCTTGCCATTTCGGCACAGTAGCAAACATTAGATAAAACAATACATAAACCAGAATCAAAAGAAAGCTTGTATTCTCCAATCATGTCAACAGAGGCAACATTCTTATTCCCCATGATTAGATTAAGCTCTCCGGTCTTCAGCTTCCTACTTCTTGTGAGTCCCTGCACATTAGTACAAATGTGAGTACCACATCCTGTGTCCAATACCCAGGAATTAGAAATAGAAGTATTGTTTAGTTCAATCATGAACAAACCTGAAGGTAGGGCAACTCCCTTAGCCCGTAGTTCATTAAGTTCCTTCAAGTACTTGGTACAATTGCGCCTCCAATGTCCTTTATCCCCACAATGGAAGCATATTGCTTCTTCAGGAGACTTGGTTTGCGGGATCTTTGAAGTAGAAGAGTTAGCAATGCCCTTAGGTTTAGGTTTGAAGTTGGATGTGCCAACCTTACCCTTGCCCTTGTTCTTGCCCTTTGTTTTGTTTTTCTTCTTCTTGATCCCACCTTCACGAATGGCTAGGACGGTAGTTGCGGGTTTAGCTTTGGCCATGTTAGCCTCAGCGGTTTTCAACATGCCATGGAGCTCCATGATTGTTTTCTCCATATTGTTCATATTATAGTTCATAATGAATCCTTCATATGCACTAGTCAGCGAGTTCAGGATAAAATCCGTTGCAAGCTCCTGACTTATGGAAAAACCAAGGCGCTCCAGCCGGTCTATGTACCCTTTCATTTGTAGTACATGGACACTAACGCTACTTCCCGTTGCCATTTTGCAAGATACGAGAGCTTTCACGGTGTCAAACCTTTCTTGCTTTGCTTGTTGTTGGAACATGTCCTTGAGTTGGTTAAGCATGTCATATGACCCTAAGCTCTCCATGCCCTTTTGGAGCTCTGGAGACATGGTCGCCAACATCAAGCATGCTACTTCATTAGACTCAGAACGACGTTTTTCAAACTCGTCCCTAGCCGCTTGAGTAGCTCTCGATCCGGGTTCTGCCGGTAAGGGTTCCTCAATCGCCCTGATCTTTCCTTCCATCCTAAGAGCAATTCTTAGGTTGCGAAGCCAGTCCATGTAGTTCAAGCCCGTAAGCTTGTCCTTTTCGAGGAGCCCTTTAAGGCAGAAATTAGTGATTGATGACGGAGTAGGATTTGTGTTTGTTGCAGACATCTGTCATATTTTTAAAGTAAGTTGTATTAGTTAGTTTGATATGTTTAATCCTTGTTAAAATAATTACCCAAGTGTGTTCAAAATTTTAACAATTATAATTAACAAGGCTAAGATCCATATTTCACTTATGGTAACGACGGGTTTGCCGCGGATCGCCAATCATAAGCTATTTAGGTAGGTAACTATATTACCAATTTCATCCATTATGAAATTCTTAGGTTCTGCGGGATTTAGTGATAATCAATTATTTCACTTGGCATGTTTAATCCCTTCTACGCAAATCCTTCCTCGTGGCGGGTTTGCCGCGAACCACGATTTCAGATTGTAAACCGTCCGTGATAGATACACGTGAAATCCGGCCCAAGACTCTCGGGTATCGCGAAATTCACCTCACCCTTCCCAACACCCAATTAAAGTCCGGCCCAAGACTCTCGGGTATCGCGAACTCTAACAGGTAGAAGGTTCGGATGTGTGTACTACTCATGGATAGCGTAAAGTTTACATTTAAAACGGGTTTTTGTTTTCTTTTAGCAAAAGTAGTTTATACCATTTTAAATATTTTGCTAATTTAGTATTGCGTGTTTCGTTTGTTAAACCAATTTTAACCAAACCATTTTATATGATTATTGTCCTTTTGTTTTTAAAACATTTTCTAGCTAGCATGGCATAGACAAATAATAAAACA
This sequence comes from Rutidosis leptorrhynchoides, assembly GCF_046630445.1. Taxonomy (NCBI): domain Eukaryota; kingdom Viridiplantae; phylum Streptophyta; class Magnoliopsida; order Asterales; family Asteraceae; genus Rutidosis; species Rutidosis leptorrhynchoides. The sequence goes on from NC_092334.1 coordinate 111,644,039, forward strand.
ATAATAATCATGACACGCAAATATCGGTAGTATGCCTCGAGTCCTATGCGTTTTTCCGGTGAGCCAACACACGGAAAAACATGGTCAACTAGGGACATAACCTTGTGTGAGAATTGGCTCCCACTAAAACCGCCATTTCCATTATATGCTCGGATGGGCCGCCTTGTGAACATCGTCTTCTTGATTCCATTCTTGGTTGCATTATCTTACAAAATAAAAAAAACTATTCTATTTCCTATACTATTACAAATACAATATAAATAGAAAGACGACATGCAAGCCGTTTAATAAATTATTACATTCATCCCGAATAAATAATAAACACGACATGCAAGCCGTTTAATAAATTATTACATTCATCCGAATAAATAATAAATTAAATCATACAACCAAACATCCACACAAGGGTCTTATTGAGGCAAATACTACCGATTTCATACAACAATCACATACAAAACAAATGGAGTGCCAAATATCCATTTTCATGAAACATGTTTCGATAAGGATTGATTTAAACAACACTTAATGGCACACAAAATAATCAATCCTTGTTTACATAACTTATGTATGCATGCAAACCCACTTTATATTTTGTAAGTATGGTTTTCATGCCAAAATCATCCAAACAAACATATTAAGTGTATCAAAACATGTTGGAGATTTATTTACTTTAACAAAGCATAAAGTCTAAAACTAATAATTTTAATTTTCTCATTTCATGTAAGACATGAAAAGAATTCATGTACTTTATTTTCCTAAACATTGAATCTTTAATAGTCAACATGCAAGTTACATTTTTTAATTTTCGGAATTAATTTTGGCAGATTCATACATCAACTTTAAATGGTCATATCTTACTCATTTCTAATCCGTTTTCGATGAATTTTTTTTTTTCAAATTTAAGTTCTTTCAGTTAGCTTTCAAATGCAACTGGCCTCATACGAAAATATGGAGTTTAAGGCCTCGAAACAGTCCATGAAAGACAGACTGTTCAAGCTGAAAAAAAACTTAAAAAAAATAACCATTTAACATTTTGCCAAAATCAAAGATTCAAATGCTATTTAGGAAACATAAAAACACAAATCATGATAATAGTTTTGTATGTTCATTATGCATAATCATCTCCAAGTATCATGCATACACATTCATCAAAACGATTATCATAAGAAAAGTTTGCTAAAATTTGTACAAGATGGCTCGGATACCACTTGTTGGAGTATGATACCAAAATCATATTGAGCGGAAGCATTTTAAATTTTACAAAATCATACTCCTCCAAGGACCCATGTACAAAACTTTTAGCAAACGAAATTAAAACTAACAAAAGGATAAGATTAGATTACAACCTTTGTAGCCTTTGTTGAAAATCCTAGCTTGGAGAGAACCCAAATGAGAGCTCCTCTAAACGATTGACACCCAAAGTTCCAACCTTGTTTTGATATGCACCTTCTAATTCACCAAAACCCTTTCTCTCCTTTTGTTTTCCAAACCCTTTTTACTCGTAATAGTTGTCTGTTATTTTAGTTTTAGTCTAGATGAAAAAAAGGAAAAACTATCCTTTCCCTTTGTTAACCACTGAACAAAGCTTGCAAGTGAGACATCTATTTTGTTGGTCAAAATCCTTAATTAAAAGGAATGGAATGGAGAGTTGGACTTTTGAGATTGCATGTATCGGGTTTAATAAAAAATACAAGCATGCTAATTTATTTTTTTTTTTTCGTTGTCTTTCCAAGAAGCATGCTTATGCTTATTAATTAATTATAAATTAATTAATCTCAAAATTGTATTTAATTTATTAAACCATTAAAATTGATTAATAAATTAATTCCCGATTAGAAGGTGTATCAAACAATTTACGATTGGCCTTTGTGTGTGACCGAATAGGATAAATGGACTTTATATTATTTAATGTCATGGGCATACCTTCGGAATATATGTACCACGATCAAACCACGGTTGAACCGTAACCAACCCGAGAACATATTTCCAACAATATTGACCACCAATTTGTGTACCTGCAGTTTTGATTAGCTTTTTTTTTTTTTTTTTTTTTTACTTCTATGTTATTATTTAACTTTCTTTTTTCTTGTAACAGTATCAAAAGGCTCCGGAAGGATCTGCTAGAAAGATTGAATCCCGGAAACAGTTTGCTGAAGCAATGGCTCACCGAATGCACATCGACGGCAGTATAAAACTTATTGGAGAGGTTTTGTTTGGGATAGAAAAGGGTCCCGAGGTACTTAATGCAATTCGACCCACAGGGGAACCCCTTGTTGATGACTGGGACTGCCTTAAAACATTGGTAAGTCTTGTTACTCAGTTTCTTGTAAAAAGGACAAATTACTCTATCCCAAAAATCATGCCTGGACCTAGACTAAAATATTTTAAATATTTCTTAATAAAAAAATCCTTCACTAAAATAAGAAACTATGTTTCTGGTTTTGAACCATTTACTTACGAATGGGTTGATTTTGCATTGTGTTCTATGTCAATTGGGTCAAATAGTTACGATTGATCTAAGGAAATTGGTCAAACGTGATGAAATTCTCCCAAAGTCGCCATCTTGTATAACATCGTAATTGGTTTTGTTCAAAGGCTTGGATTGTTACATGTACTAATAATTTAGGTAAAATAATCAGGAGCCTTAAAGAAATAATGTGGTTGGTTTGTTTCTTGTTTAAAGGTGAGGACGTTTGAAACACAATGTGGGTCCCTATCACAATATGGTATGAAACACATGCGCTCCATAGCTAACTTCTGCAATGCTGGAATTAGCAAGGAACAAATGATGGAGGCATCATCACATGCATGTCCTACCTTTCCATTAAATCCCTGGAGCTCGCTTAACAATGGATTCAGTGCGTAATTATTTGGGTCTAATGGAAATTGTTACCCTAGTAGTAGTCTAATGTAATGCTCAAACTATCTTTAACAAACATATCTCCATCTGTTGTGCCTTAGGTTGAAAATATGCCTTAAATGGTAAGTAGCATCTTTTGTAAATATTGTAGCACTCATTATATTGCAGTAACTGTCTAATAATTGCAGCCATAATAGTAGCAAGGTACTTAGTATTAAGGGTGTGAGTGAGTTGATTACTTGCGAGCTAATCGAGCTCAACTCGTTGAAAACTCAATTCGAGCCGAGCTTGGACGACGACGACGACGGACAACAACAACAACAACATTCAATATCACATGAGTGGTGTATGGGGAGGTGAAATGTAGACAATCCTTCTCACATCCGAAAATAAAAAAGTCATTACTCCATCCAGAGTGAAAACACTATCAAAAGTAGAGAAAGTCATATCTCTCTCTTCGACGGATAAAGATATTGCTTCCGAATGGATCTCCGGGCAATAAGTAGGAAATTTTTGTAAAAAAAATAGTAAAATAAAATTGAGACGCTATGAAAATGGTAGAATCAAATTCCATGGGTTTTAAATCCTGTCTGAAATTCAATGTAGGCTCTAAACAACAGTCAAGACGCCAATAAATCGACGCTTGTTGTTGACTCAAAAATAGAGCCGAGAGCTCGAGCTTGGACATATTTTGATATTGTATATTCCGTAGTAATAGCTTAAGCTTTAAGCTCGCAAGCATAATCGAGTCTTTCATTTATATGCATCATTAGTTATTGTTTTATAATCACGGAGTATATGTTATAATTGGATAATAAGTGCTCCGTATTATATAAATATATATCTATATCTATTTATATCAACGAGTTTAGTTCAGGTTAATATATTAGGCTCTAAATAGGTCGGATTCGAGCTCCAAATTTTTGAATATTAAACGAGGTGAGTTTGAACTCGGGTATCTTCAAAACTAATACGTAGTAATATATATATATATTTCGTCACATAAAAATCTTTTTTTTTTTTACGGAAAAATTGAAGTAACGTTTAAACGAATCTGAAGATTAAAGGTATAACCGATATAAAAGGAGACATAAAACAAGCTCTAGTCAACTAAACCCGCAACATGCAGTACAACAGCAACGCAGACTAAAGATTCACACAAACATGGTGGAAAATACAAACGAGTAGAAAACTAGAACAAAACTAAAACTAAAACACATAAGACCTAAATAACATTTGCACCAAATCTTAACTAATGAACTTAATAGTCGCCGCAGAGAACTCCGACGGCCACCACGTCCACCATAAATCGGAAAACAAAACAGGAAACGTCTTCACATGAACGGAGGTCCCGCCGTAAATATAACCAGAGCGAAGTCCGGTCACCTTTAAAGAGAGTTCAACAGCCAAATCCCACAACGAGAGAACGTTGCTAAAATAGCTTGGGACGAGAAGCAAACCTGGAAGCTGGCGAGATACTCTAGCAAAAAAGACAACGACCGAAAAGCAAACCAAGTCGCCCAACTCAAACTTCGATAGAATCCAAGAGTGGTGTGTGAGACAAAATCGACGAAAGAGCAAAACCACATCGGAGCAATATAACAACCCTCATATTTCCATACCTGAATTGACTAATTTGACTATAGGGTTGTTATCCATTCGTAATATATAATTAAATTCGACGTTGATCAAATATTTATTTTTAGTTGACACGTTCTGTTAACTAAAGTTTACACTAATTATATAAAATAACTTTAGTTAATATTAATGTGTATTATATTTAAAACTATATGTAACATAATTATTAATTAAATGATAAGTTATTTTAATCATTATATATATTTTTAGCTTATAAAAAAAATAAAAATAAAAAGAAATAAGATTTTTTTTAATAAATTAAATAATGAGCCCATGAATTTTGACTAAATATTTTCAAAAACAAAAACTTATTAAAAACATTTTTAACATGTTTTTATTATTTTGTCAAAATTGGCACCTTTATTTTATTATTATTTTTTCTTTTCACCAACCATTTTTTACCTATAAATACATGGCTCCTTATTCATTTTTTCTTGCCAAACACAAAAACTTAAGTTATTCTCTCAAAACTTTGAAGGAAATTTGAGGTACTTTCTATTTTTATTAATTTTTTTCAATATTGTCATTTATATTTATATTTATTGTATATTCTTTGTAAAATTTGAAATTAATTATGTTTATATGTTATAATTAGTATTATAAGTGTTATGATGCATAAAAATAATTTTGATAATTTATGGAATATTATTTATAATTAAATACGAATTATGTAGTGTTTAAACGTAAAAATAATATAAAATTCGTAATAAATACTTTTAACCAAAAATAAAATATATATAATTTTTTTCTGAGTTTTTAAAACTTATATAGATGTTAAAAAAATTATAAAAATAATTACTTGGGTCGAATTGGTATTTATTATATAATTAAACTCTATTATTATATAATTCGAAGGTAAATTAAGAATAAATATAAAATAATAAAAAAATATTTTTTTAAATATTTTTCTACAGGTTATTAGACTGATAGAAACTTATAAAAATTATAAAAATAATTGTTTGGGTTTATTTAGTAATTATGTAGAATTAAACTTTTTTTGTGAATAAATTAAGGGTAAAAACAAAAATAAATACAAAAATATAACAAAAACGTTTTCTTAAAATTTTCTACTAATCTATATGATTAACTAAGTCTATAAAAATTATGTATATAGTTTTTACATATTTAATTAATTATTTAGACATTTTTGAATAATGTTTGATTAATAAAACACTATTATTTTTGAAGTAATTTAGGTATTTATTTAAAGGTAATTATATTTAATATATATAAGACATACTAAGGTATAATAACTAAATATTAAATAAAACTTAGGTTATATTATCACATATATAATTATTAAGTACATTAATAATTCGTTGTGTGTATACACCTAAAGTGAAGGTTAATCAAAGATAATGTATAATTCATGTGAACTTCATCGCTACTCACGGTCGTAAGTGAATGATGTCTAGGTTGCCATTTATGGGTAAGCTTGTGGATCTCGAATGACATGACTTAGATTCTGGTCAAGAATCCTGGGCCCCCGGTTACATCTGGTCATTCCTGACTTATTTGATAGCAACGAAGTTTGAGTAAAGTTATACAACGTCTTGCTAAAGATTAACCCGAACTTTCTAAAATTGGAAAATTACTATAAGTGGAAACTTTCCATAAATAGTAACCTTCTGAAAATGGAAATTCTTTAGTGAACCATTACTATCAATATAGTACTATATACTATTGTCTGTTAGGCAATGTCTGATCATACGTTCTATCTCTAGGTTGAGATCTCGGTCACGTCCTTCCGTTCAATTCTTTCTTGTGCTACTAAGGTGAACTTCATAGCCCCACTTTTTACTGTTTCATAACTGTTTTATAACTTTTGGGGTGAGACACATGCTTGCTTTATAACTGTTTTACGCTTAGACACAAGTACTAAATTGTTAACTATGCTGTCATGCTTTGATTCATGCTAAATCCCTACCGTAATATCGTTAATTGCTACGTTTAAATGCAAACTTAATTATTGTGAGTAGGCCTATTGAGAGTAACGTCTCTAACCATTCGACCGTTGGTCTTTGGTTACATAATAATGATTCCACGACACTGACAGTACAAGGTGTCATAGGGTAAACTTGTTTAGTAGCGATATTACAAAATACAGCAACACTTTTAGATTGATATTTTGTCATAACCCGTCCTTAACCATAAGAACGTGTTAGATAACGTATGATTTCATTGCGAGGTATTGACCTCTATATGCGACATTTTTAAAAAGGAAAACTGCATATATTATACATTACAAACCAAACCATTATTTTTGTTACAAGCTTTAGACAATAAAAAGATGATTATCGTTTAACGATAATCTTCGACTTACAAACTTTACAAATGATAATAACAACACGATTTCTAGCATATTTTACAACACACGTCCTCGGATATGCAGTTTTATTTTTGACACAAATATGAGTACGCATGATCCTGCTTAGATTCAACATAATGCAGCGGAAGCTTTAATTATCACCTGAGAATAAACATGTTTAAAAACGTCAACATAAAGTTGGTGAGATATAGGTTTAGTGCGCAGCAATATATATATATAGACCACAAGATTTCGTATATAAACATTTCAATAAAAATATTCTAAGTGGTTGAGCACTTGGTAACCATACTTAACATTTTCACGTCGCATATTCCCTTTAATATGAAATCTTACTACACCGTACCAAGTGTAGTCACAAAACGAAGTACTGTGCAACCGTTGAATACTGGTCGTCCAGTCCGGTTGGGGTTGTCAGGCCCGATAGATCTATCAACAGGATTCGCGTTTACAATACCGCTGTAAATATTAGTTACCAAGCTACAGGGAAGTATGCCAGTGGTACAACTCAACGTAGAACATATTTTTCAGTTACTTGTGTCCATATCGTAAAACATAAAATACATGTATTCTCATCCCGAAATATTTAGAGTTTAAAAGTGGGACTATATACTCACTCTTGTCTTGATGATATATATATTTTGACTCGGTCTTCCGGTTGATATCACGAACCTATCCATATATAATATATCAATATGTTTTCATTTTAAAACAAACGTTATATATATATATACTTGTTATACTTTTAATACTTTGAATAATTCCTTAGTCCGTAGTTAGCAGTCCGATGTTAGTAATTCAATTTTAATGGTTCATTTTTAGATGTTTAATATACCCGCAATGAAATAAATAAAACCCCCAACGAAATAAATAAAACCTCATCGTATATGTATTGGTCGAGATTAATCTTGACCCATGGTACCGGTGTTGTCAAATGACGTGTTGCGTACATAAAGTACCGGTGTTGTCAAATGACGTGTTGCGTACAATCATGGGATCTTATGATTAATCTTCTCGTGTTGTTTACGGGTGATCCTGAACCATATAAAATTGAATTATAAGTACATATATATAAAATATCATGTTATCTTAGAAATATGTGATTTATATCATTTTTTTCCAATTGATCCCGTAGTTGAAATGATCTAGGATAACCAATTTTGTTTCGGTCATAGTTTCTTCGTTACAAATCCGTTTTCGTTGATTCAACTTGCCATCTTCTTGGATCGAGTTCTTCTTTAAGACTATGAACTGTAAATACCTTGGTTTGTATTCAAAATCATACGGCATAAGTGAAACATTAGTGAAACATATGAAGTTAAACATTTTTGTTACAACAAAATCATTTAATGACCATTTTTCTAAAAATACTTATACTTTGAAAAACCAAGTTTTACCTTGTTAAATTAGCATATACATAAGTTATATTACAGGTCTTGAAGTATTTTAAAAGTTAAGTTAGAAGGATCTATTTAGTTTGCAAACAAGTTTGAAAGCATTCAAACTATGTTCTTGTTGTTAAACTTTTGTACCACAAAATAAGATAGCTATATATATATAAATCGAATAAGGTTATGAACATAGTTACTACCTCAAGTTCCTTGGATAAGTTTGCTGTAAAAGAGGAGTAAGAAGCTAGAATCAAAAGGGTGATAGAAGTGGATGAAAGATTGGAAGTAAGTTGGTGTTCTTGGAGGGTTTTCTTGAAGTGTTTTTGTATGGTTTTCTTATGGTGTTTTAGTATGGTTTTTGAAGCTAGATCTTTATGGAACTTTGCTGGATTGTTATGGAGTTTAGAGAGTAAGAAAGAGTGTGTGTTTTTAGTTAAGAGATTGAAGTAAAAATGAATCAAAAATGATGATACATATATACTCCTAAAAATGTGATCTTTAAGGATAACATGACAAAATTCTAGTTTGTATTTTTGTAATTAGTCTTGCAATGATTCAAAAGTAATTACCTAGCTCTAAGGGCATGAATAATGGCTGGTTAGGTGGTGATTTTGATGTGTATTTACTATTAGTAAATACGTATAGAAGCTAGGTATGATACGAGTACAAATACTCTAAATATACGTATAGAAATTTTGTGAAAAATGGAATGAGGATTCAAATATAGCTATCTTTTGTGAATACACTTATATGATTTTATGTATTTAAGTTCTTAAAAGTGATTAAATACATTACTTATACAATATATGTATAAACATTATATGTCTTAAGTATTTATGTCAAATAACGTTACGTATAGTTATCGTTTTGAAAACTTAAGTTAGTAGTTTCAAAATACACATATAACTTGTTGTTATTAATATAAAATGAGGTATTAAAACATTCCTTAATCATGTTAAATATGTATATATACATATATATACACAAACGTATAATTATCATATATTGTATAGTTCGTGATATCATTGGTCAAACTAGACGGTCAAACGTTGTGTAAAATTCTTTTCGGAAATATAAATCTCGACAATTTGGATTGCTTATCATGTTGGTAAGGTTTAATTTATGTAAATATTAATATTATAAGTATAGAATGATCGAAAAAGTGCGGGTCGTTACATTACCTCCCCGTTAAATAAATTTCGTCCCGAAATTTTAAAATTGTACCTATTTTGCGTTATCGAGAAACAAGTGTGGATACTTTTGCTTCATCAGATCCTCTCGTTCCCAAGTAAACTCGGGACCTCTTCTAGCATTCCAACGAACCTTAACAATCGGTATATTACTCTGTTTGAGCTGTTTAACTTCACGGTCCATGATTTCGATTGGTTCTTCGACGAATTGTAGTTTCTCGTCGACATGAATTTCTTCAAGAGGAATGGTGAGGTCTTCCTTTGCAAGACACTTCTTAAGGTTTGAGACGTGAAAGGTATTATGTACTCCGGCGAGTTGTTGTGGTAACTCGAGTCGATAAGCTACCGGTCCAATGCGTTCGATGATCTTAAACGGGCCTACGTATCTTGGGTTCAGTTTACCCCTTTTGCCGAACCGTATTACACCTTTCCAAGGTGACACCTTTAGCATAACCATGTCCCCGACCTGAAACTCTAATGGTTTCCTTCGGACATCGGCGTAGCTCTTTTGGCGACTGCGGGCTGTTTTTAATCTCTCCTTGATTTGCACTATCTTTTCAGTAGTTTCATGTATGATCTCGGGACCAGTTAATTGTCGATCTCCTACTTCATTCCAACAGATAGGAGATCTACACTTCCTTCCGTACAATGCTTCGAATGGTGCAGCTTTAATGCTCGCATGATAACTATTATTATACGAGAATTCTGCTAATGGTAGATACTTATCCCATCCGTTTCCAAAATCGATCACACATGCCCTGAGCATGTCTTCAAGAGTCTGAATTGTTCTTTCACTCTGCCCGTCCGTTTGCGGATGATATGCGGTACTCATATCCAAACGAGTTCCTAGTGCCTCCTGTAGTGATTGCCAGAATTTTGAGGTAAATCTACTATCACGATCGGATATAATGGAAATAGGTATTCCATGCCTTGAAACAACTTCCTTTATATACAATCGTAATAGTTTCTCCATTCTATCCGTTTCCTTTATAGGCAAGAAATGTGCAGACTTGGTGAGACGATCAACAATCACCCAAATGGTGTCGTATCCCCAGGCAGTCTTTGGTAACTTCGTGATGAAATCCATGGTAATACCGTCCCATTTCCATTCTGGAATTTCTGGTTGTTGAAGTAACCCTGACGGCTTCTGGTGTTCTGCTTTAACCTTGGAACAAGTTAAACACTCCCCAACATATGTTGCAACGTCTGTTTTTAAATTAGGCCACCAATAATGCGTCTTAAGATCTTGGTACATCTTTCCAACTCCAGGATGTATCGAATATCTTGTCTTATGTGCCTCGTTCAATATCAACTTCCTTAATCCACCCAACTTCGGTACCCAAATACGATTTGCAAAATATCGAATTCCATCTTCCCGCATAACGAGTTGCTTCTCATACTTCTTCATTATTTCATTTCCTATATTTTCTTTAGTAAGTGCTTCTCGTTGAACTTCTTTGATTTGTGAGTTGAGATTCATGCGAATTTTTATGTTCATCGCTCGTACTCGAATTGGTTCTCGTTCCTTTCTGCTTAGAGCATCGGCCACCACGTTCGCCTTTCCGGGATGATAACGAATTTCACAATCATAGTCGTTTATTAACTCGACCCACCTACGTTGCCTCATGTTCAGCTGTTTTTGATCGAAAATATGTTGAAGGCTTTTATGATCAGTAAACACAGTGAATTTAACCCCATACAAGTAGTGTCTCCACATCTTCAATGCAAACACGACTGCTCCTAATTCTAGATCATGCGTCGTATAATTTCGCTCGTGAATCTTCAATTGTCGGGATGCAAATGCAATAACTTTCTTCCGTTGCATAAGAACACAACCAAAACCTTGTCGCGAAGCGTCACAATATATTTCAAAATCATCGTTCCCTTCTGGTAACGATAAAATAGGCGCCGTAGTTAACTTCTTCTTCAGTATTTGAAATGCGTTCTCCTGCTCCGAGGTCCATTCGTATTTCTTCCCTTTTTGCGTTAATACTGTCAACGGCTTAGCTATTCGAGAAAAATCTTGAATAAACCTTCTATAATAACCGGCTAAACCCAAAAATTGGCGTATCTGCATTGGTGTCTTAGGAGTCTCCCATTTTTCAATAGCTTCAGTTTTTGCTGGATCAACCTGAATTCCTTCGCTATTAACAACGTGACCAAGAAATTGCACTTCTTTCAACCAGAAAGCACACTTAGAAAATTTAGCATAAAGTTGTTCTTTTCTCAACAACTCCAGTATCAACCTTAAATGCTCTTCATGCTCTTGCTCACTCTTGGAATAGATAAGAATATCATCAATGAAAACGATAACAAACTTATCTAAATACGGACTACAAACTCGATTCATGAGGTCCATGAATACAGCTGGCGCATTCGTCAATCCAAACGGCATAACCAAAAATTCGTAATGACCATAACGTGTCCGAAAAGCAGTTTTCGGAATGTCCTCTTCTTTGACGCGTAGTTGATGATAGCCCGATCTTAAGTCGATTTTCGAATAAACACATGATCCTTGGAGTTGATCAAATAAGTCATCAATTCTTGGTAGTGGATACCGATTCTTGATAGTTAACTTATTTAATTCACGATAGTCTATACACATCCTAAAAGATCCATCTTTCTTCTTAACAAACAAAATTGGAGCTCCCCACGGTGAAGTACTCGGTCGTATGAATCCACGGTCCAGTAATTCTTTTAACTGACTTTGAAGTTCTTTTAACTCGGACGGTGCGAGTCTATATGGAGCACGAGCCACTGGTGCAGCTCCTGGTACTAAATCTATTTGAAATTCTACCGATCTAAATGGAGGTAATCCCGGCAATTCTTCCGGAAAAACTTCAGGAAAATCTCTTGCCACAGGCACGTCATTGATGCTCTTCACTTTTTCCTTTGTTTCGACTTTATTAACATGTGCTAAGATAGCATAGCACCCTTTCTTCAAGCACTTTTGAGCTTTCAAATAACTAATGAGTTTTAGCTTTGAGTTACCCTTCTCTCCATAAATCATTACTGGCGTTTTATCCTTACGAGGAATGCGAATTGCCTTCTTGGCACAAACAACTTCCGCTCCTATTTTGGACATCCAGTCCATGCCAACTATTACATCAAAACCTCCTAATTCTACGGGTATTAAGTCGATTTTAAACGTTTCTCCGGCTAAATTTATTTCACAATCACGACAAATTTTATCGGCTTTAATTAGTTTACCATTAGCTAACTCAATCAAGTACTTAGCATCTAGAGGTAATGATGAACAATTCAATTTAGTGTAAAAATTTATACACACGTAACTTCTATCGGCGCCAGTATCAAATAAGACAGATGCTGATAAGTTATTAATGGTAAACGTACCCGTAACAAGCTCCGGGTCTTCTCGTGCCTCTCTAGCATTAATAACAAACGCTCTTCCACGTGCAGGTCCGCCATTCTGATTCGGGCACTGGCTCTTATAATGACCTTGTTTTCCACACCCAAAACAAGTAATGTTAGCCAAAGCAGTTCTATTTGCGTTGGTGGCAGGAGTCTTGTTACCATTTGCATTTGTAACGAGAGCCTTACAATCTTCAGCAAGATGTCCCTGTCTATTGCATTTAGTGCACAACACACTACAGTAACCAAAATGATGTTTGTGACAACGGTTGCATAAAGGACTTTGTCCTTTGTAACCAAAGCCTGAACCGCTACCCGCACCTTTCGGGGTTTCTGGTTTCTTAAAAGATTGCTGTTGGTAACCTCGATCATAATTTCCGTTCCACTTCCTTTTGTTACTCGATACCTTCACCTCAGTAGTGAATGCTTTCTTATCCAGAATGACCTGATCCATTAACTCGTTCGCCATGGTTATAGCTTCATGAATTGTCTTAGGTTTCGACGCCGTAACGTTTGCCTTGACCTTTTTGGGCAAACCACCTTTGTACATTTCAATCTTCCGTGCTTCGGTTGGAACCAATTCAGGACATAGTAAAACCAATTCCATGAATCGCTGATTGTAGTTGGTGATTTCAGTACCAACCACCTTCAAACTTCGTAACTCATCTTCTAACTTAATAACCTCATTCCTTGGACAATACTCGGTGATTATCATTGCTTTGAATTCTTCCCATGGAGTATCATAAGCTACATCTCCTCCTACCGCCTTCACATAATTCTTCCACCATGTGAGTGCACTATCTTGTAAAGTGCACGATGCAAACTTGGTCATGTCTTTTTCATCACAACCACTGATTTTAAACACCGTCTCCATCTTTTCTATCCATCGGGTTAAACCGATCGGTCCTTCCGTTCCACTGAATGATGAGGGCTTGCAAGCTTGGAACGTCTTGTAGGAGCATCCTACACGAGGATTTGGATTAACTGCAGCAGCTCTTGCAGCCTCAACCCATAACATTCTGTCGTTCACTCGCTGGTTGATGAGTTCCTCGAGTTCTTGTTCCGTCATTCGATTCAATCGCGCCATTTCCTAATGAAAGAAAATAATTATTCACATGGATTATTATAGATGTAGTGTGTATTTATAGTACATTATAGCTTATTAATAATATGAACTAGGTATTATTATAAAAGCCTTTTCTTCTTATTAGCGTTTTATAATTATATCTTGGGTAGTACCTACCCGTTAATGTTCATACTTAATAGCTTAGTACAGAATCAATTACTACAATCTAAATAATACTTAACCATGGAAAATTATTGCATTTCATACTTCAATATTTTACATATGCTTATCTTACATCGAACATTAAGCAAACCACACTATTAATATTATACAAAACATTATTCGGTTCCATGGTTTGACACAGCAGCGCATCGTTTGATCTATTTTCTAGGACGTTTAGACACAAAGATTTGCTTAACGCTTATCCTAACTGTCTGCCTATATTTTGGCTGTGGGACTGAAGAACTGGATGCCGGGACAGAACGAATAGGAATAGCGGGGATAGGGGTGGTAGTGTTGAGTGGAATTGGTGCCACATCATTCTCATTAAACTCGGGATTTGGATTTTCTAATTCATTAGCCTTTCGTTTCTTTCCTAGTTCGAACTCGTCTTTTGTAATTTCCTGTATTTCTTCCTCAGGTTCACTTTCCTCCTCGGGTTCACTTTCCTCCTCGGGTTCACTTTCCTCCTCGGGTTCACTTTCCTCCTCGGGTTCACTTTCCGATATTTCTATAGTTGGTTCATCCGGAAATTGTGAGTCTTCCCCAAAAATACCACTTTCGTCATCGGATATGTTAATGACTGAAACACAATCTGAAGGTTCTGATTCGGAGTCGCTGAATGTGATAATAAGTTTCGAGCCCGACATCTATCACATAACAACTAACCCATTAGTACTTACATAATATTTACATATAAATTTTTAACCAACAGTGATAAGCAATGGTTTTTAAAATCAGACCCGGTCAAAGTCCAGACTTTACTAATGTATCCTAACGACTTCTCGGTTAGACACACTAATGCAAACCTGGTTCGCTAAGACCAACGCTCTGATACCACATGTCATAACCCGTCCTTAACCATAAGAACGTGTTAGATAACGTATGATTTCATTGCGAGGTATTGACCTCTATATGCGACATTTTTAAAAAGGAAAACTGCATATATTATACATTACAAACCAAACCATTATTTTTGTTACAAGCTTTAGACAATAAAAAGATGATTATCGTTTAACGATAATCTTCGACTTACAAACTTTACAAATGATAATAACAACACGATTTCTAGCATATTTTACAACACACGTCCTCGGATATGCAGTTTTATTTTTGACACAAATATGAGTACGCATGATCCTGCTTAGATTCAACATAATGCAGCGGAAGCTTTAATTATCACCTGAGAATAAACATGTTTAAAAACGTCAACATAAAGTTGGTGAGATATAGGTTTAGTGCGCAGCAATATATATATATAGACCACAAGATTTCGTATATAAACATTTCAATAAAAATATTCTAAGTGGTTGAGCACTTGGTAACCATACTTAACATTTTCACGTCGCATATTCCCTTTAATATGAAATCTTACTACACCGTACCAAGTGTAGTCACAAAACGAAGTACTGTGCAACCGTTGAATACTGGTCGTCCAGTCCGGTTGGGGTTGTCAGGCCCGATAGATCTATCAACAGGATTCGCGTTTACAATACCGCTGTAAATATTAGTTACCAAGCTACAGGGAAGTATGCCAGTGGTACAACTCAACGTAGAACATATTTTTCAGTTACTTGTGTCCATATCGTAAAACATAAAATACATGTATTCTCATCCCGAAATATTTAGAGTTTAAAAGTGGGACTATATACTCACTCTTGTCTTGATGATATATATATTTTGACTCGGTCTTCCGGTTGATATCACGAACCTATCCATATATAATATATCAATATGTTTTCATTTTAAAACAAACGTTATATATATATATACTTGTTATACTTTTAATACTTTGAATAATTCCTTAGTCCGTAGTTAGCAGTCCGATGTTAGTAATTCAATTTTAATGGTTCATTTTTAGATGTTTAATATACCCGCAATGAAATAAATAAAACCCCCAACGAAATAAATAAAACCTCATCGTATATGTATTGGTCGAGATTAATCTTGACCCATGGTACCGGTGTTGTCAAATGACGTGTTGCGTACATAAAGTACCGGTGTTGTCAAATGACGTGTTGCGTACAATCATGGGATCTTATGATTAATCTTCTCGTGTTGTTTACGGGTGATCCTGAACCATATAAAATTGAATTATAAGTACATATATATAAAATATCATGTTATCTTAGAAATATGTGATTTATATCATTTTTTTCCAATTGATCCCGTAGTTGAAATGATCTAGGATAACCAATTTTGTTTCGGTCATAGTTTCTTCGTTACAAATCCGTTTTCGTTGATTCAACTTGCCATCTTCTTGGATCGAGTTCTTCTTTAAGACTATGAACTGTAAATACCTTGGTTTGTATTCAAAATCATACGGCATAAGTGAAACATTAGTGAAACATATGAAGTTAAACATTTTTGTTACAACAAAATCATTTAATGACCATTTTTCTAAAAATACTTATACTTTGAAAAACCAAGTTTTACCTTGTTAAATTAGCATATACATAAGTTATATTACAGGTCTTGAAGTATTTTAAAAGTTAAGTTAGAAGGATCTATTTAGTTTGCAAACAAGTTTGAAAGCATTCAAACTATGTTCTTGTTGTTAAACTTTTGTACCACAAAATAAGATAGCTATATATATATAAATCGAATAAGGTTATGAACATAGTTACTACCTCAAGTTCCTTGGATAAGTTTGCTGTAAAAGAGGAGTAAGAAGCTAGAATCAAAAGGGTGATAGAAGTGGATGAAAGATTGGAAGTAAGTTGGTGTTCTTGGAGGGTTTTCTTGAAGTGTTTTTGTATGGTTTTCTTATGGTGTTTTAGTATGGTTTTTGAAGCTAGATCTTTATGGAACTTTGCTGGATTGTTATGGAGTTTAGAGAGTAAGAAAGAGTGTGTGTTTTTAGTTAAGAGATTGAAGTAAAAATGAATCAAAAATGATGATACATATATACTCCTAAAAATGTGATCTTTAAGGATAACATGACAAAATTCTAGTTTGTATTTTTGTAATTAGTCTTGCAATGATTCAAAAGTAATTACCTAGCTCTAAGGGCATGAATAATGGCTGGTTAGGTGGTGATTTTGATGTGTATTTACTATTAGTAAATACGTATAGAAGCTAGGTATGATACGAGTACAAATACTCTAAATATACGTATAGAAATTTTGTGAAAAATGGAATGAGGATTCAAATATAGCTATCTTTTGTGAATACACTTATATGATTTTATGTATTTAAGTTCTTAAAAGTGATTAAATACATTACTTATACAATATATGTATAAACATTATATGTCTTAAGTATTTATGTCAAATAACGTTACGTATAGTTATCGTTTTGAAAACTTAAGTTAGTAGTTTCAAAATACACATATAACTTGTTGTTATTAATATAAAATGAGGTATTAAAACATTCCTTAATCATGTTAAATATGTATATATACATATATATACACAAACGTATAATTATCATATATTGTATAGTTCGTGATATCATTGGTCAAACTAGACGGTCAAACGTTGTGTAAAATTCTTTTCGGAAATATAAATCTCGACAATTTGGATTGCTTATCATGTTGGTAAGGTTTAATTTATGTAAATATTAATATTATAAGTATAGAATGATCGAAAAAGTGCGGGTCGTTACATATTTCTATATCAATCAACTTTAAACTAAATCTTGTGATCTAAAACTTTGGATATTATTTATAAACCTATGAATTTCACTCAACCTTTTTGGTTGACACTTTAAGCGTGTTTTGTCTCAGGTGATGATTGAGCTAGCTGCTACTTGCTACTAGATGATTGATGTATGCTTTGCTGCTTGCATGGAGTCCATCATTCATATTTATCATTTTATTTAAGACATTTTCCATTTACTGTACTCTTATGATGTAAAACTTTGAATAATGCTTCCGCTGTTTATTTAATAAATAAAACGTCTCATTTAGAGTCGTTCTCGCTTATACAACTGTGTTATGATATGATTGGTCACAATTACCCCTGGTCCATTTTGGGGGTGTGACAGATTGGTATCAGAGCAGGTTGTTGTAGAGAACCAGGATTGGATCTTATGTGTGCCTTATACAATTAGATACCTTAGCAATGTAGGACTACAACTTTCTTTGACTATAGTGCCTTTAATTGTTGCCTTTAACTGTTAAATGCTACACTATACTTTAGAAACTTTACTTATCTTAGAATGCCGAGCCAATCTAAGAACTCTGCTCATTCTCCTAAGTACTATTCAATTCCGCCACCACATTTAAATGCGACACCGTTCTCGACATTCCTATGTCATTTATCATGGTTTTGTGTATTACATATGTATTACATGAAATATTATCCATGAATTTTTGAAACTCCTATATTTGTTACTATTCATACTCAAACGTATATAACTCCCTGTTATATCACGTACCTATATACTTTATGCCTTTATGCATCAGTTTGCGAACCGAAAAATGTCATTGAGTTATCGAGAATCTCAAAGACATTATAATGTCATCACTACTCATATTCATTACTTTTATACCTTTTATTTCTCGTTATTGAATTTTCTTGACGGATGGCATCTACGAAACTCTAGAATGGAAGGGTTTGGATTACCGATTTAAAGGATCCTATAGCTCAAGCCCCTAGACCTGAATAGGCCATTACGAATTGAAAGTTTTTAATCGAAAGATTATCAGATTACATACTTATCATTTTATGATCTCGACACGTCATACTGCTATTATTGGATTATAGACACATCATATCTTATTATATCTTATCATATCTATCTTAATAAACTTTGTCTAACACTTTTCCTAAATTTCCTCCGTAAATTACGGAAATCTTTTTGCTATATATACGTATATCAAGAAGACAAATATATCATTCAATATTCAACACTCATCTCATAACAAAAACCCTTATTCCGATCAGATAATATGGATTTCTCACATGATTCCTCGAACTCCTCGAGCTCCAATGGCAGCGTAACCGGAATGAACCAACCAATTAGTCATCATCTATTTTGGATGAATTGGGGATGGGTTCGTAGTAAACTTAATCAATGGAGACAAGAAGAATGTGATCCCTTCCACCAACCGAATTCACCTCTTGGTGAAGAACCTGAAGCACTTACCGGCGAACCCGTTCGGAACACTATTTTCACCCTCATTTCCAGGGTATCCAGTCACGAATATATAATATCTAAAATTCTAGATCTTATTCATCCACTTGTCCAAACCGCCAATCACCCCGGAATAATAGAAGAAGTCAACGAGCTTCGCGCTCGAGTGGTGGCTCTGGAGAATATGGTGCGAAACCTACGAGCACCAGCAGCATAACCAGCATCACCACCAGTACCAACAACATCACCACCAACAACATCAGCTTCACCAATAACAAACACCATAATCTGTACCTCGGATATCAACATCATACGCCCCATAGATACCAAGGAATATTAGTAATAATGAGTTAAGATGTATTGACTCATTCTTCCTGAAAATTATATATATATATATATATATATATATATATATATATATATATATATATATATATATATATATATAGTTTGGAACAATAATAAATCTTTTCGTATTAAGCTATTACGTGTGAATCTTAAATAGTATGTACTACTTGGTTAATTCATATCACTAATATGCTATGATATACATTCCTCGTTAATCACTGCTTCATCACAATAAACTCCATTTCATAATAAACTAAGTGTATTATTCAAATACATGTTTGGTTTTACACTTTCATTTTCGATGTACTCAAAACTCTTTAGAAAACATCATTCGTGCCTTGTGAATTTCACAAGAATTCCACGAGCATCAACATCATATACCGAGGTATATCAATAACAATGAACGATGGAGTATTGATTCATAACTTCATTAAAGAAAGATTCTGCGATGATTATGTAATCTCTCAAGTTTTGAAGATTATTTATTCTCGCTTCAACCGCAAATCAAATGATTTTAATAGTATATTAACTCATTAAATCTATA
The DNA here is from genome assembly GCF_046630445.1 of Rutidosis leptorrhynchoides. Lineage (NCBI taxonomy): Eukaryota > Viridiplantae > Streptophyta > Magnoliopsida > Asterales > Asteraceae > Rutidosis > Rutidosis leptorrhynchoides. The sequence continues at coordinate 111,664,072 of NC_092334.1, forward strand.
TTATACGTGAAGAATACATATATGAACGTATATCTTCATAAAGATTGTAATTAAAAAACCTTTTGTACAAACTGTTAATTGTGAAAATATTTTAACGGGTAGGTAAAACCCGAGAAATATTTATATCTCACATCAATATCTTACATTGTACATTCTTCAAATTCTGATTCAATAATTAGTAACTATACTACTTACATCCACATATGTATCCGTTCACTAATGAACAACCATTTTCATACAAATTTAATTACCTATTCTGATTTGGACATATCGGAATCCAAGTAAAGCTTTAGCAAGTGTAATCTTCCTAAAGATCACTACATTCATGAATTATATTCATTCGTATTCTATGATGAATTATCACATCAAACCACCGAAATTATCGTTCATTACTTTTGAAATCAACAACGCCTATTCATCAACCATTAGAACCGTTGACGATTACAATCAGCGTTTAATCATCTAAAAATGAAATTTCTTGAAACCATCTCGGATTGATAACCGATGAATCAAATATGGCTGCATTAAATGCAGAGGAAACAGCAAAATTGTAGATGGTCTCAATGGCCAAAAGTTTGATAATAAAGAATGGTACGTTGGAAAAGCTCAAAAGAAAATTTGGAACTGAAAAACGGATTGAGCTAACCATGGAGGAGACCAAGGACAAATACAAGGACCAAACCCTATATTCAAAGAATTCAGGTAATTCTGGATCCGATGAAATCTTTAGAGAATATCTTGCTCCGAAGTTATGTTAAAAGCTTGCGGAAAATTTTTCTTCATCAACCTTCGAACTTAGAAATTCCAAAATGTCGTTATAAATATCCTCTATATTTCTGAAGATATTTTCATAACGATTCTTGTCCACAATTAAGTATCTCTTTGTGATATCTTTATAAAGGAAACTATTTTAGTTTCTATATTCAGTAAAATTCAAGTTTAAATTATAAATGTTTTGAAGAAATGTTGGAAATTGAAGCATGAGTTAGTATAATATAATGACGTCAGGCCAACGTGATTATATTACAGTAAGTCATGCTAAATTTTTAATGGAAGATGATGATTCATAGACTTTATAATCATTATTTGCCATGTTACACGACTCTTACATTCTACTTAATCTCTGAACATATCAAGAACATATATTCTTGATAGTTCTATCCTCAGTAATTCTGGTAATTTACCAAATCAAATCGTGATATTACGCTTAGAACATTAGGTTCATTCGAAACTTCATACCTACAAATTCTGGACCATTACTCGCTTAACTTAGAGTCGAGAGCAGAATAAAAAGGTAAAGAGCTCCGACATATAAGGGAAAATACAAAGCCCGATAACAACACCGAAATTACAAATCGTGTATATCAATGCGTATAGCAACATAAAGACACGGGAGAATTAAAAACACTATAACCCCAAGAGCATAGTAGAAGTAAACAGATTCCTCTGGTGGTAAAAGAAAAAGAAGCATGACTGCATATATGGTCAATATAATAACAAATATCAATACGGGATTGAGCATATTAACAAATCTTTTGGAAGTATGAATCTAGGAAGAAAGTATAGAAGTGGTGAAGATAATGAAACGGAAGAAGCTAATTTATAGCAAAATTTCCAAACACAGCAATCGAGGCAATTCATCGCATTTAATCAAAGAAATCCCAAAATTCCGTAAATACCGGATAATCAAATCTTATAGATTACGAAGATTTCCTTTAATCCCTTGAATTTCGGAAATCAATCGTGACTACGTCAAAAGTTAAGGCGAACATTTAATTTACTCATTCACTCTTTTACGATAGCTTCGTTTAAACTCTTTCTATAATCGAATCGTTCTATCCATATTATTCAATAGTGATAAAACTTTATTCTTCAACTTATATTCATCATTACAATATTCTTGTTGTAAACAATGATGATCTCTATCAAACTTCATGACTATAATTTTCATGAACTACTCTCTGTTTTGTCTACCCTAACATTGTGGCATGAACGCTCAAGGTTTAAATGAGCTCGATATTATTCATAACACATTTTATATATCCAATTTACTGAAATGACTTGTATAACATCATCATTTTGAATGATCTCCGCATTAATAATAAAATGCACTTCGTAGAAGAACTTGTAGAAATTATGGTATGTATGATTTTAATTCTTGAAACAGAACAATATTCTATCCGTTGGAATTCACGCAAGGCCCCGAGCATACCTGGGAACGTGAAAACCAAATAAAACGTAAATATCCTCGTCTATGTACGAACAACACCGATTAATGGCAACAACTAAATTTCGGGACGAAATTTCGGGACGAAATTTCTTTTAACGGGTAGGTACTATAACAACCCTCATATTTCCATACCTGGTGGAAAATACAAACGAGTAGAAAACTAGAACAAAACTAAAACTAAAACACATAAGACCTAAATAACATTTGCACCAAATCTTAACTAATGAACTTAATAGTCGCCGCAGAGAACTCCGACGGCCACCACGTCCACCATAAATCGGAAAACAAAACAGGAAACGTCTTCACATGAACGGAGGTCCCGCCGTAAATATAACCAGAGCGAAGTCCGGTCACCTTTAAAGAGAGTTCAACAGCCAAATCCCACAATGAGAGAACGTTGCTAAAATAGCTTGGGACGAGAAGCAAACCTGGAAGCTGGCGAGATACTCTAGCAAAAAAGACAACGACCGAAAAGCAAACCAAGTCGCCCAACTCAAACTTCGATAGAATCCAAGAGTGGTGTGTGAGACAAAATCGACGAAAGAGCAAAACCACATCGGAGCAATATAACAACCCTCATATTTCCATACCTGAATTGACTAATTTGACTATAGGGTTGTTATCCATACGTAATATATAATTAAATTCGACGTTGATCAAATATTTATTTTTAGTTGACACGTTCTGTTAACTAAAGTTTACACTAATTATATAAAATAACTTTAGTTAATATTAATGCGTATTATATTTAAAACTATATGTAACATAATTATTAATTAAATGATAAGTTATTTTAATCATTATATATATTTTTAGCTTATAAAAAAAATAAAAATAAAAAGAAATAAGATTTTTTTTAATAAATTAAATAATGAGCCCATGAATTTTGACTAAATATTTTCAAAAACAAAAACTTATTAAAAACATTTTTAACATGTTTTTATTATTTTGTCAAAATTGGCACCTTTATTTTATTATTTTTTTTCTTTTCACCAACCATTTTTTACCTATAAATACATGGCTCCTTATTTATTTTTTCTTGCCAAACACAAAAACTTAAGTTATTCTCTCAAAACTTTGAAGGAAATTTGAGGTACTTTCTATTTTTATTAATTTTTTTCAATATTGTCATTTATATTTATATTTATTGTATATTCTTTGTAAAATTTGAAATTAATTATGTTTATATGTTATAATTAGTATTATAAGTGTTATGATGCATAAAAATAATTTTGATAATTTATGGAATATTATTTATAATTAAATACGAATTATGTAGTGTTTAAACGTAAAAATAATATAAAATTCGTAATAAATACTTTTAACCAAAAATAAAATATATATAATTTTTTTCTGAGTTTTTAAAACTTATATAGATGTGAAAAAAATTATAAAAATAATTACTTGGGTCGAATTGGTATTTATTATATAATTAAACTCTATTATTATATAATTCGAAGGTAAATTAAGAATAAATATAAAATAATAAAAAAATATTTTTTTAAATATTTTTCTACAGGTTATTAGACTGATAGAAACTTATAAAAATTATAAAAATAATTGTTTGGGTTTATTTAGTAATTATGTAGAATTAAACTTTTTTTGTGAATAAATTAAGGGTAAAAACAAAAATAAATACAAAAATATAACAAAAACGTTTTCTTAAAATTTTCTACTAATCTATATGATTAACTAAGACTATAAAAATTATGTATATAGTTTTTACATATTTAATTAATTATTTAGACATTTTTGAATAATGTTCGATTAATAAAACATTATTATTTTTGAAGTAATTTAGGTATTTATTTAAAGGTAATTATATTTAATATATATAAGACATACTAAGGTATAATAACTAAATATTAAATAAAACTTAGCTTATATTATCACATATATAATTATTAAGTACATTAATAATTCGTTGTGTGTATACACCTAAAGTGAAGGTTAATCAAAGATAATGTATAATTCATGTGAACTTCATCGCTACTCACGGTCGTAAGTGAATGATGTCTAGGTTGCCATTTATGGGTAAGCTTGTGGATCTCGAATGCCATGACTTAGATTCTGGTCAAGAATCCTGGGCCCCCGGTTACATCTGGTCATTCCTGACTTATTTGATAGCAACGAAGTTTGAGTAAAGTTATACAACGTCTTGCTAAAGATTAACCCGAACTTTCTAAAATTGGAAAATTACTATAAGTGGAAACTTTTCATAAATAGTAACCTTCTGAAAATGAAAATTCTTTAGTGAACCATTACTATCAATATAGTACTATATACTATTGTCTGTTAGGCAATGTCTGATCATACGTTCTATCTCTAGGTTGAGATATCGGTCACGTTCTTCCGTTCAATTCTTTCGTGTGCTACTAAGGTGAACTTCATAGCCCCACTTTTTACTGTCTCATAACTATTTTATAACTTTTGGGGTGAGACACATGATTGCTTTATAACTGTTTTACGCTTAGACACAAGTACTAAATTGTTAACTATGCTGTCATGCTTTGATTAATGCTAAATCCCTACCGTAATATCGTTAATTGCTACGTTTAAATGCAAACTTAATTATTGTGAGTAGGCCTATTGAGAGTAACGTCTCTAACCATTCGGCCGTTGGTCTTTGGTTACATAATAATGATTCCACGACACTGACAGTACAAGGTGTCATAGGGTAAACTTGTTTAGTAGCGATATTACAAAATGCAGCAACACTTTTAGATTGATATTTCTATATCAATCAACTTTAAACTAAATCTTGTGGTCTCAGGTGATGATTGAGCTAGCTGCTACTTGCTACTAGATGATTGATGTATGCTTTGCTGCTTGCATGGAGTCCATCATTCATATTTATCATTTTGTTTAAGACATTTTCCATTTACTGTACTCTTATGATGTAAAACTTTGAATAATGTTTCCGCTGTTTATTTAATAAATAAAACGTCTCATTTAGAGTCGTTCTCGCTTATACAACTGTGTTATGATATGATTGGTCACAATTACCCCTGGTCCATTTTGGGGTGTGACAAGCAACGAGACCACGTAGATCGTAATATTAAATGATTTATTATGGGGTATATATTATGGGAGGTGATTTTCACACACCACTTTTTGATCTATGTACACTTAATTACCTATTTTACCACTAATCAGTGTTGCAAAAAAACCCGATTACTCGCCGATTACTCCCCGATTAATCATTTTTAAGAGCAATTCGTTCCGATTTTCAAAAATCCGTTTAATTGCACGGTCAACGTCAATTGATGGTTCAAAATCGAATTTGGTAATCAAAGTTGGTCAAAGTTAAAAATGGTTAACATTTTAACATGAATTTATACTAGAACTTTATAATTGTTGAGCAAAATAGATAATTTTAGACAATTATGTTAGAGTTTATTTTTATATTTATGGTTTTTTCTATATTTACACATATAGTTTTTAAAATTTAGTATTTAAATGTATACAGTACAATCCGATTAATCACCGATTTACCGATTAATCATTTTAAATTTCCGATCGATTAATCCCCTAATAGCGAATTTTGCAACCTTGCCGCTAATTATGCTTACAATAACAATATAATTTCAACTCACTTGATCAATCTAGGGGTATAATTCAGACAAAAGTATACATGCATCAAAAGTGGTGTGTTAGGATCATCATCATATATTATTTACAAGAAATGCAATTATAAAAAGAAAACAGCAATTATTCATGTAACGACAACGAAAGATTCCGTCAAGTTACTATTACTAATTACTATTACTAACGATGTTAAAACGAAAACAAAATTAACGATGTATGTATGTGGGTTAAAGCCAATTTTACACAGTACGTAACTGTTGAAACGTTGTAAAATTAAAGGTAATATCTCGGCCGTTAGATTATATTTCAACGGTGAGAGATGGATCCTCATCCCCTGTTCGAAGTGCGATCGATAAACCCTGAACAAACGAGACCGCTATATAATGCCTTCCAAAATCAAAGAAAGAAAAAAAACATTTCATTTGCACAAAAACAATATCACCTTCTTCATCTCTCTCGATACTTTTTCTTCTCTTCATCTATCTATCTATTCTATATTTCTTATATAAATCCGAAATCATAAAACGAGAATTCGGTGAGTGAAAATGTTGAAGTTTCTTTTAATTCATAAGATTCACAGCTCAAGTATATAAATAGATAACGAAATTGATTTGTAATTTCAGATTCATATATTTACTTATTACTTTTGTTGATGCATTTGATCCGGTTGAATTTTGTAAGCCGGATGGATGAGATTGAGATATCTGGACGAATTTGATTACAATTTGACGTCGATTTGTTAATTTGTCAGCGATTATTATAATGTTTGCGTGCTTAAGCTGTCTCCTTGTTTTTGGCAGATATTAGATGCGAACAAATGAATTTGTAAAGTGGATGAAGAAGCTTTGAGCTGTTTTTGTTATTTTAAGTTTTCTACTCATCCTGATATAAAATCAGAGAATAAAAATACAGATATTGTTATATTGCAAGTTTACAGGTTTGTATAGATTAAATTTCGCATTGATTTCTCTTACCGATTATTCATCATGTTCGATGTTTTCAATATATGAATAATAACGAATAACGAATGATGTTCATTGAAATCACAGATTGATTTGAAGATATATATTCACGATTTCGAAATCTAGAGCTCGAATTTGAAGATGATTGAGCTGTAAATTGTTGATTTGATGATTCATGTTATCGAAACAAAGTAAATAATAAGCATTTGTTGTTCCAATTTCACTTTTGTTTATTGCAATCTAATCTCAATTTCATCTGATCGTCTTTATTCTTTTCTGCAGTTTCATCATTACAATCACAATTTTAAACCTAGAAACACCTATAGCAGATTGAAGCTTAAGAGGTGATTTAAATCAACTTTCATCTTGTTTTTATATCTCAAATTTTTATATTGAATTAAAAGGTTTAATTACCGTGAAATTCAGTAACATATCAATCTGGATCATATCATCATTTTAAGAACTGATGATCAGAGATCTAATTTGTATTTGCATATGTATAACTTTGTTCTATTTTTTCAATAATAATGTAAACTATTGTTAAATGGAAAGTGTTAAAAAGTGAACTAACCATGGTTAGTTTAACTTGGTGTAACGTAACAGGTGTGTGCATTATTAAAGAAGAAAAAAGAAAGATGGAGAAGAATAATAACTTATTGAGAGACAGATCTAATTCTAATTCTAATAATAATAATAATTCCAACAATAATACCAATACGACGTCGGATTTTGTATTACAGTGGGGGAATCGTAAACGATTACGATGTATGAAAGTTCAACAACAACAACAAGCTAAAGATAAAGAATTAGCTTCAGCAGTTTCCGGTACACCGCCTGTAGGCCAACGATCGATAACGGCACGTGTTGACCGGCGAGCGGTTAGGTCACCAAATAAAGAAACGGTTAGTGGAAGTAACGCCGTTAGTAACGGGCGCGGTTATATTAATCTCAGACAACGATCATCTTCGCCTGCTCATCGGATTCTCAGGTAACTTTTGTCATTTGGTTAAGTTAATTTGATTGTTATTAGTTTATAATTATGCATATAGTTTATTGTCAATTATTATTATTATTATTATTATTATTATTATTATTGTATGATAAAAATGTGATATTTTAATTAGTAGGTCTAATTTTATTTAATTTATATAAATATAAATATATAAATATAAAGAAACGGTGAAACCATGATAGGAGCAAGTAGCATATTATTTTAAACAAAATGGTACAACACCACTTTTCCATGTGCTAGAGATAAAATAACAAAGCAAATTTAATTTATTGTATAAAATAACAAAATAAATTTATTGATTTTGGTTTTAGTTTTGGTTTTGGTAAAACAATACTTGCGTCTTAAAAGGGTGACATGACCATTTGATTAGTTTTACAATAAGAGTGCGATAAGTTTATTGGAAAAACTTTCTTAAATTAATGATGTTGAATAATTGAATAATAGAGCAATGGATGGTTTGAGAGTTGAGGGTCTCCAATATATGTGATTGATTAAATAAATATTAAATATTAAATATAAATATAAATAAATATAATATCACAAAAACCATAATTTTATTTTGACATGTCAAGTAGTAATAATAATAACTAGATCGGCCGATGCTGCGGGACCTTTCGGGTTGAATATTCATATTTAACATAACGTCTTGTATTTATAGAATTAAAAATGCGTTGTGACGGGTGTGTTTGGATACACGTGGTTAGTACTTAGCATACCTAATGACATGCACGTTTTTAACGCAATAAAAATCGCGTAATTTGTGTTGTTTATTATACGTGTATGTATATGTATAAAAAATAGCCCGAAATATTTAGCGGTTTTTAAAAAATGTCTGTTTCGCGTATAGTTTGTTGCGTTGTGTTCGTACAATTATTTCGAGTTGAACGGTGGTGTCGAAAAAATTTAACGTGTGGCAAGCGGGCAGATCTGAGCCGTTAAAAATTTGGGTGAAGTTTGTTTTAGTTTTGTAATAAATTAAAGTGTTTACAATTTTTACCCCTGGAAAATTGCCAAACATAACATTGTTTAAGGGTCAATTTGATAAATTTGTTATTGTCCTTTGAAACGTGTGAAGTGGCTAAACCGGCTAAAATTCTCATCTCATTTAGTAATATATGAGTAATGAGTAATGAGTAATATAACTTAGAGGATCAATCGAGAGGACTATGAATGTATATTAGCAGAGTCGGGCTATTATGCTTGAGCCCATCTCAGCTTGAAATTTCAAAAATTCGAGCTCTTTTCGACTTTAGTATGCAAAACTTGAACTCGACTCTTTGAGCACGAGGTGTCCGTATTCATTTCATGGTCTAAAATGGACCTTGAAATTGATTTTCAGTGACATGAATGGAGGTGTTCACAATGTCCATATCAGTTGTTCATTTCGGTGTCCATTTGTATTGAATACTATTCGAAACAAAATTCAAAAAAACAAACAAAAAACAGTCATTTGCCATCGTTGATGGCTCGACTTCGAAGCTCGACGGCGAGATTGACGTCGGCTCGGTGTTGAACCAGCAGTTGATCCTGGCACCGTTGAGTTGCGACGACGAAAACGAAGACAGACACTGTGTGCTCTTATGATTTTACAAGTTTAGGTTTAGCAAAGCTTTGGCTGATTTCATTATTAGATAAATCCGTATAGTTATAGGTTTGTGGTTCAAAAGAAATAAATATACTAAATACTATACTACGTATGTTTATTGTAAAAGTAAAAGAAAACAAAATAAAATAAAAGGAAAGGTATGGTAAGGTGAGGTTGTTTTATAATTTTAGATTGCCCGGTAAAAGTAACGTTTTTTTTCTAATCACTCTCATCGGCTAAGCCAATCTTGAAATGGTTGTTTATTGTGAGAGGGTTTAGAATAATTCATCACTCTTATGGGATTGCTATGCATTAATATTTAATATTTATATTTATAATATTTATAGTACAAGACGAAATAGAGATGAGTTACAACAACAAGCCTTATTCTCAAGGATCGAGAAAACTTATGCTTCTTATTAGGTAACACAATTATCTCTAATAGGTGAAAGGTAGAGGGTGGAAGTTTTTCCTATTCGGGCTACCTGGAGGTCGAGTTGTCCGACCTTATACTCTGATGTACGCAGTTCAACATGATTTCTCTCTGTCTGTTTCCAACCCATCTCTGGTCACCACTAAATGTTTGTCCTAGACAGGATTCGAACATGAGACCTCTTACAAGAAACTCAGAGCCCCAATTTTCTCAAAGAGTCGAACTGCGGGCGATGAAGGATTTTGGTAATATACTCGCAAGTTGTTGAGTAGTGCGGACAAACCGAGTATATAAACTTCCAAAAGCTACGAGCTCTCGCACAAAATGATAATCAATGTCAATATCTTTAGAGCGCTTGTGGGAGATGGGATTCTGACTCATGAAGATGGTGCTCTTATTGTCACTCAAAATAGTGGGCCGAACGGGTTGAAGAACCTGCAGCTCACGTAGCAATGAGTAACCGTAGGTGGAACGTCATGTTTCAATACATCGTGTCCAATCAGCATCGGAATAACCTAAAATAGATGACCTCGGTGAGTGAGAGAAGGTTAAACCATATGTTAATGTGCCTTTAACATAGCGTAAAATACATTTAATTGTAAGAAAGTGCTCATCAGTGAGAGCTTGCAAGAATTGGCGAACCTGATTCATCGCATAAGAAAGATGAGGACGAGTAACTGTTAGGTATTGAAGAGCACTCACCAGCACCTGTAGCAAGTCCGTTTATTTTCTATAGCAATTAGACCATTTATAAACTTGACTGTGACGTCTAGTAAGTTAAATGAAAAAGTGAGTTTTTTTTTTTTTTTTTTTTTAATGTGAAGTGACAATGAAGTTAAATAGTGGTATTATATTTGAGTGGGTGAAAATATTTTAGGTGATGTAGTAAAATATGGTCGGAAGTTTGGTATAAATTATATAAATTAAGGCTACTCAAGGGTCATATACTTTTTTTTGTCCCGATGTAGGTCATACATCCAAAAAAAATACTAATGTAGGTCACATACTTTCAAAAAGTGTATCGATGTAAACAAAAGATAATCTGTTACCGGCTAAACAGGTCACCTTTTGTTTACATCGATACACTTTTTGAAAGTATGTGACATACATTAGTATTTTTTTTTTTTTTTGGTATATAGTTTACATTGGAACAAAAGAAAGTATATTTTTTCTAAGCTCAGTCTACAAAATCGATCAAGGATGATTCTCTTAACAAATTGACTTTAGATTAGTGAATCATAACATCAAACGAAGTTTCCCACATCATCAGAACTGATAATCAACAACAAATTCATAGAGTTTGATCTCGAGTTCATCCTTCACCGAAAATCGTGTCTGATTTAAGCACCAGATCAATCTGAGAGGTTATAGCGAAATGTAAAAATACAGATGTGAACGAAATCTCTTCGTGAAACTATCTGTAAATTTACAGCTCTTAAATCAAAGAAATGAATCTGAATTTTGAAATCAAAGTTTCGGAAAAAAAAAAGTCAAACGAACAACCTTATTTATCAGGTCAACAAGTTAAGTTGGTTTACATTAACCTTTTTTTTTTTTGAAGTTTATGGTCTATAATAGTATTTTTTTTTTTTTTGGTATATAGCTTATGTCGGGACAAAAAAAAATATATGACCCTTGAGTAGCCTTAACCCTATAAATTAATTATATATAAAATTATTTGGTGCATTAAAAAAAAATTGTCGCTCACTTTTTCCTGTCAAAGGCTTGATTGACGTCCCGTGATTTGACGCCGCATTAGGGATGATGGCGTCAAATTTTGTACCATCTTAGACTGGTACTAACCATGCGTCAGAAAGAGGGCGTCAGATGAGGTGGATGAGGTTAACAGTACTTGACGCTGTTAACCCGACGTCAATTTTTGACGTCAACTTTCGTTAGTTGGTTTTTTGACGGTAGCGGTGAGATTTGGTGGAGCCAATCACAAGTTTTTGTCATTTTATATTTATATTTAATTTATTGTTTTTTCACGCAATTTTCAATCAGATTTTACTACCTCACTCTACAGCCAAAAATCCATTTTTTCGCCAAAAAGTGCATCATTCGCCTCTAACATCACATTAGGGTTAGAAACAGTCTTATATGCCAATTCAGATCTAGAGGGTCATATTTTGCTTTTAACGCCATGTTTTTTTTCTTTCTTTTTTGTGTGTTAGTGATGTGTAAAAACTTGTACCAACTTTGTCCACCAAACTTTTTTTCTATAAGTTAAAGTTATACAATATAATGTAATATTACAGTATAATATAATGTAATATAATAAATATTTTATTATATTATATTATATTTATATTTATAATTATATTTACGGTGTATGATTTATTATTTATAATTTATAATAGTATAATATTTTTATTTATAATCTATATGATATAAAATTCTCAAATGATGATGTCATCATTAATCTAATTAACCCTTAATTTTTATAATAATTATGTCATAATTATATATTAATTTAATTTAAAAAATAATAGGAAATTTTTAATAAAAGGAAATACTAATCTCTCGTAAATTATAATTTTAATTTTTTAAAAAAATTTAAAAGGTATTTTAATATTAAAAATATAAATACTCAACTTTGAGCGAACTTTATTATTATTATTTACTTTTTAAATAAATAAAAATTATAATTATAATTACTAAATTATTAATATTCAAATATGGATTTTTTTTTGCAAAATTAATTACGTTACATATGTATGCGAAAATACATGTCTCTATATATTTGTAAAAATAACGACAAATTTCTTAGTCAAACGGGTCATTAAAATAAATGACTTCAGCATTTACATTCATTTAATACCTAAAACATGTCATTAAATTGTTTTGTTTAAACAAACTCGTAATTTCACGGGTCATTTTACTAGTTTATGATAAATTACAATGATAAATTACAATGTAATATTCCACTTTATATACATATACATATATAATATTATCTAATTTACTTTAATTTTAATTTTTAACAGAAATAGTAGAGGAAAAAGTTTTTTATATTTAATAAACACGGTTCTATAAGAAATACGGAGTAGTAATATTAGTACTCCGTATTAGTTTCTTTAATGCTGTACGATTCTTAACCTCAAGTTTTTCTTACTGAACAAAGGAAAATTAATTGTTTGAAACATAGTCTGATGATGCCTATATTCTAAGATATCTTGTTTTACATACAACAGATTCTGATAGTTATGTATTGTTTTTCAGAAGATTATATTTCAACTTTTAAACAAGTTTATAACTTCAGCTATTGATTTGAATGTTCATGACACGATAGTTTTTTTTTTTTTTTTTTTAATCATTGATTTAAAATTTTATTTTGACTTTCAACGGTGGATTTAATAATTAAAGTTAGAAAAATAATTTCTTAATATTAATTAAGTTGATTAAATATAATTAATTAATAAGATCATGTGAAGTCACAGGTTAAAGAGATGGTTCTCACACACACTTTTTTTGATCCTCACACATCAATTTAAAGAAATGGAGTATTATTAGAAGAGTAAAAGGTTAAAATAGGTGTGTGATGATAAAAAAAGGGTACGTTAGAATCGAAAATAAACCTACTTAATTATAATAATTTCATTATTTTGCTTTATTTTTGTTCTCTACTTTACACATGGTCCCTTTTTTGCAAGTGTGACAAGGGGGCAGCAATCAGGTGAGTTTATCCACCCATCCATCCAACCACGTGTGATAAAACCCACCTCCACTCTCCAATCATCCCACCGTTTAATCTCACTCATCAACGATTCTTATATCTCCTTTACCCAGATCATGCCACGTGTACGTCACTAAAACTCAACCCCATCATCCAACGGCTTCTTCTTGCCACGAAACCAACGCCACCTTTTTTCCAAAATACTATTTATTACAATAATTAATACTCTTTTTTCCCTTTCTTTGCGCGGCTGCGTATGTTATCACACAAATCTCCTTCTCCCTTTCCATGATATAAAACATACGGAGTAGTTTTCATTTCTTTTATTTCATTTATTTCTTTTATCTCTTACTTCGTATTCGTATTATTATTATACAAAAGCTTTTTAGATTTTATTTATAAAAACCATTAAACAGAAAACAAATAAAAAAGTAAGAAAACAACCCACTCTTTTTAAGGCCTGACCCATAAATAAAATATCCACTCAATCTTTCCGGTAACAAAACCCCAATTTCCTAAACTTTCTTGTCCGATCCATAACTTCCACAAGGGCTATATTCGTAATTTACCATCCTCTTTTCACCCTACCTGTTTCATTTGTTTTTTTTTTTTTAATATTGTTACTTTTTCTGAAAATAATAAATATTATATTATAATAATTATAATAATAATAATATAATATATTAGAATTACAAAAAGATGTGATTGCTTATTTTATCAATACTTTTCATTTTATATAATTATTGTTATTAAAATTGTAGGAATTCAGAGAGTTCGATTGCTATGAAGGGACAAAGCAACGGTGGTAGAGGGGTACGTTCGCCAGATAGAGGAGGGGGTGTACACGATAAGAGGGGTGCGCATAATAACACTAACGGAAAAAACGGTGGTTGTGGTGGGTCTGGGTCTTCGGAAACAGCGCATGATAGCAAAAAAGGAGGGACATCGCCGGTAAATGAAACGATTCCGATCGTATGGCCACCGAAATTTGCGATCGGATTGACGAATAAAGAAAAGGAAGAAGACTTTTTAGCAATTAAAGGATCTAAACTTCCTCAAAGACCCAAAAAACGAGCAAAATTCATCCAACGAACAATCAACGTACGTATCCATCTCTCTCTTTTTTTTTATTTTATAATTTTTCAATTATTATTACAGTGTAATATTATAAATCGTTTAGGGAAAAGTTATTATTATTATTATTATTATTATTATTATTATTATTATTATTATTATTATTAGATGTGGAATTATTTTTCGGTGTTTTAGGTGGATTCTACTGACATGACAATTATTTGCATAGTAGACTTTGTACTTTTTAATAACATTACTGCATTTTATTTATTAATATAGGAAATTTTAGAACTTTGCGATTTGTAATTATTAATTATTGATTAAATATTAATGGGTGATTACACAACCACTTTTCACACATACACAACCAAATATGCTTTTATAGTGTTGTACACATTGTAAAGCGTGTTTGATTGTGTATGTGTAAAAAGTGGTTGTGTACATATCACTTCGCAATATTAATACTCCGTGCCATTTTCGAAATTTTATTAGTAAATATCATTTTATTCATTATTTTATTTAATAATAAATAATAAAAATATTACTATTGTTATTATTTTTATTTATTATTACTATTAGTCCAATATAAAACAAAACGGTATTGTTTTTTAAGTGTCAATATCAACAACAGTATATGTTACAATGTTTTGTAGCTTGTATGAATATGAATATGAATTTAGTAGAGCGAAGTTAATATGATATTTTTGTTTGATTCATGTAAACAGTTGGTTACCCCTGGTGGCTGGCTTTGCGATTTAACTTTGGAACGGTACGAAGTTCGAGAGAAAAAGATCACAAAGAAGGTATGAATGAACTTTAATAGTGGTGTAACAAGCGTTATCACTTATCCATGATGATCCGTACACCACTAAACATGCTTAATAATGTTGTACCAACTCTTTAAAGCGTATTTAGTAGTGTACATATGAATTTTGATAGTTTACTGATCAGATCACTCCCCTTTTACTAGTTACTAAAAACACTCGATATATACAGAGACCGAGAGGATTGAAGGCTATGGGAAGCGTGGAGTCAGAATCCGAATAGAGTGTGAGTTTGGTTTTACATATCCAAATTTTACATTTGTTGTTATTATACCGGTATGAATCTATCTACTATAACTCTATATATATTTTTAGACATTTGTTTTTTTTTAAGTAGGAGGAGAAGCATTGAATTTGTATCTAGTATTTTCATCAATTTTCTCCTCTTGTTAAGGGTCAGTATCAAATGTAGACAAGTTGAGATCTTACTCTACCCTTGTTCAATGGATTAATGAAAGAAAGGTCTTTTATTTTCATGTCTTAATAACTGTCAATTTTTAATTCTTAGTCATTCAAACAATACAAAAACAATTCTTCAACAAATGCTTGATGTTTTCAAATGATCAATGTGCATATAGGCATATAGCTCTTAAACTTGCTGATCAATAAGACAAAATGAACTCTATAGGGGTTTTGACACTTGTATTCCTGATAAAGAAATCTACACCGATAAAATCTCACTATGACCTTGCAAAAAAAATGTAATCACAAAAAAAAAGAGTTGCAAGACTCGAACTCTCCATGCGAAGTGCTTTCCTAAGACGAGAGGTATCTGTTATGGTTGTTTAATGGCTTGGGGACATGTAACATAAGACGTAATTTGTGGGTTAATCACAAGTTCATGTTTCTTCGATCATTGAGTTACAAAATTTTTCATGTTGAGACCGGTCAGTATGGGCTGTATCGGTTTTACCTTCTTTTTTTATCCAAGACAAAAGGTTATGTTTAATTATTAATATATTTTTAATTCATTTACCACAACTAAGTATCGATGTGCTATAAAAGTTACCATCCATGATTGAGCTTGTTCATTGAGGGAGCTAGAATCACTTTATTATATACTCCGTTATTGGTTAAATTTTTTTATTAGAGAATCATGATCACTATTAGACCACCCCTATCGTTAGTTATCCGTCCGTTACCCGCACATTATCCGTCATTACCCGTAACTAACCATAGGCACGGGCTCATTACCCGCTTTAGTTACCCGCATTCACCATGGATTTAACGGAAGTTTTAAGTTTAGTTATAGGAATTGTGGGTCCAGTGGCTTTTTATTGTTGGACTTGATGCTTTATTGCTTGTACGTTGTATATTAAGAGGAGTATTGTTTTAGCCATTATAGGGAGTGTTTAATTATGAGTTAGTTATAGGATATTGGCGCTGATGTGGCGCTGATGTGGAAGATTAAGATGATGAATAGTTTAGTTACGATAGGGGGTGGCCTTAGAGTGCTCGGAGACACTCCTCCATCTTAGTCCTCATGCGCCACATCAGCACTTCCTTCTCAGGACTAAACCCAGAACTAAACACTCTCACACTCCTTCCTTCCCTTTTTTTAATTATTTATGAAAATTAAATAATTATTTAAATAAAAATAAACTTTTATTAAAAATTAAAAACATTACGATTAATTAAAATTAAAGTTTATTTAAATTATAATATTAAAAGAATTATTAATTTTTAAATTACATTTAATTTAAAACTTTTCAAATATTAAAAATAAATACGAGCAATATATAAATGTAAAAATAAGACAAGAGCTGTACACATTTACAACTTGTGGGACCCATGAAAAATAATAAACAATTAAAAATATCTTTTAACTTCTTCTTCATCATCTCCATATATCTATCTGCATCTTCATCATCACCATTTTTATGCTTTCAAGCTCAAAAAATAAGAAAATAATAAAATAAAAAGCTTTATTCATCGTCCTTAAATATTTCATAAAAGCACGAAATGGGAGACGGTAGGCTGGGCGGAGGTCTGGGCGGCCCGCTGCCATCGGCGCCCAGCAGGGCGGTGGCCTGGCCGGGTTGGTGGACGGCAACGTTGGGAGTAGCCTTATATTTAACTAAGTTATTTAAAATGTATATACTCCCTCCGTTACTATTTTATTATTCAGCTATTTCATCTTGGAATGTTATAAATTAATTGTTTATTTTTAAAATGGAAAAAATAAGAAAATTAAGCTCTATTATATCCTTAATGTAGTGAGTATGATTAAAGGACAAAAAATAAGTATGGGTAAAATCAGAAAGTAAATAAAAAGTACAGTACTTTTACCATATATTTTTTTTTTAAATTGTGTATTATTTGTATGAGCATAATTAAACTGGAACGGGGAGAATATATAAATATAGAAGTTTTTTGGGTTACTAAAATTGTGATCTTTGAGACAACTAAATTGGAGTCCGTTGAATACGAACTCCAATTCAGTAGTCTCAAAATCTCAACGCTCGTAATTCTAAAGACTACAAAATTCATTTTTTGTTGGGGCCAAAGCCCCTTCATGCCTTCACTAAGTTTAGTCCTTAATGATATGAAGATAAATATAAATAGTTGATAACTAGTTTACGAACCCTCGCTTCGCGCCGGGGGTTCGTTTTTTAATGTATTTTATTGCGTTTAGTTTGTAAAATTATTTCGTGGCTAACGATGATGTCGTTGAATCGCAACTCGAGTCGAACTAAAAGGTATAATCCGTGAAAGTTTTAAATGTTATTTTAAATTAACAATACATGTGCATCTCCGTGTTTCGCTATGGAATTGTCGACTTTTAAAAATTTAACGCAAAATCAACGTGTACGAAAAATACCTCAAATATTTAACATTTTTTAAAAAGCGTCCGTTTTGCGCATAGTTAGTGACATTGTGTTCCTAAAATTATTTCGAGTTTAACGATGGTGCCGGAAAAATTTAACTCGTTGCGAGCGAGAAGATATGACCCGTTGAATATTTGGGTGGAGTTTATTTAAGATTTTTATGAAAATAAGTATTTGACACTTTGCCCCCCTGTTTGGGGGGTCGATTTTAATTTTTGAAAAAAGTGTGGGTTTTTTTTTGAAAAATAAAAGGTGGGAAAAAAGATAAAAGGACGAAAATGCCCTTAGTACTATTCATGGATTTTGTCTAAGGCTACTTTCTATCGTTCAGCTCTTTCACTAACATTTTTCCTGCCACATCAGCGTCACATCAGCGCCACATAAGCACAAACCCTTTAACATTCCTTTCACTAAATACTCACTATCATACACTCCATTTCAAACTTTAACCAACTTAAAAGTATTATTTAAATACAATAAATAAATACAAATAACATTTTATTAAATAAAATAAAAAATTACATTATTAAAAATTAAAAACATTACATAATTAAAAAATAAAAGACAATACATAAATAAATAAAAAAACACAATAAATAACGTTAATTGTTTCGAACAATATAATCATCCGGGAGTGTCCAAATGTGTTCGATCAAATTGTTGTGAAGGACATTATGCACTCTTTTATCTCGCATCTCTCGATCCACCCGATCTTGGAGCGCAACTCTCTCCTTCCAAGTACGTCGCGGCATGTTTTCTCGTTCACGGAGATAATCCTCTTCGAGGTCGCATATGTTGCGCTCGTTGTCTTCGGTGATCATGTTGTGAAGTATAACACAAGTGTACATGATTCGACGTATTTTATTCATATTAAAAGGTCTTGCTGTGTGTTTTAGTATTGCCCAACAACCTTGAAGAACACCGAAAGCTCGTTCAACGTCTTTTCTCGCGGCTTATTGAAAACGTTTAAACTTTACATTTTTTTTGGCTCAATTGGACATTTAAACAACTTGACAAGTGTTGCCCATTCTGGGTATATGCCATCTACCAAGTAATACCCTTTGGTAAATTCGTGCCCGTTGATAGTGTAACGGACCTCAGGAGCTCGACCATCCAATAAATCTTCGAACAAATCCGATTCATTAAGAACATTAATATCATTGTTCGAACCCGCTGGACCAAAGAAAGCGTGCCAAATCCACATATCGTAGGACGAAACCGCCTCGAGCATTATTGTTGGTCCTTCGTGATCACCCATGTGGTAATGCCCTTGCCACGCAACTGGATAATTTTTTCAAGGCCAGTGCATGCAATCGAGACTACCTAACATACCCGGAAAACCGTGCATCTCCAAATGTTTGGCATGCAATCGACGAACATCTTCTTCAGTTGGTTTCCTTAAATACTCTCGCGAAAACATATGAATAATACATTTGCAATAATTTTTTAAACAATCACGAGACGTTGATGCGCCCATGTGTAAATACTCATCGAATGCATCAGGCGCAATGTCATACGCCAATTGATGTATGGCCGATGTACACTTTTGAAAAATATTGAAACCGAGTTGACCGGTTGCATCGTATCGTTGATAAAAAAATTTAAAATAATCGGGTCTCGGTTGAGAATTATATGTTAGAATAGCATGACCAATACGCATAAACAATGACTTACTTATTCGAAATCGATTTCGAAAATAATCACCAGGAAATGTTGGATTATCCGAGAAATAGTCGCGAAACAAACGATTACCGGTATCAATACGATCTCTTTGTAACCGGCATCTTCTTATAATTGTACGAGAATTTCGAGCCCCATCTTCTTCGTCCAATGCATCAAGCGAATCGAGTAAGTTAAGCGTGTTGTAACCTTCTTGAATTAAATCTTCATCGGAATCGGACTCTGCGCTATCACTATCCGTTTCGCTTTCGCTCTCAGAAAGTAATAAATCTTCCAAAGCCATTTTTTTTTTTTTTTTTTTTGTGGAAATATGAATTGAAGGTTGAGAGTGTTTGATATAGAATAAAAATTGAGATTGAGAGTGTAGTGATTGAGTTTGTGTAGTATGTGTATGTATATATAGTGAAATAAAGTAAAGGAAGACAAAAAAAACCCAGCATTATAGCCGTTGAAAAAAAAAAGCTGCAATATTAGCCGTTGGGAAGAAAAAAAAACAAAAAAAACTCATTTAGCCATTGGGAAAAAAACCAAAATCGAGTGGGGCCCACATGTCAGCCCGTTAGAGCCGTTGCAGGCTTGGCTAACGGGTGCTTTCACGGATTGCTGGTGGTGGTGGTTAAGCGTTAAAGCAAGGTGGTGGTGGTGGTTGGCTAACCATAGCGGGTGGCCTAATAGTTAATATGGTAATAAAGTTTTATGTTTTTTTGGGTGCCCACGTGAATCCATGAAGCCCTCGTGCCTTGAGATTAAGATTCATCGACCATTTCATCTACATCGTATTATGAAACAAGACGAGGTTTCGATTTTAAATAATGTGAGATGATGTTATGGTGTCGATGTTTTAACAATAATAAAACACAGAACGAAGATACCAAAATATGTTACTCCGTATGAAGTACTCTTCCGTCCTATCTTAAGTGTTCACTGTTGACTTTTCAAAGTCTTTCTTTGTTAACTTTGACCGTAAATATTTTTATTTGTGTTATATAATATTTGATGAGAATTATATGAAATGAAAACACATTTAAAACTCAATTCATTCATATAATTTTCATTAAATATTATATAGCACAAATAAAAATATTTATGAACAAAATTAACAAAAAAAACTTTGAAATGTCAACAATGGACACTTAAAATGGGACGGAAGGAGTATTGTGTAAAGACTAAGATTTCTTAAATAGTTAATAAAACTTAACTAAATATTTAAATTTGATTTAGTTGTGTAATGTTTATATTTATAAATATCGCAATTTCACCTTTTAAAATTAATATTATCCTTACACATATATTTATATTGTACTCATCTCGTGTCACTTTTTTCTTCTATTCAATGTAAGATGAACTAAATAAGTGAAAGAATTTCAACCCAAATCGGACCTGGAAAAGAAAATGAAACTAAGTAGGTGCTTATAAATATAAGACTCAAGTGTTTATGGTTCCATATACCTAACATTTATATTTTGCTAGTTAAAGTTTTACCTTTTAGTTACATACTTAAGTTATAAATTTAAGATGAGTTGTATCGTAGACACCACAACCCCGTTGTGTCCCATGTGGCACCACCAAAACGCCACCCAACCACCGTATCCCGACATTTCCGGCCCGCGTTGGGACGGGTCCAACGGGAAAATCAACGCACGTTTTGGCCAGGTGTACACGTATGATTGGACCGATTTGGGCTAGCCGTTGGATGCTGAATAAAAAAATATATAATTTTTTTTTATCTATATATATACCTAATCTATATATCATTTCAACACACACAATATATCTTTCTTTCTTTCTTTAATTATTTCAAAAAACACATACAATGAAAAATGCATACGGAATGTTCGATTTTATCATTGATGATTTCGATGATGAAAATGTGGTTAATTTTGTTAAGAGTTTAACAGAAGAAGAAGATGAAGTGGAGGGAGAAGTGAGTAGTTCACGAGTCCCTCGAACACGGGTTTATATTCCAAGGGATCATGAAGATGCGGCTGTGAGGTTATAAAATGATTATTTTGTGGAAACACCAGTGTATCCGGGGAAAAAAAAATTCAAACAACGTTATCGAATGAGTCGTGAATTATTTTTCCGAATCATCGAAGGTATATCTAACTTTAATAGTACCAATATTCCAAATTATTTTATGTATTGTAGAGAACGTCTAGATGCAGTTGGTCGTCAAAGTTTGACGATCGTATAAAAGTGCACCGCTGCCATACGTCAATCGGCGTATGGAACTACACCGGATATGTTTGACGAATACATAAAAATTGGTGAGAAAACGGCTGTTTTATGTCTAGATAATTTTTGTAGATGCGTATTTCATTTTTTGCTCTAGAGTATTTGAGAAAACCAACCGACTGTAGTGACCCGAACTTTTTTGTTTATATATATTAAATGAAATTGTTATTTACATGATTAAGTGTTTCCAACATGTTAAGCAATCAAACTTGTTAAGACTTGATTAATTGAAATAGGTTTCATATAGACAATTGACCACCCAAGTTGACCGGCGATTCACGAACGTTAAAACTTGTAAAAACTATATGATGTCATATATATGGATATATATATAGTTAACATGGTATTATGATAAGTAAACATATCATTAAGTATATTAACAATGAACTACATATGTAAAAACAAGACTACTAACTTAAGGATTTCGAAACGAGGCATATATGTAATGATTATCGTTGTAACGACATTTAAATGTATATATATCATATTAAGATATATTAATACATCATAATATCATGATAATGTAATAATTTAACATCTCTTTAGATATAATAAACAATGAGTTAGCAACATTTAACAAGATCGTTAACCTAAAGGTTTCAAAACAACACTTACATGTAACGACTAACGATGACTTAACGACTCAGTTAAAATGTATATACATGTAGTGTTTTAATATGTATTCATACACTTTTGAAAGACTTCAAGACACTTATCAAAGTACTTCTACTTAACAAAAATGCTTACAATTACATCCTCATTCATTTTCATCAACAATTCTACTCGTATGCACCCGTATTCGTACTCGTACAATACCCAGCTTTTAAATGTATTTACTATTGGTATATACACTTCAATGACCAGCTCTTAGCAGCCCTTGTGAGTCACCTAACACATGTGGGAACTATCATTTAACATCTAGCAAGAAATATCTAACAAAACAACAAACTAATGGAGCCTATATTGAAGGCCTAAGTTCACGTGAACTTGCATACACACAAACACATTCACTTTGCAATTTTCTTGAATCAAATTACTCTCTCTCAAGTGTTCTTCCATTGTTCTAAGTGTTCTTCATCATCTTCATCAAAATCTAGCTCAATCTAGTTCATAAATCCATACATAAACCAAGTTATAAAACAACTACTCAAGAACACACCAACAACACTTCCAAGTTTGCTAGCTTACTTCCAATCTTGCAAATCCACTTTGAGTGATCATCCAACCTCAAGAAATCTTTCTTATTTACAGTAAGATATCTTTCTAATATAAGGTAATACTCATATTCAAACTTTGATTCAATTTCTATAACTTTAACAATCTTATTTCGAGTGGAAATCTTACTTGAATTTGTTTTCGTGCCATGATTTTGCTTCAAGAACTTTCAAGCCATCCAAGGATCCTTTGAAGCTAGATCTATTTTTCTCATTTCTAGTAGGTTTATCCACAAAACCTGAGGTAGTAATGATGTTCATAACATCATTCGATTCATATATATAAAACTACCTTATTCGAAGGTTTAAACTTGAAATCACTAGAACATAGTTTAGTTAATTCTAAACTTGTTCGCAAATAAAAGTTAATCCTTCTAACTTGACTATTAAAATCAACTAGACACATGTTCTATATCTATATGATATGCTAACTTAATGATTTAAAACCTGAAAACACAAAAAATACCGTAAAATCGGATATACACCGTCGTAGTAACACCGCGGGCTGTTTTGGGTTAGTTAATTAAAAACTATGATAAACTTTGATTTAAAAGTTGTTCTTCTAGGAAAATGATTTTTCTTATGAACATGAAACTATATCCAAAAATCATGGTTAAACTCAAAGTGGAAGTATGTTTTTCAAAATGGTCATCTAGACGTCGTTCATTCGACTGAAATGACTACCTTTACAAAAACGACTTGTAACCTGTATTTCCGACTATAAACTTATACTTTTTCTGTATAGATTCATAAACTTAAGTTCAATATTAAACCATAGCAACTTGAACCACTCAAAACGGATTTAAAACGAAGAAGTTATGGGTAAAACAAAATTGAATATTTTTGCTTGTTGTAGCTACGTGAAAATTGGTAACAAATCTATATTAATCATATCCTAGCTAACTCATATTGTATTATACATGTATTCTAATATATTATGTAATCTTGGGATACCATAGACACGTATGCAAATGTTTTGACATATCATATCGACTCATGTATATATATTATTTGGAACAACCATAGACACTCTATATGCAGTAATGTTGGAGTTAGCTATACAGGGTTGAGGTTGATTCCAAAAATATATATACTTTGAGTTGTGATCTAGCCTGAGACGTGTATACACTGGGTCGTGGATTGATTCAAGATAATATATATATATCGATTTATTTCTGTACATCTAACTGTGGACAACTAGTTGTAGGTTACTAACGAGGACAGCTGACTTAATAAACTTAAAATAGTAAAACGTATTAAAAATGTTGTAAATATATTTTGAACATACTTTGATATATATGTACATATTTGTTATAGGTTCGTGAATCGACCAGTGGCCAAGTCTTACTTCCCGACGAAGTAAAAATCTGTGAAAATGAGTTATAGTCCCACTTTTAAAAATATAATATTTTGGGATGAGAATACATGCAATTTTATAAATGTTTTACGAAATAGATACAAGTAAATGAAACTACATTATATGGGTGAATGATCGAAGCCGAATATGCTCCTTTTTAGCTTGGTAGCCTAAGAATTTGGGAACAGACCCCCAAATTGACGCGAATCCTAAAGATAGATCTATCGGGCCCAACAAGCCCCATTCTGAAATTTGGAATGCTTTAGTACTTCAAAATTATCATGTCCGATGGGTGTCCCGGAATGATGGGGATATTCTATATGCATCTTGTTAATGTTGGTTACCAGGTGTTCACCATATGAATGAATTGTATCTCTATGTATGGGATGTATATTGAAATATGAAATCTTGTGGTCTATTATTATGATTTGATAATATATAGGTTAAACCTATAACACACCAACATTTTTGTTGACGTTTTAAGCATGTTTATTCTCAGGTGATTATTAAGAGCTTCTGCTGTTGCATACTAAAATAAGGACAAGATTTGGAGTCCATGCTTGTATGATATTGTGTAAAAACTGCATTCAAGAAACTTATTTTTGATATAATATATTCTTATTGTAAACCATTATGTAATGGTCGTGTGTAAACGGTATATTTTAGATTATCATTATTTGATAATCTACGTAATGTTTTTTTTTAACCTTTATCGATAAAATAAAGGTTATGGTTGTTTTAAAAATGAATGCAGTCTTTGAAAAACGTCTCATATAGAGGTCAAAACCTCGCGACGAAATCAATTAATATGGAACGTTTATAATCAATATGAACGGGACATTTCAATTGGTATCCGAGCGTTGGTCTTAGAGAACCAGAAATTTTCATTAGTGTGTCTTATCGAGTTTGTTAGGATACATTAATGAGTCTGGACTTCGACCGTGTTTTCTTTAAAAAAAAAAATACGATTGTTTAACACTTTTGTTGGAAACTATATATTATTAACATGTAATTATTATGTGAAATGTTAACCTCTTAATGTGTTTGATATTGTGTGATAGATGTCTACCACTAGTACAAATCCCATCGACTCACCTAATAATAATGAAGAGTCGAATATATTTTGGGAAGATTCACAAATTCCCGAAGAAGAACCGGAAGAGGAGGAACCGGAAGAGGAGGAACCGGAAGAAGAAGAGGTTCCGGAGGAAGAAATATTGATACCTACAGTAAATCGATTAAATAAAAGAAAATCCTCAACCAACGGACCAAAGTCAAAAATGGTCAATGGTGTTTCCGCCAAGGAAGCAAAATATTGGGAAGAGTACCAATTTTTCGATGAATCGGATCCCGATGAGGATTCCGATGATGTTATAGAAATTATGTGACGATCGCTCCAAATCCATATGGACAATACGTCATTCATTGATTTCATTGCGAGGTATTTGACCTCTATATGATACGTTTTGTAAACATTGCATTCTTTTGAAAAGGCACACCATAAATGAATATTTAAATCAAAGGTTTTCGACATCTGATGATTTCTACATATAGACAATCACTGTAAATAATAGTTTACAATAGTACTTCCATTGACAATGCAGTCAAAATAAGATACATGGTGATGATTTGGTGAATGCAACGTTTCCTTGAAAAATATGCCATGTATAACTCCATGCACCTAGCTTGTATAACATATAAGCAAACAGCGGAAGACTTCTAGGAAAGCTGAGAATAAACATGCTAACAAGTGTCAACACAAAGGTTGGTGAGTTCATAGTTTTAATGTTTCGTATAATCTGTATATAAAGGTGGATCACAAGATTTCAGTTGTTTCATCCAGAAACGTTTATCAAAATATTCTACAAGATTGAGCACCCTGGTAACTAAACTTAACGTATATATAATTTGTACCCTTTGTATAATCATCTTAATAATACACGCAAACCAACGTGTACGCTTCTCAAATAGCATACATCCGTTAAAAGGCTAGTGCTCTAGCTCGGACGGGGATATCAAACCCTATGGATCCATATACTACTACTCGCGCCCACCAGTTCTTATAACTGGCAGTTACTAGTTACCAAAGCTAAGGGATTTTCGGTTCAAACTCAGTGTAGAATTTAGTATGTACTTGTATCCATTGCGTTTAAAATAAAGTGCATGTATTCTCAACCCAAAAATATAGATTGCAAAAGCAATTAAAAAGGGAGCAAATGAAACTCACGCATATAAATATTGTAAATCAGTTAATAAAGGATTTGCATATATTCTCAGCCCAAAAATGTAGAGAGTAAAAGGGATCATATGAAACTCACCTTAGCAGCATATAAAGTCGTTCACCAAAATGTGATCGAAACACGGATTACCAAATAACCGTAGATCTCAACCTAGAGAACATATGTTGGTCAATAAATGTCTATCAAGCTAGGTCAGGTCATAGTGTATCACAATCCTAATGCTCGATATTGACATACAAAAGTTATCCAATGTTGTTTCAAAAAGTCAATTTTGACAATAGTTTAACAAAACGAGACGTACCTTATATAAGGATTCATTTACTCGGTTGGTAATATTCAAAAATCCAATTTATCAATCTCGTAAACAAGTTGTTTAAATCTTAATTGTAGATTCAAAAGCAATTTCAATTAACTTCAATCATAATTCAGTTGCTCACATCTTTTAATCCATTCATCGAAATTATTCGATATCTAAATGAAAAGTTATTGATTTTTCGTCAGCTTTTCAAAAACATGTATATCATATACCTTTTACCAGTAATATATGTATTTAATTCGTGGTACATCATAAACTGTTTAACAAGGAAATTTAACATACAAGCATGTATAAATATATATACTCGAGCACTAGACATGGATACACAATTATTATATAAAAGATAAAATATAAGTACTTACATATCAATATTGAGATTCAATATTGTAGAAAAGTACGTAGATGTAACGGAGATGATAATACTAGGTTTGACTTGCAAATAATACCCATGAATATTACCCATAACCTCCTTGGCAATAACCCATAATTTCCTTAACTCTGCCCCGCTCGTAAAACCCGTTTTTAAATTACTCGAACAGCACTCCGTCGTAGTATTTTATGTATAATACTAATAATAATAAGATTAATAATAATGTTAATCTTAATATTAATTTTAATAATAATAATAATAATAATAATAATAATAATAATATAAATATTAATAAAATAAATACAGAGGGAGGTATGTGTGTGTGTCAAATGCCAGAACTCGATCGCGTTTTATAATGTTTCCTGAATCTTGATCCCATGCGATCGCATGGGTAATGTGGGTTAGTGCCATGCGATCGCATGGCCAGCTGTTTGGCACCCAATCTGTTTTGTTTTCATTCTGTCGACATATTTATATATATTATATATAATATATATAATTTAAATAATTAATTATATATTATATTAAATTCACGTGCATAGTTGACTTGTAATTTTCGTTCCGATAAGTCGTACGTCGTCACTCGACTTATGTCCCGGTTTCGATTTTTCGAACGTCCTATCGTATACTGAGAAAACTTGTACTTTACGTTTCGTGAATCGTACCTTTGTCAAAATATAGTCTTAAATCATCCATAAACTATACCACTGTAGCAAAGTTACTGTAGTTACTGTAGCAAAGTCAATTTTTACTGTAGCAATTCACTGTAACAAAGTCAATTTCACTGTAGCAAATAGTGATTTTCGAAAACACTGTAGCATTTTGGGTACTGTAGCAATTTGAAAATGTTACTATCGTTTACTAAATAACTTGAAATTATATATATGTATATATCTTTTTAATATACATAAATCAGTTTTTAAATACACATTGGAAGTTATTTATAAATAAATTTTAATAATAAATATTTCAACTTATCATATATATTCAAATAGATATTTAAACCAATAAGTTTAATGTACGGTATCAAATAATTAATACATTGTTACCTTTTCAAGTTATAGTATATATGTATCTATTTACATATAATTGTTCGCGAATCGTCGAAAATAACCGAAGGGTATTTAAATATATAAAAGTAGTTCAAAAATTTTGAGATTCAGTTTTACAGACTTTGCTTATCGTGTCGGAAATGTTAATGATACAAAGATTAAGTTTAAATTTGGTCAGAAATTTTCGGGTCATCACAGTACCTACCCGTTAAAGAAATTTCGTCCCGAAATTTGAGTGAGGTCGTCATGGCTGACAATAAAAATGTTTTCGTGACGAATATGAGTTGGTAAATAGAATTTTATCACCATTGAATAATACGGATAAAACAATCCGATTACTCGAAGCGTATGAGAGAAGTTATCGTAATAGAGTGAAATGGAGAATAGAGATTCGTCTTATCTCTTGATGTAGTAACGATTGATTTCCGGAATTTAAGGAATAGAAAATCTTCGTAATTTAAATAAGATTTGATTCTTCGGAATTTAAGGAAATTAGGATTTCCTTTGATTAAATGTGTAATCTGCCTCGATTGCTATGTCTGATATTTTGCTATAAATTAACCTCTTCCGTTTCATTTATTTTCACCACTCCTATAATCTTCTTTCTTATTTCATACTTACAAAAGATTTGTGAAAATGCTTCATCCAGTTCTAATTCTTGATATTTTCTTGGCTATCATATCATTCATTCTTCTTTTTCATCTGCCACCAGAGGAGGTTATTTTCTTCTACTATTACCTTGGGGTTACATTGTTTTTCATTCTCCCGTGTCTTTATATTGCTATACGCATTGATATACACGGTTTGTAATTTCGGAGTTGTTTTCGGGCTTTATATTTTCCATTATATTTCGGAGCTTCATGCTTTCGTTTTCTATTCCCGACTTTAAGTCAAGCGAATAATGGTCCAAAATTCGTAGGTATGGATTTTAAAATGAACATAATTAATGTTCTAAGAAAGAAACGGTAATGGCACAATCTGACTTGTCAAATTACCAGAATACCTCGAAATAGACCGAATCATCAAGAAACATATTTTCTTGATATGTTTAGAGGTTAAATAGAATGAAAGAGTTATGTAACATGGTTCATGATGAGGGTATGATCTGTGAACCTTTATCACGTTCCATTAGAAACTCAGCATGACTTACTGTAATATAATCACGTTGATCAAGTGTCATTATATTATACTAAATCATGCTTCAGTTCCCAACACTACTTCAAAACATTAATTTTTTTTCGAATTCTTCAGATGTTAGAAACTAAAATAGTTTCTTTTATGTTATAACACAGATAGCGCGAAGAGATGAATGATTTCAAATAAGAATGGTTATGAAAATATCTTCAGAAATATCGAGGATATTTATAATGAAAGATATGATGATATCTTAGAATATTTAAGATAATGATGATGATGAAGAATATTGTTCGCAAAGGTTTTAGAGTAAAGAGCAAGGTATTTACTAAGGATTTCAGCAGACACTGAATCATTTGTATTCTTTGAAGGCAGGTTCAGTCTTTGTGATTTATCCACAGCCTCCTTCATACTTTGCTCAATCCATTTTCCAGTTCCAAACCTTCTCTTTTTCTCAGCTTTACCACCATACTATTCTTTATCATTAAACTTTTGACTGTTAAGGTCGTTTACAGTTTTTGCTGCTTCATCAGCATTGTTCCAATTTCAGAGAACTAGTTCATAGTTTGGGATGTTTTTCAGAAACTTCACATTCGAAGTATGTAAGTCTAGAAGATAGACATTATATGTATATATAACTGTTGACGTAGAATTGCTGCGATATTCGAAATACTGATTGCTAATTCTCGATAGTTGATATGGCAATTATTGTTACAAGATGTGGATGAGTACATGATACAGTTTCAATGAGTATAAGGATTTTTTTTCGCAAGGTCAAAGATTAATGAAGTTGTTGGTAAATTTACTGCTAATGTGGTGGAACATGAAAGGTTCCCCAGTAACAAAAACATATATGCCAAAGTTACAAGTCTGAAAGGTCGTCGTTGACTGGTTGAATGGTTGATAATACTGGATACTTTGAAAAGGAATTGCAAGGTTATTTTCGTTAAAAACAATGCTAAAGGATCTTGCATAGTTTTGAAGTCAAAGTATAGCTTTGAAAGATGTAGAGATCTAAGAATGATGTCACCGATTCAGAGTTATGGCTTGGATTATGATCCGTCGATATCAGAATATGTGATTGAATTTGTATGAAATGATTGTGTATCATTGTGAAGATAGTGAGTATAGTTAATGATTTTTGAATCAAAATTGAAGAATGTAGAGTGTAACATATTAATTGTGAACTTAAATATTTCTCGAGTAGTACCTACCCGTTAAAGATTTCACAATTAATACTTTGTACAAAAGAATTTTTATTACCGTCTTTATGAAAATATATGTATGTATATTTTTTTCAAATCTAATACAGATTTAATAAGTTAATATCATATTAAGCTCATTTGATTTTCGACTTGACTTAGAAATGATTAATCTCTAAAACATTAAAGATTACATAATCTTTGCGGAGTATTTCGCTAATGTAATCGATACTTCATTATTTATTCTTATTTCTCGGTGAAGGATGTTGATGCTTGTGGAATCTTTGTGAACCTTACAAGGCACAGATGATGTTTTCTGGAAAGTTTCGAGTACATCGAAAATGAAAATGTAAAATCAATTATGTAATTGAATAATACACTTGGTTTATTATGAAATGGAATTCATTATGTTGAAACAGAGATTGTAATTAACAATGGTTAAGTTGTTAAGGAAGGATGTACATCATTGCATATTAGTAATATGAACTAACCGAGTAGTACCTACCAGTTAAGATTCACACGTAATAGCTTAGTACGAAAAGATTTATTTTGATTTCAAAATTCATATATATTAAATATACATAAAATTTCTTCAAGAAAAATAAGTTAATACTTCATCGGTTATTGTTGCTGGTATTTCTTGGTAACTACGATGCGTATGACGTTGATGTTCAAGGTACATATTGTGATGTTGAGGCTTGCGGTGCGGATGTTGTTGGTGGTGGTAATGGCACTATTGGTGTTGTTGTCGATGGTACTGTTGATGCCGGAGATTCTGCTGGTGCTTGTAACCTTTGCACCATATTCTCCAAAGCCACTACCCGAGCGCGAAGCTCGTTGACTTCTTCTATTACACCGAGATGATTGGCGGTTCGGACGAGCGGATGAATAAGATCCAGAATTTGAGAGAGTATATGATCATGACGAGATATTCTGGAGATGAGAGAGAAAATGGTATTACGAACAGGTTCGCCGGTAAGTGCTTCAGGTTCTTCGCCAAGAGGGCAATGTGGTGGATGGAAGGGATCGCCTTCTTCTTTTCTCCAATAGTTAAGTAGGCTACGAACCCATCCCCAATTCATCCAGAATAGATGATGGCTAATTGGTTAATCCATTCCGGTTACACTGTCTTCGGAATTCAGGTGAATATCCATATCGGAATAGCTGTCAGAGTTTAAGGAATTTGAACTAGATACGGGATCCATCTTGTATAATTAGGGAGATGATTTTTTTTATATGAATTAGATTATAGAATTTAGTTTGGTATTCTTCAATACATAATATACATATGTATTTATAATACCAAATTCCATAAATCACGGAGAAATTTTCGGAAGATGTCAGGAAAAGTTTACAGTAACAGATACGCTAAAATATGAATTTTGTCTATACACTATTCATGCAATCAATGCAGTAAAACATGTCTAGACTAGCAATGATAAGCAGGTAATTTTCGACAAAAAAAATGATAAGCAAAACTTTTAACATGCAGACACGGTCGAAGTCCAGACTTACTAATGCATCTTAACAACTATCAGTTAGACACATTCATGCAAGACCTGGTTCGCTAGGACCAACGCTCTGATACAAACTGTGACGATCGCTCCAAATCCATATGGACAATACGTCATTCATTGATTTCATTGCGAGGTATTTGACCTCTATATGATACGTTTTGTAAACATTGCATTCTTTTGAAAAGGCACACCATAAATGAATATTTAAATCAAAGGTTTTCGACATCTGATGATTTCTATATATAGACAATCACTGTAAATAATAGTTTACAATAGTACTTCCATTGACAATGCAGTCAAAATAAGATACATGGTGATGATTTGGTGAATGCAACGTTTCCTTGAAAAATATGCCATGTATAACTCCATGCACATAGCTTGTCTAACATATAAGCAAACAGCGGAAGACTTCTAGGGAACCTGAGAATAAACATGCTAACAAGTGTCAACACAAAGGTTGGTGAGTTCATAGTTTTAATGTTTCGTATAATCTGTATATAAAGGTGGATCACAAGATTTCAGTTGTTTCATCCAGAAACGTTTATCAAAATATTCTACAAGATTGAGCACCCTGGTAACTAAACTTAACGTATATATAATTTGTACCCTTTGTATAATCATCTTAATAATACACGCAAACCAACGTGTACGCTTCTCAAATAGCATACATCCGTTAAAAGGCTAGTGCTCTAGCTCGGACGGGGATATCAAGCCCTATGGATCCATATACTACTACTCGCGCCCACCAGTTCTTATAACTGGCAGTTACTAGTTACCAAAGCTAAGGGATTTTCAGTTCAAACTCAGTGTAGAATTTAGTATGTACTTGTATCCATTGCATTTAAAATAAAGTGCATGTATTCTCAGCCCAAAAATATAGATTGCAAAAGCAATTAAAAAGGGAGCAAATGAAACTCACGCATATAAATATTGTAAATCAGTTAATAAAGGATTTGCATATATTCTCAGCCCAAAAATGTAGAGAGTAAAAGGGATCATATGAAACTCACCTTAGCAGCATATAAAGTCGTTCACTAAAATGTGATCGAAACACGGATTACCAAATAACCGTAGATCTCAATCTAGAGAACATATGTTGGTCAATAAATGTCTATCAAGCTAGGTCAGGTCATAGTGTATCACAATCCTAATGCTCGATATTGACATACAAAAGTTATCCAATGTTGTTTCAAAAAGTCAATTTTGACAATAGTTTAACAAAACGAGACGTACCTTATATAAGGATTCATTTACTCGGTTGGTAATATTCAAAAATCCAATTTATCAATCTCGTAAACAAGTTGTTTAAATCTTAATTTTAGATTCAAAAGCAATTTCAATTAACTTCAATCATAATTCAGTTGCTCATATCTTTTAATCCATTCATCGAAATTATTCGATATCTAAATGAAAAGTTATTGATTTTTCGTCAGCTTTTCAAAAACATGTATATCATATACCTTTTACCAGTAATATATGTATTTAATTCGTGGTACATCATAAACTGTTTAACAAGGAAATTTAGCATACAAGCATGTATAAATATATATACTCGAGCACTAGACATGGATACACAATTATTATATAAAAGATAAAATATAAGTACTTACATATCAATATTGAGATTCAATATTGTAGAAAAGTACGTAGATGTAACGGAGATGATAATACTAGGTTTGACTTGCAAATAATACCCATGAATATTACCCATAACCTCCTTGGCAATAACCCATAATTTTCTTAACTCTGCCCCGCTCGTAAAACCCGTTCGAGTAAAATCTAATAATATAATGATTCATAATAACCTTACTACTCAAATAAAGGAGGCGCAACAAGGAGTTTTAAAAGAAGGAAATTTAAAGGATGAAATACCCAAAGGATCGAAGCAGCATCTTAATATTCGGGAAGACGGAACCCGGTATAGGGCTGAAAGGATTTGGGTACCAAAATTTGGAGATATGAGAGAAATGGTACTTAGAGAAGCTCATAAAACCAGATACTCAATACATCCTGGAACGGGGAAGATGTACAAGGATTTCAAGAAACATTTTTGGTGGCCGGGTATGAAAGCCGATGTTGCTAAATACGTAGGAGAATGTTTGACGTGTTCTAAGGTCAAAGCTGAGCATCAGAAACCATCAGGTCTACTTCAACAACCCGAAATCCTGGAATGGAAATGGGAAAACATTACCATGGATTTCATCACTAAATTGCCAAGGACTGCAAGTGGTTTTGATACTATTTGGGTAATAGTTGATCGTCTCACCAAATCAGCACACTTCCTACCAATAAGAGAAGATGACAAGATGGAGAAGTTAGCACGACTGTATTTGAAGGAAGTCGTCTCCAGACATGGAATACCAATCTCTATTATCTCTGATAGGGATGGCAGATTTATTTCAAGATTCTGGCAGACATTACAGCAAGCATTAGGAACTCGTCTAGACATGAGTACTGCCTATCATCCACAAACTGATGGGTAGGGCGAAAGGACGATACAAACGCTTGAAGACATGCTACGAGCATGTGTTATTGATTTCGGAAACAGTTGGGATCGACATCTACCGTTAGCAGAATTTTTCTACAACAACAGCTACCATTCAAGCATTGAGATGGCGCCGTTTGAAGCACTTTATGGTAGAAAGTGCAGGTCTCCGATTTGTTGGAGTGAAGTGGGGGATAGACAGATTACGGGTCCGGAGATTATACAAGAAACTACCGAGAAGATCATCCAAGTTCAACAACGGTTGAAAACTGCCCAAAGTCGACAAAAGAGCTACGCTGACATTAAAAGAAAAGATATAGAATTTGAAATTGGAGAGATGGTCATGCTTAAAGTTGCACCTTGGAAAGGCGTTGTTCGATTTGGTAAACGAGGGAAATTAAATCCAAGGTATATTGGACCATTCAAGATTATTGATCGTGTCGGACCAGTAGCTTACCGACTTGAGTTACCTCAATAACTCGCGGCTGTACATAACACTTTTCACGTCTCGAATTTGAAAAAATGTTTTGCTAAAGAAGATCTCACTATTCCGTTAGATGAAATCCAAATCAACGAAAAACTTCAATTCATCGAAGAACCCATCGAAATAATGGATCGTGAGGTTAAAAGATTTAAGCAAAACAAGATACCAATTGTTAAGGTTCGATGGAATGCTCGTAGAGGACCCGAGTTCACCTGGGAGCGTGAAGATCAGATGAAGAAGAAATACCCGCATCTATTTCCAGAAGATTCGTCAACACCTTCAACATCTTAAAATTTCGGGACGAAATTTATTTAACGGGTAGGTACTGTAGTGACCCGAACTTTTCCATGTTTATATATATTAATTGAGATTGATATTTACATGATTAAATGTTTCCAACATGTTAAGCAATCAAACTTGTTAAGACTTGATTAATTGAAATATGTTTCATATAGACAATTGACCACCCAAGTTGACCGGCGATTCACGAACGTTAAAACTTGTAAAAACGACATGACGATATATATATGGATATACATATGGTTAACATGAGATTATGATAAGTAAGTATCTCCATAAGTATATTAACAATGAGTTATATACATATAAACAAGACTACTAACTTAAGGATTTCGAAACGAGACATATATGTAACGATTATCGTTGTAACGACATTTAAATGTATATATATCATATTAAGATATATTAATATATCATAATATCATGATAATATAATAATTTAAAATCTCATTTTATATTATAAACATTGGGTTAACAACATTTAACAAGATCGTTAACCTAAAGGTTTCAAAACAACACTTACATGTAACGACTAACGATGACTTAACGATTCAGTTAAAATGTATATACATGTAGTGTTTTAATATGTATTTATACACTTTTGAAAGACTTAAATACACTTATCAAAATACTTCTACTTAACAAAAATGCTTACAATTTCATCCTCGTTCAGTTTCATCAACAATTCTACTCGTATGCACCCGTATTCGTACTCGTACAATACACAACTTTTAGATGTATGTACTATTGGTATATACACTCCAATGATCAGCTCTTAGCATTCCATGTGAGTCACCTAACACATGTGGGAACCATCATTTGGCAACTAGCATGAAATATCTCATAAAATTACAAAAATATGAGTAATCATTCATGACTTATTTACATGAAAACAAAATTACATATCATTTATATCTAATCCATACACCAACGACCAAAAACACCTACAAACACTTTAATTCTTCAATTTTCTTCATCTAATTGATCTCTCTCAAGTTCTATCTTCAAGTTCTAAGTGTTCTTCATAAATTCTACAAGTTCTAGTTTCATAAAATCAAGAATACTTTCAAGTTTGCTAGCTCACTTCCAATCTTGTAAGGTGATCATCCAACCTCAAGAAATCTTTGTTTCTTACAGTAGGTTATCATTCTAATATAAGGTAATAATCATATTCAAACTTTGGTTCAATTTCTATAACTATAACAATCTTATTTCAAGTGATGATCTTACTTGAACTTGTTTTCGTGTCATGATTCTGCTTC
This sequence comes from Rutidosis leptorrhynchoides, assembly GCF_046630445.1. Classification (NCBI taxonomy): domain Eukaryota; kingdom Viridiplantae; phylum Streptophyta; class Magnoliopsida; order Asterales; family Asteraceae; genus Rutidosis; species Rutidosis leptorrhynchoides. The sequence continues at coordinate 111,701,132 of NC_092334.1, forward strand.
AAGAACTTCGAGCCATCCAAGGATCCGTTGAAGCTAGATCCATTTTTTTCTTTTCCAGTAGGTTTATCCAAGGAACTTAAGGTAGTAATGATGTTCATAACATCATTTGATTCATACATATAAAGCTATCTTATTCGAAGGTTTAAACTTGTAATCACTAGAACATAGTTTAGTTAATTCTAAACTTGTTTGCAAACAAAAGTTAATCCTTCTAACTTGACTTTTAAAATCAACTAAACACATGTTCTATATCTATATGATATGCTAAGTTAATGATTTAAAACCTGGAAACACGAAAAACACCGTAAAACCGGATTTACGCCGTCGTAGTAACACCGCGGGCTGTTTTGGGTTAGTTAATTAAAAACTATGATAAACTTTGATTTAAAAGTTGTTATTCTGAGAAAATGATTTTTATTATGAATATGAAACTATATCCAAAAATTATGGTTAAACTCAAAGTGGAAGTATGTTTTCTAAAATGGTCATCTAGACGTCGTTCTTTCGACTGAAATGACTACCTTTACAAAAACGACTTGTAACTTATTTTTCTGACTATAAACCTATACTTTTTCTGTTTAGATTCATAAAATATAGTTCAATATGAAACCATAGCAATTTGATTCACTCAAAACGGATTTAAAATGAAGAAGTTATGGGTAAAACAAGTTTGGGTAATTTTTCTCATTTTAGCTACGTGAAAATTGGTAACAAATCTATTCCAACCATAACTTAATCAACTTGTATTGTATATTATGTAATCTTGAGATACCATAGACACGTATACAATGTTTCGACCTATCATGTCGACACATCTATATATATTTCGGAACAACCATAGACACTCTATATGTGAATGTTGGAGTTAGCTATACAGGGTTGAGGTTGATTCCAAAATATATATAGTTTGAGTTGTGATCAATACTGAGATACGTATACACTGGGTCGTGGATTGATTCAAGATAATATTTATCGATTTATTTGTGTACATCTAACTGTGGACAACTAGTTGTAGGTTACTAACGAGGACAGCTGACTTAATAAACTTAAAACATCAAAATATATTAAAAGTGTTGTAAATATATTTTGAACATACTTTGATATATATGTATATATTGTTATAGGTTCGTGAATCAACCAGTGGCCAAGTCTTACTTCCCGACGAAGTAAAAAATCTGTGAAAGTGAGTTATAGTCCCACTTTTAAAATCTAATATTTTTGGGATGAGAATACATGCAGGTTTTATAAATGATTTACAAAATAGACACAAGTACGTGAAACTACATTCTATGGTTGAATTATCAAAATCGAATATGCCCTTTTTATTAAGTCTGGTAATCTAAGAATTAGGGAACAGACACCCTAATTGACGCGAATCCTAAAGATAGATCTATCGGGCCCAACAAGCCCCATCCAAAGTACCGGATGCTTTAGTACTTCGAAATTTATATCATGTCCGATGGAGGATCCCGGAATGATGGGGATATTCTTATATATGCATCTTGTTAATGTCGGTTACCAGGTGTTCACCATATGAATGATTTTTATCTCTATGTATGGGATGTGTATTGAAATATGAAATCTTGTGGTCTATTATTATGATTTGATATATATAGGTTAAACCTATAACTCACCAACATTTTTGTTGACGTTTTAAGCATGTTTATTCTCAGGTGATTATTAAGAGCTTCCGCTATCGCATACTTAAATAAGGACGAGATTTGGAGTCCATGCTTGTATGATATTGTGTAAAAACTGCATTCAAGAAACTTATTTTGTTGTAACATATTTGTATTGTAAACCATTATGTAATGGTCGTGTGTAAACAGGATATTTTAGATTATCATTATTTGATAATCTACGTAAAGATTTTTAAAACCTTTATCTATGGAATAAAGGTTATGGTTTGTTTAAAAAATGAATGCAGTCTTTAAAAAACGTCTCGTATAGAGGTCAAAACCTCGCAACGAAATCAATTAATATGGAACGTTTTTAATCAATAAGAACGGGACATTTCATGATTCCTACCCCGATAAACTTTATATGTATCGGCAACGTCCGTATTTCCTAAAATGTAACAATAACTCGGGAACCGCTAAACCACCAGGTTTTTATAAACCATTGTGGAAAATGACGGCTCGTATTAGAGGAACATCATATATCCCTAGAAAATTAGGAAAACGAACCAAGTTCGAAGAAGATGAAACCAGTGATTCCGATTAGAGGGTTGTAATCATGTTGTGTATTATATGTATTATAGTGTGCTTGTACTTTTATGTCTATGTAAAAATTGCTTGTATTGTTTGTTAATTATCTTTTACGAATCTAATCCTTGTCTATTTTACAGTATAAAAATAAAATGGACATTAAGGGTAGACAACTGAATATTTTACAAGACCTACCAGAGGATATGATTGAGGAAATCTTGTCTAGAGTCGGTCGAAATTCATCAGCACATTTAGTTATGGAGAAATTAACTTGTCAAACATTTGAAAGACTTTCTAGAAATGCCTTAGTTTATAAAAGGCTTTCCTTTGATAGGTGGGGTATATCACATTGGGGAGATTGTAAGTTACGCCGTGTTTTCTTTAAAGCGTTAAATGTGGGGAATTCAAATGCAATTTTACGCTACGGGTTAAGAACCTATTTTGACTCAACATATCCCAACATAGGATTTCGTGAGTTAGAAAGAGCTTCTAACATGTAACATAAAGAAGCATGTTATACTTACGGGTTAGTGATGTTCGCTTCTTACCAAAGTGAGAAAAAGAACATCGGGTTACAACTTTTAAATAAAACTTTCCCACAAGTGACGGATTCAGTAGTTGGGGTGAGAAACAAGGTTTTTAGATTATTGCGAGGCTATTGGACATTACGAAATCCTCGTCCTTTTGACGACATTACAACATGCTGCCTAGCCAATGGTCATAACGGTTACTTTCCACAAGACCAAGGATGGGAAGTCGTCTTAGTAAAACCTGAATGCATGACTTGTTTCTGAACTTATGAATTACGTGTCTTTATTTCTTTTGCTGAACAACTTGCGTATTAACTAGAATTGCCTTTATAGCTGCTGAGTAGCAAAGATATTATGTGCTATATTTCATCCTATATGTATAATAGTGGTATTGTATGTTTGTAAAATATTGTATAAAGGTTTGAACGCGAAATATTATTGTAATAAGTTTTTCATATAGAAGCGTAGTAGTTGAGTTGTATAGTAGCTAGTAAGTATGAACTTAACGAGTATGTACTACCCGAATTAAAACTATAAAATGCTAATATGAAGAAAAAGCTTTTATAAATAAGTTCATACAATGCTACGAGATACTATTGACTACTCTTAAATTATATATGATTAACTCAATTCTTTTGGCTATTTTTGAAGGAAATGGCACCGACGACTCGTCAGAACTTGAATATGAGTGAGGAAAATTTCCGTGTTTTCCTTGCTGCGAACATAGCCGCAGTACAGGCTGTGATGCAAAATAACAATAACTCTGGATCTAGCAGTGGAACTAATTCCACAAAAAATCGTGTAGGATGCTCCTACAAAGAATTCACTGCCTGCAAACCTTTGGAATTTGATGGAACCGAAGGACCAATTGGATTGAAACGGTGGACCGAGAAATTCGAATCAGTGTTTGCCATAAGTAAGTGTACTGAAGAGGACAAAGTTAAGTACGCTACGCATACCTTCACAGGTACTGCGTTAACGTGGTGGAACACCTATCTTGAACAGGTAGGATAAAATGCTGCTTACGCACTACCGTGGTCGGCATTCAAGCAGTTGATGAACGAGCAGTACCGTCCTAGAAACGAAGTCAATAAACTCAAGGCAGAACTTAGAGAGTTATGAACACAAGGGTTCGACGTTACCACATATGAACAACGATTCACAGAGTTGTGCCTATTGTGTCCGGGAGCATTCGAAGATGAAGAAGAGAAGATCGACGCATTTGTAAAAGGGTTACCAGTAAGGATTCAAGAAGATGTGAGTTCACACGAGCCCGCTTCTATACAGAAGGCAAGTCGAATGGCTCATAAACTCATAAATCAGATTGAGGGAAGAATTAAAGAGCAGGCGGTTGAAGAAGCCAACACGAAACAACTCAAGAGGAAGTGGGAGGAAAACGGTGACAAGAGTCACCAGTACAACAACAACAATTACAACCACAATCACAACAACTATCCCAACAACCGCAATAACAATCACAACAATAACCGCAATCCTAATAATAACTACAACAAACATCCCAACAACAACAACAACTACAATAACCGTTTCAACAACAATAACAATCCCAACAACAACCTCAATAACAACAACGACAACAAAAACCAAAAACAGCCATGTCATAGGTGTGAAGAAAATCATCAGGGGTTTTGCACGACATTTTGCAACAGGTGTAAAAGAAATGGCCATAGCGCGACAAAGTGTGAGGTCTACGGACCAAAGTTTAACAGAACTAAAGGAACAAATAATGTCGGAACAAGTAATGCCGAAATGAATAGTGTCAGAGCAAGTAATACCAATGCTGTTTGTTATAAATGTGGAAAACCGGGCCAAATTATTAGAAATTGCCCGAATCAGGGGAATACTAATGGGCAGGCCGTGGAAGAGTTTTCAATATTAATGCGGCAGAAGCACAGGAAGACCCGGAGCTTGTTACGGGTACGTTTCTTATTGACGATAAATCTGCTTATGTTTTATTTGATTCGGGTGCGGATAGAAGCTATATGAGTAGAAAATTTTGTGCTAAATTAAGTTGCCCATTGACACCTTTGGATAGTAAATTTTTACTCGAATTAACAAACGGTAAATTAATTTCAGCAGGTAATATATGTCGGGAGAGAGAAATTAAACTGGGGAATGAAACGTTTAAAATTGATTTAATACCAGTCGAGTTAGGGAGTTTTGATGTAATAATTGGCATGGACTGGTTGAAAAAGGTGAGAGCAGAGGTCGTTTGTTACAAAAATGCGATTCGCATTATGCGTGAAAAAGGAAAACCTTTAATGGTGTACGGAGAAAAGAACAACGCGAAATTAAATCTTATTAGTAGTTTGAAGGCGCAAAAACTAATAAGAAAAGGTTGTTACGTCATTCTAGCACACATCGAGGAAGTTAAACCTGAAGAAAAGAACATCAGTGATGTTCCCGTCGCAAAAGAATTTCCCGATGTATTTCCGAAAGAATTACCGGGATTACCCCTACATCGATCCATTGAATTTCAAATAGACCTTGTACCAGGAGCTGCACCAATAGCTCATGCTCCATACAGACTCGCACCCAGTGAAATGAAAGAATTACAAAGTCAGTTACAGGAACTTTTAGAGCGTGGTTTCATTCGACCAAGCACATCACCATGGGGAGCTCCTGTTTTGTTTGTCAAGAAGAAAGATGGTACATTCAGGTTGTGTATCGACTACCGAGAGTTGAAAAAACTTACCATAAAGAATCGCTACCCACTACCGAGAATCGACGACTTATTTGATCAACTACAAGGCTCGTCTGTTTATTCGAAGATCAATTTACGTTCTGGATATCATCGAATGCGGGTGAAGGAGGATGATATTCCAAAGACTGCTTTTAGGACGCGTTACGGTCATTACGAGTTTATGGTTATGCCGTTTGGATTGACTAACGCACCAGCTGTGTTCATGGACCTCATGAACCGAGTGTGTGGGCCATATCTTGACAAGTTTGTCATTGTTTTCATCGATGACATACTTATTTACTCGAAGAATGATCAAGAGCACGAAGAACATTTGAGAAAAGTGCTAGAGTTGCTGAGAAAAGAAAAACTGTATGCTAAGTTTTCAAAGTGTGCATTTTGGTTGGAAGAAGTTCAATTCCTCGGTCACATAGTGAATAAAGAAGGTATTCAGGTGGATCCAGCAAAGATTGAAACCGTTGAAAAGTGGAAAACCCCGAAAACTCCGAAACACATACGCCAGTTTTTAGGACTAGCTGGTTACTACCGAAGGTTCATCCAAGACTTTTCCAGAATAGCAAAACCCTTGATTGCATTAACGCATAAAGGGAAGAAATTTGAATGGAAAGATGAACAAGAGAAAGCGTTTCAATTGTTAAAGAAAAAGTTAACTACGACACCTATATTGTCATTACCTGAAGGGAATGATGATTTTGTGATATATTGTGACGCCTCAAAGCAAGATCTCAGTTGTGTATTAATGCAACGAACGAAAGTAATTGCTTATGTGTCTAGACAATTGAAGATTCACGAACAGAATTATACGACGCATGATTTGGAATTAGGCGCGGTTGTTTTTGCATTAAAGACTTGGAGGCACTACTTATATGGAGTCAAAAGTATTATATATACCGACCACAAAAGTCTTCAACAACCCGAAATTCCGGAATGGAAATGGGAAAACATTACCATGGATTTCATCACTAAATTGCCATGGACTGCAAGTGGTTTTGATACTATTTGGGTAATAGTTGATCGTCTCACCAAATCAGCACACTTCCTGCCAATAAGAGAAGATGACAAGATGGAGAAGTTAGCATGACTGTATTTGAAGGAAGTCGTCTCCATACATGGAATACCAATCTCTATTATCTCTGATAGGGATGGCAGATTTATTTGAAGATTCTGGCAGACATTACAGCAAGCATTAGGAACTCTTCTAGACATGAGTAATGCCTATCATCCACAAACTGATGGGCAGAGCGAAAGGACAATACAAACGCTTGAAGACATGCTACGAGCATGTGTTATTAATTTCGGAAACAGTTGGGATCGACATCTATCGTTAGCAGAATTTTCCTACAACAACAGCTACCATTCAAGCATTGAGATGGCGCCGTTTGAAGCACTTTATGGTAGAAAGTGCAGGTCTCTGATTTGTTGGAGTGAAGTGGGGGATAGACAGATTACAGGTCCGGAGATAATACAAGAATCTACCGAGAAGATCATCCAAATTTAACAACGGTTGAAAACCGCCCAAAGTCGACAAAAGAGCTACGCCGACATTAAAAGAAAAGATATAGAATTTGAAATTGGAGAGATGGTCATGCTTAAGGTTGCACCTTGGAAAGGCGTTGTTCGATTTGGTAAACGAGGGAAATTAAATCCAAGGTATATTGGACCATTTAAGATTATTGATCGTGTTGGACCAGTAGCTTACCGACTTGAGTTACCTCAACAACTCGCGGCTGTACATAACACTTTCCACGTCACGAATTTGAAGAAATGTTTTGCTAAAGAAGATCTCACTATTCCGTTAGACGAAATCCAAATCAACGAAAAACTTTAATTCATCGAAGAACCCATCGAAATAATGGATCGTGAGGTTAAAAGACTTAAACAAAACAAGATACCAATTGTTAAGGTTAGATGAAATGCTCGTAGAGGACCCGAGTTCACCTGGGAATGAGAAGATCAGATGAAGAAGAAATACCCGCACTTATTTCCAGAAGATACGTCAACACCGCCAACTACTTAAAATTTCGGGACGAAATTTATTTAACGGGTAGGTACTGTAGTGACCCGAACTTTTCCATGTTTATATATATTAAATGAAATTGATATTTACATGATTAAGTGTTTCCAACATTTTAAGCAATCAAACTTGTTAAGACTTGATTAATTGAAATAGGTTTCATATAGACAATTGACCACCCAAGTTGACCGGTGATTCACGAACGTTAAAACTTGTAAAAACTATATAATGACATATATATGATTATATATATAGTTAACATGATATTATGATAAGTAAGTATCTCATTAGGTATTTTAACAATGAGTTATATACATAAAATTGTGTTTATTGAATTAAGAAACTCGAAACGATATATATAACGATTATCGTTATAACAACGTCTTACTAATTACATATGAATCATATTAAGATATTGTTACACTATGTTTAAGCATGGTAAATTATAAGTAAACATGTCATTATGTATATTAACAATGAACTACATATGTAAAAACAAGACTACTAACTTAAGGATTTCGAAACGAGACATATATGTAACGATTATCGTTGTAACGACATTTAAATGTATATATATCATATTAAGATATATTAATATATCATAATATCATGATAATATAATAATTTAACTTCTCATTAGATATAATAAACATTGGGTTAACAACATTTAACAAGATCGTTAACTTAAAGGTTTCAAATCAACATTTACATGTAACGACTAACGATGACTTAACGACTCAGTTAAAATGTATATACATGTAGTGTTTTAATATGTATTCATACACTTTTGAAAGACTTCGAGACACTTATCAAAATACTTCTGCTTAACAAAAATGCTTACAATTACATCCTCGTTCAGTTTCATCAACAATTCTACTCGTATGCACCCGTATTCGTACTCGTACAATACACATCTTTTAGATGTATGTACTATTGGTATATACACTCCAATCATCAGCTCTTAGCAGCCCATGTGAGTCACCTAACACATGTGGGAACCATCATTTGGCAACTAGCATGAAATATCTCATAAAATTACAAAAATATGAGTAACCATTCATGACTTATTTACATGAAAACAAAATTACACATCCTTTATATCTAATCCATATACCAACGACCAAAAACACCTACAAACACTTTCATTCTTCAATTTTCTTCATCTAAGTGATCTCTCTCAAGTTCTATCTTCAAGTTCTAAGTGTTCTTCATAAATTCTATAAGTTCTAGTTTCATAAAATCAAGAATACTTCCAAGTTTGCTAGCTTACTTTCAATCTTGTAAAGTGATCATCCAACTTCAAGAAATCTTTCTTATTTACAGTAAGATATCTTTCTAATACAAGGTAATACTCATATTCAAACTTTGATTTAATTTCTATAACTATAACAATCTTATTTCAAGTGGAAATCTTACTTGAACTTGTTTTCGTGTCATGATTCTGCTTCAAGAACTTTCAAGCCATCCAAGGATCCTTTGAAGCTAGATCTATTTTTCTAATTTCCAGTAGGTTTATCCACAAAACCTGAGGTAGTAATGATGTTCATAACATCATTCGATTCATATATATAAAACTACCTTATTCGAAGGTTTAAACTTGAAATCACTAGAACATAGTTTAGTTAATTCTAAACTTGTTCGCAAACAAAAGTTAATCCTTCTAACTTGACTTTTAAAATCAACTAAACACATGTTCTATATCTATATGATATGCTAACTTAATGATTTAAAATCGAAAAACACGAAAAACACCGTAAAACCGGATATACGCCGTTGTAGTAACACCGGGGGCTGTTTTGGGTTAGTTAATTAAAAACTATGATAAATTTTGATTTAAAAGTTGTTCTTCTGGGAAAGTGATTTTTCTTATGAACATGAAACTATATCCATAAATCATGGTTAAACTCAAAGTGGAAGTATGTTTTCCAAAATGGTCATCTAGACGTCGTTCTTTCGACTGAAATGACTACCTTTACATAAACAACTTGTAACCTATAATTCTGACTATAAACTTATACTTTTTCTGTATAGATTCATAAACTTAAGTTCAATATGAAACCATATCAATTGGATTCACTCAAAACGGATTTAAAACGAAGAAGTTATGGGTAAAACAAGATTGGTTATTTTTGCTTGTTGTAGCTACGTGAAAATTGGTAACAAATCTATATTAATCATATCCTAGCTAACTTATATTGTATTATACATGTATTATAACATATATTATGTAATCTTGGGATACCATAGACACGTATGCAAATATTTTGACATATCATATCGACCCATCTATATATGTTATTTGGAACAACCATAGACACTCTATATGCAGTAATGTTGGAGTTAGCTATACAGGGTTGAGGTTGATTCCAAAAATATATATAGTTTGAGTTGTGATCTAGCCTGAGACGTGTATACACTGGGTCGTGGATTAATTCAAGATAATATATATCGATTTATTTTTGTACATGTAATTATGGACAACTAGTTGTAGGTTACTAACAAGGACAGCTGACTTAATAAACTTAAAACAGTAAAATGTATTAAAAATGTTGTAAATATATTTTGAACATACTTTGATATATATGTACATATTTTTTATAGGTTCGTGAATCGACCAGTGGCCAAGTTTTACTTCCCGACGAAGTAAAAATCTGTGAAAATGAGTTATAGTCCCACTTTTAAAATATAATATTTTGGGATGAGAATACATGCAGTTTTATAAATGTTTTACGAAATAGACACAAGTAAATGAAACTACATTATATGGGTGAATGATCGAAGCCGAATATGCCCCTTTTTCTTGGTAGCCTAAGAATTAGTAAACCTATCTACTAATTGACGCGAATCCTAAAGATAGATCTATTGGGCCTAACGAACCCCATCCAAAGTACCAGATGCTTTAGTACTTCGAATTCGTTTTTATCATGTCCGAAGAATTTCCCGAAATGATAGGGGATATTCTTATATGCATCTTGTTAATGTCGGTTACCAGGTGTTCACCATATGATTGATTTTTATCTCTATGTATGGGATGTATATTGAAATATGAAATCTTGTGGTCTATTATTATGATTTGATAATATATAGGTTAAACCTATAACTCACCAACATTTTTGTTGACGTTTTAAGCATGTTTATTCTCAGGTGATTATTAAGAGCTTCCGCTGTTGCATACTAAAATAAGGACAAGATTTGGAGTCCATGCTTGTATGATATTATGTAAAAACTGCGTTCAAGAAACTTATTTTTGATGTAATATATTCTTATTTTAAACCATTATGTAATGGTCGTGTGTAAACGGTATATTTTAGATTATCATTATTTGATAATCTACGTAATGCTTTTTAAACCTTTATAGATAAAATAAAGGTTATGGTTGTTTTAAAAATGAATGCAGTCTTTGAAAAACGTCTCATATAGAGGTCAAAACCTCGCGACGAAATCAATTAATATGGAACGTTTATAATCAATATGAACGGGACATTTCAAAATCTTTGTAATAAGATTTGGTTCTTTTATAATTAAGGAAATAGGATCTTTTTTGGTCAAGTGCGATAATCTGTTTTGATTGTTCTGTCAGATATTTCACTATAAATCCATCCTCTTCATTTCCTTTATATTTTGGAGTTCCATCCTTTTGTTTTCTCTTCCCGACTTTAAGTCAAACGAATTATGGTCCAGAATTCGTAGGTATGAAATTTCGAATGAACATGACTAATGTTCTAAGAGAGAAATTGTATTAGCACGATCTTGATTGGTTATATTACCAGAATTCAAGAGAAAAGATAGAATTATTAGGGAGATATGTTCTCGATATGTTTAGAGATTAAGTAGAATGTAAGAGTCGTGTAACATGGCACATGATGACGGTAGGGTCTGTGAATTATCACGTTCCATTAGAAACTCATCATGACTTACTGAATATAATCACGTTGATCAAGTGTCATTATATTATACTAACTCATGCATCAGTTCCCAACATTACTTCAATAACATTCATATTTTAAGCTCGAAAGTTTACAGAATATAAAAACTAACAGTTTCTATATGATGTAACACTGATAGCACGAAGAGATTAATGATTTCAGATAAGAATAGTTATAAAAATATCTTCAAAAATATGGAGGATATTTATAATGAAAGATACGATGATATCTTGGAATTTCTAATATCGAAGGATGGTGAAGAAAATTTGTCCGCAAGAGTTTGGAGTCAGAAGCAAGGTATTCGCTAAAGATTTCATCAGAAACAGAATCATCAGGATTCTTAATGTACAAGTTTAGTCCTTGTGATTTGTTCAGAGACTCCTTCGTAGTTTGCTCAATCAGTTTTTCAGTTTCAAACTTTTTCTGAGCTTTGCCAACATACAATTCTTTATCATCAACTTTTGGCTGTTGAGGTCGTTTACAGTTTTTGTTGCTTCATTCAACTTTTTAAAATTCAGAGCATTAATTCGCAGACTGGGTGCTTTTCAGAATTTCAGAATGGAAGATCATAGTTCTAAGAGATAAATGTTATGTGGATACATATAACTGTTGATGTGGAAACGTTGCGAGACTCACAATACAGATTTGCTGATTTTCGATAATTGGTATGGCAATTCTTGTTACAAGATGCGGATGAGTACATGATGAGACTTCAATAGATAAATATAGTGATTTGTCGAAGAGATTTAAGCCAAGGAGCAATGAGGTTGCTGGTACGTCTTCTGGTAATATGATGAAATATAAAAGGTTCCCCGGTAACAATAAAAGAGCACGCATATATATCAAGGTTATAATAAGGTTGTTTAGAATGAAAAGTCAAAGTTGACTTGTGGAGCTGTGACAAAACTGGCTATCTCGAACAGGAATTGCAAAGTTATTTTCGGTAATAATAACGCTAAAGGAATCAACACAGCTTTGTGTTAAACGTTTACTCAGTTTCCGAGTGTTTTCAGGTGCATAACTGTATGCATAAATCTTTCCTTCTGTAGATGAAGTGCGGTTGGTTCATCCTCTCGATTGAGGTGTTTTCAAGAATCATGAAGGTTTGAACGCGGATTGTAATCGTCAAGGTACAAATGAGGTTTAAGATGAAATCAAGTGGCAAACTTGAAGAAATATTTAGTTTCATATGTTATAATCAATATTTTAATTCATTTTAATTGTCCAATGTTATTAGTCCACAGTCGATAGTCCACAGTTATCAGTCCAATAATTCATATATAGTTTAATATATAATATTCGAATTAATTAATACGTATCGTGACCCGTGTACATGTCTCATACTCGATCACAACTCAAAGTATATATATTATTATAGAATCAACCTCAACCCTGTATAGCGAATTCTAGCATTACAGCATATAGAGTGTCTATGGTGATTCCAAATAATATATATAGATGCGTCGATATGATATGTCAAAACTTTGTATACGTGTCCCGATATTTAAAGTGCATAAAATAAATAACAGAAATTAAATGACGATAAATAAAATTGCGAGAATTAAAATTGCGATAAATAAAATGCGATAAATAAATTGCGATAAATAAAAGGTAATACGGAATTAACAATTAGCTAGGAACAGTTAGCGTGGATTCTTAACAAAATTTCTCATAGTTAATTTGTTTGTTTCTAACAAATTTTTATTTTGTCCAATACAACAACAACAACAACAAAACCCAAATCCCACATAAGTGGGGTATGGGGGAGGTAAGATGTAGACAATCCTTCCCCTATCCAAGAATAAAGACAAGTCATTTCTCCACCCAGAGTGAAATACTCTCAAGAGTAGAGAAAGCCATCCCTCTCTTTATTCGACGGATAAAGAGATTGCTTCCGAGAGGACCTCCGGCCTTTACGTAGGAAAATTTTTTGAAAAAAAAATAAAAATACTAAAACAAAAATAATAATAATAGACGCCATGAAAATGGTAGAAACAAATTTCCATGGGATTTAAATCCTGCCTGAAATTTAATTTAGGCTCTAAGAGTCAGTCAAGTCGCCAATAAATCGACGATTGTTGTCAACTCAATAGAGCCGTTATTATTTTGTCCAATGTTGTCTTCATTATGCCACTTATTGGATTCTGATAGATTAAAATCCAAATATGAAATTGAATGAAAATGTTTATTTTGCGGTGAACGGATACGTATATCGGTGGTTGTAAATAGGATAGTAAATGACTGCTGAATCAGATTCGAAGGATGTACGGTGTAACTTATTAATGTGAAATTTAAATATTCCTCGGGTATTACCTACTCGTTAAAATATTTTCACCATTAACAGTTTGTACAAAAGAATTTTTAATTACAATCTTTATGAAAATATATTTGCATATATATTTTCTTCAGATGTAATCATGGATTTAATGAGTCAATAGGATATTAACCTCATTTGATTTTTCATTAGAACTAGAATATATATAATCTCTAAAACATTAGAAATTACATAATTGCCAGGGAGAACGAAGATAATTAATGTAGAACGTCACGTAGAACGATGATTATACTCGAGGTACAGAATGAGATGTTGAGGCATTGGATGCGAATGTCGCTGTTGATGACGGTGATATTGTTGAAGCTGGTAAATTTTGCACCATATTTTCCAAGGCTACAAACTCCGGAATGATTGTCGGTAGGAACGAGCGAATGAATAAAGTTTTAGAATTTTTGATATCATATAATCATTGCGTGGTATCCTGAAAATGAGGGTGAATATGGTGTTGCGGATAAGTTCGCCGGTAAGTGCTTCAGGTTCTTCACCAAAAGGTGAATTCGGTTGATGGAAAGGATCGACTTCTTCTCGTCTCCATTGATTTAGTCGACTATGAACCCATCAGATGAATTGGGGATGGATAATTGGTTGATTGATTCTGGTGACACTGCTTTCAGAGCTTAGGTGAAACTCCATATCGAAATAGCTGTCGGAATCCGAGGAATTCGAACTGGTTGAGGGATTCATCTCGTACGATCAGATGAAGGATTTTTCGATAAGAAATAGATTATAGGATGTAGATTAGTACCCTACAATACATAATTTACATATGCATATATAATATTAAAATCCCATAAGTTACGGAGAAATCTACGGAAGCTGTCAGGCAAAGGTAACAATAACAGATACGTTAAGATATGAATTTATCTATACACAGTCTATGCAATAGAGGCAGTAAGAAGTGTCTAGACTAAGAATGATAAGCAAGTGATTCCCTAAGAATGATAAGTAGGTAATTTTTGACACAAAATGATAAGCAAAACTTTTGACATGCAGACACGGTCGAAGTCCAGACTCACTAATGCATCTAAACAACTATCAGTTAGACACACTAATGCAAGACCTGGTTCGCTAAGACCACCGCTCAGATACCACATGTCATACCCTGTCCTAATCCATCTGGACGAAGTCACCAACATCTGGCCCCATTGCGATGATCGACTCCAAATAATGTCTTTAAAATGAGCAAATGCACAGCGAAAGATTTCTTTCATACCTGAGAATAAACATGCTTTCAAGTGTCAACCAAAAGGTTGGTGAGTTCATAGGTTTATCATAAAACAATAAAATTCATCATTTTGATAGACCACAAGATTTAAATGCTGCATGGTACAAATGGGCCCGAATCCTATATCCACCTGTAATGTACATGCGATATCTTTTAAATGCAGTACACCTTTCTCGTGTACGAAATCATCTTTCATAAATCTTAGTAACCGTACACATATCTCGTGCACAAAAATAACATACACATAACCTGTGTATAAAATCATTCTCTCGATACATAACTTTCACTTTTCATTGCTTTCATAGCTTGGCTTGGTAACCGACCTTAGCGTATAATGCACATAATAATATCCCCAAAACAGAACATCTCGTCTGTATAATAATCATATAAACTTCGAAGTACTAAACACCACGCCCACTAGCCCTTCCGTCTAGTGAACATTTTGGGTGGGGGTGTTAAACCCGGTAGCTACCTTTAGGATTCGCGTCAATTAGGCGTGCACTAATTCTCAAAATTAGTGATGTTCCCAAATTCTTAGGTTACCAAGCAATAATAATCAGGAGAACAATATTCATATCAATTGTGGCAATTATCACGTCCACATAATTCAATGGTGGTAATTATCACATCCACATAATTCATTCGAGGAATGTTTTGCTTGTGTCTATCTCGTCAAACATTTATAAAAGCATTTCATGTATTCGCAGTTCAAAATATATTTCAAAAGCATTTAATAAAGCAGTTGTAAAAACAGCGCATGTATTCTCAGTCCCAAAAATGTAAAGAGAAAAAGGGAGCAAATGAACTCACTATACTGTATTTTGTAGTAAAAATACATATGGCGTCAATGAATAAGTGTAGGGTTGGCCTCGGATTCACAAACCTATATTAAGTATATATATTAACACATATAATCACATAATTCCTTCTATATAATATTTATATATATATTAAATGTTGTAGTTATATAATTATGTATACTTTATTTATATTTTCAGTTATATTTTATATACAGTTATTTTGTAAAATAATCAATATTCATACCTATAGTTATACTAATACATATATATCTATATAATTAGTATTATATTGTTACATCAAAAATTTATTATATGTAAATATTTATATAAATAATGTTATTATGTTTAATATATAATGTATATGTAATTAGTATATTTTTATATATCAAACATTTATTTGTTAAAGTGATAGCTTTGAAAATAATGATTTACTAATAATAATAACTTTATTAATAATAATAATAATACTAATAATAAAAATGATATTGTTAATAATGATACTTATGTTAATAATAATAATAATAATAATAATAATAATAATAATAATGATAATAATAATAATAATAATAATAATAATAATAATAATAATAATAATAATAATAATAATAATAATAGTAAAAATGATGTTAATGCTAATGTTAATGAAAATTATAATAATTTGTGTTGTTTTTAAATTAATAATAATAATAATAATAATAATAATAATAATAATAATAATAATAATAATAATAATAATAAAAATGATAATAACAATAATAATAATAAAACTACCTTAAGAGTAAAATCTCCCAAAAAAATAAAACTGTCTCTGCTAAGACTCGAACTCGCGACCTCCCGCTAACCCAATACCACACCAAACCATTACGCTGTTTTAGCTTCTCGCATTAAAATCAACTGTTACTAGTATATACCCCGCAATTATCTCGGTTTCACCTTCTTCTTTATAACGGCCCAACAAGAAATGGGGTTTTCTCGACCCAATAAACAAAGCTGGTACACGGCCCATGAATTAAATGGATCCATGAAACAGTTAACCCATTTAGAATCCGATTTAATCAGACACACGCACAATTATTTAAGAGTTATAATCACTCACGTGACTCACTTTGGATTGCCAATTTTACTTTCGGCTAATCCTTTTATATATATACGTCAGCTACTCTAGATTCAATAAAAAAATATACATAAGCTAGACGTTGTTCATCTTCTCAAAGTTATTGTCTTTGATTCTTTTCGATTAGCTTCTCAAAATCAAATAGATTACGAGCTCGGGTTTGTTTAATAAAAGCACAATAAAGTTTTTGTAAATGATAAACGAGCTTACAAAGAACCGAGCTCTTGCTTTCAACATGAGTCACGAAGATGGGTAGTTGCAACACTCAATAATTAACATCGAAGCAAAAGTGGATTGATTGATGGTTTTACGAAGAATAAGTAGTAATAGAAGTTTCGAAACAGTAACCCACGACTCAATTGTTTTTGGGTTGGTATAACTCGACAGAATCAGGAAGACAGGTGGGAGTAGTAGAACAAACCTTGGGTTTTAAACCCTTCGAACAGTAACAGTGCACCGGGATAGCGTGATAGTTTTTGTGGTTTAATGAGGATGATGACTAATGTTTGAGGATGATGATCGATGATAGAGAGTGGTAGGTTCCGGATAGAATAGTAGCAATATGTAGTCGAAACCATAGCTGTAGCAGGTGGTGTTAGGTTATTGAGGTTGTGGGTTTCGTCCAAGAGCAACAACAAGGTTCGATGATGAGTTTTGTGTGTTTGCTTCGAATCGGATACATGAAGTAGAAAGAGAACAATAACATGTGTGTTTCGTGTAAGTGAGGGTGGTGTTCTTGCGTGAAGAAAGAAATCGATTGGCAGTAGTTTGTTGATGAAAGAATAATTTAACATTTGGTGTTAATCTTCACGTGGGTAGTAACATAAGGTGTTGGGTTTGTGAATTGTAATCGAACACAAATATTAATAATAATCATAGGTGTTGTCGTTCTCGAATGTGTAGCAGAACAGAAGATGAGCAACAACTACAAATTCTCGAGCAGAGGTGATCGATGGTGTTTATCTTCATGTATTGAATAGTAATAGCAGTAAAAATGGGTATGGTGGTGGATATATGGTGTTGGGTCTTCGATGTAAATGGACACATAGAAGAAGTGGGCTTGATTAGCAGTTAAAGCATAAACAAATAGACAGGACACGGTATTAGCTGCAGTTTGTTTGCAGCCTGAAACAGAAAACCAGTCATGGTATTTTTGGTGGTTTGAAAGGAGGACGATGGTGGTTTGAGGTGGTAGAGGGTTTCAAGTGGTGGTTCGAACAAAAACTGAAAACAATTGTAGGTACATAAACTTTGATGGTGTTTTATGGTTTTGATTGTGATGAGGAAAAACACAAACAAAATGGTGAGTGGGGTGTTTGGTTTTGTCGACCGAGAAAACAAAAAGAAGGAAAAGAAACTAATAGGATGGCGATGATTGATTCATGTACATAAGAGTATATGTATATATAATTACATAGATATAATATATTTAATATTATATTCATAATTCATAATCATATTCCTAATACATAAAGAACGTGTCCAAAACCCAAAAGTAATAAATAGGATAGCAGCCTGATAATTGGATTCTACTACCGGCGGTTTTACGGGTATTATATCGTGTCCACTGCTAAGCAGTTAACGTATGAAAGTGTTCCTAACAATCCCAAAATTTTAAATTATGTCCATTTATTTATTTTGGTCATTACCTGTTTGAAACCTGATCAAAAAGATTCGATAATTATTTATTTTCTGTTCCAATTTATATGTACGGAGTACAAAAACTTAGATTGAAATGGTAAAAAAAAATGTTTATCAAAACTATTATCTTTTTAATCAAATTTTGGAACAACTTTTATTTTAAAAACTTCTTATATATATTAGACCTATTTTAAAAACAATTAAACGTCAACCGAAAGTTACAGACATTTACCATATAAGCTCAAAATTAATTATATTTAATATACACTATGTATATATATAAACAGTTTTAAATAACAAAATTTACTAGGCAAATAAATATATATTAAATAATTAAATTAAATATAACAATATATATATACAAGAAATATACATATAAAATAATAGTTTTTTTTACAAGTATTTTATTTTACATATTTGTTTATAACAATAAATGTATATAATAGTTTATTAATGTTCAAGTTATTATATATATTATACATATATTTATATATACACATATTTATAAATATCCACATATTTACAAGCAATGGTTCGTGAATCATCGGGGATAGTCAAAAGGGTTACATGAAAATAGTTCCAATATTTTGAGATTCAACATTACAGACTTTGCTTATCGTGTAGAAATCATATTAAGATCAAGTTTAAATTTGGTCGGAAATTTCCGAGTCGTCACATAATGGTGTACGGAGAAAAGAACAACGCGAAATTAAATCTTATTAGTAGTTTAAAGGCGCAAAAACTAAAAGAAAAGGTTGTTACGTCATTCTAGCACACATCAAGGAAGTTAAACCTGAAGAAAAGAACATCAGTGATGTTCCTGTTGCAAAAGAATTTCCCGATGTATTTCTGAAAGAATTACCGGGATTACCCCCACATTGATCTGTTGAATTTCAAATAGACCTTGTACCAGGAGCTGCACCAATAGCTCGTGCTCCATACAGACTCGCACCCAGCGAAATGAAAGAATTACAAAGTCAGTTACAGGAACCTTTAGAGCGTGGTTTCATTCGACCAAGCACATCACCGTGGGGAGCTCCTGTTTTGTTTGTCAAGAAGAAGGATGGTACATTCAGGTTGTGTATCGACTACCGAGAGTTGAACAAACTTACCATCAAGAACCGCTACCCACTACCGAGAATTGACGACTTATTTGATCAACTACAAGGCTCGTCGGTTTATTCGAAGATCGATTTATGTTCTGGGTATCATCAAATGTGGGTGAAGGAGGATGACATTCCGAACACTGCTTTTAGGACGCGTTATAGTCATTACGAGTTTATGGTTATACCGTTTGGATTGACTAACGCACCAGCTGTGTTCATGGACCTCATGAACCGAGTGTGTGGCCCATACCTTGACAAGTTTGTCATTGTTTTCATCGATGACATACTTATTTACTCGAAGAATAATCAAGAGCACGAAGAACATTTGAGAAAAGTACTAGATTTGCTGAGGAAAGAAAAACTGTACGCTAAGTTTTCAAAGTGTGCATTTTGATTGGAAGAAGTTCAATTCCTTGGTCATATAGTGAATAAAGAAGGTATTCAGGTGGATCCAGCAAAGATTGTAACCGTTGAAAAGTGGGAAACCCCGAAAACTCCGAAGCATATACGCCAATTTTTAGGACTAGCTGGTTACTACAGAAGGTTCATCCAAGATTTTTCCAGAATAGCAAAACCTTTGACTGCATTAACGCATAAAGAGAGGAAATTTGAATGGAAGGATGAACAAGAGAAAGCGTTTCAATTGTTAAAGAAAAAGTTAACTACGGAACCTATATTGTCATTACCTGAAGGGAATGATGATTTTGTGATATATTGTGACGCATCAAAACAAGGCCTTCAGAACCATGCGATCGTATGGGGCCTGGGGACAGGCCACACCTATAAAAGCTTGATCATTTTTGCTTCTGTTTTGATTCAATTACTCCGTAAGTATTTATTTATTTTATTATTATTTTTATTATTATTATTATTATTATTATTATTATTATTATTATTATTATTATTATTATTATTATTAAGATTAATATTATTATTAATCTTATTATTATTAGTAGTATTAATATTATACATAAAATACTACGACGAGGTCTTGAGCGTGTCACTTTCAAAATGGGTTTTCAAGCGGGATAGAGCTAAGGAAATTATGGGTAATGTTTGGGGGTATATTTAAGAATCAAACCTAGTGTTTATCATCTCCGTTACGCTACGTACTTTCCTACAATATTGAATCTCAATATTGATACGTAAGCACTCATATTTTATCTTTTATATATTAATTGTGTATCCATGTCTAGTGCTAGAGTATATATTTATACATGCTTGTATGCTAAATTTTGTCGTTAAATAGTTTATAATAGATCACGAATTAAATACATATATTACTGGTAAAAGGTATATGATATACATGTTTTTAGAAAGCTGGCGAAAAATCAATAAATTTTCATTTAGATATCGAATAGTTTCGATGAACGGATTAAAAGATATGATCAACTGAATTATAATTGACGTTAATTGGAATTGTTTTTGAATCTGCAATTAATATTTAAACAACTTGTTTGTAAGATTGATAAATTGGATTTTTGAATATTACCAACCGAGTAAATGAATCCTTATATAAGGTACGTCTCGTTTTGTTGAACAATTGTCAAAATTGACTGTTTTATCATGTTTTAAAGCCATATAAAAACTATAGTCTAATTTGACAAGAATTGGAAAACTATGTGAAATGTTAAAATGTTTTGATTGCCATGATCATTCAACTATAGTATTAAATCAGATTGACTTTATGAAATAACTTTTGATAAACTTTTGTATGTCGATCTCGAGCATTAGGATTGTGATACACTATGACCTGACCTAGCTTGACAGACATTTATTGACCAACATATGTTCTCTAGGTTGAGATCTACGGTTATTTGGTAATCCGAGTTTCGGTCACATTTTGATGAACGACTTTATATGCTGCTAAGGTGAGTTTCATTTGCTCCCTTTTTAATTGCTTTTGCAATATATATTTTTGGGCCGAGAATACATGCACTTTATTTTAAACGCAATGGATACAAGTACATACTAAATTCTACACCAAGTTTGAACCAAAAATCCCTTAGCTTTGGTAACTAGTAACTGCCGGTTATAAGAACTGGTGGGCGCGAATAGTGGTATATGGATCCATAGGACTTGATATCCCCGCCCGAGCTAGAGCGCTAGCCTTTTAACGGACGTATGCTATTTGAGAAGCGTACACGTTGGTTTGCGTGTATTATTATGATGATTATACAAAGGGTACAAATTATATATACGTTAAGTTTAGTTACCAGGGTGCTCAATCTTGTAGAATATTTTGATAAACGTTTCTGGATGAAACAACTGAAATCTTGTGATCCACCTTTATATACAGATTATGCGAAACATTAAAACTATGAACTCACCAACCTTTGTGTTGACACTTGTTAGCATGTTTATTCTCAGGTTCCCTAGAAGTCTTCCACTGTTTGCTTATATGTTAGACAAGCTATGTGCATGGAGTCATACATGCTTTATTCAAGAAAATGTTGCATTCACCAAATCATCACCATGTATCTTATTTTGACTGCATTGTCAACATAAGTAATATTATAAACTATTATATTACGGTGATTGTCTATATGTAGAAATCTTCAGATGTCGAAAACCTTTGATTTAAATATTCATTTATGGTGTGCCTTTTTAAAAGAATGCAATATTTATAAAACGTATCATATAGAGGTCAAATACATTGCAATGAAATCGATGAATGACGTGTTCGTCCATATGGATTTGGAGCGATCGTCACAGTTGGTATCAGAGCGTTGGTCCTAGTGAACCAGGTCTTGCATTAATGTATCTAACTGATAGTTGTTAGGATGCGTTCGTAAGTCTGGACTTCGATCGTAGCTGCATGTCAAAAGTTTTGCTTATCATTTTTGTCGGAAATTACCTGCTTATCATTCTTAAGTCTAGGCACGTTTTCCTGCATTTATTGCATAAATAGTTTATAGACAAAAATTCATATCTTAGCGTATCTGTTACTGTAAACATTTCCTGACATCTTCCGAAAATTTCTCCGTGATTTATCGAATTTGGTATTATATATACATATGTAAATTATGTATTGAAGAATACCAAACTAAATTCTATAATCTAATTCATATCAAAAATTATTTCCCTAATTATACAAGATGGATCCCGCATCTAGTTCAAATTCCTTAAACTTCGACAGCTATTCCGATATGGATATTCACCTGAATTCCGAAGACAGTGTAACCGGAATGGATCAACCAATCAGCCATCACCTATTCTGGATGAATTGGGATGGGTTCGTAGCTTACTTAATCATTGGAGACAAGAATAAGGCGATCCCTTCCATCCACCACATTGCCCTCTTGGCGAAGAACCTGAAGCACTTACCGGCGAACCTGTTCGTAATACCATTTTCTCTCTCATCTCCAGAATATTTCATCATGATCATATACTCTCTCAAATTCCGGATCTTATTCATCTGCTCGTCCGAACCGCCAATCATCCCGGTGTAGTAGAAGAAGTTAACGAGCTTCGCGCTCGGGTAGTGGCTTTGGAGAATATGGTGCAAAGGTTACAAGCACCAGCAGAATCACCGACATCAACAGTACCACCGACAACAACACCAACAGTACCATTACCACCACCAACAACATCCGCACCGCAAGCCTCAACATCACAATATGTACCTCGGATATCAACATTACACGTACCATAGGTACCAAAGAGTACCAACAACAATAAACGATGAAGTATTGATTCATAACTTCATCGGAGAAATATTCTATGGCGATTAGGTAATCTCTAAAATCTTAGAGATTATTTATCCCAGTTCTAATCGTAAATCAGATGAATAGAGATGATAGAAGTAAGAGTAGAAACCCTGACAAGAATGGTGCGTAAGGAACAAGCTAGACTTGTTTTACCAACAGCATCAACAGTACCCTTAGCCTCACCAGCACAGCTAGTGCTGTCAACATCGCCTCTAACATCACAAGCTTCGCCAGTTCAAGAAAGCACCGTGGACATCATTACGAGTCAACAACGAGTATATTGTATCAATGAGTTATGAAGTAATAACTCAATTACTCAAAAGAATTTATATGTACATCTTATATATATAAATTTTAAAACCATCATAAATCTTTTCGTACTAAGCTATTATGTATGAATTGAAAAAGGGTAAATATTACTCGGTTAAATTCATATTACTAATATACTATGATGTACATCCTTCGTTAACAACTTAACCTTCGTTAACTATAATCTCTGTTTTAACTCAATAAATTCCATTTCATAATAAACCAAGTGTATCATTCAATTACATAATTGATCTTACATTTTCATTTTCGATGTACTCGAAAATTTCCAGAAAACATCATCTGTGCCTTGTAAAGTTCACAAAAATTCCACGAGCATCAACATCCTTCACCGAGGAATAAGAATAAATAATGAAGTATCGATTACATTAGCGAAATACTCCGTAAAGATTATGTAATCTTTAATATTTTAGAGATTAATCATTTCTAAGTCAAGCCAAAAAAATAAAAAATCAAATGAGTTTAATATGATATTAACTCATTAAATCTGTATTACATCTGAAGACAATATACATATATATATATTTTCATAAAGACGGTAATAAAAATTC
The DNA here is from genome assembly GCF_046630445.1 of Rutidosis leptorrhynchoides. NCBI lineage: Eukaryota > Viridiplantae > Streptophyta > Magnoliopsida > Asterales > Asteraceae > Rutidosis > Rutidosis leptorrhynchoides. The sequence goes on from NC_092334.1 coordinate 111,725,340, forward strand.
TTTTGTACAAAATATTAATTGTGAAATCTTTAACGGGTAGGTAATACCTGGGAAATATATAAGTTCACAATTAATATGTTATACAGTACATTCTTCAACTTTGATTCAAAAATTATTAACAATGCTCACAATGATATACAATCGTTTTCATACAAATTCAATTACATATTATGATATTGACGGATCAGAATCCTAGTCATAACTCTGAATCGGTGACATCATTCTTAAATCTCTACATCTTTCAAAGCTATACTTTGACTTCAAAACTGTGCAAGATCCTTTAGCGTTGTTATTTTTGAAAATAATCTTACAATCCTTTTCAAAGTATTCAGTTTTACCACACTTCCAACCAGTCAACTTCAACTTTTCAGAATAGCCTTATTATAATCCTGACATATATGTTCTTGTTACTGGGGAACCTTTCATGTTCCACCACATTAGCAGTAAATTTACCAACAACCTCATTGATCCTTGATCTTCCGAAAAATCCTTATACTCATTGAAACCCTAACATGTACTCATCCACATCTTGTAACGATAATTGCCATACCAACTACCGGGAACTAGCAATCAGTATTTTGAATCTTAATGCATTTTCTATGACAACAGTTATATATAGTTAACATCTATCTTCTAGACTTACACACTTCGAATGTGAAGTTTCTGAAAAACATCCCAAACTATGAACTAGTTCTCTGAAATTAGAACAATGCTGATGAAGCAGCAAAAACTGTAAACAACCTTAACAGTCAAAAGTTTGATGATAAAGAATAGTATGGTGGTAAAGCTGAGAAAAAGAGAATGTTTGGAACTGAAAAACGGATTGAGCAGACCATAAAGGAGGCTGTGGACAAATCACAAAGACTAAACCTGCCTTCAAAGAATCCAAATGATTCAGTATCTGTTGAAGATATTAACGAATACCTTGCTCCTGACTCTAAACTTTTCCGGATAAATCTTCTTCATCATCCTTCGATATTAGAAATTTTTTGATATCATCGTATATTTCATTATAAATATCCTCAATATTTCTGAAGGTATTTTCATAACTATCCTTATCTGAAATCATTTATCTCCTCGCGTTATCTGTATTTCATCATAAAGATAACTGTTTAGTTTCTATATTCTGTAAACCTTCGAGTTTAAATTATGAATATTTTGAAGCAGTGTTGGGAACTGAAGCATGAGTTAGTATAATATAATGACATTTAATCAACGTGATTATATTACAGTAAGTCATGCTGAGTTTCTAATGGAACGTGATAAAGGTTCACAGATCACACCCTCATCATGAACCATGTTACATAACTCTTTCATTCTATATAATCTCTAAATATATCAAGAAAATATATTTCTTGATGATTCGGTCTTTTCTGGATATTCTGGTAATTTGACAAATCAAGATCGTGCCATTACGATTACCTTCTCAGAACATTAACTATGTTCACCCAAAACTCCATACCTACGAATTCTGGACCATTATTTGCTTGACTTGAGGTTGGGAAGAGAAAACGAAAGCATGAAGCTCCGAAATATAATGGAGAATATAAATCCCGATAACAATCCCGAAAATTCAAACCGTATATATCAATGCGTATAGCAATATAAAGACACGGGAGAATGAAAAATACTATAACCCCAAGGTAATGGTAGAAGAAAATAACTTCCTCTGGTGGTAGATGAAAAAGAAGAATGACATATATAAATGTTAGGAGTATATCAAGAATCAGAACTTGATGAAGCATTTCACAATCTTTTGGAGGTATGAAATAAGGAAGAAGATGTAGGAGTGGTGAAAATAGTGAAACAGAAGTAGTTAATTTATAGCGAAATATCAGACATAGCAATCGAGGCAGATTACGCATTTAATCAAAGGAAATCCTAATATCCGTAATTACCGAAGAATCAAATCTTATTTAGATTATGAAGATTTTCTATTCCTTAAATTCTGGAAATCAATCCTTACTACGTCAAGAGTTAAAACGAATCTCTATTCTCTATTTCACTTTATTACGATAACTTCCCTCATACGCTTCAAGTAATCGGATTGTTTTATTCATATTATTCAACAGTGATAAAATTCTATTTATCAACTCATATTCGTCATGAAAACATTTTTATTGTTAGCCATGACGACCTTACTCAAATTTCGGGACGAAATTTCTTTAACGGGTAGGTACTGTGATGACCCGGAAATTTCTGACCAAATTTAAACTTAATCTATAACGTTTCCGACATGATAAGCAAAGTCTGTAATGTTGAGTCACGAAAGTTTTGGAACCATATTCATGTAATCAATTATTCTTTGACTGTTCTCGAAGATTCACGAACAATAATATATATATATATATATATATATATATATATATATATATATATATATATATATATATATATATATATATATATATATATATATATATATAATTTCAAGTTATTTAGTAAACGATAGTAATATTCGATTATTGATTCGATTGATATTTAGATAAGTTAACTAAAACGTTTAAGATGAACCAGTAAAACACTAATTTGCTACAGTATTTTTGAATTACTACAGTACCCAAAAAGCTACAGTGTTTTCAAAAATCACTATTTGCTACAGCAAAAAAAACTTTGCTACAGTAACTTTGCTACAGTAAACACTATTTCAAAATGAAAATGTATATATGTATATGTATATACTACGAGATGATGATTTATAGAAGCAAATAACCAAAACACTTAATTGATTAAAGCTACACTTCGAGTGACATAGTTTATCAATGATTAAGTTTAATTATTGACAAAGGTACGTGTCACGAAACGTAAACAGCGAATTTTCTCAGCGTACGAAGGGACATTCGAAAAACTGGAACCGGGACATAAGTCGAGTGATGACGTACGACTTATCGGAACAAAAATTACAAATCAACTATGCACGGGAATAAAATATAATATATAATTAATTAATTTAAATTATATATTATATATATTATAAAAATATGTCGACGAGCTAGTTGCCAAAATTATGTGAGATGGAAAAATGGGCCATGCGATCGCATGGCCAATGGCCTTCAGAACCATGCGATCTTATGGGGTCTGGGGACAGGCCACACCTATAAAAGCTTGATTATTTCTGCTTCTGTTTTGATTCAATTACTCCGTAAGTATTTATTTATTTTATTATTATTATTATTATTATTATTATTATTATATTATTATTATTATTATTATTATTATTATTATTATTATTATTATTATTATTATTATTATTATTATTATTATTATTATTATTATTATTAAGATTAATATTATTATTAATCTTATTATTATTAGTAGTATTAATATTATACATAAAATACTACGACGAGGTCTTGAGCGTGTCACTTTCAAAATGGGTTTTCAAGCGGGATAGAGCTAAGGAAATTATGGGTAATGTTCGGGGGTATATTTATGAATCAAACCTAGTGTTTATCATCTTCGTTACGTCTACGTACTTTCCTACAATATTGAATCTCAATATTGACACGTAAGCACTCATATTTTATCTTTTATATATTAATTGTGTATCCATGTCTAGTGCTCGAGTATATATTTATATATGCTTGTATGCTAAATTTCGTCGTTAAACAGTTTATAATAGATCACAAATTAAATACATATATTACTGGTAAAAGGTATATGATATACATGTTTTTGGAAAGCTGGCGAAAAATCAATAACTTTTCATTTAGATATCGAATAGTTTCGATGAACGGATTAAAAGATATGATCAACTGAATTATAATTGACGTTAATTGGAATTGCTTTTGAATCTGCAATTAATATTTAAACAACTTGTTTGTACGATTGATAAATTGGATTTTTGAATATTACCAACCGAGTAAATGAATCCTTATATAAGGTATGTCTCGTTTTGTTGAACAATTGTCAAAATTGACTGTTTTATCATGTTTTAAAGCCATATAAAAACTATAGTCTAATTTGACAAGAATTGGGAAACTATGTGAAATGTTAAAATGTTTCGATTGCCATGATCATTCAACTATAGTATTAAATCAGGTTGACTTTATGAAATAACTTTTGATAAACTTTTGTATGTCGGTCTCGAGCATTAGGATTGTGATACACTATGACCTGACCTAGCTTGATAGACATTTATTGACCAACATATGTTCTCTAGGTTGAGATCTACGGTTATTTGGTAATCCGAGTTTCGGTCACATTTTGGTGAACGACTTTATATGCTGCTAAGGTGAGTTTCATTTGCTCCCCTTTTAATTGCTTTTGCAATATATATTTTTGGGCTGAGAATACATGCACTTTATTTTAAACGCAATGTGAAAGGACCCGTTCATATACATTATAAACGATTCACAATAGTTGATTACATCGCGAGGTATTTGACCTCTATATGATACGTTTTACAAACATTGCATTCGTTTTTAAAAGACAAACTTTCTTTACAACGAAAGTTGACGGCATGCACACCATTTCATAATACATCCAACTATAATTGGCTTAATAATAATCTTGATGAACTCAATGACTCGAATGCAACGTCTTTCAAAATATGCCATGAATGACTCCAAGTAATATCCTTAAAATGAGCTAATGCACAGCGGAAGATTTCTTTAATACCTGAGAATAAACATGCTTTAAAGTGTCAACCAAAAGGTTGGTGAGTTCATAGGTTTATCATAACAATCATTTCAATATATTAATAGACCACAAGATTTCCGTTTATAAATATATGTACACTCGCAAGTGTATAAAAGTATTCTATAAGTTGTAGGCACCCGGTAACAAGCCTTAACGTTCATGTTTTACCCTCTGAAGTACACCAGATCAGGTGTGTTTAAAATAACCTCGAAGTACTAAAGCATCCCATAGTCAGGATGGGGTTTGTCAGGCCTAATAGATCTATCTTTAGGATTCGCGCCTACCGTACATAGACAAGTAGTTTAATGTTACCAAGCTAAGGGTATATTTCTGGTTTAAACCCACGTAGAATTAGTTTTAGTACTTGTGCCTATTTCGTAAAACATTTATAAAAACAGCGCATGTATTCTCAGTCCCAAAAATATATATAAAAGGGAGCAAATGAAACTCACAATACTGTATTTCGTAGTAAAAATACATATAACGTCATTTAACAAGTGCAAGGTTGGCCTCAGATTCACGAACGTATCAATATTGAGATTCAATATTGCAGGAAAGTACGTAGACGCAACGGAGATGATAAACACTAGATTGACCTCACGAGCATACCCATGAACCATACCCATCACCTCCATAGCTATAACCCATAATTTCCTTAGCTTCGACTCATTCAAAAAAACTATTTTGAAATCACTCGGACAGCACTCCGTCGTAATATTTTATGTATACTAATAATATCTTGAAATAATACAGAGCAAATATATATATATATATATATATATATATATATATATATATATATATATATATATATATATATATATATATATATATATATATATATATATATATATATACATAAATCGATTGATAGAGTTTAGAGAAATATATTTTCAAGTTTTTATGAAATAATGAAACCTATTGAATTCTATTTATAATAGATTTTTGAATTATTAAAGTGAATTATTAAAGTATGAATTATTAAAGTGAATTATTAAAGTATGAATTATTAAAGTGAATTATTAAAGTATGAATTATTAAAGCGAATTATTAAAGTATGAATTATTAAAGTGAATTATTAAAGTATGAATTATTAAAGTGAATTATTAAAGTATGAATTATTAAAGTGAATTATTAAAGTGAATTATTAAAGTATGAATTATTAAAGTGAATTATTAAAGTGAATTATTAAAGTGAATTATTAAAGTTAAAGTAAAATAAAAGTAAAAGTAAAGTAAAGGTATAGTTAAAGTATAGTAAAAGTATAAAAACTATGTATGTATAATACGCGTATAAATATATATAATATTAATTTAAATCGTTATATATATTTAATGAAATAAAATATAAATATCGTTATATTTATTATACTGGTTAAGTAATGAGTTGTCAAAAGTGATTCTAGATATTTATAAAAGTTATATACGTTTTAATAATAAAGTTATTTTTAAACTGAAAACGTCTTTGTACGTTTGAAAATAGATTAATAGAATATTATGAAAACCAATTTTCCACTAACTTTTGTCTAACTTTCGTAAATGACACTTTTTGATTTTATTTATAAATAGCTTTACAAATTATTCTGAATATCGTTAAGAGGAATAGATTTTCTCAAATCATAGTGGACCTCTCAACAGAGACTTGTAATCATAATTCAATGTTTCTGATAATTCAATCATTTAATATATATTTTTTTAATTTCGTGGAAAATCATATTGAAACAAATACGTTCGTGTAAAGTATTATACGTTTAATACTTTATTAATATTCTCAAGTTATAATATATATACATAACATATCTATTTATATATAACGGTTCGTGAATCGTCGGAATTTGGTCGAGGTTATAATGAATGTATGAACACAGTTTAAAATTCTTGAGATTTAACTTAACAAACTTTGCTTATCGTGTCGGAATAATATAAAGATTAAAGTTTAAATTCGGTCGGAAATTTCCGGGTCGTCACATTACCTACCCGTTAAAGAAATTTCGTCCCCGAAATTTGATAGAGGTCGTCATGACTAACAATGAGAATGTTATTATAACGATTATAGAGTTTTATCATGTTCAAGAAGAATGGATAAAATAATTCGATTACTCGAAGCGTGTGAGTGAAGTTATCGTAAATGAATGAAATAAGATAATAGTGATTCGTTGTATCTGTTAACGTCATCACGATTGATCTCCGAAAAGAAAATCTTTGTAATATATATTGGATTTGATTATTCGGCGATTAAGGAAATTATGATCCTCTTCGAATTAATGCGATAATCTATTTTGATTTCTCTGTCCGATATTTCACTATAAATCCACCTCATTTGTTTTCTTACAACTCACACCTTCTCAACTCATATTTTAAAGTATTTATTAATATGCTTCATCCAGTGCTGATTCTTGATATACTCCTCACTTTCATATCTGTCGCTCTTCTTTTTCATCTGCCTCCGGAAGAATCTATTTACTTCTACTATACTCTTGGTTTTATAGTGTTTTTAGTTCTCCCGTGTCTTTATATTGCTATATGCATTGATATATACGGTTTGTGATTTCTGAGTTGTTGTTGGGTTTTATATCTTCCCTTATATTTCAAAGTCCTTGCTTCTTCTATAATCATTGTCATCCACAGTTAATGCTCTCTTCTATTTGCTATGATTTATACTCCCATTTCTAGTTCGGAGCTTTGTCCTTTCGTTTCTTCTTCTTGCGATTAAGCACCGCTTGTAATGGTCCAGAATTCGCAGATATAAATTTCGGAATGAACATTGTTAATGTTCTAGGAAGGAAATTGTAATGACACGATCTTGACTTGTCAAATTACCAGAATACCTCGGAAAAGGCTGAATCATCAAGAAATATTTTCTTGATATTTAGAGATCAAAGAAAATACAAGAGTCGTGTAACATAGCACATGATGACGTTATGATCTGTGAATCATCATGTTCCATTTAGAAACTCAGCATGAATTACTGTAATATAATCACGTTGATCAAGTGTCATTATATTATACTAACTCATGCTTCAGCTCCCAACACTACTTCAAGAATATTCCTATTTTAAACTCGAATGTTTCAGAATTTAGAAACTAAAATAGTTTCTTTTATGATATAATACAGATAGCGCGAAGAGGTAAATGATTTCAGATAAGAATAATTATAAAAATATCTTCAGAAGTATGGATGATATTTATAATGAAAGATACGATGATATCTTAGAATGTCTAATATCAGAGGATGATGAAGGATATTATCCGCAGGGATTTAGAGTCAGGAGCAAGGTATTCGTTAATGACTTCAGCAAGTACTGAATTATTTGGATTCTTTGAAGGCAGGTTCAGCCTTTGTGATTTGTCCACAGCCTCCTTCATACTTTGCTCAATCCGTTTTCCAGTTCCAAAGCTTCTCTTTTTCTGAGCTTTGCCAATATACTATCCTTTATCATCCAACTTTTTACTGTTAAGGTTGTTTACAGTTTTTGCTGCTTCATCAGCATTTTTCAAAATTTCGAGAATTGGTTCGCAGTTTAGGGTGTTTTTCAGAAATTTCTCATTCAAAGAATGTATGTCTTGGAGGTAGACGTTGTGTGTATATGTAATTGTTGATGTAGACATGCTGCGTGGTTTCAAAATACTGATTGCTGATTCTCAATAATTGGTATGGAAATTCTTGTTATAAGGTACGAATGAGTATATGATAGGGTTTCGATAATTATAATGATTTTTTTTTTTTTTGAAAGTCAAAAATCAGTGAAGTTGTTGGTAAGTTTATTGCTAATGTGGTGAATATAAACGATTCCCCGGTAACGTTGGCGAAAGGGCAACGTATCTATTGAGGTTATAATAAGACTGTTTTGATTGAGAAGTCGAAGTTGACTTGCTGGAGATGTGACAAAACTGTCTATTTTGAAACGAAATTGAAAAGTTATTTTAGCTAGTAAATGCCAAAGGGTCTAACACGGATACGTGTCGAACTATGACTTGGGTTTTGAGAGTTTTTCAGGTGTATAACTGTGGGTAACATGTGGTTGGATCATCATCTCGATTGTTCCTTAGTTGAAGTGTCTTCAGGAATTTCGAAGGGTTTGAGCACATATTGTAATCGTTAATACATATGATGTTCTAACACAGTTTTGAAGTCAAAGTATAGCTTTGAAAGATATAGGAATCTAAGAGTGATGATACTGGTTATATTTCGAATTGAATTATGCGATTTCAAAATCAGAATATGTAATTGAATTTGAATGACTATGATTGTTTTGATTTATATAGAAGAATGTATATTATTGTGAAAGTAGGGAGTATAGTTGATGATTGTTAAATCAGAATTGAAGAATGCAACACATTAATTGTGAATATCTCGCGGGTATTACCTACCTGTTAAAAAAATTTCACAGATAATATTTTGAACAAGAATTTTCATTACAGTCTTTATGAAAATATATGTGGGTATATTTTCTTCAGATATAATACAAATTCAATGAGTTAATATCCTATTAAGCTCATTTGATTTCTGGCTTGAATTAGAAATGGATAATCTCTAAAACATTAGAGATTACATAATCTTCGCGGAGTATTTCACTAATGTAATTAATACTTTAATATTTATTGTTATAGATATTTCCTTAGTGAATCATGCTGATGTTCATAGAACTCTTGCTAACTTCACAAGATACGAATGTTATTTTCCAGTAAGTTTCGAGTACATCGAAGATGAAATTGTAAAATCAAACATGTTATTGAATGATACACTTGGTTTATTTTGAAACCGAATTCCTTTAATTAAAGCAGAGATTGTAGTTAATGATGGTTAGGTTTTTAACGAATGATGTACATCATAGCATATTATTAATATGAATTTAAACGAGTAGTATCTACCCTTTTTCAATTCATACTTTAATAGCTTAGTACGAAAAGATTTATTATAGTTTCAGAATTCATATATATATATATATATATATATATATATATATATATATATATATATATATATATATATATATATATATATATATATATATATATATATATATATATATATATATATATATATATATATATATAATATATATAATTCTTTCAGAACAAATGAGTTAATACTCCACAACTCGTTGATACAATATACTCGTTGTTGATTCGTAAAAATTTCCACAGTGATTCTTGAACTGACGGAGCTCGCAATGTTATAGGTGCTGCTAGTGCTGATGATGCTGACAGTACTGACGGTTCTGGTCGTGCTGACGATACTGTTGGTGCTGGTGATACTACCGGTAACTGCTGGTGATGCTTTGTATAACAAGTCTAGCTTGTAAATCGCGCACCATTCTTTTCAGGGTTTCGATTCTTCTCTCTATCATCTCTGTCCACTTATCTGATTTATGGTTAAGGCTAGATTAGATAATCTCTAAGACTTTAGAGATTACATAATCTACGCGGAATGTTTCTCCAATGAAGTTATGAATTAATACTTCGTCGGTTATTATTGTTGGTATTCCTTGGTATCTACAGGGCGTATGACATTGGTGCTCGTGGGACAGAGTGTAAAGTTGAGGTTTACGACGTGGTTGTGGTTGGGGTGGTAATGGTACTATTTGCGTTGATGATGGTGTTACTGGTTATGCTGCTGATGCTGCTGCTGGTGTTTGTAATCTCTGCACCATATTCTCCAAAGCCACTACCCGAGCGCGAAGCTCGTTGATTTCTTCTATTACACCGGGGTGATTGTCGGTTCGGACGAACGGATAAATAAAATCTAAAATTTGATGTAATATATAATCGTGACGAGATACTCTGGAAATGAGCGAGAAAATGGTGTTTCGAACAGGTTCGCCGGTAAGTGCTTCAGGTTCTTCATCAAGAGGGCAATGTGGTGGATGGAAGGGATCACCTTCTTCTTGTCTCTAATGATTGAGGAGGCTACGAACCCATCCCCAATTCATCCAGAATAGGTGATGACTGATTGGTTGATCTATTCCGGTCACACTGCTTTCGGAGCTGGAGTGGGATTCCATTTCGAAATCCGAGGAACTTGAATTAATGATGAATTCCATTTCGTACAATTGAATAAGGATTTTTTTTTTCGATATGAAATGATTTTCAGTTATCGGATGGTATTCTAATTACATAGAATATCCATATATATAGAACAAATATTTCGTAAATTACGGAGGAATTTACGGGATATATCAGGCAACGTTTACAGTAATAGATACGATAAGATATGATTTAGCAGATACGCTAAGATATGAATTTTTGTCTATATACTATTCATGCAATCAATGCAGCAAGACGTGTCTTAGACTAAAAATGATAAGCAGGTAATTTCCTGAGGATGATAAGTAGTTAATTTTTGACACAAAATGATAAGCAAAACTATTGACATGCAGACACGGTCGAAGTCCAGACTCACTAATGCATCCTATCGACTTATCTGTTAGACACACTAATGCAGACCTGATTCGCTAAGACCACCGCTCTGATACCAACTGAAAGGACCCGTTCATATACATTATAAACGATTCACAATAGTTGATTACATCGCGAGGTATTTGACCTCTATATGATACGTTTTACAAACATTGCATTCGTTTTTAAAAGACAAACTTTCTTTACAACGAAAGTTGACGGCATGCACACCATTTCATAATACATCCAACTATAATTGGCTTAATAATAATCTTGATGAACTCAATGACTCGAATGCAACGTCTTTCAAAATATGCCATGAATGACTCCAAGTAATATCCTTAAAATGAGCTAATGCACAGCGGAAGATTTCTTTAATACCTGAGAATAAACATGCTTTAAAGTGTCAACCAAAAGGTTGGTGAGTTCATAGGTTTATCATAACAATCATTTCAATATATTAATAGACCACAAGATTTCCGTTTATAAATATATGTACACTCGCAAGTGTATAAAAGTATTCTATAAGTTGTAGGCACCCGGTAACAAGCCTTAACGTTCATGTTTTACCCTCTGAAGTACACCAGATCAGGTGTGTTTAAAATAACCTCGAAGTACTAAAGCATCCCATAGTCAGGATGGGGTTTGTCAGGCCTAATAGATCTATCTTTAGGATTCGCGCCTACCGTACATAGACAAGTAGTTTAATGTTACCAAGCTAAGGGTATATTTCTGGTTTAAACCCACGTAGAATTAGTTTTAGTACTTGTGCCTATTTCGTAAAACATTTATAAAAACAGCGCATGTATTCTCAGTCCCAAAAATATATATAAAAGGGAGCAAATGAAACTCACAATACTGTATTTCGTAGTAAAAATACATATAACGTCATTTAACAAGTGCAAGGTTGGCCTCAGATTCACGAACGTATCAATATTGAGATTCAATATTGCAGGAAAGTACGTAGACGCAACGGAGATGATAAACACTAGATTGACCTCACGAGCATACCCATGAACCATACCCATCACCTCCATAGCTATAACCCATAATTTCCTTAGCTTCGACTCATTCAAAAAAACTATTTTGAAATCACTCGGACAGCACTCCGTCGTAATATTTTATGTATACTAATAATATCTTGAAATAATACAGAGCAAATATATATATATATATATATATATATATATATATACATAAATCGATTGATAGAGTTTAGAGAAATATATTTTCAAGTTTTTATGAAATAATGAAACCTATTGAATTCTATTTATAATAGATTTTTGAATTATTAAAGTGAATTATTAAAGTATGAATTATTAAAGTGAATTATTAAAGTATGAATTATTAAAGTGAATTATTAAAGTATGAATTATTAAAGCGAATTATTAAAGTATGAATTATTAAAGTGAATTATTAAAGTATGAATTATTAAAGTGAATTATTAAAGTATGAATTATTAAAGTGAATTATTAAAGTGAATTATTAAAGTATGAATTATTAAAGTGAATTATTAAAGTGAATTATTAAAGTTAAAGTAAAATAAAAGTAAAAGTAAAGTAAAGGTATAGTTAAAGTATAGTAAAAGTATAAAAACTATGTATGTATAATACGCGTATAAATATATATAATATTAATTTAAATCGTTATATATATTTAATGAAATAAAATATAAATATCGTTATATTTATTATACTGGTTAAGTAATGAGTTGTCAAAAGTGATTCTAGATATTTATAAAAGTTATATACGTTTTAATAATAAAGTTATTTTTAAACTGAAAACGTCTTTGTACGTTTGAAAATAGATTAATAGAATATTATGAAAACCAATTTTCCACTAACTTTTGTCTAACTTTCGTAAATGACACTTTTTGATTTTATTTATAAATAGCTTTACAAATTATTCTGAATATCGTTAAGAGGAATAGATTTTCTCAAATCATAGTGGACCTCTCAACAGAGACTTGTAATCATAATTCAATGTTTCTGATAATTCAATCATTTAATATATATTTTTTTAATTTCGTGGAAAATCATATTGAAACAAATACGTTCGTGTAAAGTATTATACGTTTAATACTTTATTAATATTTTCAAGTTATAATATATATACATAACATATCTATTTATATATAACGGTTCGTGAATCGTCGGAATTTGGTCGAGGTTATAATGAATGTATGAACACAGTTTAAAATTCTTGAGATTTAACTTAACAAACTTTGCTTATCGTGTCGGAATAATATAAAGATTAAAGTTTAAATTCGGTCGGAAATTTCCGGGTCGTCACACAATGGATGCAAGTACATACTAAATTCTACACCGAGTTTAAACCGAAAATCCCTTAGCTTTGGTAACTAGTAACTGCCGGTAATAAGAACTGGTGGGCGCGAATAGTGGTATATGGATCCATAGGGCTTGATATCCCCGTCCGAGCTAGAGCGCTAGCCTTTTAATGGACGTATGCTATTTGAGAAGCGTACACGTTGGTTTGCGTGTATTATTATGATGATTATACAAAGGGTACAAATTATATATACGTTAAGTTTAGTTACCAGGGTGCTCAATCTTGTAGAATATTTTGATAAACGTTTCTGGATGAAACAACTGAAATCTTGTGATCCACCTTTATATACAGATTATGCGAAACATTAAAACTATGAACTCACCAACTTTTGTGTTGACACTTGTTAGCATGTTTATTCTCAGGTTCCCTAGAAGTCTTTCGCTGTTTGCTTATATGTTAGACAAGCTATGTGCATGGAGTCATACATGCTTTATTCAAGAAAATGTTGCATTCACCAAATCATTACCATGTATCTTATTTTGACTGCATTGTCAACAGAAGTACTATTGTAAACTATTATATTACGGTGATTGTCTATATGTAGAAATCATCAGATGTCGAAAACCTTTGATTTAAATATTCATTTATGGTGTGCCTTTTCAAAAGAATGCAATATTTACAAAACGTATCATATAGAGGTCAAATACCTCGCAATGAAATCGATGAATGACGTGTTCGTCCATATGGATTTAGAGCGATCGTCACAGTAGATGTAATTACTAAACTTCCACATCCCACAAATGTTAGAGGAGTTAGGAGTTTTCTAAGGCATGCCGGTTTTTACCGACGTTTCATAAAAGATTTTTCTAAAATTGTCACTCCTATGAATAAACTCCTAGAAAAGGATGCTCCATTCATCTTTTCGGATGAATGCATCAAATCTTTTAATATTTTTAAAGAAAAACTCACTAATGCGCCGATCATGATAACTCCAAATTGGAATCTACCATTTGAACTCATGTGCGATGCAAGTGATTTTGCAATGGGAGCCGTTTAGGACAAAGGATTGAAAAACGATTTCAACCTATTTATTACTCTAGTAAGACGTTAAAGGAGCACAAACAAATTACATAACTACTGAAAAAGAACTCCTTGCTATTGTCTTTGCTTTTGACAAATTTCGTTCATATCTCGTTCTAGCTAAAACGGTGGTCTATACCGACCATTCTGCTCTTAGATATCTATTTTCGAAACAAGATGCCAAACCACGATTAATTCGTTGGATCTTACTCTTACAAGAGTTCGATATTGAAATCCGAGACAAAAAGGGAGCAGAAAATCTCGCCGCTGATCATCTTTCTCGTCTTGAAAATCCTGAATTAGAAGTTCTAAATGAATCAGCTATACAGAGTTATCCTGATGAATATCTTTTGAAGATAGATTATAATGAAATTCCATGGTTTGCAGACTATGCAAACTATTTAGTATGTGGATTCCTTAAAAAAGGGTTGTCATACCAAAAATGAAAGAAATTCTTTAGTGATATAAAACACTATTTTTGGGAAGATCCACATTTGTTTAAAAGTTGTCCCAATGGAATAATACGCCGATGCGTATTCGGGGATGAAGCTAGTCAAATCTTAAACCATTATCACACAGGACCAACAGGAGGGCATTATGGGCCTCAACTCACAGCAAGGAAAGTCTATGATGCTGGATTCTATTGGCCTACAATTTTCAAAAACGCACACCTTCTTTGTAAATCCTGTGATGCTTGTCAAAGGGCTGGAAAAATAAGTCAGCGTGATGAAATGCCACAAAATGTCATTCAAGTATGTGAAGTATTTGACGTTTGGGGTATTGACTTTATGGGTCCATTTCTAAAATCTCATAATAATCTCTATATTCTCGTTGCCATTGATTATGTATCTAAATGGGCAGAAGCACAAGCTCTCCCAACTAACGATGCACGAGTTGTAGTCAACTTCTTAAAATGTCTTTTTGCAAGGTTTGGAACACCGAAAGCTTTAATAAGTGATCGGGGTACTCATTTTTGTAACAATCAACTTGAGAAAGTTCTCAAAATATATGGAGTAACTCATAAAATCTCAACCGCTTATCATCCACAAACAAGTGGACAAGTTGAATCTACCAACCGAGCTTTAAAACGTATTCTAGAGAAAACCGTAGGATAAAATGAAACGACCCGTTCATATCACTATAAACACAGTACATTATTCATTGGTCCCATAGCGAGGTATTTGACCTCTATATGATACGTTTTAGAAATTATTGCATTCGTTTCATAAAAAGCACACCATTATTATACATAATGCATGTTTTAAACAAGTGGGCGGTTATTTAAGAAATAATCCCCATAATACATCGGTTTTCAAATACTACACACGTGACATAAAAGTTGAATATAATACATGACGAAGGTTTTATTGAATGCAACACTTCATTTAAACAAAAACATGAGACTCCATGCACAGCTTGCTCAGATAATGCAATAGCGGAAGACTTTCTTAAGGACCTGAGAATAAACATGCTTAAACAGTCAACACAAAGGTTGGTGAGATATATAGGTTTAGCATCGATATAAATATACACCACAAGATTTCATAGTTATAAATATATGTACACTCGCAAGTGTATAAAAGTATTCTATAAGTTGTTGAGCGCTTCGGTAACCATACTTAACCATTAATGTGGCATATTCCCTTTATTATGAAATCTCCCTACACTGTACCAAGTGTAGTAAAAATGAAGTACTATGCAACCGTTTACGATACTAGAGCGACTAGCCCGGTTGGGGTTGTCAAACCCGATAGATCTATCAATAGTATTCGCGTATACATGTTCTTACAACATGTAAATATTAGTTACCAAGCTATTAGGGAAGATATGCAAAGTGGTACAACTCAACGTAGAATATATTTTAAGTACTTGTGTCTATGGCGTAAAACATAAAATGCATGTATTCTCATCCCAAAATATTTATAGAGTTTAAAAATGAGACTATATACTCACAGTAGTAAAAGTATATTAATAATAAGTTTTCAACTTATTAAAAATATGACCGTCGTTCTTGGATTCACGAACCTATAACAATAATAACGATTCAGATAATAATACGACATATGAATAAAATAAATCAAGTTCATAGAATACTTATATAATAATTTTAACATTTTATGTTAGTAGTCAATTGTTAGTAGTCCTTTGTTAGTAGTCCAAAATAGTCCGAAAAGTCCAACAGTCCAATAATCGGTATATATATATATATATATATATATATATATATATATATATATATATATATATAATCTTAGAATTACCCCACGACGTATTGTATACGTATTGTCTTTGCATCGACCCAGAGACGTATTGTATACGTATTGTCTTAGAATTAACTAAGACGTATTGTGTACGTATTGTCTTAGGATTTATCAAAACATATTGTATACTTATTGTGTTAGGACGTACCAAGAATATTATTATACATATATACAATCACAGAATTAACCAAGATTATAATATTTTGTTATACTACTGATAACATGTCCAAATATATGTAGGATATAGGAAAAGTTAACAAGGATATGGTTAATATAGTTTTTATAATATAAATTTCGTCCATACAACGCTAATTTTAGCAGATTTTGTTTTGCTCGCCAAATATTCATTACCACTCCGTTTAAAGTGAATAAAATTGCTATGGATTCATTAAGAAGTAGATTTTACAAAACCAATTCGAAAAATTTATCCCAAGTAGTAATTTTTAGATCTTTACCCTCTTTTTGTGTCGGTGGACAGATTTAGAAAAATCCCGGCATCCACCCAATATATGATTTTTGATAAAATACTTCCATTTTGTCTAAAATCATGAAAAAAATACTGGAAGTCTTATTTACATATATTAACATATTTCCAAAGTCTTAGCCTTGAACTCAAAGTCTAAGATAGGTTTTTAATTCCCAACCCAAAACAGCCCGCTTTTTACCGAATGGAGATTAAAGGATATATGTTAAGTTTCAAGGTGTTCTTCATATGTACAAGTTATAAGTTCTTATATTAACTTAATATAACATCATAATACATATAAATAAGTGTTATTAGAGTTAAGTTAGAAAGATTAGATTAATTTTTCAAACTAGCTTGGTGTTCACCAAAACAAGTTCTAGTTTTTACAAGTTTTATAAGTATAATAAGATAGCAACTATACAAGGAATTGAACAAGGATTTTGAGAAGTATTTTACCTTGATTATGAAGAGGAAATTTGCTGAGAATAAAGTATGATATGAGAGCATTCAAATGTGTGTTTTTAGTTTAAGAAAATGTGGAGTAAAAATGAGTTAAAATGGTCCTTATTTATAAGCTTATAATTTTGCTTTTAGTGAAAATATCTAAGATAAGTTAAATTGTATTAAGTCATGCATGACATATTAAATTGATTAGGTCATGGATGACATATTACACAAATAATTGCAGATTTCTATTGGTATATACCAATAGTAAATACTTCTAGAAGCTGTGTATAATACGGGTAAAAATACCGTATGAATGCGAGTAGAATTCTTGAGGAAATTGAACGGAAATACGAGTATAGATATCCTTTATATGTATTGGTATATTATAAAGTGTATTCAATACTTGTAAGGATGTATTTACACTCGTAATACATTATATGTAAATACATTTTAACATAAGTTAATTACGTCATTTAAATAGCAATATATATTGTTTGAAAACTCTTTAAATTAGTAGTATGAAAATATATATATAATACTTTATTAATATAATTAATGAGATATTTAATTATCATAATTTCAAGTTAAATATATATAAATCCATATATATACACATTAATTAAACAATTAAACAATTAAATCAAGTTATGACGTTTGTGAATCGTCGGAATAAAAGGGTGACCAAAAGCTTGTGTAAAACTCTTTCCGGAGGTTCAAGATTTATTAAAATTCATTGCTTATCAAGTCGGAATTATATAAAGATTAAGTTTAAATTTGGTCGGAAATTTCTGGTTCGTCACATCAAATCCGAAGGAATGGTCCATGAAATTGGAGGATGCACTCTGGGCTTTTAGAACAGCTTACAAAACTCCAATTGGAACCACACCTTTTAAACTCGTTTACGGAAAAGCATGTCGTCTTCCAGTAGAAATTGAGTACAGAGCATTTTGGGCTTTGAAGACATGTAATCTTGATTTGCATGAAGCCGGACGTCTACGGTTAAGTCAATTAAACGAATTAGAAGAATTAAGACATGATGCATATGAAAATTCCTTAATCTATAAGGAAAGAACGAAGAAGTGGCATGATAAAAGAATCAGAAGTTCAAAAGAATTTAAGGAAGGAGACAGAGTCCTTCTTTTCAATTCACGATTCAAGCTATTTCCTGGAAAATTGAAATCAAGATGGTCTGGACCATTCATAGTCAAAAGATTTTTCCCATATGGAACAATAGAGTTAATAAATTCAAAAGGGATCGAATTTAAGGTTAATGGTCACAGAGTTAAGCATTACATACATGGTCCGATGGAAGTTGACAATGAAGTTAATCACAATTTCGATACCACAGCTAACTAAGTGTAACGACCCTAGATTTTCCAATGTTATTTATTAATAATTAATATTATTAATACTTGTGATTAAACGAATGTATGTTATTACATTTACATGTTGCCATGAATGCCCGTACTTGACTTTAAATGCCTGAAACGTCTTTGTGACACACGAAACTTACACGAATAATATTTTCAAGTATTATTTACATTCATGATTAAGTTTTATTAATCATTTTAATTAACTATGGTTTCAAGTTAATTACTTGGGCTTTGTTGGACTTTAGTTGTTAAATACTTGGACTTGGGCTTTAATTAATATTAGTGGACTTAAAGAGCCCACCCTACTTCTTTAGTGGACTTATTAGCCCATTTAACATGTAAGTATTACATTTGATCTTAACTAGATTGATTATGTACATAAGGAATATAGTTACATAATACTTGCACATAATCCCCATGCATGCACCCTTATTATCCATCTTTTATGACACATACATGCATGAGACTTGTGGATATTTCTCTCCTCCCTCCCCTCATGTTGGCCGTAGGTTTTGAGGTATACAACGGAGGTTTGGTTTCATTTTTTTTGGTATTACATTTTACTTGCTTTTTCTCATTCTAAAACACACACAAGACTTGCTTTCTTTTTTTCTCTCTTTTTCTCTCTAATCTTGTAAGCAACTTGAA
Source organism: Rutidosis leptorrhynchoides (assembly GCF_046630445.1). NCBI lineage: Eukaryota > Viridiplantae > Streptophyta > Magnoliopsida > Asterales > Asteraceae > Rutidosis > Rutidosis leptorrhynchoides. The sequence continues at coordinate 111,744,943 of NC_092334.1, forward strand.
CTTTTTCTCTTCTTCTTCTTTTGCTCAAAACCGTAGCACCATCACATAATCATCATCATTCTTTGTTTGTGTTTGATTACTTGTTGTTGTTTAATCACTTACTTTGTTAGTTTGTTGTTGTGTTGTAAGAATCAAACTCTTTAGTTTGATTCTTCATATTATCTTGTTCATAACAAGAACATACATGACATAAACTTTCTAGTTTATGATCTACACTTAATACTTGTTTAAAGATCAAAGTTCATGTGTTAAAAGCATACTTGTAATTCATGTTTGTAAACTTAAAGTTTACATTCTTAAAGATCAAACTTTGGTTTGAATCTTTAAAGTATGAAACCCATGAACTTAGTACTTGCTTATTTAGTTTATTTCTTTGTATTATGCACTTTAATTTTATGTTTGTTAGTTTAAATGGTCAAGTATTACAAGTTAGTCTTGATCTCATACTTTCTTGAACTAAACTTTAAAAGTTCAAGAACATGTAAGTAAGCTTTCTTTAATTATAACTTGGTACACTTATGTTAGATCTAGACTTTTAGGTCTAGGATCTTCAAGATCTAACTAAGAACTATGTTCTACAACTTAAGATCTTGATTTCATAAGTTTACTTTCAAGTTTGTAACTTATTATTAGTTTTAATGTTCATGTATGTGTTAGATCTAAGACTTTGATGTAACTTTGGTTCATCAAAATGCTTGCAACACTTAAGTGAGTTGTGATTCATGTCTTAGACTTACACTTGGGTTATGATGATCAAACCTTGGTGAAAATGATGCAAACACATCAACTAGTTGTACACTTGAAGCTATGTGCATCAAGGATGAGAACCATGATAAGCATCGAGCACCAAGAACCACCGGAACCTATTGACCCTACTGTTTTATTGTTTCTGTGTATGACCCGTACGACCTGGGCTACTGTAATTATGATTTTCAGATAGCTCTGTTCGAGTAGATAACTTTTCATATAGTACTCGTCTTAATCCGAGTTACGGTTTAGGATTTATGGCCCTCCGATCGTCACTATGTCCATTTAACGTTGTGCTGAAAAATTCTGACCTACTCGCACTTAGACCGTCGCCACGGTCAAATGAAGACGAGTTTGCTTCTGTAATTTTTACCACAACTAAAGGACTCATATACGGAGCCATGGCCACTGGTCTCACCCTATTTCAGTAGGTATAGAGGCCATGGTGACTGACCGAACTCAGCCTTTGTTTTAAACTACTTTCATGAACGAAACTTACTTTACACCTTTTGTTTGATGATGAATGATGATGACCCTTAAGACCTTATTTACATACTTTTAAAACTATTCGGACAATTTACTGACTTAGTACTATTTGACTTAGGTTGAGGACCCATTTGGACAACCTTCATTACTTGCTTACTTTCTGAGTCATATTTTACCGCTACTTTATCATTGTGAGTTATAGCATTCCCTTTTTACTTTAACTTATTTTGGGAACTGAGAATACATGCGGATTTTATGTTTTACATACTAGGCACGAGTACTTAAACTTTATATATGAGTGGTTTATACAACGGCATAAACATTCCCTTTAGCTCGGTAACATTTAATCATTGGTTTTTGAACTGGGAACGCGAATCTTAGATATGGATCCATAGGGTTTGACATCCCCACTCGGGCTAGTCGCGCTAGCATTTAACTAGTGTTTAATACTTTGTAAACATACGCACTTGCCAAGTGTACTTTCAGGGGGTATAAACGTTAAGTTAGTTACTGAGTGCCCACGGTTAAACATATACTTAAACATACGGATTTGGATTACTGTTTTGAAACTCTCTTTGTAGCACTGAAATCTCGTGGCCTACCTTACATTACTGTTATACTTAAACTATAGCTCACCAACCTTTGTGTTGACATTTTTAAGCATGTTTTTCTCAGGTGCTTAAGGTTGCTTCCGCTATTGTACTAGTCTTGCTATAGACACCCGCTGCTCTAGAGTTGTCACTGCATGAACTACTTTATCTTGCATTCAAACTTTAGTACTTTTGAACTATGATTTGTAACGACCATTTGGGGTCACATACACTTATTAAATGCTTCGGTTCATTGGAGCATACTTTTGATGTAAAACATTTGACGTTAGTTATGACGTCACCTTTTATTTAAGAATGCAAACTCTTTTCAAAATCGCATATAGTACTTAACCTTGTAATGATCCTGTTGTTGATGGTCCGTACATGTTGATTTAGTACGGGGCATCACATTTTGAAAGGACCCGTCCTAATCCATCTGGACGAAGTCTTCAACAGTTGGTCCCATTGCGAGGTTCTGACCTCTATATGCCATGAACGACTCCATGTAATATGAGCAAATGCACAGCGGAAGATTTCTTTCATACCTGAGAATAAACATGTTTTAAAGTGTCAACCAAAAGGTTGGTGAGTTCATAAGTTTATCATAAAATAATAAAATTCATCATTTTGATAGACCACAAGATTTAAATCCTGCATGGTACAAATGGGCCCGAATCCTATACCCACCTGTAATGTACATGCGATATCTTTTAAATACAGTACACCTTTCTCGTGTACGAAACCATGTTTCATAAATCTTAGTAACCGTACACATATTTCGTGCACAAAAATAACATACACATAACCTGTGTATAAAATTATTCTCTCGATACATAACATTCATATCAATTGGTGGCAATTATCATGTCCACATAATTCAATGGTGGCAATTATCATGTCCACATAATTCAATGGTGGCAATTATCATGTCCACATAATTCAATGGTGGCAATTATCATGTCCACATAATTCAATAATAATCCGCAGAACTTTTGTCTGCATAATAATTCATTCGAGGAATGTTTTGCTTGTGTCTATCTCGTCAAACATTTATAAAAGCATTTCATGTATTCGTAGTTCAAAATATATTTCAAAAGCATTTTATATGTTTTGCTTGTAAAAACAGCGCATGTATTCTCAGTCCCAAAAATATAAAGAGTAAAAGGGAGCAAATGAAACTCACATATTGTATTTTGTAGTAAAAATACATATGACGACAATGAACAATGCATGGTTTTGGCCTCGGATTCACGAACCTATATCATGTATATATATTAACACATTGTAATATTAATCAACTAAGTTTATATATATATATATCTTATAATATATATGAATGAATGTCCTTATATATAATTATATTAATCCTTATAATTTGCTATAATAATTATATGATATATATATTCTTTAATAAATGTTATATTAGTATAATTAATAGTATATCAGTTGCTATATTAAAAATCTAATATTAGTATACTTATGATATAAATATATCTTATATATAAATATCTTTTGTTTATCATAATTATAATAATACAATAATAATAATAATTGTTAGATTTGAAAATAATACTAATAATAATAATAATAATAGTGATAATAATATAAATGATATTAATGATAGTAATAATAATAATTAACTTAACAATAAAAAAACAACAATTAATAATAATACTAATAATAATAGAAAACTACCTCAAAGATTAAGTTTCCAAAAAAAATGCCCTTGCCCGGGCTCGAACCCGCGACCTCTCGCTACTCCGACACCCACATAAACCATTGAGCCATTTCTGCTTCCCTGATTTAATCTCAGACCCAAATCCTATTTAAACCGTAATATTGGTTGCTTTCTCAACCCAAAACCCCATTGACATCATGACTCGTTATACTCATCATTATTTGGTCCAATATAAATTGGATCTCAGTCCAATGATCCCAAGAAGTATACGACCAATAACAAAATGGTACACAACCCACCATATCATAAAAAACCACTCGGCCTGAATAGCGAGAAAAAAAAATAGCTCGGCAGTCAAATAAAAAACCTACGGCCTTCTTGGTTTTCAATCCTTGATGCAATTGGATAGAGTAACCATCACAACTTTAATCCTCAATCTAGTCTCTTAAATCTTGCTATAATATGTAACATCATCAATATGTCATTCTCCATTAACTTATTTAATTAAACAGATTTTTGTTCCTTTAATAATAGTGCTTCACTTCATTATGAAGACAAAAGAAACGTCCCATTTATTGACCCCCTTTTTTATAAGCCATGATGCTAGAGATTGACCCACATTCACAACATGTGTCTTAAACTTTTCATAATGCGTTTTTAAAATGTACTTTAATACATTCAAATGGACAACTTGTATATAAAAGTGATGGTCATTATATCATAAACATCTTTCATTCATTAACACATATCTTCATCATTTTGGTGGTAAGACAGGAGCAAACCAGTGGAAATCGAATAAGTGTAGTAGCAGCGTGTAACAACAAGAAAATTAATAGTTTTGAAATGGGTGGATGATGGTGGTTGTGGTTTGCTTTACTTCGTCGAAGAACAACAGCAAACAACCATAAGAATATTATGTTCGTGGTCGAGCTATTCCAAAGCAGAAACATTATCATATATATCGAATCATGTGGTGATTGAAAGGTGGTTTCAAAGTTAAATAGAAATAGGAACGTACGTATAGCTGCTGCAATAAACTGCAGTAGCAAGGTGGTGGCGGTTTAGTGAGTTTTTCAATGATTGTTATGGTGGTTAATTAAATGAAAATGGTGGTTGTTTGTCTCCGGTTTCAAAACTCAGAAATGAGTAGTAGTAACCTGGTTCATTGGAGTTTTGATCGAATAAATAAGCGTAATTAAAGCAGCCTGTTTTCATGGGGTTGATTGAGTAACATGATTTGGGTTTTGGGTTGCAACTCGAGTAGAAACAGAAACAAATCCAAAATGGTTCGTTGGTGGTTAACAACAACAAAACAATGGGTTGATGTCGTGGTGTCGTGTTGGTGATTGAAGAAAAGTGGCGAGATGGTGTATGATTATTGGTTCAAGAAAACCAACAAGAAAGGTGATATATAGTTGATTGAAGAAACAATGAAGGTTATGGTTTCATGGTGATCAAAGGTGACAACCTGTTATGGTTGTGGTTTGATGAACACGGGTTAATGAAGGTGGTCGTGGTTGTGCTTACAACTGAAACAACAACCGATCGAAAAACAAGCCAAACAGTAGCGGGTGTAGCAATGGTTTGGCGATCGTGAGGTTGTGATGTTTGGTTTGATTTTTCTCTCCATATCTGTTTTTAATTCTCAAATTGTAGCAGAGGATATTATATGGTACAAGTGAATGATAATTGCTGAGACAGGAAAATTATTACGTCTTGTATTATTGTGACGATAGCAGTCGACAAAGGAATCACAAATAAGAAAAGGAAGGATAGATACAAGAGAAAAATACAAATCTTGATTTTGATTTATAACAGAATTTGTAATTCAGTGAACTTATATACCAATTATGCAGACAAATTGAACTGAGATGACAGTGATTTAAAATTGGTTTGGATTCTGTAAGCAATAATACGTATTTGTATAAACCGGTATACATATTAAATATTTACTTAACTGAATATATGTATTTACTTATATATATATATATAATCTGAAGTTTATATATGTATCTGTATATAGAGAAACATAATAATAAACATTAATATTTAATTACACTAATGAAACTAACAATAATAATAATAATATAAATACTAGTAATATTAACAATAATAATAATACCAAATAATACTTATAATGATACTACTAATAATATCTTTTAATCATAATAATTAAAATGATAACATTAATAATATTCATAGTCTAATTAATAGTCATGATAATTAATTGGATGTTAATCAAAATAATGATACAATAACAATAATAAAATAAATTACATGTATCATATTTCCTATAATAATATTAATAGTACTGATGTTAATATTAATATTTATGTTAATAATACTAATGAAAGTAATAATAATAACAACTTATATTATAACTTGTAATTACCTTTAATATTTTAATATTACAATTTATTAATTATTTCATATATAATATTTAATTATATATATATTCCGGTATGTATATCATAATAGTCATTTGTAGAAATCATAAATATTTATATATAGTTTTACTTTAATAATTACTTAATTATCTTGTATATTATTTTATATTCTTAATCTTAATGTTCAATTTGTATTTTATTATTTTAATTTATTATATTTATGTATATGTATATATACATATTTATTTACAAACAATTGTTCGTGAATCGTCGGGAATGGTCGAAGTTAAATGAATATATGAACATCGTTCCAAAATTTTCTAGACTCAACATTACATACTTTGCTTATCATATCGAAATCATATAAAGATTAAGTTTAAATTTAGTCGAAAATTTCCGGATCGTCACACATTTGGTATCAGAGCATTGGTTGTAGGGAATTAGGTTGCATTAGTGAGTCTAAGACCGACCCGAGTAGGATTCACTAATAGGACTAATCTACAACTTGCTAGTTTACTTGTTTCCGCTGAACTTATTGCATGCTACCGTTTCCTTCTACTGCTATGTAAACTCACTGTATGCTTTTGCTTACTCTCGCTACTGCATGCTACTATCTGCTTTTAGCATGTTACTTCGGCATGATACTATTACTACTGCCATGCTACGTGCTGCTGTAAACGATCTAGGCTGCTGTAGTTGACATGCCTGATTACACTTTTGCTACATGCCTACTATTCGCTATACCGACTTGGAGAACTTATCCTACCCAGTTCAGATGTTTTCCTGAACTACTTTCCCACTCGTCTAACCCTAAGAACTAGTAGTGTCATCCACCTGTTACTACTGCTCCACCGTTCCGGAGATCGAAACATTTCTTCACGCGATCTGGAAGATTGTTCGTTTGACACCTACCCTGTACGCTTTCAAGACCGTCACTTAACTCTTTCATTCTTTACCACTGCTCGACGATCTCACGACACTTCTGGACTTAGGTCCCTAACACTCCCAGACATTGAAGAAGTCGGGAAGGCATTCCCTTTAACGAGGTCATAGTGTCTTCTACTGATGCTCAGCCATACCCAAGGACTTGGGAGTCACCTCAAGACATATCATATTACTACTTGCTACACGTACAACCCGACGCGAGACCCGGATTGAATATTTAGAAGGAACCTAACAACGTTACCTGAATCCGAACCTTTGAAGAAACTTCGGGACACTTAGGCATTAATACATGATCTACGAAACCTACGCACCCACATCGAGAAACTGTGAGATTAGTTATGTCGATTCTGTTTTGAGATGGCATAGATAAAGCACCGTTAGATGAAATTGTGTATAATTGGAAGTGATCACGTTACATTGACCATATGGAATGGTATTGGAATGAACGCATGATTTAGTACAATATAATGACGCCAGGCCAGCGTGATTATATTGAAGTAAATCATGCAGAAGTTCCAATGTTACTACATGAGGAATATGGGGTGATCCAGGGAAAATTTTGTTAGGAATCACTTGAGCATACACATTGTAGCTTGTTAAAGGTAGAGAAAGAATAACCACGTAGCCAAGATACTGTACAAGAGGGGCCTTGATTGCAGAATTGATAACCCAAAAATTTGCTGTAGATATCGACACCCTGGACATTTAAGGAAAAAGTTCTCACATAGGAAAAACTTTAAAATTTCCTGCGGTAAAGCAATCGTTATGGAGACTTGCATGGATCCTGATTTTAGTTAGGGTACGTTTCTTCACAACGTTTTATTGTCTCAAGGCTGTTTAATATTGGAGCGATAGAAACCTTATATCTAAGAACCATAGTGTTACGACTAATAATCCATTAACAACCATGAGGGTTAAGTATTCTATAGGGCAAGCACATGGTAAGCTGAGGAAGATTGAGGAATAATTTAAGGTAATACTTTAAGATTAACAGGTGGGTAATTTGAAAATGACCTTATATTAACCAAACTTGGGAGTTTTAAAGTAGTAGTTGGAAAGGACTAGTTATCTACGCACAAGCAGATGTTATTTGAGAAGGTTGATAGAATTTTTTTGCGATAGTATAATAAGACTTAGTTGGAATGAACTTTAAGATTAACTTAATACTCATCAAGTTAGGAAGCTTGATGAAATAGTTGAAACGAACTGACTTTCAAGGATGAAAGCGGAATTTATTTATAATAAGGAAAATATATTCGTATACCTCGCAAGAATGGTGAAACTATTATGCGAAGAGATGTAGCCCGAAAATTTAACCTTATTAGTTACATGACCCAAACTACCACAATGGAAATGGGAAGAAATTCATCACTAAACTACCAAAGACGGTAAGGCGGTTAGGACATCTTCTGGGTTATTATTGACCGTCTCGCCAAACTGCTTACTTTCTAGCCATGAAAGAAACCGATACAATGAACAAACTTGCACAACGATACTTAAAGGAAATCCTATTCCGTTACTTCAGCAGTTCAAATTCTATATTAAATATTACCCAAGAATCTCATTTGATACTTATTCTTACACGACTCTAAACCCTCACATATTTCTAGAGATTCCTTATTCGATGATAACCACAACATTATCCTTCTTACTTCGATATTAGTCATACCAGTTTGCAATTTTCCTAAAATCAATGAGTGGTTAACTCTCATCCTCATACTCTCTCATTCGTATCTCACTTATAAGCAACAACTTCACACTTAAACATTTTTGGTCAAGGACTTATACCCTACTAATAGTCGTCAAACACATATAAATTCAATGGTTTTTATTACCTCAAATATCACTCGAAATTTTCAAAAGTCTTTTACTCGATTCTCATCAACCTTTTCCAACTTGTAACCTCCGAAATATGAAGATTTTGTTTGCCAAAATTTTACACACCTTATTTTACTGTGCTATCCTCTCAAGGCTTTATAAAAATAAATTTATTCTGTTTGCCATTCATACAAATTTTTGAAATCGTACCCGTTATATAAAATAAAGTAAATGATTACTTTTGACAAATACATATGAAACTTTACTTTCACTTTTACAAATCAAATCTTTCATTTAAAAGATATTATACTTTGAACGGTACGTGTTGTACATAACCGTAATTTACTAAGAACTTCGTTTCTTCTCTTACATTTTCACCATAAACAATTTCTATAAAACTTTCGTTGCTTATTATATAAAAATTTTCGTGTTATTCGTATCCAAGTCATCATAAAGGCTTTATAACCGTCTAAATCGAGAGATTCGTGTGTATGTGATAAAGTCACTGACTACCACGTCATGCAAGGCCTTCGGGCATCCGCTAACACTCAAACCATTCAAAACTATTGCGTTACCCCATGGATTTATTTCACCACACCTGTTGGAACAATGCTCTTTCTTACATGGCTCTAAGTCCTGACTCATTCTAAGGGATTCTCATTTAGTGGTATTAATACCATCATTATTCCAGCTTTAATACTAGTCATAACCTGTTTGGCACTTTGCAAATTCAAGAAGCGATTAACTTCTCATCCCCGTGCTCTATCCTTCGTACCTCACTTGTTAGCAACGGCTTCGCACGTGAATATTTTTGGCCCAAAGACTTGTGTCCTGATAATTACCAAAACTACATTTATGTCATTAGTTTTCATTACCTAGTAACTGGCCACCCGATGATTCAAAGCTTTTCCACTCAATCTTTTCCAACTCGTAACCTTTGAAATACGAAAAACTATGTTTATCAAAATTTTTACACGTTGTTTATTTGTGCGGTCCTCACAAGATTTACAGACAATGAAAATACTAAAAAAATTTCTGTCCCTTATACGATTTATAAAATCATATATGTATAAATTATACTTACTTATTTTGATACTAAGTTATATCTTCAAATTATTTAAAAACCGCTCCTTTACCGAGTTATTCAACTTAAGTCAAATAATTTTGAACAAAATGGTACACGTTGCACCTACTTCTAAATTTACTAGGAACTTCGTTCCGTTTATGTTGTCACAACAAACGTTTAAAGGTTTTGTTTTTCAAAACTCCCTTAGTTGATTTTATTAAAGGTTTTCGTATCAGACTACACCATGTGTGGACCACACTTTTTCTCGCCCTCCGTTAAGAGATGAAACTTACTATTAAGATCTTTTGTGAAAAACTCTTGAGCCACTTTGGATGGCAGTCTTATAAAATTTGTTAGAAAATCTTTGCACCCATAAAATGTTCTTTTAAAGCTAGACATGACAAAAATGCGGGCCGATAAATCAGCTTTCTGAGGTACACCTAGTGGTCACCCTACCATAGGAAAGGCTCTAGACGGGTTTCTACTCTCAACATTCCACGGCTAATCACAACACCCTCGTAAACCTCATCTCTATGAATCAGTATGTTGAGACACAAAAAAATCATTTTTGGAGATTCTTTTCACTCGGAGTAAACCATTCGTTAGGACCAAGAGTTCACGTATCCTCTCATCCGCACATCCCCTTAAATACGCGGATAAATTCAGAACGAACCACTTGAAGTGTTCACTCTCATGCCTTTCGTGCGACTTTCTTTCAGAAATGTAATATAAGATACTTTGAGAACCTATGAATCTTGTTACCCCTTGGGAGGGGACTACTTAAAACATCTACGACACTGATGTAGTTACTCTACGCATTCCTTCCTTCATTGGTTGCAACTGTGTGTTACTCTAGTTAACGTTAACCCTAACTTCAACATGTAACTGAAAGGATGAGGTTACATTACATAACTGTGCTTTCATTTCATCTAAGGATAAGTTCACCTACAGAGTGGTAAAATGGGTGATACCCTTCATTTTCCGTTCCGACCATCCTGAAGACACTACAAATAATTATGGCTTGCAAGTCCGGTTGGTCACTTTGAGCTAAAACTTTGATTCACTTACTCGAATGAAACGTTCTTAAATATCAGATTCCCTATGCCTATGGTCTCCTTCCGAAATCAAGGAAAGAACGAAGAAGTGGCATGATAAAAGAATCAGAAGTTCAAAAGAATTTAAGGAAGGAGACAGAGTCCTTCTTTTCAATTCACGATTCAAGCTATTTCCTGGAAAATTAAAATCAAGATGGTCTGGACCATTCATAGTCAAAAGAGTTTTCCCATATGGAACAATAGAGTTAATAAATTCAAAAGGGATTGAATTTAAGGTTAATGGTCACAGAGTTAAGCATTACATACATGATCCGATAAAAGTTGACAATGAAGTTAATCACAATTTCGATACCACAGCTAACTAAGTGTAACGACCCTGGATTTTCTAACATTATTTATTAATAATTAATATTATTAATACTTGTGATTAAACGAATGTATGTTATTACATTTACATGTTGCCATGAATGCCCGTACTTGACTTTAAATACCCGAAACGTCTTTGTGACACACGAAACTTACACGAATAATATTTTCAAGTATTATTTACATTCATGATTAAGTTTTATTAATCATTTTAATTAACTATGGTTTCTAGTTAATTACTTGGGCTTTGTTGAACTTTAGTTGTTAAATACTTGGACTTGGGCTTTAATTAATGTTAGTGGACTTAAAGAGCCCACCCTACTTCTTTAGTGGACTTATTAGCCCATTTAACATGTAAGTATTACATTTGATCTTAACTAGATTGATTATGTACATAAGGAATATAGTTACATAATACTTGCACATAATCCCCATGCATGCACCCTTATTATCCATCTTTTATGACGCATACATGCATGAGACTTGTGGATATTTCTCTCCTCTCTCCCCTCATGTTGGCCGTAGGTTTTGAGGTATACAAGGGAGGTTTGGTTTCATTTTTTTTTGGTATTACATTTTACTTGCTTTTTCTCATTCTAAAACACACACAAGACTTGCTTTCTTTTTTTCTCTCTTTTTCTCTCTAATCTTGTAAGCAACTTGAACTTTTTCTCTTCTTCTTCTTTTGCTCTAAACCGTAGCACCATCACATAATCATCATCATTCTTTGTTTGTGTTTGATTACTTGTTGTTGTTTAATCACTTACTTTGTTAGTTTGTTGTTGTGTTGTAAGAATCAAACTCTTTAGTTTGATTCTTCATATTATCTTGTTCATAACAAGAACATACAAGACATAAACTTTCTAGTTTATGATCTACACTTAATACTTGTTTAAAGATCAAAGTTCATGTGTTGAAAGCATACTTGTAATTAATGTGTGTAAACTTAAAGTTTACATTCTTAAAGATCAAACTTTGGTTTGAATCTTTAAAGTATGAAACCCATGAACTTAGTACTTGCTTATTTAGTTTATTTCTTTGTATTATGCACTTTAATTTCATGTTTGTTAGTTTAAATGGTCAAGTATTACAAGTTAGTCTTGATCTCATACTTTCTTGAACTAAACTTTAAAAGTTCAAGAACATGTAAGTAAGCTTTCTTTAATTATAACTTGGTACACTTATGTTAGATCTAGACTTTTGGGTCTAGGATCTTCAAGATCTAACTAAGAACTATGTTCTACAACTTAAGATCTTGATTTCATAAGTTAACTTTCAAGTTTGTAACTTATTATTAGTTTTAATGTTCATGTATGTGTTAGATCTAAGACTTTGATGTAACTTTGGTTCATCAAAACGCTTGCAACACTTAAGTGAGTTGCGATTCATGTCTTAGACTTACACTTGGGTTATGATGGTCAAACCTTGGTGAAAATGATTCAAACACATCAACGAGTTGTACACTTGAAGCTATGTGCATCAAGGATGAGAACCATGATAAGCATCGAGCACCAAGAACCACCGGAACCTACTGACCCTACTGTTTTACTGTTTCTGTGTCTGACCCGTATGACCTGGGCTACTTTAATTATGATTTTCAGATATCTCTGTTTTAGTAGATAACTTTTCATATAGGACTCGTCTTAATCCGAGTTACGGTTTAGGATTTATGGCCCTCCGATCGTCACTATGTCCATTTAACGTTGTGCTGAAAATTCTGACCTACTCGCACTTAGACCGTCACCACGGTCAAAAGAAGACGAGTTTGCTTCTGTAATTTTTACCACAACTAAAGGACTCATATACGGAGCCATGGCCACTGGTCTCACCCTATTTCAGTAGGTATAGAGGCCATGGTGACTGACCGAACTCAGCCTTTGTTTTAAACTACTTTCATGAACGAAACTTACTTTACACCTTTTGTTTGATGATGAATGATGATGACCCTTAAGACCTTATTTACATACTTTTAAAACTATTCGGATGATTTACTGACTTAGTACTATTTGACTTAGGTTGAGGACCCGTTTGGACAACCTTCATTACTTGCTTACTTTCTGAGTCATACTTTACGGCTACTTTATCATTGTGAGTTATAGCATTCCCTTTTTACTTTAACTTATTTTGGGAACTGAGAATACATGCGGATTTTATGTTTTACATACTAGGCACGAGTACTTAAACTTTATATATGTGTGGGTTATACAACGGCATAAACATTACCTTTAGCTCGGTAACGTTTAATCATTGGTTTTTGAACCGTGAACGCGAATCTTAGATATGGATCCATAGGGTTTGACATCCCCACTCTGGCTAGTCGTGCTAGCATTTAATGAGTGTTTAATACTTTGTAAACGTACGCACTTGCCAAGTGTACTTTCAGGGGGTATAAACGTTAAGTTAGTTACCGAGTGTCCACGGTTAAACATATACTTAAACATACGGATTTGGATTACTGTTTTGAAACGCTCTTTGTAGCACTGAAATCTCGTGGCCTACCTTACATTACTGTTATACTTAAACTATAGCTCACCAACCTTTGTGTTGACGTTTTTAAGCATGTTTTTCTCAGGTGCTTAAGGTTGCTTCCGCTGTTGTACTAGTCTTGCTGTAGACACCCGCTGCTCTAGAGTTGTCACTGCATGAACTACTTTATCTTGCATTCAAACTTTAGTACTTTTGAACTATGATTTGTAACGACCATTTGGGGTCACATATACTTATTAAATGCTTCGGTTCATAGGAGCATACTTTTGATGTAAAACATTTGACGTTAGTTATGACGTCACCTTTTATTTAAGAATGCAAACTCTTTTCGAAATCGCATATAGTACTTAACCTTGTAATGATCCTGTTGTTGATGGTCCGTACATGTTGATTTAGTACAGGGCATCACACTAAGTGTGGGAAGATTCGAATCTTTTAAGGGTAATATGTATTTATGTTAGAGTTAGATTTTCTGTTTTCGTGTAGTTCTCGAGAATGGGATCCGAATGGTCTTTCCATAGCAGACCCTAAAGAACTAGTCTTCTCCCTCCATTCTAAATTTTTATTTCTTTTAGGTTTTACGAGATGAAGAATTCCTTTGATCTGAACCATGGTCTATTACTACACGCTATGATTACTAAACGTAATAATAACATCTTTCCGAGTGAACTGGTATCATTCATAAGAGGCAAAATGGACGAAGTAAGGAAAGAACTCAGGAAAGATCATCATAAGACACATTTTGGTAAAGAAAAATCAAAATTTGCAACAAAAAGAAGAGCACAACACCTTGAAAGATGTCATAAATGCGGAAAATGGTCACACGAAGGTAAATGTTCGAACAATCAAACATATTCAAATACCGAATTTGTTACTCTATGCAGAGAAGGACCGTTCATATGTTTAGAAGTAAAGTTATTGAAAAATCGAGGTTACGCTTATGTAGCTATGGAAAACCAAATCACACGACTCTCCTATGAGTCGGCTAAAGCAGGTCTCTGAGAATTCTATCTCACAGGTAAGTATGTACAGTTTTTATTTGTTTTTATTTATTGCTTTTAACCTTTTGATAATAAACGCTGAATCGTTTGCTATAAAGTATTAAATTGATATTTAATAAAATTAGGTATGCGAAACCGAAATTATTGATATCATACAAAAATTTATTACATCACTGCGAAATTTACCGTTTATTCTTAATGTATAAATATCTTTAATCAATCAATCTAAAATATTTCAGAAATTCGTCAGGAGTAAAACTAGGTAAAATAGCCAAAATTACTTTACCCAAAAGAGGGGAGTATATTTTTGATAATATTTGATTGATTAAAGTGGGATAAAAGACCAAAAAGATTTTTAATTTTAATTTTTACCTTGTTTTTAAAATTAATATATAAATATTAAATTATTATTGTAAATCTTTTTAAATCAATATATTTAAGTTTTTTTTAAATATTTTAAAAATTAATATTTTTAATAAAAGTTTGTAAAATTAATGTATAAAAATATTAATATGAATTTTTAATTTTATGCATTTTAAATTTAAGTTTGGGGTGAATTTCAAAACAAAAATTTACTTTATTTCATTAAGTTAAAAATTTGATATTTAAAATTCTTCGTGAGTTGAAGACTAGGTCGTTGAGTTGAAATTGCTTTACCCGAGGGCGGGACGAGAAATTTTGTTATCATTATTTTTAATCTTATTGATTTAAAGTATGTCAAAAATATTTAAAAAACCCAAAAATCTTTGCTTTTAAAACAAACGCTTTAAAATGACAAATTTTAAAATTTTGTCGAGGGACGGACTAGGTAAACGTACCGAAACAACCTTGTCCTAAATAAAAAGGAAAACAAAATTTTAAATTTAATTAATTGTTTTAATATTAAAGATTTTATATAAAAAAAATCAGCACTCGCGGAGTTTTATGGTACCCACATCCGCACTCGCGGAGTTTGAAAATCCCAGACCAGTTTAACTGGTCGAGACAGACCAGTCCCCAACACACCCACACACAAAATTCTGCGAAAAACACACACAAAACACTCTAAAAATCGCAATTTTTTACCGTTAATCATCAATTTTTTTTTGCTAAAATCATGTTGAGAAGGATCCTACCAAGAAGTTACTCAAGGAGATCGGTAATTTCTACATCTAAACACTCTTTAATTCGGATTTTTAGTGTTCTTGAATAAATTTATACCTAATTTGATTTTGATGATTTCTAGTTTAAATATGCTTGAATTGTTTGTGTATTATGCTTGTATAACCTAGATTGATGCTATTTAACATGATTAGAAGCCTTAAACTTCAAATTTTGAGTAATTTAGGGTTTGTGTTCTTGAGCAAAATTGGGGCTTTTTGACATAAACGGGTTATGGCCGAATTTTATTGATGGTTCATACTTAATTAAGTAGTGTAACATATTTAGGTTGCTAAATGATCAAAACTTTGATCCTAAACATGATTTTTAAGTATTAAAGTGGACTTTTTGAGTCAAAAATGCATGAACTCGATTTAATTGATATGAATGCCATTTGGAACTCGTTTAATTGCTATAATGATTATTTTTGACAGGATTTAGAAGATGAATGCTAAGGAACATTGTATATATTTTCATATATGTTCATTTGTAAAAGTGTATAATTGTTAATATTATGAAAATGCGTATAAAGTTTAATATGGATTAAACATGTCATTATTATTGTTTTGATTTATGATTTTGCTATTTGGATGCACAAAAATTGTGTTTAATGTGTTTTGCAGACTGAAAGGGGTGAATCTTCATCCGCATCTCAGGCTCACAATGCTCCTCCTGAGAATGCAGAAGAACAGGAGATCAACGACCAATATAGACAAAATCTACCGCATCAATTCATTTCATATTCAAATATAGAATTGGCAGATTTACACCCTAATTTAAGGTTTGACAGACATTAGATAGATTATCCAAAATATCAGAGGAACTTGCACACCCTTCAGTCTAATGTTGTTAAAGTACCCAGGGTAATAGATTGGGAATCATTAGAAACAGTGGGATTGGCCGATCCAATCAGAGAACTACTTACACAAAGGTATGGTAATTCTACTTTTAATGATTGGGAACGTTTGTTCAATATACGTAGGCGTGTATATAGAGAATGGTGTGTGGAATTATTATGTAGTGTTGAAATAAATGATCGGGTAGCTACCTTAACCGATCGGAGTTTTATTAGATTTTTATTAGGAGGTGTGATGCGCCATATGTCTCTACTAGACATGGCTCAGGCTTTGTGTATATATACGCCTGAGGAACTAGCATCTACTTATTGTCAAAGGTTAATAGTTAATGGTAGGAGGGTTGATGAAAATTTTGATATGAATGGAATATGGAGTAGAATGACTAGCTATAACTGATTTCGTGGGGGGAATAACTCTTATACTGATATTGATAGAGCTGAGCTAAGAGTAATCCATAAGTTCTTAGCAAACTCGATTACACAGCGAGGTAGGAACAAAGAGAAGGTAAATGAGAATGATTTATTTTATCTCATGTGTATTCGAGACCCACAGAGCGCTGTGAGTATACCTTATTGTGTGGGTTATTATTTATCGGCTATGGTTAGGGGTTTACGGCTTAATAGTATAATAGGAGGTGGTATCTTTGTTACTTTAATTGATGAGTATCTCGGTGTCGATAGAAGTCAGGGGGGATTAATAATTGCAGCACCAAAACCTCGTGATACAATTGGTTTGAAAGTATATCATGGTGCTAAGGTTTTAAAGAAACGACATAACGCTGCAGCACCATATGATGGCCATCATCCACAGGTCGAAAGAGATCAGCAGCAAGGTAATGCGGAATGGGAGAATCAGATGACAGAAATGCAAATTTTTATGGCTCAACATGAGTATGAAATGAATAGACAACGAGCATTTCAAGATTGGCAGTATCATCAAAACTAAATCATAAGTCATTGTACATACATAAATACAAACTACATTCCTACTCCAATGCCCGTATTTCCTCCGTGAACTATACAGACCTAACCACCGTACCCTACATATGACCCACCTCAAGCATTCTACAGCACATACGGCTATGAATGGAATCCCTACTGGAACCATCCTCATCAACCCTTATTTTCTTTTATGCCTATTTTTATTTATTTGGTAACTTGTAATTTTATACTTTTAATATTTCTTTTGATACTATAATAGTTTTTATAATTTTCTAACTTTTATTATTAGATTTTTTATAATTTTTTAATGTGGGGTGATATACCCAACTTCAAAAATATGTATATATATGTTTGTAGTTTATCTCATGTACAAAACATGGTAAAACAGCGCATTTTCAAAGACTGGCATTAAGTTCAGCAAAAGCAACTAATTTTGACGACAAGATGCAAAATATATGTGAAATAACAACTGCGGGAATGAACAAATGATGTGCACCATTTATCATTCAACATAAACAACAATATGTTTGGAAACTTTGGTAAAATTTAATCATTTTTCTACGCTAATCACCCTCAATAATTTAAATTGTTACTGATTTCTTGCAAATGAGGGCATTGCAAGATCTTAAGTGTGGGAAGGGTTAAATTCTTTCAGATTTTTAAAAATTTTAATTTAAACACTTGGTTACCATTAAAAATACTAGTAACGCATTAGTTGTATTAGAATCTAGTGCTCTCTGATAATAAAGAACAACCCTAGTCTTATATACTGACTACACAATTCTAGTAAAAATTTTCAAAATTTTCAACTAAATGAACTCAAAATCATGTTTATACATATTTATGAACGATAAAACTAGGTGTTAACACCGAAATTATTGTAACCTCGGAAAGGACATAAATTGAGAAACAACCCAAAATGCTTGAATTCATTTAAAATGGAATAGAGGAAAATAAAAAGCCAAAGAAAGGAAAATAAAAGCCAAGTGTGGAAAAATTTTACCAAGTTATTTAGAACATATATCACATATTTGTGTACAAATAATTGAAGATACTTTTATTTTGGACAATTTTATCAGTTTTACCCGATTTCTTATAATATATTTGAAAGAAATGTGCCACTTGATTTAAAATGAAGTAAAGTGTTCCGAGAAAAAGACACGCGCTTCTTGATTTAGGTCAGGAAGTTGTCGTCAAGACCAGTTGTAGAGTCTACGAAAAACCTTGAAAAGTTTTCTCGAAAATCAGCTGGAAATCCACGGACCTCAGCATCAAACAGGGTCGCCAAGTGGTCAAACTTATCTTAACCATGAGAGGATCTGTCTCGTACAATGGGGGGGCACCGTGCAAATTAGCTTATAAGACTAATGAATCAGATCCCCAGAAAGGATAATCTCCTTAAAGATCAAAAATTAGCTTTTAAGACTGATATTACTCAATCCTTGAGATTGACCTTAAAGATTGAGAATTCAAACTCATGGAATTCAATGATATCTAAACTCGAGCTTGAACGAGAAAATATTTTGATCAAATTAAAACCGATTTGTTTTCTGAAAACCCATTTTTAATGCGTTCATTACCATTGAACGTAAAATCCTAAGAATTCACCAGAATTCATTAGGTCACCTGAACCAAATCGGGTGTCAACTGTAAGAACGGTGGTTGCATAGCTAGGTCGAAGACAGGACCTTGTGCCAGACCGAAAAACTATAGGGTGATCTTTACTATTGCTCCTACAAAGGATAGTAATTGCATCCGACACGATATAGACCATAATTAAAAGCATGTCACGGGACATTGCCTTAACAGTTGCTTGTTCAACGCTTTCCTTTACAACCGGACGGTAGTTTACCAAAAGGTAATATACGGATCAAGTATACTAGACGTGTTGCTTTCCCAATACAAGGTTAGCAAGTGAGTGACACAAAACCATAAGTTTTGAGCTACAATTTTCAAATCTGAAACCCACAAAAACATTTTGCAAATACCGGTGAAGGGTTATTCTGGAAAACTTATCTAGGGTAAAAGCTAGATTGAATTTTCAAAAGATCAAATGTTTTCATAAAGATCCAATTTCCTAAAGGATCTAAATTTTCATAGTCATATGGGACTGTAAACCACATCGTTACTACCATTGTTCATACCGCCGTATTAAAATCACTGATGTACAAAGTGTGAAGAATAAAGAAGTGATTCTAGTAAAGTTTTATTCAAGTTCTATATTGCTTGAGGACAAGCAACGCTCAAGTGTGGGAATATTTGATAATGCTAAAAACGAATACATATTTCATAGCATTATCCTTCAAGAAAGACAAGCTTTTAGTTGCAATTGTTCTATTTACAAGTGATATTCGTTTAAATAATAAAATGTGAAGACAAAAGACAAATTCGACGAATTGAAGACGCAAACGACCAAAACGCTAAAAAGTACAAAGTACAATCCAAGTGGTTCAATTTATTGATAAGAAATGTCTCAAAATTACAAGAGTACAAGCTGCAAAACGCAAAGTACAAGATATTAAATTGTACGCAAGGACGTTCGAAAATCCGAAACTGGGACATGAACCAACTTTCAGTGCGCGACGCAACGAACCAAAAATTACAAGTCAACTATGCACAAGAATATAATATAATATATAATTAATTATATATATTATTATATATTATAATTATACGCAGCCCACGTTTTGAATTTGATCTATGAGCTGGAATCCAGACCTCCGCACTCGCGGAGATGTGATGAAGAAAAACTCCGCATTCGCGGAGCTCAACAGTTAAACGTGGGCCTATAAAAGGCCGCGCATTCTGATCGATTCAACACACCTTTTTCTATCTATCTATCTACGATATATTTATATTTATGTTTTATAATTTTAATTTTAATTTAAGTTTAATAATAATAAGGTTATAGTGGCGAATGTTTTAAGTTTGTAAGTCGAAACTCTGTCCGTGTAACGCTACGCTATTAATACTCATTATAAGTTATGTTCAACCTTTTTTAATTAATGTCTCGTAGCTAAGTTATTATTATGCTTATTTAAATCGAAGTAATCGTGATGTTGGGCTAAATATTAAAGACGGGGTAATTGGGCATTGTACCATAATTGGGCTTTGTACCATAATTGGGGTTTGGACAAAAGAACGACACTTGTGGAAATTAGACTATGGCTATTAATGGGCTTTATATTAACTAAACGATACCTCGTTAATTTAATATAAAGGTTACAATTTGATGTATCTATATATAACCACACACGCTTAATCGGGTACGGTGGGCGGGATATCTATAAATACGAATTATTGTTCATTTGACCGGACACGGGGATGGATTAATAGTTAATGGACTCATTAAAACAGGGGTGGATTACATTCAAGGTTAATTGGTGTAATTGTTAACAAAATATTAAACCTTGGACTACACGCAGTCGATAACCTGGTGTATTCATTAAACAAAGTATTAAAACCTTGTTACAGTTTGAATCCCCAATTAGTTGGAATATTTGACTTCGGGTATAAGGATAATTTGACGAAGATCCTCGCACTTTATATTTATGACTGATGGACTATTATGGACAAAACCGTATGGACATATAGAATAATCCAGGACAAAAGACAATTAACCCATGGTAATAAACTAAAATAAATACGTCGAACATCATGATTACGGAAGTTTAAATAAGCATAATTCCTTTATTTTATATCTTATCGCACTTTTAGTTATCGTACTTTTTAATTATTGCAATTTTATTTATCGTCATTTTAATTATCGTACTTTTTAATTATCGCAATTTTATTTATCGTCATTTTATTTATCGCACTTTAAATTATCGCATTTTTATTTATCGTCATTTACTTTACGCTTTAAATTAAGTTGTATTAATATTTAATATTTTACATTAGGTTTTAATTGTGACTTAAGACATAAAATCGACAAACCGGTCATTAAACGGTAAAACCTCCCCTTTTATAATAATAATAATATTACTTTTATATATATATATATATATATATATATATATATATATATATATATATATATATATATATATATATATATATATATATACAAATATAGTTTAAAATATTTATAGCGTTAGACTCAGCTAGCTCCCTGCGGAACGAATCGGACTTACTAAAAACTGCACTACTTTACGATTAGGTACACTGCCTATAGTGTTGTAGCAAGGTTTAGGTATATCCACTCTATAAATAAATAAATAACTTGTGTAAAATTGTATCGTATTTAATAGTATTTCGTAATAAAAATATAACTATTTTGTACTACACCTCGCACACATCAGAGGCGCAACAAGGAGTTTTAAAAGAAGGAAATTTAAAGGATGAAATACCCAAAGGATCGAAGAAGCATCTTAATATTCGGGAAGACGGAACCCGGTATAGGGCTGAAAGAATTTGGGTACCAAAATTTGGAGATATAAGAGAAATGGTACTTAGAGAAGCTCATAAAACCAGATACTCAATACATCCTGGAACGGGGAAGATGTACAAGGATCTCAAGAAACATTTTTAGTGGCCGAGTATGAAAGCCGATGTTGCTAAATACGTAGGAGAATATTTGACGTGTTCTAAGGTCAAAGCTGAGCATCAGAAACCATCAGGTCTACTTCAACAACCCGAAATCCCAGAATGGAAATGGGAAAATATTACCATGGATTTCATCACTAAATTGCCAAGGACAGCAAGTGGTTTTGATACTATTTGGATAATAGTTGATCGTCTCACCAAATCAGCACACTTCCTGCCAATAAGAGAAAATGACAAGATGGAGAAGTTAGCACGACTGTATTTGAAGGAAGTCATCTCCAGACATGAAATACCAATCTCTATTATCTCTGATAGGGATGGCAGATTTATTTCAAGATTCTGGTAGACATTACAGCAAGCATTTGGAACTCGTCTAGACATGAGTACTGCCTATCATCCACAAACTGATGGGCAGAGCGAAAGGACGATACACACGCTTGAAGACATGCTACGAGCATGTGTTATTGATTTCGGAAACAGTTGGGATCGACACCTTCCGTTAGCAGAATTTTCCTACAACAACAGCTACCACTCAAGCATTGAAATGGTGCCGTTTGAAGCACTTTATGGTAGAAAGTGTAGGTCTCCGATTTGTTGGATTGAAGTGGGAGATAGATAGATTATGGGTCCGGAGATAATACAAGAAACTACCGAGAAGATCATCCAAATTCAACAACGGTTGAAAACCGCCCAAAGTCGACAAAAGAGCTACGCTGACATTAAAAGAAAAGATATAGATATTGAAATTTGAGAGATGGTCATGCTTAAAGTTTCACCTTGGAAAGGCATTGTTCGATTTGGTAAACGAGGAAAATTAAATCCAAGGTATATTGGACCATTCAAGATTATTGATCGTGTCGGACAAGTAGCTTACGAACTTGCGTTACCTCAACAAATCACGGCTGTACATAACACTTTCCACGTCTCGAATTTGAAGAAATTTTTTGCTAAAGAAGATCTCACTATTCCGTTAGACGAAATCCAAATCAACGAAAAACTTCAATTCATCGAAGAACCCGTCGAAATAATGGATCGTGGGGTTAAAAGACTTAAGCAAAACAAGATACCAATTGTTAAGGTTCGATGGAATGCTCGTAGAGGACCCGAGTTCACCTGGGAACGAGAAGATCAGATGAAGAAGAAATACCCGCACTTATTTCCAGAAGACAGGTCAACACCTCCAACTGCTTAAAATTTCAGGACGAAATTTATTTAACGGGTAGGTACTGTAGTGACCCGAACTTTTCCATGATTATATATATTAAATGAAATTGTTATTTACATGATTAAGTGTTTCCAACATGTTAAGCAATCAAACTTGTTAAGACTTGATTAATTGAAATAGGTTTCATATAGACAATTGACCACCCAAGTTGACCGATGATTCACGAACGTTAAAACTTGTAAAAATTATATGATGTCATATATATAGATATATATATATATATATATATATACATATATATATATATATATATATATATATATATACATATATATATATATATATATATATATATATATATATATATATATATATATATATATATATATATATATATATATATATATATATATAGTTAACATGGTATTATGATAAGTAAACATATCATTAAGTATATTAACAATGAATTACATATGTAAAAACAAGACTACTAACTTAAGGATTTCGAAACGAGGCATATATGTAACGATTATCGTTGTAACGACATTTAAATGTATATATATCATATTAAGATATATTAATACATCATAACATCATGATAATGTAATAATTTATCATCTCTTTAGATATAATAAACAATGGGTTAACAACATTTAACAAGATCGTTAACCTAAAGGTTTCAAAACAACACTTACATGTAATGACTAACGATCACTTAACGACTCAGTTAAAATGTATATACATGTAGTGTTTTAATATGTATTCATACACTTTTGAAAGACTTCAAGACACTTATCAAAGTACTTCTACTTAAAAAAAATGCTTACAATTACATCCTCATTCATTTTCATCAACAATTCTACTAGTATGCACCCGTATTCGTACTCGTACAATACACAGCTTCTAAATATATTTACTATTGGTATATACACTTCAATGATCAGCTCTTAGTAGCCCTGTAAGTCACCTAACACATGTGGGAATCATCATTTAACATCTAGCAAGAAATATCTAACAAAACAACAAACTAATGGAGCCTATATTGAAGGCCTAAGTTCACGTGAACTTGCATACACACAAACACATTCACTTTGCAATTTTCTTGAATCAAATTACTCTCTCTCAAGTGTTCTTCCATTGTTCTAAGTGTTCTTCATCATCTTCATCAAAATCTAGCTCAATCTAGTTCATAAATCCATACATAAATCAAGTTATAAAACAACTACTCAAGAACACACCAATAACACTTTCAAGTTTGCTAGCTTACTTTCAGTCTTGCAAATCCACATTGAGTGATCATCCAACCTCAAGAAATCTTTCTTATTTACAGTAAGATATCTTTCTAATATAAGGTAATACTCATATTCAAACTTTGATTCAATTTCTATAACTTTAACAATCTTATTTCGAGTGGAAATCTTACTTGAATTTGTTTTCGTGTCATGATTTTGCTTCAAGAACTTTCAAGCCATCCAAGGATCCTTTGAACCTAGATCTATTTTTCTCATTTCCAGTAGGTTTATCCACAAAACCTGAGGTAGTAATGATGTTCATAACATCATTCGATTCATATATATATAACTACCTTATTCGAAGGTTTAAACTTGAAATCACTAGAACATAGTTTAGTTAATTCTAAACTTGTTCGCAAACAAAAGTTAATCCTTCTAAATTGACTTTTAAAATCAACTAGACACATGTTCTATATATATGTGATATTCTAACTTAATGATTTAAAACCTGAAAACACGAAAAATATCGTAAAACCGGATATACGCCGTCGTAGTAACACCGCGGGCTGTTTTGGGTTAGTTAATTAAAAACTATGATAAACTTTGATTTAAAAGTTGTTCTTCTAGGAAAATGATTTTTCTTTTGAACATGAAACTATATCCAAAAATCATGGTTAAACTCAAAGTGGAAGTATGTTTTCCAAAATGGTCATCTAGACGTCGTTCTTTCAACTGAAATGACTACCTTTACAAAAATGACTTGTAACCTATATTTATGACTATAAACTTATAATTTTTCTGTATAGATTCATAAACTTAAGTTCAATATGAAACCATAGCAACTTGAACCACTCAAAACGGATTTAAAACGAAGAAGTTATGGGTAAAACAAGATTGGATATTTTTGCTTGTTGTAGCTACGTGAAAATTGGTAACAAATCTATATTAATCATATCCTAGCTAACTCATATTGTATTATACATGTATTCTAATATATTATGTAATCTTGGGATACCATAGACACGTATGCAAATGTTTTGATATATCATATCGACCTATGTATATATATTATTTGGAACAACCATAGACACTCTATATGCAGTAATGTTGGAGTTAGCTATACAGGGTTGAGGTTGATTCTAAAAATATATATACTTTGTGTTGTGATCTAGCCTGAGACGTGTATACAATGGGTCGTGGATTGATTCAAGATAATATATATCGATTTATTTCTGTACATCTAACTGTGGACAACTAGTTGTAGGTTACTAACGAGGACAGCTGACTTAATAAACTTAAAACAGTAAAACGTATTAAAAATGTTGTAAATATATTTTGAACATACTTTGATATATATTGTACATATTTGTTATAGGTTCGTGAATTGACCAGTGGCCAAGTCTTACTTCCCGACGAAGTAAAAATTTGTGAAAGTGAGTTATAGTCCACTTTTAAAAATCTAATATTTTAGGATGAGAATACATGCAATTTTATAAATGTTTTACGAAATAGACACAAGTAAATGAAACTACATTATATGGGTGAATGATCGAAGCCGAATATGCCCCTTTTTAGCTTGGTAGCCTAAGAATTTTGGAACATACCCCCAAATTGATGTGAATCCTAAAGATAGATCTATCGGGCCTAACAAGCCCCATTCTGGAATTTGAAATGCTTTAGTACTTCGAAATTATCATGTCCGATGGGTGTCCCGGAATGATGGGGATATTCTATATGCATCTGTTAATGTCGGTTACCAGGTGTTCACCATATGAATGAATTTTATCTCTATGTATGGGATGTATATTGAAATATGAAATCTTGTGGCCTATTATTATGATTTGATAATATATAGGTTAAACCTATAACTCACCAACATTTTTGTTGACGTTTTAAGCATGTTTATTCTCAGGTGATTATTAAGAGCTTCCGCTGCTGCATACTAAAATAAGGACAAGATTTGGAGTCCATGCTTGTATGATATTGTGTAAAAACTGCATTCAAGAAACTTATTTTTGATGTAATATATTCTTATTGTAAACCATTATGTAATGATCGTGTGTAAACGGTATATTTTAGATTATCATTATTTGATAATATACGTAATGTTTTTTTTAACCTTTATCGATAAAATAAAGGTTATGGTTGTTTTAAAAATGAATGCAGTCTTTGAAAAACGTCTCATATAGAGGTCAAAACCTCGCGACGAAATCACTTAATATGGAACGTTTATAATCAATATGAACGGGACATTTCACCGCCGATGATATTGCTCGGCTTTATAATTTTCACGCACAAAAACATGGTCTACCGGGTATGCTCGGTAGTATTAATTGTATGCATTGGCAGTGGAAGAATTATCCAATTGCGTGGCAAGGACAATATACTAGAGGTGATCAAAAAGGCCCCTCTATTATGCTTGAAGCAGGCGCTTCTCAAGATTTGTGGATATGACATGCATTCTTTGGTATGACAGGTGCAAACAACGACATTAACGTTTAAAATATTCACCGTTGTTCAACACTATAAAAGATGTCACTACTCCACCTTCACCGTTTAATGTAAACGACCATCACTACGAGAGATGGTATTACCTAGGTGATGGTATATACCCAGATTGGGCTATGTTGGTCAAAGCGCCCCACAATCCAATTGACGAACCGTGTAAAAAGTTTAAACGGTTTCAAGAAAGTGCAAGGAAAGATATTGAGCGTGCATTCGGAGTAATATAGAGTAGATTTGCAATGTTAAAGACTTCGACCAGATCTATGGACTTCAACAAAATTAGAAGACATATATATGCTTGTGTTGCATTCGGAGTACTATACGGTATTGTTTTAAGAAACCTCAGGAGCCAAACGAGTAATTTTGACTAACGGTCGTTAATGAATTTGACGAAGATTACCCCAATTTTAAAATTTTTGAACACGTAATCTTTTTCTTGCGCAAAAATTAAATTGAAATCCTTTTCGGGCTAGTGCGAATTGGAGGTTACCTTGATTGTCAAATTAGGTAACTTATGTTACCTTTTTGGGCCATTTGCCCTTAAAAATATTCATTGCACCGGAAGTTACGTAGTGTGCGTTATTTGCATTTGCCTATGAATATTAAATCAAGTAATGTTTTTTGGTAAGTTAAGATATGAGTATATTTATAATTGTTTGAAGCGTAGAAATGCTGAAGCGATGTGGTTTGGGTAGAGCCTGGAAAAATATTGGTGAAGTTAAGTCATGAAAGCTTAAATTTAGTTGCATATTTTACCTTAACTTTAAAACTTCTATTGATATTCTTAAAATGTGGCCATGAAACCTTCATACGACTAAGGATTAGTTCATACGGTACTCATATTTATCTAATGTAGTCTGGTAATTAAATGGAGATCCATTCAAATTACAAATGTGGATGTTATGATGCTTTGTCAATGCATAACATCCCTTGTGGTCCAGTGGTTCACCCCTTTGCACTTGTGCATTGGGATGAGGGTGGGGAAGTCTCAAGTTCGAGTCTCTCTCCTTAAAAATATTCGTGGGATTTATTTCCTGAAACCCGTATTCAGGACCCAGGTCCGACCGCCTGCCCTCGGGATGGTATAAGGTTCGGATCCATGTAACGCGGTTCGGGTTTCCTGCCCAAAAGCGCGTGCGTGCGTGGCAAATGGGAGTATTCGATGCCAACAACTTGCCTTTAAAAAAAAAACATGGTGGTGTTGTGACGTTGAATATATTTAGACCCATTCAATAAATTGGTGATTACTGTATTCTGCATCCAAGTCATTGATAAACTGGAAAACTTTCTCCTCTTACATAAATTTTTATTGTGTCAAGTAATGTTAACT
This sequence comes from Rutidosis leptorrhynchoides, assembly GCF_046630445.1. Lineage (NCBI taxonomy): Eukaryota > Viridiplantae > Streptophyta > Magnoliopsida > Asterales > Asteraceae > Rutidosis > Rutidosis leptorrhynchoides. Next base: position 111,773,284 of record NC_092334.1, read on the forward strand.
TTTATTATTTTGTTACTATTACTAAATAACTTATCATGTTTCTAAGAACTAATACCCTTCATAATTTCTAACTATGATCAGGTTCTTTGAGATAAAATATGATTATGGGTTGACCAAGAAAGAAGGTGAACATGATGAATTGAATAAGAATTACATAATAATATCTTCAATTGATGCATTTTGGAGGTGGCAATTTCAACCTATTAACTATTTTTATTTTTGGCAAAAGTTGGATTATATTAATTTTTTTCACAAATAGTGAAAATCCAAGAAACAAGAAAGGGCTGACTAAAATAAAGCCCAACATCCAAACAAACACATTACAGTAGGCTTATAAGAGCAAAAATAAAGAAAACATCATTTCAGACACTACATACACATTTAGACATATTCGCGTAACAGCAGTATACGAAGGAACAATCAAACGAGGAGCCAAGGTTGCGATTTTCAAACATAAAATTGATGACTTTCGGTTTCATTCGCATTCACTAACCATTGAAAGACTTTAAGAATAACACTATCAACAATCACCATCCAAGGTTTAGACACTCCATTGAAGACCAATTCGTTTCTTGCAAGCCAAATAAATCAATACGTAGCCGGAACGATCAATCTCCAAGCCTTTAGCCTTAATCCCTAACCCATGGTAACATATGAATGAAAAGGAATTAATGGACAAAGGCATTACCTAAGACACATTCCACCATCTTAAAAGAGCCGACCAAACATTGCTAGCCCACGAACAATGTAATAAGAGATGTTCAACCGATTCAACAAAAACCAAACACCTTGAACACTTATCATCATCCCCATCTCTAAGACAATGTCTAAACCTCAAAACTTTTCTAACCGGTACACCTCCTTGAATAGCTAACCAATGAAAAATAGCTATTTTTGAAGCTACATACTTCCACACAACTTTAACCCAATCAAAGTCTACATCTAGATTTGTTCCCAAAATGACTCGAACACCTTCCGCAACCGTGTACAAATTATCAACCGAATGAACCCACAAAATAGAATCTTCTTTATCAAGCTCGAAAACCGTATTTCTTAACAAATGTTTAAGAATAAGAACTTGGATTGTATCATATTCTTCCAGCACATTATATAACCCAAAGTCCCATTCCATTTCCCCTTGAAAATTAAAAGACCCCATATCCGCTATACACCCGTCTCTTTTAGAGGTTTTAAGAAAAAGGGACGGGAATTAGTCCTTCAATTTAGATACTCCCACCCATATATCATTCCAAAAAAAATACGCGTACCTTTTTCGATCTTCCATTTCCAACTTTGAGGGCTTAAGATGTTAAATAATTCGTCCGAGTTTTGAAGTTTTAAAACGTCTCTCCATACACCCGATAGCAATTTGTGGTTGATGCTAGAAATATCCGAAAATTTATTACCATGAGGACATTTATCGAAATAATTCATGACACAAGGCTTTCATATATCATCATTAACCGAATTGATCTTAAACCACCACTTAGCCAAAAGCGCTAAATTTTTCTACCTTAACGGGACTACTCTAAGACCTCCATATTCTTTCAGAAGACATACTTTAGACCGCCGCACCAATGCCAATTTTTTGACATCCACATCTCCATTCCATAAGAAGTTACGTCTTAACCTCTCCAAGTTTTTAATTACTCCCTTGGGGGCTTTAAATAAAGACATGCAATGAGCGGGTAAACTTGACAACACCGAATTAATTAAAATGAGTCTACCTCCCGTTGAAAGGCAGCGACCTTTCCAATCCGACAACTTTTTCTCAAACTTCTTTATGATCGGATTCCATGTGATTTCTTTTCATAGATTAGCCCCAATCAGCACCCCAAGGTAATCAAACGGAAATGAGCCAACCTTACATTCAAAAAGTTACGCAAACTTTACTAAATCTTCATACCAACATTAACCCCATACAATACCGTTTTTGAAGAATTCATTTTTAGCCCGGAAACTTCAAAGAAACGATCAAGAATTTGACGAATGCAAATCATTTCCACCACAGAAGGATGACCAAAAATTATAGTGTCGTCCGCGTATTGTGAATGATTAACACTATCATTGTTGTCATTATAAATGCCTTTTAATCTTCCACATGACATTGCATTTGACAACAACTTGTTCAACACTTCGGTGACCAAAATAAAAAGAAAAGGTGAAAGACGAGCACCTTGTCTTAGACCACGTTCCATAACTCCTTCCTTTGTGGGCGACCCGCTGAGTAAAACCGAAAACTTAACTTTTGAAATGCAAGTTTTTATCCATTTGATAAATCTTCTCCCAAAACCCATTTGATGCATAACTTGAAACAAAAACTCGTGTCAGACACAATCGTAAGCTATTAACTATTGAAGGGGTCAAGTTAGGTTACATTTAATGTATATTGGGTCTAACATTTAAGTGTTTTTCATAACAAACATATTGTCTTATAAATGGAAAAAAAATATGCTCCTTACCATTTAGTAGTAGTTATTTTGTTGTTATGGGTAGCAGATTATGAAAAAACAATATTGATTTAGTTGATCATCATATATTGAAACTTCAAATTATCGATTATTATATTAATTGTGTTGTACATAAAGTGGAAGTGATTAATTAACTTTTGTGTTGTAATGTTCATTATCATTCAGAAGATGGAGAATTTGTGACTTATCCGAGACAACTTACTCAAGCATTAACATGGAGTCTCAATCTTTATCTAGCTTCTCAGTTATTCTTCCAGTTACCCTTTCCAAGTGTTTACATTAACCCTTTAAGTTGTTCAATTACCCTTCATTATTTGTGTTTTAAATTATGTTATTGAATATTGAATATGATGCATGTGTGGCTGAGTCTATAACTGTTGATAATGTTGGATAATAGGGTTTGAATGCCGGATAAACCTTTGAATCATGTAGTCACTTTCGCGATAAAGTATTTCGACCCTATACATATATTACCTTAGGGTTACACGAAATCTTTATTCGGGATAAGACAAAGGTACAACTCCAATATAGGCAATTAAAATTGGAAGTCAAGAACATAGATAATTTGTATATTGTGAATGATCAATCTTTCATCATCATCTAGAATATGAGATAAATATTCTCTATTTATAGCGTATGAAAGGTCACCATGAAATGTTGCATCTTTTGGTGTAAAACTTTCCACGAAATGTCACACCTCTTGGTGTAAGGGTACCATGGTTACACCATTCCATGAAGTTACACCATTTCATTAAAAGTGTCACCAATTCATGAGGAGTTATGTCTTTTGGCCAAAAAGACACCAACTAACAAACACAACCTTTCAATTAGATGACTCTACTTAGCTTAAACAAGCGTGTACTCCACACTGTCCTAACTTGTCATAAAGCTTAACTAGAAATCCATTTGTCTCAAGTAAATCACCTTATCACACAAAATGACCGATGACACTAAAATCACCAACAATCCCCCCCATTTTAGTGTAATCCTTAGATTTACTTAATAACTTGAACAAACACACAAACCAATGCATAAATGAAAATGTTCATGAAGAATTGAATTTCCACTTAGTATATTATTTACGAGAATTCGAAAATCAGGGTGTTCGTGAAGAATTGAACCCTTCAATTCATTTGAAAACTATAAAATAATATACACATCAGTTTCTTACATTTCTTTAATGTTCGTCTTGACGCTTTTATAAGCCATGCGTCCATATCCTTTCATGAGTATATAGGAAGCCAAGTCCAAGCTTCTTTGAAGCGGCAAACTTCATACTCACATAGGTAACTCTTTTCCGTCTTGCACCCGCATATGCAATTTTTCAAAAGAGGCATTAAGAAGTTTAACTTCAACCTACTCCACTTACGGGTCTAAACACATATTTTGAGATCAGTATATTTATGTGGTTCAATCTTCAGAAAGTAAGCTTACCTCATTGAATTCAGCTCCTAGCGTTGTACTAGAAGGGAATTGGGCGTCTCACTTTGAAAGATTTAATGGACTTCAATCCCACAACATTAGCCAACTTTTGCGCGCTTCCGGCTAATGCTTTTGTCAAGTGACTTTACCAAACTTTGTTGTGACCCAACAAAATCTACATGCATCACTTCATTCATGATTAATCCACGAAAAGCAGTTATGTTTAAGGCATAAGTGTCTAGACTTCACTTGTAAAATACATGTCTTAGTCATGTTACACCCCATAACTAGGGATCACCATGAATTTAATCTTTATTCATTATGACTTCAATCAATTTCCTTTTGCAATCCTTTAACCAAGGATTTATCAAATTCTTATTTTACCATAAGAAACTCGCGTATCAAATTGATTGATTGATCAGTTAGTGCTTATGTCCACGTTTTCAGGACTCACCAATGTAAACGTATAATTTGTACACCCTTGATAATGATACCTTATTATCATTGTGTACACAAACCATTACATTAGATAGTAAGATTATATTTGTAAACACACTTTAGTCACTCCACTTCTAAAATCAAGAAGAAATGACAACAAGTTTTACCGTCAATAATCTCAACATTATTTCTTGATCCAAGATAGTTCATTTACAGAAGTGTGGAATCCAACAACAACTTGTGGATACACAATCTTTTCCACCAAGAACAAACTTGTATCAACACGGTCATATTCATTATGAACCAAACCATAATCCAAAGGTTTTACAAGTATTATACAGTAATACTTAGATCTCAATCACATTTTTCAACATATATCACATGTTATTGTGAATCTGATCATAAAACAAAAGGATATGTAGCAACACCCTTTTAGTTTTATCATTGTAACCCACATAATCAAAATTACAAATTTTATATATTACACAGACTTTAAAACCAAGTCAATATATTCCATGCCAAAACCTATTTGATCAGATAACCAAATAGAATATAAAGAGGGTTACAGTAAAATGGTAGTTATGTCCCAACTACTACGCCTTTGTATAAGTTGTACCACCATTGTCCATTGCAATCTTTTCTATTGTCAAAATTGACAATTAATATAGTTTCCATGTCTCATAACTGACCAAAGTTATACGTAGTAATCGACATCCACAGTAAATTTATTTGCAAAGTAGTTGCAACCTTAACAAATAATTGCCAAGATCATATCCGTTGTTACGAATTTTAACCATTGCGACTATCAACTGTCACAACTATATCGTTAAACAACCAAATAAAATAAAATAACATCATATGATATGGATTTAGAACATGCGTATCCTTAAACACCAACTTTCGTTGGACCGTTAACCGACATTTGTAGCAATATACGTATCACAGTTGCTTTATAGACTTTAAAGCGATAGTCAAAGAATTCATTCATACATTTCGGATGAATACGTATATATACAGTTATACACCCTATTTTAGTTACACCAAAATAGAAACCGTTTGCAAAATATTACTCCAAAGTATCCAAAGTAATTCATGCAATTAATAGTATAATGCAATATTTATTGGTGATCCCTTTACCGATTTAAAAAAAAAAAAAAACTAAAGTCAAACAAAACCAGATTTCTGGGTTTACCAACCATGTAATTACCCACCAATTAATTGACACGGATACCAGACAATTATCATATCCCATTAGTCCTTGGTAACCGACAACATGCAAACCCACACCATCATTCAACCATTCAACACAAATAATTTTAATCTTTTAAATTTTACATGCAATTTAAGAATCATATATATAGAATTATGCAAACTTACAAATGATTGAATTGATGGTACATCTCTCCGAATAGACAAATATATATATATATATATATATATATATATATATATATATATATATATATATATATATATATATATATATATATATGGGGTAGGATCAAGAGGGAAGTAACCATTCGGGAGAAGTGGGGGGAAGCAAAAACTTTTTTTTTTTTTCGTTTTTTGAAAAAACTTTGTTCACGAACATTATAGATGAGATGAAAATATGAACATTTAGTAGAGACACTTTGTGATAAATGTTTTTATTTTGGCGGGAAAACGCTCGAAGAAGTAATATATACTACCTCCGTCTCATTCCAATAGGCTAGTATTCCATTTTGGGTTGTCCCATTCTGATAGTCCACTTCCATAAATAGAAAGGAAAGATGATATTTCATTGGTGAATTTGGAGAGAGAAGATATTTCATTGGTGGAGAAATGAAGTTAGTGGGATTTCCTAAAACTGCGTGTTTTTTGTCTGTGGACTATTGGAATGAGACGGAGGTAGTAACAATTATCGTGTTTTTCGAGCGTATTTTGAGATTTTAGCTATTGGGGTTTAGATATTAGGGTTTAGATATGAGGGTTTATAGGGTTTAGATATTAGGGTTTAGAAATTTAGGGTTTAGGGTTTAGATTTAGGGTTTAGATTTAGGATTTAGATTGAGTTTTTAACACGAACGGTTTAGGGTTTAGGGTTTAGGGTTTAGGGTTTGGTGTTTTGGGTTTATGGAATAAACCCAAAACACCAAACCCTAAACCCTAAATCCTAAACCCTAAACTCTAAATCAGGCTAAATTTTACTTCACAAAACATGAAAAAAAAACGTTCATATTCTTCACGAACAATATTATCTTGAATGTTATTTTTGTCGATCGTTTTCCCGCCTAAATAATAACATTCATCACGAAGTGTCTCTTCTAAATGTTCATATTTTCATGTGATCTTGATGCCGGAAAAAAAAAATTTCAAAAAAAACGAAAAAAAAAAAATTTTGCTTCCCCCGCTTCCCCCCGATTGGTTACTTACCCATTGATCCTACCCCTATATACTATAATATACAAGATCTTTAAATGTGTCTACGTATTAATCGTAAACTCATATCTACATTCAAAGATCTTTGTTTCATGCATGTTCTATTTATGTCAATTATGGCATAAAATTAAACAAGATGGATAGAAAATGCGTACTCGTAAGTTGATAGTTCTACCGTTGAATAAGTCTCCAGTCTGATCCCTTCCAAGATGGATCCGTATTCGTTCAAACAATTCGGCAAATAAAACCATCTGGCTTTGTCTTTAGACGAGAACAAGAAAGCAAATCAACAAAATTTACTTTCTTTTCCCTTTTCGTTCGCAACAACACGAAAATTACAGAATGACTATTACTCTCAAGTTTTCGGTTGACCCTTTTCTCACTGCCTCATCATTATTCAACACAAATAGTTTTGTGTTTCATTTCTTCCGTTCACAATATTTAAGGAAGAAAAGAAATTATATACAGAATATAATATTTTATAACTTAATGATGCAAACAAAAGGAGTTGATTATGTATCTTCCAATATACAATTTACTGTAATTGGTATAACCCGAGATCCATGCACTTGCATTCATCAGAGGGTTCCATAATGCGGAGTATATTATTTCCACGCCTATGTCTTTTCCAGATTCATCAAAGGTTTATCACCATAAATACTTTATCGCTTTGTTGGATAATAGGGTTTGAATGCCGGATAAACCTTTGAATCGTGTAGTCACTTTTACAATAAAGTATTTCGACCCTATACATATATTGCCTTAGGGTTACACGAAATCTTTATTCGGGATAAGACAAAGGTGCAACTCCAATATAGACAATTAAAATTGGAAGTCAAGAACATAGATAATTTGTATATTGTGAATGATCAATCTTTCATCATCATCTAGAATATGAGACAAATATTCTCTATTTATAGCGTATGAAAGGTCACCATGAAATGTTGCATCTTTTGGTGTAAAACTTTCCACGAAATGCCATACCTCTTGGTGTAAAGGTACCATGGTTACACCATTCCATGAAATTACACCATTTCATTAAAAGTGTCACCAATTCATGAAGAGTTATGTCTTTTGGCCAAAAAGACACCAACTAACAAACATAACCTTTCAATTAGATGACTCTACTTAGCATAAACAAGCGTGTACTCCACACTGTCCTAACTTGTCATAAAGCTTAGCTAGAAATCCATTTGTCTCAAGTAAATCACTTTATCACACAAAATGACCGATGACACTAAAATCACCAACAGATAACCAAGTTTGAGCTTTAAGTTTTGAGATGGAGTACGACTGTTTAACTTGATGTTGGATAAAAAAATGTGAAGTTGAAGATGGATCATTTATATAGTGCCATAAACAGTTACATTTGTTATTTGGAACACATATCAAGAGGTATATGAGATTTTAGTTTATGTGCAAGTTGTGAAATTCTCAATGATTTTGACATTGCTTTACATTATGAATTAAAATTAAATATATATCTATTTTCTATTATTCAAACTCAAGTTTATTTTGTTAATTCTTCGAGCTTTTTTCTTCCTTTATGTTTATGAATGCAGATAATTGAGATCAGGAGTTGTAAGAACCATAGATCTTACGGGAGAAAATTATAAGGCAGATTCCGAGTTAATTGTAGCATTTTCTTTATGTTGTCAAGTTGAGCTATTGCAATTATCGAATGATTAAACACCTACCAACCAATGAATGACAATATACACGCCAACCATTCCTTATGTCTGTTAATACAACCTCATATCGTGATGTAACTAGAGTTGATTTGGCAAGGAGTCATTTGGGTCACTTCATACCTAATTTGGAAAAACCGCAACAATATGGTTTTTCGCAACAAAAGTTGGAGCGCTCCGGTGGCTCTTTGTGAAATCCAAGCCATCTCCTACGATTGGTTATCGTGCAAATTCAAAGGTGACAAGCTTGAGTGGAACACTTGGTTAACAAAACCAAACACGTACTTGTAATAGTTAGTATAGGTTGGATTGCAATCTCTGCTCCCTCCCTCGTTTCTTTATTTTGTTTCTTATCGTGTATCGTATTTTCTTGGGGTTCATACAACCTCATATCGTGATGTAACTAGAGTAATTATATTAATAAAATTTCACTTGCCTTTCAAAAAAAGAAAAAAAGAACCATAGATCTTACGGGAGAAAATTATAAGGCAGGTTCCGAGTTAATTGTAGCATTTTCTTTATGTTGTCAAGTTGAGCTATTGCAATTATCGAATGATTAAACACCTACCAACCAATGAATGACAATATACACGCCAACCATTCCTTGTGTTAATGTTGACCCAATTATTGTTTGAGTATTTTAGTTTTACCTATGTGTGATAACACCATTTGGTAATTTCGAGCTGAGAACGAGCCTATTAAGATTTGTGATATGATATATGTAGTGAATGTGCAATTTCTCTCTAGGTCACCAAATTAATTCCATGCTTATACTCCCTACAATGACCATTTTTCATCATTAGTGTGAAGAGAATTCGGTGAATGTCCAATCTCTTTTGTTGCCCGTGAAGACTGTATTAGGTGAAGGACTTAGGTAGTGCGATAAGTTGTTTTCTTAGACTGCCCAAAAGATATAACTTAATGTGTTCAGTATTGTGACTTCACGGGTTAATGAATTTGTAATTTGTTTTAATTGATGTGCTATATAATAAAGGTTGTTGATATTTGATATGTTTGCGGGTTCTGTTGATGGTTCAGGCAAAGAAGCTGATAATGGAAGCATATTAAATGTGACGTTTAAAAGTTATATACAAGTGTAAGTGAGTTTAACTATTTATGAATATCGTTTATCGTTTATCTATCCACTTAATATTGATTTGTTGTAAGAAGATTCTTGAAACAAAATTAATAGTTAATTTATTATAAGTTGATTAATTCATTTAATCTTTGAAAGGGATTGTTTTGTGCTTTGCAATTTTGCTCAATGATTCATGATCTCTCGAATAAGTTTACAAGATGCACACTATGTATTTGATAAATTGTTGTTAGAAATAGGGTATGTAAACAGATAATCCGGATATTTCTAAAATCGTGAAACACTTTCCTAATTGAATATTCCGACCCTCCTTGTCTCGGGTTACACGAAATTTTAATTGGAATAAGACTAGAAATACAAATCGTTTCGAGACAAGAAGAATGCGATTTAGTGTATAGATTTTTGTGTATGTTTCTGTGTGAAATTGAAAAGAGAATGAAAGCAGTTTTCTAAACTGACGATATAAAACAGTTTAATCGGCGGTTATCATTTGGATGGTTATGACGGTTGAAAGGAGCGGGAAAAACGTTTTCTTTAAACGTTTCATTAAAACGTTTTTTGTGAGCGGGGCCCCAGCCAGGGGCGCTGCCCCTTGGACCCCGCAAGGGGGCGCAGCCTCTTTGACCCCGCCATTACCGTGCGCCAGTGTCTAGTTCACTCTTATGGGCGTGCACTCCGCACTCACCGAACCCATGTTAAGTATCACTAGTCAACTCCTGCTTTCTAGTAAATCACAATCAGCTAAAATGATAGTTGGATGATAGTAAAATCACCAATAATTGTTTACCTCAAAAAGAGTTTAAAATGTTTTTAATTTTAGTTTGGCTATTTGATATTCTAGAGTTGCTGGAATGATTCCATTTTCTACCAACAATCAATAATATTTGTTTTCGTTAAAGATCTTCAGCTTAATTATATGTAGTTGTCCACTTGCCATGTGCAAGCGATAGTCATTCTAAGTCAGTTTCTGGTGTATGATTTTTTGTATATGTTTATTATGCTTACATCTTGTGGGCTTGATATAATTGTTCAAATCATCTTACTTTATCTATCACCTATTTCAACATCTAATCTACAACTTTTTCAACTTAAAGTTGAAAAACTTTGATGACGTAGGGTTTAGCTCAATTAGGGTCTACACAATTAACTTGGGCCCCAAGTCAATTAACCCTAATTCACATCTATAAATATGGGGCAAAACCTACATCAAGTTCACAATCTCCCAATCGCATACAACTCTTACTCTCTCAATGAAAGCACCACCTCATACGATCATTCGATCACACCGCAACACCGCCACCGCAAGTCCGCAACGCACACGGCAGTTATCGCCGGATCTTCTCCACGATCGTCTTCACGATCGCAACTCTAGGGTTTTTACCTACGGGTCTTGTATGGTTTTTTCTCTCTTTGCCGTCGATAGGGTCTGACTATCGACCGGCGGGCAATTCGTTGGCCACCTTCCCGAGATCATCATCTCGGGTACGGGTTATCTCGGTAACCGAACCGGAGATCAACGACGTTGACGCCTAAAAAAACCCTTTCGCATTGATGTCCGTGTGTATTTTTTCCCTTGAAAAAAATATGCATGAACATTTGGCGCCCACCGTGGGGCACGATGCATTATGTCTCGTGTTTCTACCGTCTATCGTTCGGTTTGAGAAGGTTTATCTTTTCTTATTGAGCTTTTAATTCGTTATATGCGGTTTAAGTACATGAATATTTAGCGCAGATGTTCGCGCGCTTGCGCAACTGTCCACGCGCTTTTGTCCAGGTTACGCACACTTTGCGCACAGTTGTCCGCGACTTTAGACGCAATTTTCATGCGGTTTTACGCATGGTAGTTCACGCGGTTTCCCTGCACACTCTGCATGCGGTTCTTTGCGCATCTGTTCGCGGGTTTACGCACAGTTGTTTGCGCAGGCTCATGTGAACTTATTTTCCGCAGCATAATGAGAAGTTCGATACGATACTTGACAAAAATATCATACCGAACTTGGGGGACTTGATGACGTAGGGTTTAGCCCAATTAGGGTCTACACAATTAACTTGGGCCCCAAGTCAATTAACCCTAATTCCCATCTATAAATATGGGGCAAAACCTACATCAAGTTCACAATCTCCCAATCGCATACAACTCTTACTCTCTCAATGAAAGCACCACCTCATACGGTCATTCGATCACACCGCAACGCCGCCACCGCAAGTCCGCAACGCACACGGCAGTTATCGCCGGATCTTCTCCACGATCGTCTTCACAATCGCAACTCTAGGGTTTTTACCTACGGGTCTTGTAGGGTTTTTTCTCCCTTTGCCGTCGATAGGGTCCGACTATCGACCGGCGGGCAATTCGTTGGCACTACTACAAAAAAGGGTTTAGAAACCGGTTTTTAGGACTTTCGAAACCGGTTTTAAAACCGGTTCCTATTTATGGGGGTTTCTAAAGTGGAAACCGGTTTTAAAACCGGTTTCGAAACTTAACTTTGGAAACCGGTTTTAAAAAAACAGGTTTCTATTCTAGACAATACAAACCTGTTTTTAATTGAAAACCGGTTTCCATTTTTTTTTTTTTTTTTTTTTTTTTTTTTTTTTTTTTTTTTGCATCTTATTAATAAGAGTATATTTTCTCTTAGTATTAAGAAATTATGACAACTGACTTTGCAAAGGTACAAATACGAAGATCAAACTTTAATTATAAATACAAGTGGTTGTCGAGTAACAAAGAGTTAGATGTTAATTTAAATAAAACGATCATTACAAGCTAGAGATCTAACTAGAGATCTAATAATGTTTTTGTTCAATCTTTGGAAATGACAAGGTGCTTAAAAAAAACTTGCATCAATAATCTAATGACTTGGCAGTCTCTCACTCCCTTGTGTATCTATTTAGCCTTTGACATGGTCTTTAACTCTTCAAGCAATCTTGTTTCCACAAAAGATTATCCAGTATCAAAAATTGATGGATACCCAGCCAAGTAATATCACATGGCTTTATAGTCCATGTTGTAGCAAAATTAATTTTTGTCAAACACTTGCACTACTATCACTTTAGAACGGACATCCAAATACCCCCAGCTAAACATCAAGTTAATTTTGTTCAGTGCTAATAAGAAGTTACTGAATCTGGTCCCCTTGACATCAACAAAAATTGCCAATAGTCTACATGAAAAGTTGGGTATTAACACACAAATAAACCAACAGTAAATATACAATATTAACAAATAATACTCGGTATACTACCTTAACACGATAATAGAGAATCTGGCCAACTAAGAACAGAAAAGATGTGGCTGTCGTATTGCAGAGACACTTGTGGTGACGACACTGCTTGTTAGGCGATAGTTAAGGTTGTGTACATTCGAGTTGTTGGTTACGAGGGCAAAGTGAGGGTTTAAGGGGTGGTGATGATGGCTATCATTTGAAGAGGGAGGTGGTGGCGATTCATTAAGGCTAGGGTATCAGTGAAGGTTTTGTTTATAAAAAAATACTTTGAGGTGACACTGATGTTAAAATTGGCCGTCAAATACAAAATATTTCATTGAAAAGCTAGTCCGCCAAGAATATAGAAACATTTTGGAAGTTTAGAGACCTCTTTTTAAAAAGTAACCGGTTCTGCAAATTTGGAAACCGGTCAAATATGAAAACCGGTCCTAACACAAAGTTAAGAAACCTCCTCTAATAAACACAACCGGTTCCGCAAGTTTCGAAACCTGTTTTTAGGGGTAATATTTAAAACCGGTCAGTATAAGGGGTTTCTAAACTATATTTTGTAGTAGTGTGGCCACCCTCCCGAGATCATCATCTCGGGTACGGGTTATCACGGTAACCTAACCGGAGATCAACAACGTTGACGCCTAAAAAAACCCTTTCGCATTGATGTCCGTGTGTATTTTTTCCCTTGGAAAAAATATGCATGAACAAACTTAATAGTTTTAAGTGGATTTCAAAGAGACGGGAAAAATCAAATACACCAGAATTGTGTGTTTTGTCAAACTTTTAAAAAATTGTATTTGTTATAAAATTTTGAACATTATGATATTTGACCAATTTTCCTAATTTATACTATATTAAATATATGCGCGATGATGGTTTTTCTTTGATTATTATTAGGTTGTACGGTATAGTTTAGTACTGCAAAATTGTTGTTTTTATTTTTTTATTAGTGAGAAAACCCTTATGAACGAGTATATTGGCTCCCCCATAGAGGGTAAACCTCGGGTAATCAAGCCCCCCGAGCGCGAGACCTGATACCGAGTGAATTGCGCATTATCCGCACCCCCTGATCACACTTCCTTCTGAACGATTTGGTATAGCCGAAAATCGAACTCGGATGACGTGCTTCATTAGATAACTCAGTGAGCCAAGCCTGAGTGGTTAATTGTTGTTTTTGATTAGCAATCTTAAACTACCGCAACTAACATCCAAATAGAACATAAACACCTCATCCATTTCACATTATGTATTGTATAGTAAGTAAACAATTCTAAAATAAAAATAAAGCCTATTTTACTATGAATATTTACAGTTTAAATGAAAGAAAAAAGAAGAAGAGAAAAGATAATAATAAATGATAAATATCTTTTTGTTATAATTCAGTAGGCTTATAACTACCTTTAGTGGTTTGATTATGTTATAATTCAATAGGCTTATAACTACTTTTAGTGGTTTGATTCTTGATTAAGAATACTAATAATGAAGTGTAAGAACAAAGATGATAATTGAGAGAAAGAAAGAAACACTTTGTAAGTGTGAGAAATGGTGCATCTTTAAATGGCTATCATACATGCCTATTTATATTACATTAAGAGTGTTACATATTTGACTTTTGTAAATTATATAAAATTGTTAGCCACCTTCAATAATTGATTGTTAGCCACCTTTAATAATTGATGAATTATAACACTCCCCCTTGGATGACAATTTTAATAGCGAACAACTAGTACTGCCTCGTTAAAAACCTTGCTAAAGAAAAATTCAGTGGGATAAAAACTTTAGCCAAGGGAAAAAGAGTGCAGCATAGAGTTGACTCCCCCTCAAGTAGACATCGCTGAGTCATCATATCTTTTGAACATGCCTCATGCCAATATTGTGAACATGCGTTCTGAAAATAGTAGTTGGAAGTGCTTTAGTGAAAAGATCGGCAGAGTTTTTGCTGGATTGAACATATCTCATTTCAATCTGGTTGTCCTTAATGAAATCTTGAGTGTATGAGAAGAATCTAAGAAGTATGTGTTTTGTTCGGTCACTTATGATGTACCCTTCTTCCATATGTGCTATATAAGCTGCATTATCTTCATAGATAGTTGTTGGATTTTTATCGCGTTCTAGTCCACAAGAATCAGTAATGAGTTGTGTCATTGATCTCAACCAAAAACATTCCCGAGTAGTTTCATGTAATGCAATCACTTCGACATGATTTGATGATGTAGCAACAAGTGTTTGTTTTTGAGAATGCCATGATATTGCAGTACCTCCATTTAGGAATACATATCCAGTTTGAGATTTAGCTTTATGTGGATCAGATAAATAACTTGCATCTGCATAACCAACCAAATCTTGTTTTGATTCGTTAGAATAAAATAACCCTAAATCAGTAGTTCCTCGAAGGTATCAAAATATGTGTTTGATCCCATTCCAGTTCCTTTTGGTAGGAGCAGAGCTGAACCTTGCTAACAAATTAACTGCAAAAGAAATATCAGGTCTTGTACAATTTGTAAGATACATAAGAGCTCCAATTGCACAAAGATATGGTACTTCTGGTCCAAGAATATCTTCATGATCTTCACATGAACGAAATGGATCAGCTTCAACATTGAGTGATCTAACAATCATAGGAGTACTTAATGGTTTTGCCTTGTCCATATTGAAACGTTTCATAATCTTTTCAGTATATGTTGTTTGATGTACAAGTAAACCATTAGACATATGCTCAATTTGTAAACCAAGGCAATGCTTGGTTTTTCCGAGATCTTTTATTTCAAATTCTTTCTTTAAAAGTTGAATGACTTCATGGATCTCTTTATTTGTACCTATGATGTTAAGATCATCAACATAAACAGCTATGATCACATATTCGGATGTTGTTTTCTTAATGAAAACACATGGGCAACTAAGATTATTGGTATACCCTTTGCTTATCAAGTTATCACTTAATCGTTTATACCACATTCGACCCGATTGTTTCAACCCATATAAAGACCTTTGTAACTTGATTGAGTACATTTCTTTGGGTTTTGCATTGGTTGCTTCTGCCCTTCAGGTATCTTCATATATATATATATATATATATATATATATATATATATATATATATATATATATATATATATATATATATATATATATATATATATATATATATATATATATATATATATATATATATATATATATATATATATATATATATATCACTATCAAGTGATCCATATAGATAAGCAGTCACAACATCCATGAGATGCATTTCTAAATTTTTAGAAACTGTCAGGCTGATTAAGTATCTAAAAGTAATTGCACCCATAACAGGAGAATAAGTTTTCTCATAATCAATTTCTGGTCTTTGAGAAAAACCTTGAGCTACAAGTCTAGCTTTGTACCTTGTAACTTCATTTTTCTCATTTCTTTTTCGCACAAAAATCCATCTATACTCCACATGTTTCACATCTTTAGGTGTGAGAACGATAGATCCGAAAACTTTTCTTTTATTGAGCGATTCAAATTCAGCTCATATTGCTCTTTTCCAATGATCCCAATCATGTCTATATTTTCATGACAGATTTTGATTCTGGATCATCATCATCATTCATGATGTCATATGCAACATTATATGAAAATATCTCATCAAGATTTTTCATGTCATTTCGGTTCCATAATATTTTTTGAATGTGTATAATTGATTATAATTTCCCTATTGACATCATCAATCTCCTCTGCAGAAGGAGTATTGATTTGTGGTTCTTCTTGAACACTTTCTTTTACCTCAATATCAGCTGATTTTCTCTTTCGAGAATTTTTATCTTTGGAACCAATTGGTCTCCCACGTTTCTGGCGTGGCAAAGACTCATGAGTGACATTATTGCCAGCTTTTAGAATTTCAATTCTAGCTGAAGCATTTACTGCTAGTATATATGATTTAGTCACTACTTTTTGTATCTGTAAATACATCAGGTAATTTATTTGCAAGTTCTTGCATATGTATTATTTTTGAACTTTCTTTTCGCATTCTTTTGTGCGATGATCAAGATACATTTATTTATGTTCACATCATGAAACATCTTTTTCTTTATTTTTCATTTCTCCCCCTAATATAGGGACAATTTTTCATTATAATGAGAATCAGCAAAATGTGCTGTAAAAACATCACCCATCATGGGTTCAATATATCTTATAATTGAATATGTTTCATATCCAACATATATTCTCATCCTCTTTTGAAGACCCATTTTAGTTCATTGTGGTTGTGCAACTAGAACATATACTGCACAATCAAATGACTTAATGGTGTGAAATATTTGGCTCTTGACCAAGATCAAGTTGTAGAGGAGAATATTTATGAGTCGCGCTTTATTTAATTTGAAATAAAGTCGCAGCATGTAAATTTGCATGTCCTCATATAAATTCTGAGAGTTATGTACTCATTTTTAATGGTCTAGCTATTAGTTGCATGCTTTTAATTATTGATTCAGCTATACCAATTTTTTTATGCACATGAGCAACTGGATGTTCAATAACAATCCCTTTAGACATATATTAATCATAAAATGCTTGAGATGTTGACTCACCAACATTATCAAGTCTCACCCTTTTAATGGTGTAATCGAGAAATGTGCTCTTAATTTAATAATTCAAACAAGAAACTTTCCTAATGCCACATTTCGATTTGATAATAAACAAATATGAGACCATCTGTTAGATGTGTCTATTAGAACCATGAAATATCGAAATGGTCCACATGATGGATGTATTGATCTATATATATCACCTTAAATTCTTTCAAGAAACATTTGTGATTCCTTTTCACAATATACTTTTCATTAATCACCATATGTGCTTTTCATTAATCACCATATGTACTTTTTCATTAATCACCATATGTACTTTTTCATTAATCATCATATGTACTTTTTCATTAATCACCATATGTGCTTTTCATTAATCACCATATATGCTTTTCATTAATCACCATATGTGCTTTTTCATTAATCACCATATGCGCTTTTCATCATATATCCTTTTCACCATATGCGCTTTTAATCATATGCGCTGCACTTTTCATCATACGCGTTTTTAATCATATGCGCTGCGCTTTTAATCATATGCGTTGCACTTTTCATCATATGCGTTTTTCATCATATGCGCTTTTCATCATATGCGCTTTTAGTCATATGCGATGCGCTTTTCATCATATGCGCTTTTTATCATATGCGCTTTTCATCATATGCGCTGCGCTTTTCATCATATGCGCTTTTTATCATATGCGCTTTTAATCATATGCGATGCGTTTTTCATCATATGAGCTTTTTATCATATGCGCTTTTGATCGTATGGGCTGCGCTTTTCATCATATGCGTTTTTCGGTGCTACATAGGTATTTCTCATTTCCGGTTATCATTGACTGATAATCATATCCATTATGATATATATCAGAGAAACTTAACAAATTTCTCTTTGATTTGAGAGAAAACAAAGCATTGTTTATCAGAAAATTCGTACCATTTGGTAATATGAATTTTTGCCTTTTTCGTTCCTTATATCAAGTTTGCAATACCTGATATAGTATTTATAATTCCTTCATTTGATTTAAATCAATGAAATATTTCTTAAATTTGATCATAGTGTGTATGTTACCACTATCTGCAATACATAGGTCTTTACCATTTAATTGATGTTGTATTTCCGCAGGATTCATACTAAAACTTCAAATAAGATAAGCAAATAATGAGTTATATTTCAGCAAGATAATCAAATTATATTACCTTCAAACAAGTTACAATCTGAAGTACATAAAAGATAACACTTAATAAACATATGTGTTATGGTCTAAAACCGTTTATTTATGATTGATACGTAACAAGCTAGGTATCATAGAAAATTCAAACCAATTAAGTCTCAAGGTAGCTCAGGGTTTATTTAATCAAGATTTTTCAACAGATTCACTCTCGTTTTCTTTTCTTTTGGGACTTATTTTTAGAGATAAACAAGATGTTCATGTATTCAAGAAATACTAGACTGATGATCCACGTTACCAGATCATTAATAAGAATCTCCGGGATTCTTATAAGAGCGTCTACTAACATCTTCAATTTTATTCTTTCATGGATCACCGTTATTTCTTGATAATTAATATCGTATCTATCTTTGAATATTTTCCATAATCACTTGGATCTTCGATCATATAATATGTAGATTCTAAGGACTCGTCAATATGTTTGCTAAGAAAAATACTTGTTATTACTTTCTCTTGTTCGGAACAATTGTTATTTTCATTCAGGGTTTCTAAAATACCAATTGATTCGAGATGTTTTTCTACATTCATAACCCATGTTAAGTAGTTGTTCCCACTTGATTCTAAAGGAGCAAATTTGTGATGACCCGGGAATTTCCGACTAAATTTAACTTAATCTTTATATGATTTCGATACGATAAGCAAAATCTGTTAAACTGAATTTCAAAAACTTTGAACTGTGTCCATGTATACATTTGACCTTCGACTGTTCCCGAGGATTCACGAACGAATGTTTGTAAATAAACATGTATATATACTAATGCAGGATTTTATAAAAATTTAAAATTGTAAAATATAATTTAAACATTAAGAATTTAAATATGTAAGATAAGATATAAAATAATTAAGTATTATTAAAATGAATATATATATATATATATATATATATATATATATCACATATGTATTTACTATAGTATCATTATTTATAATATCCACATCAGTGTTAGTAAACTTATTATGTAAACAGGTAACTTATTATACCTTCATTATTATTAAATGTCATTATACATAAAAAGTTAATACTCCTTATTATATATATTGTATAGTTATATTACGTAATTTATAATATGTTAAATATAGTTGTAATAATATTATTGTTAGTACTTTTAAATATTAATACAAATACTTGTGTAACTAATATCCTCATATTACAAATATAACATATAGAAATAAAAATTGGATATATATAAATAATAATATAATTAGCAATACTATTATAATTATCATTAATAATATTATTATTATCAATTTCATTAAATCTTTATTATTTTGTGGCTTATCATTATTATTATTATTATTATTATTATTATTATTATTATTATTATTATTATTATTATTATTATTATTATTATTATTATTATTATTATTATTATTATTATTATTTATATTTAGATTATTATTAATATAACAACAATTAGTAACTATAAAAAAAAATAGATAATATCATACGTATGATTGAGGAAAAATTCAAATCTGTTACCTATAGCTTTCAAACTGTGTTAAATTGATTCTCCCATTCACAATTCGTACAACCACAATCAAATCCACCAGGATAACTCCAAAAGCAGTTGAGAGTCTTTTCTGTTTTTTTTTATTTTTATTTTTTTATTTATTTGTTCTTCCTGATTCGTTTTCTGTCTGTCAAGCTATAAGTAAATCGAATTACTTGGTATTATTGGTTAACTCACTTCGTTTACTCCTCACCAATATCAGATATAAATTTAACCAGCCCAAATTATAGGATTTAAACTGATAAAATGATGAACACATGTAAAACACTCTGTATGTGTTGCTTTTTGTAAAAAAATTCGAATTTGAAACAATTTTAAAAATCTAAGAATGCAGTTATGTTTGAAATCTGTGTTTCAAACTACCTGTAAAGTATCAATTCCCAATTTTTCTTATTGAATACGAATTTCGAAGTCAAACTTTAGTTTCAAAGGTCAAAACGATTGATCTTAGCAAAATTCAAACTCAGTTTTATATTTCAAGTTAAATTGATAATTCATAAAGTTTTTAGTGATGATTTGCAACACAATTCGTGTTAAAACTTTTGTCTAAAACGCCACGAAATTTGAAATTCGATTTTGTGTTCTTCAATACTCAACCGAAGGCTGTACAGCTATTTTTTTTTCTTTTCGAATTACTTGAATCATACAGAGGTTATGGATTGTTGAGGTTTAGTGTTGAGATTTTAAATACCACAAATAGAAAGGATTACATGGGTTTTGATTCGTGTTCGACTGGATTGAGGGAGATGAAGGGGCATAAACAGAAAAACAGTTTATATTTATTAAAAGATGTGTTATAGCAGATGATGGGCAATAGCCCAGATGGTTGGAGGGGTTGCGGGTTAACGAGGGGTCTCGGGTTCGAGTCTCGCTGGTGACACCTCTTTGTTTTTCAGCCATTTTGATGAGGTAGTGATCTTTATATTATTATTATTATTATTAATAGTATTATTATTATTATTATTATTTTTAGTATTATGATTATTTGATTGAAACCTTGTTAGGATTTTTAAGGTATAATTACTTTGTGATGTAATGGTAATATTAATATAATTATTATTATTATCCTCATTGATATATAATTATTATTATTAAACATTATTAATATCAATTGTTATAATCACTAATAAAGTTATTTATTAAATGTTATTATCATTATTTTTTTTACTGATATTAAATTAGTATAATTAAAACTACTGTTTTGATAAACAAATGAAATACATATATGTATATATATATATATATATATATATATATATATATATATATATATATATATATATATATATATATATATATATATATATATATATATATATATATATATATTTAACACATATAATATAACAAGATTTAATATTTAAGGATATAAGTTAATAAGATAAATAATTATATCATAAATAATAATAGATAGATTTATTCGATTTCGATTATATGTTTTAATAGATATACAATCATTATAGGTTCGTGAATCCGAGGCCAACTCTACTTTTGTTCATTATCGTTATATGTATTTTTACTACAAAATACATTAGGTGAGTTTCATTATTTCCTTTTTAAATGCTTTTGCAATATATGTTTTTGGGACTGAGAATACATGCGTTGCTTTTATAAATGCTTTACGAAATAGACACAAGTAATCGAAACTACATTCTATGGTTGGATTATTTAATCGAATATGCCCTTTTTATTAAGTCTGGTAATCTAAGAATTAGGGAACAGACACCCTAATTGACGCGAACTCTAAAGATAGATCTATCGGGCCCAACAAGCCCCATCCAAAGTACCGGATGCTTTAGTACTTTAAAATTTATATCATGTCCGAAGGAGGATCCCGAAATGATGGGGATATTCTATATGCATATTGTTAAGGTCGGTTACCAGGTGTTCAATCCATATGAATGATATTTTTGTCTCTATGCATGGGACGTATGTTTATGAGAAATAGAAATATGAAATCTTGTGGTCTATTAAAATTATTAAATGATTATTTATGTTAAACTAATGAACTCACCAACCTTTTGGTTGACACTTGAAAGCATGTTTATTCTCAGGTACGAAAGAAATCTTCCGCTGTGCATTTGCTCATTTTAGAGACATTATTTGGAGTCATTCATGACATATTTCAAAAGACGTTGCATTCGAGTCGTTGAGTTCATCAAGATTATTATTAAGTCATTTATAGTTTAAATATATTATGAAATGGTATGCATGTCGTCAACTTTCAATGTAAATGAAAGTTTGTCTTTTAAAAACGAATGCAATGTTTGTAAAATGTATCATATAGAGGTCAAGTACCTCACGATGTAATCAACTATTGTGAATCATTTGTAATCGATATGGACTTTGTCCGGATGGATTAGGACGGGTCCTTTCAGTTGGTATCAGAGCGGTGGTCTTAACGAACCAGGTCTTGCATTAGTGTGCCTAACTGATAGTTGTTTAGATGCATTAGTGAGTCTGGACTTCGACCGTGTCTGCATGTCAAAAGTTTTGCTTATCATTTCTAGTCGGAAATCATCTTCTTATCATCCTTAGGAAATTACCTGCTTATCATTCTTAGTCTAGACATGTCTTACTGCCTCTATTGCATAGACAGTTTATAGATAAATTCATATCTTAGCGTATCTGTTATTGTTACCTTTGTCTGACGGCTTCCGTAGATTCCTCCGTAATTTATGGGATTTTAGTATTATATATGCATATGTAAATTATGTATTGTAGGGTACTAATCTACATCCTATAATCTATTTCTTATCGAAAATCCTTCATCTGATCGTATGAGATGAATTTCTCAACCAGTTCGAGTCCCTCAGATTCCGATAGCTATTCCGATAGTTATTCCGACAGCTATTCCGACATAGATGTTCACCTAAGCTCCGAAAACAGTGTCATCGGCATTAATCAACCAATTAGCCATTATCAATTCATCTGATGGGTTCGTAGTTGACTTAATCAATGGAAACGCGAAGGAGGCGATCCCTTCCACCAACCGAATTCACCTCTTGACAATGAACCTGAAGCGTATACCGGCGAACCTGGTCGAGACACCAATTTCAGTCTCATTTCTAGGATAACTCGATAAGATTATATTCTATTCACAATTCTGAACCTTATTCATCCGCTCGTTCCGACCGACAATCATCCTGGAGTAATATGTCAACGAACTTCGCGATCGAAAAATCAATTCGGAGAATATGGTGCAAAATGTACCAGCTTCAGCAACATCACCGGCACCAACAGTACCATCAATAACAGCACCAGTACCATCAACAATCTATGCCTCAACATCTCATTCTGTACCTCAAGTATAATCATCGTGCTACGTATTGTTCTACATCAATTATCTTCGTTCGGCATGGCGATTATGTAATCACTAATGTTTTAGAGATTATATATATTCCTGTTCTAATGAAAAATTAAATGAGTTTAATATCTCATTAACTCATTAAATCCATGATTATATCTGAAGAAAATATATATGTATATATATTTTCATAAAGATTGTAATTAAAAATTCTTTCGTACAAACTGTTAATGGTGAAAATATTTTAACGGGTAGGTAATACCCGAGGAATATTTAGATTTCACATTAATAAGTTACACTGTACATTCTTTGAATCTAATTCAACAGTCATTTATTATCCTACTTACACTCACCGATATACGAATCTGATTCACCACAGAATAACCATATCCATCCAATTTCATATTTGGATTTTGATTTATCAAAAATCAAGTGGCATAATGAAGGAAACATTTGACAAAATAAAATTTGTTAGAAACAAACAAATTAACTATGAGAAATTTTGTTAAGAATCCACGCTAACTGTTCCGAGCTAATTGTTCCCAACTAATTAATTACACTTTATTTATCGCAATTTACATTCTCACAATTTTATTTATCGTCATTTAATTTCTATATTTATTTTACGCACTTTAAATATCGGGTCACGATACGTATTAATTAATTTGAATATTATATATTAAACTATATATGAATTATTGAATTGCTAACTGTGGACTATCAACTGAGGACTACCAACATTGGACAATTAAAATGAATTAAAATATTGATTATAACATATGAAACTAAACAATTCTTCAAGTTGCCACTTGATTTCATCTTAAACCTCATTGTATCTCGACGATTACAATCTACGTTCAAACTCTTCAATGATTCCTGAAAACACCTCAATTGAGAGGATGAACCAACCGCACTTCATCTACGGAAGAAAAGATTGATACATATAGTTATACACTTGAAAAACACTCGGAACCTGAGTAAACGTTTAACACGTATCTGTGCTAGCTCTTTTGGCATTGTTATTACCAAAAATAACTTTTCAATTCCTTTTCAAAATTAGTCAATTTTGTCACAGCTCCAGCAAGTCAACTTCGACTTTTCGTTCGAAACAACCATATTATAACCATGATATATATGCGTGCTCTTTTATTGTTACCGGGGAACCTTTTATATTCCACCATATTACCGTCAGCGTTTAATCATCTAAAAACATAATTCTCTTGAAATCACCTGAGATCGATAACCAATGATTCAGATATGGTAGCAGTAAATGTAGAGGAATCGGCAATCAGTACTTTGAAAAACTCACAGCATATCTACATCAACAGTTATATGTATAACATTTATCTCTTAGAATAATGATTTTCCGTTCTGAAATTTTGAAAAGCACCCAGTCTGCGAACTAATACTCTGAATTTTGAAAAGTTGAATGAAGCAACAAAAACTGTAAACGACCTTAATCATCGAAAGTTTGATGATAAAGAATAGAATGTTGGAAAAGCTCAGAAAAGTTGGAACTTGAAAACGGATTGAGCTAACCACGAAGGAGACCAAGGACAAATACAAGGACCATACCATATATTCAAAGAATCCAGATAATTCTGGATCCGATGAAACCTTCAACGAATATCTTGCTCCGTACTCATGTTAAAATCTTGCGGAAAAATTCTTTCTCCATCAACCATCGAACTTAGAAATTCCCAAAATATCATCATCAATATCTTCGATATTTCTAAGGATATTTTCATAAATATTCTCGTCCGAAATTATATACCTCTTCATGCTTCCTGTGTATCATTATATTGGAAACATTCAATAGAAAATTTAGTACCGAAAAGTAGGTTATGCGAAACTATGAAGAAAGCCGTGGACAAATCACAAAGAATAAGTTTGACTTTAAAGAATCCAAATGATTCAATATCTGCTAAAGTCTTTAGTGAATATCTTGCTCCTTACTCTAAACCATTGCAGACAATAGTTTCTATCATCCTCTGATTTTAGATATTCTGAGATATTATCGTATCTTTCATTATAAATATCCTCCATATTTCTGGAGATATTTTTATAAATATTCTTATCTGAAATCATTAATCTCTTCGTGCTATCAGTATTACATCATATAGAAACTGTTAGTTTCTATATTCTGTAAACTTTCGAGCTTAAAAATATGAATGTTATTGAAGTAATGTTGGGAATTGATGCATGAGTTAGTATAATATAATGACACTTGATCAACGTGATTATATTACAGTAAGTCATGCTGAGTTTCTAAATGGGACAGGATGATTCACAGATTATAACGTCATCATGTGCCATGTTACATAACTCTTTCATTCTGTTTAACTTCTGAACATATCAAGAAAATATATTCTTGATAGTTCTATTCTCAGTGATTCAGGTAATTTGACAAAACAAATCGTGCTACTACCTTTCTTTTCTACCTTGTATATTATGATAATTCAAAATTCCATAACTATGAATTCTGGACCGTTACTTGCGAAAAGTAAACAAAAGCATGAAGCTCCGAAATAGAAAGGGGGTATAAATCGCAGCAAATAAGAGAGCGCATTAACTGTGGATGAGAATAATTATAGGAGACAGAAGCAGAGACATTGAAATATAAAGGAAGATATAAAACCCAATAACAACATAGAAGTTACAAATCGTGGATATTAATACGAATAGCAATATAAAGATACGGTATAATTAAGAATAGTATCCCCCCAAGGCAATAGTAGAAGTAAACAAATTTTCTGGTAGAAGATTGAAAAGAAGGATGACAGATATATAGATAGGAAAATATCAAGAATCAGAACTGGATGGATCATTTCCACAATATTTTAGAAGTAGGAATAGAGGAAGAAAGTATAGGAATGGTGAAAGTAATGGAACGGAAGACGTTCATTTATAGTGAAAATACCAGACAAAGAAATCAAGGCAGATTTCCGCATTAATTATAGAGATCTTAATTTCCTTACTCACCGAATAATCAAATCTTTTAGATGTCAAAAAATTTTCTTTAAATCCCTTGAATTCCGGAATTCAACCCTAACTCTGTCAAAAGTTAAGATGAATCTTTATTTTCCTATTTCATTCTTGGGTGATAGCTTCATTCGTACTCTTCGAATAATCGAGTTATTTTTATCCATATTACTCAATAATGAGAAAACTCAAATTTATCAACTCATATTCGTCATGAAAACATTTTTATTGTTAGCCATGACCACCTTACTCAAATTTCGGGACGAAATTTCTTTAACGGGTAGGTACTGTGATGACCCGGGAATTTCCGACTAAATTTGTAGTGACCCAAACTTTTCCATGTTTATATATATTAATTGAGATTGATATTTACATGATTAAATGTTTCCAACATGTTAAGCAATCAAACTTGTTAAGACTTGATTAATTGAAATATGTTTCATATAGACAATTGACCACCCAAGTTGACCGGTGATTCACGAATGTTAAAACTTATAAAAACTATACGATGACATATATATGGTTATATATATAGTTAACATGTTTTTATTATAAGTATGTATCTCATTAGGTATTTTAACAATGAGTTATATACATAAAAATGAGACTATTAATTTAAGAAACTCGAAAACGATATATATAACGATTATCGTTATAACAACGTCTTACTAGGTACATATGAATCATATTAAGATATTGATACACTTGGTTAATTATGTTAAATGATAAGTAAATATATTATTAAGTGTATTAACAATGAAATACATATGTAAAAATAAGACTACTAACTTAATGATTTCGAAACGAGACATATATGTAACGATTATCGTTGTAACGACATTTAACTGTATATACATCATACTAAGATATATTATATATCATAATATCATGATAATATAATAATTTAACATCTCATTTGTTATAATAAACAATGGGTTAACAACATTCAACAAGATCGTTAACCTAAAGGTTTCAAAACAACATTTACATGTAACGACTAACGATGACTTAACGACTCAGTTAAAATGTATATACATGTAGTGTTTTAATATGTATTCATACACTTTTGAAAGACTTCAAGACACTTATCAAAATACTTCTACTTAACAAAAATGCTTACAATTACATCCTCGTTCAGTTTCATCAACAATTCTACTTGTATGCACCCGTATTCGTACTCGTACAATACACAGCTTTTAGATGTATGTACTATTGGTATATACACTCCAATGATCAGATCTTAGCAGCCCATGTGAGTCACCTAACACATGTGGGAACCATCATTTGGCAACTAGCATGAAATATCTCATAAAATTACAAAAATATGAGTAATCATTCATGACTTATTTACATGAAAACAAAATTACATATCCTTTATATCTAATCCATACACCAACGACCAAAAACACCTACAAACACTTTCATTCTTCAATTTTCTTCATCTAATTGATCTCTCTCAAGTTCTATCTTCAAGTTCTAAGTGTTCTTCATATATTTTACAAGTTCTAGTTACATAAAATCAAGAATACTTTCAAGTTCGCTAGCTCACTTCCAATCTTGTAAGGTGATCATCCAACCTCAAGAAATCTTTATTTCTTACAGTAGGTTATCATTCTAATACAAGGTAATAATCATATTCAAACTTTGGTTCAATTTCTATAACTATAACAATCTTATTTCAAGTGATGATCTTACTTGAACTTGTTTTCGTGTCATGATTCTGCTTCAAGAACTTCGAGCCATCCAAGGATCCGTTGAAGCTAGATCCATTTTTCTCTTTTCCAGTAGGTTTATCCAAGAAACTTAAGGTAGTAATGATGTTCATAACATCATTCGATTCATACATATAAAGCTATCTTATTCGAAGGTTTAAACTTGTAATCACTAGAACATAGTTTAGTTAATTCTAAACTTGTTCGCAAACAAAAGTTAATCCTTCTAACTTGACTTTTAAAATCAACTAAACACATGTTCTATATCTATATGATATGCTAACTTAATGATTTAAAACCTGGAAACACGAAAAATACCGTAAAACCGGATTTACGCCGTCGTAGTAACACCGCGGGCTGTTTTGGGTTAGTTAATTAAAAACTATGATAAACTTTGATTTAAAATTTGTTATTCTGATAAGATGATTTTTATTATGAACATGAAACTATATCCAAAAATTATGGTTAAACTCAAAGTGGAAGTATGTTTTCTAAAATGGTCATCTAGACGTCGTTCTTTCGACTGAAATGACTACCTTTACAAAAACGACTTGTAACTTATTTTTCCGACTATAAACCTATACTTTTTCTGTTTAGATTCATAAAATAGAGTTCAATATGAAACCATAGCAATTTGATTCACTCAAAACGGATTTAAAATGAAGAAGTTATGGGTAAAACAAGATTGGATAATTTTTCTCATTTTAGCTACGTGAAAATTGGTAACAAATCTATTCCAACCATAACTTAATCAACTTGTATTGTATATTATGTAATCTTGAGATACCATAGACACGTATACAATGTTTCGACCTATCATGTCGACACATCTATATATATTTCGGAACAACCATAGACACTCTATATGTGAATGTTGGAGTTAGCTATACAGGGTTGAGGTTGATTCCAAAATATATATAGTTTGAGTTGTGATCAATACTGAGATACGTATACACTGAGTCGTGGATCGATTCAAGATAATATTTATTGATTTATTTCTGTACATCTAATTGTGGACAACTAGTTGTAGGTTACTAACGAGGACAGCTGACTTAATAAACTTAAAACATCAAAATATATTAAAAGTGTTGTAAATATATTTTGAACATACTTTGATATATATGTATATATTGTTATAGGTTCGTGAATCAACCAGTGGCCAAGTCTTACTTCCCGACGAAGTAAAAATCTGTGAAAGTGAGTTATAGTCCCACTTTTAAAATCTAATATTTTTGGGATGAGAATACATGCAGGTTTTATAAATGATTTACAAAATAGACACAAGTACGTGAAACTACATTCTATGGTTGAATTATCGAAATCGAATATGCCCCTTTTTATTAAGTCTGGTAATCTAAGAATTAGGGAACAGACACCCTAATTGACGCGAATCCTAAAGATAGATCTATCGGGCCTAACAAGCCCCATCCAAAGTACCGGATGCTTTAGTACTTCGAAATTTATATCATATCCGAAGGGTGTCCCGGAATGATGGGGATATTCTTATATATGCATCTTGTTAATGTCGGTTACCAGGTGTTCACCATATGAATGATTTTTATCTCTATGTATGGGATGTGTATTGAAATATGAAATCTTGTGGTCTATTATTATGATTTGATATATATAGGTTAAACCTATAACTCACCAACATTTTTGTTGACGTTTTAAGCATGTTTATTCTCAGGTGATTATTAAGAGCTTCCGCTGTCGCATACTTAAATAAGGACGAGATTTGGAGTCCATGCTTGTATGATATTGTGTAAAAACTGCATTCAAGAAACTTATTTTGTTGTAACATATTTGTATTGTAAACCATTATGTAATGGTCGTGTGTAAACAGGATATTTTAGATTATCATTATTTGATAATCTACGTAAAGCTTTTTAAAACCTTTATCTATGAAATAAAGGTTATGGTTTGTTTTAAAAATGAATGCAGTCTTTGAAAAACGTCTCATATAGAGGTTAAAACCTCGCAACGAAATCAATTAATATGGAACGTTTTTAATCAATAAGAACGGGACATTTCAGTTGGTATCCGAGCGTTGGTCTTAGAGAACCAGAATTTTGCATTAGTGTGTCTTATCGAGTTTGTTAGGATGCATTAGTGAGTCTGGACTTCGACCGTGTTTACTTGAAAAATGATTGCTTAATAAATTTTGTTGGAAACTATATATTTTTAACATGTGAATATTATGTGATATATTAATCTCTTAACGCGTTTGATATTATGTGATAGATGTCTACCTCTAGAACAAGTCCCATTGACTCACCTAATAATAATGAAGAGTCAAATGTAAATTGGAATGATTCGTGGACTGATTCACAAGTTCCCGAAGAGGAACCGGAAGAAGAGTCGGAACCGGAAGAAGAATCGGAACCGGAAGAAGAATCGGAACCGGATGAAGAAATAGAACCGGTGGGGGAAATAATAAAACGGTTAAGTAAAAGAAAATCCTCAACCAACCGACCAAGGTTAATTATGGTCAATGGTGTTTCCGCCAAGGAAGCAAAATATTGGGAGGATTACCAATTCTCCGATGAATCGGATTCCGACGAGAATTCCGATGATGTTATAGAAATTACCCCAACTGAATTTAAAAAGGCAAAAGAAAATAATAAGGGAAAGGGCATAAAAATAGAGAAATCTAATTCCAACCCCGATGAACTTTATATGTATCGTCAACCCCCGAAGTCCTTAAGTTGTAACAATGACCCGGGAACCTCTAAACCACCAGGTTTTTCTAAACCAATGTGGAAAATGACGGCTCATATTAGGGGAACATCATATATCCCTAGAAACTTGGCAAAACGAACCAAAACCGAAAAAGAAGAAACAAGCGAGTCGGAATAAGATAGTTGTATTCGTGTGGTGTAATATATGTAATATAGTGTGCTTATGCTTTATGATATATGTAAAAATTGCTTGTATTAATAAGTATTTTTTTTATGAATCTAACTCTTGTCTATTTTACAGTATAAAAACATAAAATGGATAGACAACCCAATATTTTAAGAGACCTACCCGGAGACATGATTGATAAAATCTTGTCTAGAGTCGGTCAGAATTCTTCGGCACAACTATTTAAGGCGAGATCAGTTTGTAAGACATTCGAAGAACGTTCCAAGAATGCCTTGGTTTATAAAAGGCTTTCGTTCGAAAGATGTGGGATATCACATTGGGAAATCCATAAGTTACGATGTGTTTACTTTGACGCATATATTGCGGGGAACCCAAATGCTATTTTACGCAATGGGTTAAGAAATTATTTTGACTCAATTTATCCGAATATTGGACTTCGTGATTTAGAAAAAGCGGCTAACATGCAACATAAAGAAGCATGTTATGCTTACGGATTAGTAATGTTCGCTTCTCACCAAAGTGAGAACAAGAACATCGGGCTACAACTATTAAACAAAACGTTTCCACAAGTGACGGAGTCGGTAATTGGGGTAAGAAATGAGGTTTTTAGATTGTTACGGGACTGTTGGACATTACGTAACCCTCGTCCCTTTGACGACGTTACAACACACTGTCTTATCAACGGCCATAACGGTTATGTTCCACAAGACCAAGGATGGGAAGTAATCCTAGTAAAACCAGAATGCATGACTTGTTTCTGGACGTATGAATTACGTGTCTTTATTGCCTTTGCTGAACGACTTGTGTACTAGCTAGAATTATCTTCACAACCATCTTGTATCAAATTTATTGTGTGCTATATTTCATGCTATATGTAAAATAAGCGGTATTGTAAGTTTGTAAAATATTGTGTAAAAGTTTGAACGCGAAATATTATTATAATCAGTTTTTCATATAGAATTGTAGTAGTTGAATTGTATATTAGCTACTAAGTATGAACTTAACGGGTAGGTACTACCCGAATTTAAACTTATAAAACGCTAATATGAAGAAAAAGCTTTTATAAATGAGTTCATATTATGCTACGAAATACTATTAACTACTCTTAATATTCTGTATGATTAACTTGTTCCATTTGACTATTTTGAAGGAAATGGCACCGACTACTCGACACACCGTGAATATGAATGAAGAGGAATTCCGTACTTTTCTAGCTTCAAACATAGCCGCAGTACAGGCTGCGCTACATACCAACAATAACCTTGGATCTAGCAGTACAGGAAATCGTGTAGGATGCACCTACAAAGAATTCACTGCCTGCAAACCTTTGGAATTTAATGGAATCGAAGGACCGATCGGATTGAAACGGTGGACCGAGAAGGTCGAATCGGTGTTAGCCATAAGTAAGTGTACTGAAGAGGACAAAGTGAAGTACGCTACGCATACCTTCACAGGTTCTGCGTTAACATGGTGGAATACCTATCTAGAGCAAGTGGGACAAGACGATGCGTACGCACTACCGTGGTCAGCATTCAAGCACTTGATGAACGAGAAGTACCGTCCCAGAACCGAGGTCAATAAGCTCAAGACATAACTTAGAGGGTTACGAACCAAAGGATTTGATATTACCACGTACGAAAGACGATTCACAGAATTGTGCCTATTGTGTCCGGGAGCGTTCGAAGATGAGGAAGAGAAGATCGACGCGTTTGTGAAAGGATTACCGGAAAGAATCCAAGAAGATATAAGTTCACACGAGTCCGCCTCCATACAACAGGCATGTAGAATGGCTCACAAACTAGTGAACCAGATTGAAGAAAGAATTAAAGAACAGACTGCTGAAGAGGCCAATGTGAAGCAAGTCAAAAGAAAGTGGGAGGAAAACGGTGATAAGAATCACCAATACAACAACAACAGCAATTACAACAATAATCGCAACAATTATCCCAACAATCGCAACATCAATCGCAACTACAACAAACGGCCCAACAACAACAACAACAACAACAACAACAGCAACTACAACAATCATCCCAACAACAATAATAACCGCAACAACAACAACAATCAGAAGAAGCTATGCCAAAGGTGTGAAAAGTATCACTCGGGGTTCTGCACCAAATTTTGCAACAAGTGTAAAAGAAATGGTCATAGAGCGGCGAAGTGTGAGGTCTACGGACCAGGGGTTAATAGAACGAAAGGAACAAATGGTGTCGGAACGAGTAATGGCGGAGCAAGTAGTGTCTGAGCAAGTTATGCCAATGTAGTTTGTTATAAATGTGGAAAACCGGGCCACATTATTAGAAATTGCCCGAACCAGGAGAACACGAATGGACAAGGCCGAAGAGTTTTCAATATTAATGCGGCAGAGGCACAGGAAGACCCGGAGCTTGTTACGGGTAAGTTTCTTATTGACAATAAATCTGCTTACGTTTTATTTGATTCGGGTGCGGATAGAAGCTATATGAGTAGAGATTTTTGTGCTAAATTAAGTTGTCCATTGACGCCTTTGGATAGTAAATTTTTACTCGAATTAGCAAATGGTAAATTAATTTCAGCAGATAATATATGTCGGAATCGAGAAATTAAACTGGTTAGCGAAACATTTAAGATTGATTTGATACCAGTAGAGTTAGGGAGTTTTGATGTGATAATCGGTATGGACTGGTTGAAAGAAGTTAAAGCAGAGATCGTTTGTTACAAAAATGCAATTCGCATTATACGCGAAAAAGGAAAACCCTTAATGGTGTACGGAGAAAAGGGCAACACGAAGCTGTAGCGACCCGACCAAATCATGTTTGACGGCGCCGTCTACTTAGGTCCCATTACGTGGTCATAAGTCTTTAAACAACGTTTGACCAAAAGATATGTCGCATTCATTTCAAATGTAAAGATTGTTCAAAGTTTACGAGAATAGTTCCACCACAAGTTACGTTACAAAGTTATAAGTACAAATGAAACTTATGCGACATAATTTAAAAGTAGCCAAAAGACGCTCCATGTATGCATATATACTCGACATCCAATGCAAGTATCAAAATAATGAGCGGAAGCATGTATCATGTATCGTTCAAGGACCTGAGAAAAACCTAGAAATCTGTCAACGAAAACGTTGGTGAAATCATAGGTTTAAGTAAGTAAGTACAAGTGAACCACAAGATTTGCATCAATGAAATAATAGTAATACATTCCAAAAGTTTGTTTCACGAGCACCCAATTATCAATGCTTAACATTCCTACCATAGAACCCCATCACTTAGTGCTAGAACATACACTGTTTCTCGAAAATATATTTCATTCGTAAACAGTAGCGAACCGTTTGAATGAGGGTTTGTCAAACCCATATGGATCCATACAACATAAGTTCTCGCTTACACCCGGCAAGTGTAACTAATGATAATCGAATTGAGGATTTTGTTCTAAACTCGTATGTAGAATGTTTGTTTTCCTGTACTTGTGTTCACTTAGTAAAGAAATGTTTATGTTTTCTCATCCCAAATTTAAGTTCAAAAAGAGTAAAAGTGGGACTATGATCTCACCAACGTTTTCGTTGACAAATTTCTATGTTTTTCTCAGGTCCTTGAACGATACATGATACATGCTTCCGCTCATTATTTTGATACTTGCATTGGATGTCGAGTATATATGCATACATGGAGCGTCTTTTGGCTACTTTTAAATTGTGTCGCATAAGTTTCATTTGTACTTATAACTTTGTAACGTAACTTGTGGTGGAACTATTCTCGTAAACTTTGAACAATCTTTACATTTGAAATGAATGCGACATATCTTTTGGTCAAACGTTGTTTAAAGACTTATGACCACGTAATGGGACCTAAGTAGACGGCGCCGTCAAACATGATTTGGTCGGGTCGCTACAGATGGTATCAGAGCGTTGGTTGTAGGGATTTAGAGTTCATTGGTGTCGACCCCGAGTCATAGGGTACATTGGTGAGTCTAGACTACAACCGGCATATAGACTTGAAGTAGGAATTACTTGACTACTTGTGCATTTATACTCGAACGCTTCTACTCATATCTACTCTTAGTTCATCTTAATCTCATGTTGTTTAATTTGATTGACACGCCACCTTGACTATATGAAATGATGTCGAATGCACATATGAATCAGGGTAATATAATTTCCGGGATTATATTACGGTGACTCATATGAACGTTCCGACATTATGACATAAAGAATTTAAGGTGATTCGAGGAAAAACTTCTCTTTATCTTTATTCTATATCACGGTTAGTATTATTGAGAATACTAATCAATGATATTCTTGTGTCTTGAAGGAACAATGGCTCCTCGTCGTGTACGCCGCAATGAAACTCCCGAACAAGCTCTCGAACGGATGATAGCTACCGCCGTAGATGCGGCCATGGCCGGTCACTCATCCAACAACAATAATAATAACAACCACAACAACAACAACAACAACAACAACAATGGAGCCGGTAACTCAAACGAAGGATGCTCCTATAAAGCTTTCATGGGGTGCAAACCTCACACTTTTGATGGAACCGGGGGACCGGTCGTGCTCACCCGATGGTTTGAGCAAACGGAAGCCGTCTTTAGCATAAGCGGTTGTCGGGACCAAGACAAGGTCAAATACTCCACTCACACCTTCGCCGGTGTCGCTCTTACATGGTGGAATACTTATGTACAATCGGTGGGTACCGATGAAGCTCACGCCCTCTCTTGGGCCGACTTGAGGGAAAAGTTGATTGTCGAATATTTCCCTCGTGAAGAAACCCGAAGGCTCGAACAAGAGCTAAGAACTTTAAAGGCGACCGGAAATGATCTCAAGGCTTATAATCAACGATTTTCCGAACTTGAAATGTCCCGTTCTTATTGATTAAAAACGTTCCATATTAATTGATTTCGTTGCGAGGTTTTGACCTCTATATGAGACATTTTTCAAAGACTGTATTCATTTTTAAAACAAACCATAACCTTTATTTCATAGATAAAGGTTTTAAAAAGCTTTACGTAGATTATCAAATAATGATAATCTAAAATATCCTGTTTACACACGACCATTACATAATGGTTTACAATACAAATATGTTACAACAAAATAAGTTTCTTGAATGCAGTTTTTACACAATATCATACAAGCATGGACTCCAAATCTCGTCCTTATTTAAGTATGCGACAGCGGAAGCTCTTAATAATCACCTGAGAATAAACATGCTTAAAACGTCAACAAAAATGTTGGTGAGTTATAGGTTTAACCTATATATCAAATCATAATAATAGACCACAAGATTTCATATTTCAATACACATCCCATACATAGAGATAAAAATCATTCATATGGTGAACACCTGGTAACCGACATTAACAAGATGCATATATAAGAATATCCCCATCATTCCGGGACACCCTTCGGATATGATATAAATTTCGAAGTACTAAAGCATCCGGTACTTTGGATGGGGTTTGTTAGGCCCAATAGATCTATCTTTAGGATTCGCGTCAATTAGGGTGTCTGTTCCCTAATTCTTAGATTACCAGACTTAATAAAAAGGGGCATATTCGATTTCGATAATTCAACCATAGAATGTAGTTTCACGTACTTGTGTCTATTTTGTAAATCATTTATAAAACCTGCATGTATTCTCATCCCAAAAATATTAGATTTTAAAAGTGGGACTATAACTCACTTTCACAGATTTTTACTTCGTCGGGAAGTAAGACTTGGCCACTGGTTGATTCACGAACCTATAACAATATATACATATATATCAAAGTATGTTCAAAATATATTTACAACACTTTTAATATATTTTGATGTTTTAAGTTTATTAAGTCAGCTGTCCTCGTTAGTAACCTACAACTAGTTGTCCACAGTTAGATGTACAGAAATAAATCGATAAATATTATCTTGAATCAATCCACGACCCAGTGTATACGTATCTCAGTATTGATCACAACTCAAACTATATATATTTTGGAATCAACCTCAACCCTGTATAGCTAACTCCAACATTCACATATAGAGTGTCTATGGTTGTTCCGAAATATATATAGATGTGTCGACATGATAGGTCGAAACATTGTATACGTGTCTATGGTATCTCAAGATTACATAATATACAATACAAGTTGATTAAGTTATGGTTGGAATAGATTTGTTACAAATTTTCACGTAGCTAAAATGAGAAAAATTATCCAATCTTGTTTTACCCATAACTTCTTCATTTTAAATCCGTTTTGAGTGAATCAAATTGCTATGGTTTCATATTGAACTCTATTTTATGAATCTAAACAGAAAAACTATAGGTTTATAGTCGGAAAAGTAAGTTACAAGTCGTTTTTGTAAAGGTAGTCATTTCAGTCGAAAGAACGACGTCTAGATGACCATTTTAGAAAACATACTTCCACTTTGAGTTTAACCATAATTTTTGGATATAGTTTCATGTTCATAATAAAAATAATTTTCTCAGAATAACAACTTTTAAATCAAAGTTTATCATAGTTTTTAATTAACTAACCCAAAACAGCCCGCGGTGTTACTACGACGGCGTAAATCCGGTTTTACGGTGTTTTTCGTGTCTCCAGGTTTTAAATCATTAAGTTAGCATATTATATAGATATAGAACATGTATTTAGTTGATTTTAAAAGTCAAGTTAGAAGGATTAACTTTTGTTTGCGAACAAGTTTAGAATTAACTAAACTATGTTCTAGTGATTACAAGTTTAAACCTTCGAATAAGATAGCTTTATATGTATGAATTGAATGATGTTATGAACATCATTACTACCTTAAGTTCCTTGGATAAACCTACTGGAAAAGTGAAAAATGGATCTAGCTTCAACGGATCCTTGGATGGCTCGAAGTTCTTGAAGCAGAATCATGACACGAAAACAAGTTCAAGTAAGATCATCACTTGAAATAAGATTGTTGTAGTTATAGAAATTGAACCAAAGTTTGAATATGATTATTACCTTGTATTAGAATGATAACCTACTGTAAGAAACAAAAGATTTCTTGAGGTTGGATGATCACCTTACAAGATTGGAAGTGAGCTAGCAAACTTGAAAGTATTCTTGATTTTATTTAACTAGAACTTGTAGAATATATGAAGAACACTTAGAACTTGAAGATAGAACTTGAGAGAGATCAATTAGATGAAGAAAATTGAAGAATGAAAGTGTTTGTAGGTGTTTTTGGTCGTTGGTGTATGGATTAGATATAAAGGATATGTAATTTTGTTTTCATGTAAATAAGTCATGAATGATTACTCATATTTTTGTAATTTTATGAGATATTTCATGCTAGTTGCCAAATGATGGTTCCCACATGTGTTAGGTGACTCACATGGACTTCTAAGAGCTGATCATTGGAGTGTATATACCAATAGTACATACATCTAAAAGCTGTGTATTGTACGAGTACGAATACGGGTGCATACGAGTAGAATTGTTGATGAAACTGAACGAGGATGTAATTGTAAGCATTTTTGTTAAGTAGAAGTATTTTGATAAGTGTATTGAAGTCTTTAAAAAGTGTATAAATACATATTAAAACACTACATGTATATACATTTTAACTGAGTCGTTAAGTCATCGTTAGTCGTTACATGTAAGTGTTGTTTTGAAACCTTTAGGTTAACGATCTTGTTAAATGTTGTTAACCCAATGTTTATAATATCAAATGAGATTTTAAATTATTATATTATCATGATATTATCATGTATGAATATCTCTTAATATGATATATATACATTAAATGTCTTTACAACGATAATCGTTACATATATGTCTCGTTTAAAAATCATTAAGTTAGTAGTCTTGTTTTTACATATGTAGTTCATTGTTAATATACTTAATGATATGTTTACTTATCATAGTATCATGTTAACTATATATATATCCATATATATGTCATCATATAGTTTTTACAAGTTTTAACGTTCGTGAATCACCGGTCAACTTGGGTGGTCAATTGTCTATATGAAACATATTTCAATTAATCAAGTCTTAACAAGTTTGATTGCTTAACATGTTGGAAACATTTAATCATGTAAATATCAATCTCAATTAATATATATAAACATGGAAAAGTTCGGGTCACTACAGTACCTACCCGTTAAATAAATTTCGTCCCGAAATTTTAAACAGTTGAAGGTGTTGACGAATCTTCTAGAAATAGATGCGGGTATTTCTTCTTCATCTGATCTTCACGCTCCCAGGTGAACCCGGGTCCTCTACGAGCATTCCATCGAACCTTAACAATTGGTATCTTGTTTTGCTTAAGTCTTTTAACCTCACGATCCATTATTTCGACGGGTTCTTCGATGAATTGAAGTTTTTCGTTGATTTGGATTTCATCTAACGGAATAGTGAGATCTTCTTTAGCAAAACATTTCTTCAAATTCGAGACGTGGAAAGTGTTATGTATAGCCGCGAGTTGTTGAGGTAACTCAAGTCGGTAAGCTACTGGTCCGACACGATCAATAATCTTGAATGGTCCAATATACCTTGGATTTAATTTCCCTCGTTTACCAAATCGAACAACGCCTTTCCAAGGTGCAACTTTAAGCATGACCATCTCTCCAATTTCAAATTCTATATCTTTTCTTTTAATGTCAGCGTAGCTCTTTTGTCGACTTTGGGCGGTTTTCAACCGTTGTTGAATTTGGATGATCTTCTCGGTAGTTTCTTGTATAATCTCCGGACCCGTAATCTGTCTATCCCCCACTTCACTCCAACAAATCGGAGACCTGCACTTTCTACCATAAAGTGCTTCAAACGGCGCCATCTCAATGCTTGAATGGTAGCTGTTGTTGTAGGAAAATTCTGCTAACGGTAGATGTCGATCCCAACTGTTTCCGAAATCAATAACACATGCTCGTAGCATGTCTTCAAGCATTTGTATCGTCCTTTTGCTCTGCCCATCAGTTTGTGGGTGATAAGCAGTACTCATGTCTAGACGAGTTCCTAATGCTTGCTGTAATGTCTGCCAGAATCTTGAAATAAATCTACCATCCCGATCAGAGATAATAGAGATTGGTATTCCATGTCTGGAGACGACTTCCTTCAAATACAGTCGTGCTAACTTCTCCATCTTGTCATCTTCTCTTATTGGCAGGAAGTGTGCTGATTTGGTGAGACGATCAACTATTACCCAAATAGTATCAAAACCACTTGCAGTCCTTGGCAATTTAGTGATGAAATCCATGGTAATGTTTTCCCATTTCCATTCCGGGATTTCGGGTTGTTGAAGTAGACCTGATGGTTTCTGATGCTCAGCTTTGACCTTAGAACACGTCAAACATTCTCCTACATATTTAGCAACATCGGCTTTCATACCCGGCCACCAAAAATGTTTCTTGAGATCCTTGTACATCTTCCCCGTTCCAGGATGTATTGAGTATCTGGTTTTATGAGCTTCTCTAAGTACCATTTCTCTCATATCTCCAAATTTTGGTACCCAAATCCTTTCAGCCCTATACCGGGTTCCGTCTTCCCGAATATTAAGATGCTTCTCCGATCCCTTGGGTATTTCATCCTTTAAATTTCCCTCTTTTAAAACTCCTTGTTGCGCCTCCTTTATTTGAGTAGTAAGGTTATTATGAATCATTATATTCATAGATTTTACTCGAATGGGTTCTCTGTCCTTCCTGCTCAAGGCATCGGCTACCACATTTGCCTTCCCCGGGTGGTAACGAATCTCAAAGTCGTAATCATTCAACAATTCAATCCACCTACGCTGCCTCATATTCAGTTGTTTCTGATTAAATATGTGTTGAAGACTTTTGTGGTCGGTATATATAATACTTTTGACCCCATATAAGTAGTGCCTCCAAGTCTTTAATGCAAAAACAACCTTGCCTAATTCCAAATCATGCGTCGTATAGTTTTGTTCGTGAATCTTCAATTGTCTAGACGCATAAGCAATCACCTTCGTTCGTTGCATTAATACACAACCGAGACCTTGCTTTGATGCGTCACAATAAATCACAAAATC
Organism: Rutidosis leptorrhynchoides; assembly: GCF_046630445.1. Classification (NCBI taxonomy): domain Eukaryota; kingdom Viridiplantae; phylum Streptophyta; class Magnoliopsida; order Asterales; family Asteraceae; genus Rutidosis; species Rutidosis leptorrhynchoides. Next base: position 111,814,182 of record NC_092334.1, read on the forward strand.
ATCATTCCCTTCAGGTAATGACAATATAGGTGCCGTAGTTAGCTTTTTCTTCAATAACTGAAACGCTTTCTCTTGTTCATCATTCCATTCAAATTTCTTCCCTTTATGCGTTAATGCAGTCAAGGGTTTTGCTATTCTGGAAAAGTCTTGGATGAACCTTCTGTAGTAACCAGCTAGTCCTAAAAACTGGCGTATGTGTTTCGGAGTTTTCGGGGTTTCCCACTTTTCAACAGTTTCTATCTTTGCCGGATCCACCTTAATACCTTCTTTGTTCACTATGTGACTTAGGAATTGAATTTCTTCCAACCAAAATGCACACTTTGAAAACTTAGCGTACAATTCTTCCTTCCTCAATACTTCTAACACCTTTCTCAAATGTTCACCGTGTTCTTGGTCATTCTTTGAGTAAATAAGTATGTCATCAATGAAAACAATGACAAACTTGTCAAGGTATGGTCCACACACTCGGTTCATAAGGTCCATGAACATAGCTGGTGCATTAGTTAAACCAAACGGCATGACCATAAACTCGTAATGACCGTAACGTGTTCTGAAAGCAGTCTTTGGAATATCATCTTCTTTCACCCGCATTTGATGATACCCGGAACGTAAGTCAATCTTTGAATAAACAGACGAGCCTTGTAGTTGATCAAATAAGTCGTCGATTCTCGGTAGTGGGTAGCGGTTCTTGATGGTAAGTTTGTTTAACTCTCGGTAGTCGATACACAACCTGAATGTACCATCTTTCTTCTTGACAAACAAAACAGGAGCTCCCCACGGTGATGTGCTTGGTCGAATGAAACCACGCTCTAAAAGTTCTTGTAATTGGCTTTGCAGTTCTTTCATCTCGCTGGGTGCGAGTCTGTAAGGAGCACGAGCTATTGGTGCAGCTCCTGGTACAAGATCTATTTGAAATTCAACGGATCGATGTGGGGGTAATCCCGGTAATTCTTTCGGAAATACATCGGGAAATTCTTTTGCAATGGGAACATCATTGATGCTCTTTTCTTCAGTTTGTACTTTCTCGACGTGTGCTAGAACAGCATAGCAACCTTTTCTTATTAGTTTTTGTGCCTTCAAATTACTAATAAGATGTAGCTTCGTGTTGCCCTTTTCTCCGTACACCATTAAGGGTTTTCCTTTTTCTCGTATAATGCGAATTGCATTTTTGTAATAAACGATCTCTGCTTTCACTTCTTTCAACCAGTCCATACCGATTATCACATCAAAACTCCCTAACTCTACTGGTATCAAATCAATCTTAAATGTTTCGCTAACCAGTTTAATTTCTCGATTCCGACATATATTATCTGCTGAAATTAATTTACCATTTGCTAATTCGAGTAAAAATTTACTATCCAAAGGCGTCAATGGACAACTTAATTTAGCACAAAAATCTCTACTCATATAGCTTCTATCCGCACCCGAATCAAATAAAACGTAAGCAGATTTATTGTCAATAAGAAACGTACCCGTAACAAGCTCCGGGTCTTCCTGTGCCTCTACCGCATTAATATTGAAAACTCTTCCGCGGCCTTGTCCATTCGTGTTCTCCTGGTTCGGGCAATTTCTAATAATGTGGCCCGGTTTTCCACATTTATAACAAACTACATTGGCATAACTTGCTCTGACACTACTTGCTCCGCCATTACTCGTTCTGACACCATTTGTTCCTTTCGTTCTGTTAACCCCTGGTCCTTAGACCTCACACTTCGCCGCGCTATGACCATTTCTTTTACACTTGTTGCAAAATTTGGTGCAGAACCCCGAGTGATACTTTTCACACCTTTGGCATAGCTGCTTCTGATTGTTGTTGTTGTTGCGGTTATTATTGTTGTTGGGATGATTGTTGTAGCTGTTGTTGTTGTTGTTGTTGTTGTTGTTGTTGTTGGGCCGTTTGTTGTAGTTGCGACTGATGTTGCGATTGTTGGGATAATTGTTGCGATTATTGTTGTAATTACTGTTGTTGTTGTATTGGTGATTCTTATCACCGTTTTCCTCCCACTTTCTTTTGACTTGCTTCACATTGGCCTCTTCAGCAGTCTGTTCTTTAATTCTTTCTTCAATCTGGTTCACTAGTTTGTGAGCCATTCTACATGCCTGTTGTATGGAGGCGGGCTCGTGTGAACTTATATCTTCTTGGATTCTTTCCGGTAATCCTTTCACAAACGCGTCGATCTTCTCTTCCTCATCTTCGAATGCTCCCGGACACAATAGGCACAATTATGTGAATCGTATTTCGTACGTGGTAATATCAAATCCTTGGGTTCGTAACCCTCTAAGTTCTGTCTTGAGCTTATTGACCTCGGTTCTGGGACGGTACTTCTCGTTCATCAAGTGCTTGAATGCTGACCACGGTAGTGCGTACGCATCGTCTTGTCCCACTTGCTCTAGATAGGTATTCCACCATGTTAACGCAGAACCTGTGAAGGTATGCGTAGCGTACTTCACTTTGTCCTCTTCAGTACACTTACTTATGGCAAACACCGATTCAACCTTCTCGGTCCACCGTTTCAATCCGATCGGTCCTTCGGTTCCATCAAATTCCAAAGGTTTGCAGGCAGTGAATTCTTTGTAGGTGCATCCTACACGATTTCCTGTACTGCTAGATCCAAGGTTATTGTTGGTATGTAGCGCAGCCTGTACTGCGGCTATGTTTGAAGCTAGAAAAGTACGGAATTCCTCTTCATTCATATTCACGGTGTGTCGAGTAGTCGGTGCCATTTCCTTCAAAATAGTTAAATGGAACAAGTTAATCATACAGAATATTAAGAGTAGTTAATAGTATTTTGTAGCATAATATGAACTCATTTATAAAAGCTTTTTCTTCATATTAGCGTTTTATAAGTTTAAATTCGGGTAGTACCTACCCGTTAAGTTCATACTTAGTAGCTAATATACAATTCAACTACTACAATTCTATATAAAAAACTGATTATAATAATATTTCGCGTTCAAACTTTTATACAATATTTTACAAACTTACAATACCGCTTATTTTACATAAAGCATGAAATATAGCACACAATAACTTTGATACAAGATAGTTGTGAAGATAATTCTAGCTAGTACACAAGTCGTTCAGCAAAGGCAATAAAGACACGTAATTCATACGTCCAGAAACAAGTCATGCATTCTGGTTTTACTAGGACTACTTCCCATCCTTGGTCTTGTGGAACATAACCGTTATGGCCATTGATAAGACAGCGTGTTGTAACGTCGTCAAAGGGACGAGGGTTACGTAATGTCCAACAGTCCCGTAACAATCTAAAAACCTCATTTCTTACCCCAATTACCGACTCCGTCACTTGTGGAAACGTTTTGTTTAATAGTTGTAGCCCGATGTTCTTGTTCTCACTTTGGTGAGAAGTGAACATTACTAATCCGTAAGCATAACATGCTTCTTTATGTTGCATGTTAGCCGCTTTTTCTAAATCACGAAGTCCAATATTCGGATATATTGAGTCAAAATAATTTCTTAACCCGTTGCGTAAAATAGCATTTGGGTTCCCCGCAATATATGCGTCAAAGTAAACACATCGTAACTTATGGGTTTCCCAATGTGATATCCCCCATCTTTCAAATGAAAGTCTCTTATAAACCAAGACATTCTTGGAACGTTCTTCGAATGTCTTACAAACTGATCTCGCCTTAAATAGTTGTGCCGAAGAATTCTGACCGACTTTAGACAAGATTTCATCAATCATGTCTCCGGGTAGGTCTCTTAAAATATTGGGTTGTCTATCCATTTTGTGTTTTTATACTGTAAAATAGACAAGAGTTAGATTCATAAAAAAAATACTTATTAATACAAGCAATTTTTACATATATCATAAAGCATAAGCACACTATATTACATATATTACACCACACGAATACAACTATCTTATTCCGACTTGCTTGTTTCTTCTTCTTCGGTTTTGGTTCGTTTTGCCAAGTTTCTAGGGATATATGATGTTCCCCTAATACGAGCCGTCGTTATCCACATTGGTTTAGAAAAACCTGGTGGTTTAGAGGATCCCGGGTCATTGTTACAACTTAAGGACTTCGGGGGTTGACGATACATATAAAGTTCATCGGGGTTGGAATTAGATTTCTCTATTTTTATGCCCTTTCCCTTATTATTTTCTTTTGCCTTTTTAAATTCAGTTGGGGTAATTTCTATAACATCATCGGAATTCTCGTCAGAATCCGATTCATCGGAGAATTGGTAATCCTCCCAATATTTTGCTTCCTTGGCGGAAACACCATTGACCATAATTAACCTTGGTCGGTTGGTTGAGTATTTTCTTTTACTTAACCGTTTTATTATTTCCCCCACCGGTTCTACTTCTTCATCCGGTTCCGATTCTTCTTCCGGTTCCGATTCTTCTTCCGGTTCCGACTCTTCTTCCGGTTCCTCTTCAGGAACTTGTGAATCAGTCCACGAATCATTCCAATTTACATTTGACTCTTCATTATTATTAGGTGAGTCAATGGGACTTGTTCTAGAGGTAGACATCTATCACATAATATCAAACGCGTTAAGAGATTAATATATCACATAATATTCACATGTTAAAAATATATAGTTTCCAACAAAATTTGTTAAGCAATCATTTTTCAAGTAAACACGGTCGAAGTCCAGACTTACTAATGCATCCTAACAAACTCGATAAGACACACTAATGCAAAATTCTGGTTCTCTAAGACCAACGCTCTGATACCAACTGAAATGTCCCGTTCTTATTGATTAAAAACGTTCCATATTAATTGATTTCGTTGCGAGGTTTTGACCTCTATATGAGACATTTTTCAAAGACTGCATTCATTTTTAAAACAAACCATAACCTTTATTTCATAGATAAAGGTTTTAAAAAGCTTTACGTAGATTATCAAATAATGATAATCTAAAATATCATGTTTACACACGACCATTACATAATAGTTTACAATACAAATATGTTACAACAAAATAAGTTTTTTGAATGCAGTTTTTACACAATATCATACAAGCATGGACTCCAAATCTCGTCCTTATTTAAGTATGCGACAGCGGAAGCTCTTAATAATCACCTGAGAATAAACATGCTTAAAACGTCAACAAAAATGTTGGTGAGTTATAGGTTTAACCTATATATCAAATCATAATAATAGACCACAAGATTTCATATTTCAATACACATCCCGTACATAGAGATAAAAATCATTCATATGGTGAACACCTGGTAACCGACATTAACAAGATGCATATATAAGAATATCCCCATCATTCCGGGACACCCTTCGGATATGATATAAATTTCGAAGTACTAAAGCATCTGGTACTTTGGATGGGGTTTGTTAGGCCCAATAGATCTATCTTTAGGATTCGCGTCAATTAGGGTGTCTGTTCCCTAATTCTTAGATTACCAGACTTAATAAAAAGGGGCATATTCAATTTCGATAATTCAACCATAGAATGTAGTTTCACGTACTTGTGTCTATTTTGTAAATCATTTATAAAACCTGCATGTATTCTCATCCCAAAAATATTAGATTTTAAAAGTGGGACTATAACTCACTTTCACAGATTTTTACTTCGTCGGGAAGTAAGACTTGGCCACTGGTTGATTCACGAACCTATAACAATATATACATATATATCAAAGTATGTTCAAAATATATTTACAACACTTTTAATATATTTTGATGTTTTAAGTTTATTAAGTCAGCTGTCCTCGTTAGTAACCTACAACTAGTTGTCCACAGTTAGATGTACAGAAATAAATCGATAAATATTATCTTGAATCAATCCACGACCCAGTGTATACGTATTTCAGTATTGATCACAACTCAAACTATATATATTTTGGAATCAACCTCAACCCTGTATAGCTAACTCCAACATTCACATATAGAGTGTCTATGGTTGTTCCGAAATATATATAGATGTGTCGACATGATAGGTCGAAACATTGTATACGTGTCTATGGTATCTCAAGATTACATAATATACAATACAAGTTGATTAAGTTATGGTTGGAATAGATTTGTTACAAATTTTCACGTAGCTAAAATGAGAAAAATTATCCAATCTTGTTTTACCCATAACTTCTTCATTTTAAATCCGTTTTGAGTGAATCAAATTGCTATGGTTTCATATTGAACTCTATTTTATGAATCTAAACAGAAAAAGTATAGGTTTATAGTCGGAAAAATAAGTTACAAGTCGTTTTTGTAAAGGTAGTAATTTCAGTCGAAAGAACGACGTCTAGATGACCATTTTAGAAAACATACTTCCACTTTGAGTTTAACCATAATTTTTGGATATAGTTTCATGTTCATAATAAAAATCATTTTCTCAGAATAACAACTTTTAAATCAAAGTTTATCATAGTTTTTAATTAACTAACCCAAAACAGCCCGCGGTGTTACTACGACGGCGTAAATCCGGTTTTACGGTGTTTTTCGTGTCTCCAGGTTTTAAATCATTAAGTTAGCATATCATATAGATATAGAACATGTATTTAGTTGATTTTAAAAGTCAAGTTAGAAGGATTAACTTTTGTTTGCGAACAAGTTTAGAATTAACTAAACTATGTTCTAGTGATTACAAGTTTAAACCTTCGAATAAGATAGCTTTATATGTATGAATTGAATGATGTTATGAACATCATTACTACCTTAAGTTCCTTGGATAAACCTACTGGAAAAGTGAAAAATGGATCTAGCTTCAACGGATCCTTGGATGGCTCGAAGTTCTTGAAGCAGAATCATGACACGAAAACAAGTTCAAGTAAGATCATCACTTGAAATAAGATTGTTGTAGTTATAGAAATTGAACCAAAGTTTGAATATGATTATTACCTTGTATTAGAATGATAACCTACTGTAAGAAACAAAAGATTTCTTGAGGTTGGATGATCACCTTACAAGATTGGAAGTGAGCTAGCAAACTTGAAAGTATTCTTGATTTTATGTAACTAGAACTTGTAGAATATATGAAGAACACTTAGAACTTGAAGATAGAACTTGAGAGAGATCAATTAGATGAAGAAAATTGAAGAATGAAAGTGTTTGTAGGTGTTTTTGGTCGTTGGTGTATGGATTAGATATAAAGGATATGTAATTTTGTTTTCATGTAAATAAGTCATGAATGATTACTCATATTTTTGTAATTTTATGAGATATTTCATGCTAGTTGCCAAATGATGGTTCCCACATGTGTTAGGTGACTCACATGGACTGCTAAGAGCTGATCATTGGAGTGTATATACCAATAGTACATACATCTAAAAGCTGTGTATTGTACGAGTACGAATACGGGTGCATACGAGTAGAATTGTTGATGAAACTGAACGAGGATGTAATTGTAAGCATTTTTGTTAAGTAGAAGTATTTTGATAAGTGTATTGAAGTCTTTCAAAAGTGTATAAATACATATTAAAACACTACATGTATATACATTTTAACTGAGTCGTTAAGTCATCGTTAGTCGTTACATGTAAGTGTTGTTTTGAAACCTTTAGGTTAACGATCTTGTTAAATGTTGTTAACCCAATGTTTATAATATCAAATGAGATTTTAAATTATTATATTATCATGATATTATCATGTATGAATATCTCTTAATATGATATATATACATTAAATGTCTTTACAACGATAATCGTTACATATATGTCTCGTTTAAAAATCATTAAGTTAGTAGTCTTGTTTTTACATATGTAGTTCATTGTTAATATACTTAATGATATGTTTACTTATCATAGTATCATGTTAACTATATATATATCCATATATATGTCATCATATAGTTTTTACAAGTTTTAACGTTCGTGAATCACCGGTCAACTTGGGTGGTCAATTGTCTATATGAAACATATTTCAATTAATCAAGTCTTAACAAGTTTGATTGCTTAACATGTTGGAAACATTTAATCATGTAAATATCAATCTCAATTAATATATATAAACATGGAAAAGTTCGGGTCACTACAGAACTAGCCTTGATGTGCCCAAATCTTGTGAACCCCGAAGCTTTAAGGGTTGAACTTTACATGGATGGTCTTCCAAAGAGCATCAAACACGGAGTAATGTCATCCAAACCCCCTAATCATCAAGAAGCTTTGAACATAGCCCGCAAATTGATAGAGACAGTGGACGAAATCGTAGTACCGGCACCTAAAGCCGAGGACAAGTCGGGTAACAACAAAAGAAAATGGGAAGCTCCCCAATCAAGCAACAACAACTTTGCCAAGAAATCTTTCACCTCCGACGGCAAGAAGGGTTATGCCGGAATTCTACCTCTTTGCAACAAATGCAACAAACATCACTTTGGCGAATGTAGTAAGCTAATTTGCCATCGGTGCCAAGGAATTGGTCATAAGGCCAACGATTGAAAAAGTGCCACTCCCGTCGCTCGAAAGTGGCCCAATGCACCAAAGACGGGCACTTGTTACGAATGTGGCCAAACGGGCCATTATAGAAATGCATGCCCGAAGAGGAAAGATAACCTCAATATGCGCGGCCGAGCTTTCAACATCAACACCGAGGAAGCCCGGGATGACACTGAACTAGTCACGGGTACGTTTCTTCTCAACAATTCTTATGTCTCTTGCTTATTCGATTCGGGTGCCGATAAATGCTTTGTATCCAAGACTTTGACTCATTCTTTTAGCACTCCACCTCTTCCATTAGATACCACTTATACCATTGAAGTGGCTAACGGGAAACTATTAAGTGCCGACACATATTACCGGGGGTGTACGTTAAACATTTTGGGTAAGGAATTTGAAATTGACTTGATACCCATGGAACTAGGAAGCTTTGATGTAATAATCGGTATGAATTGGTTAGTCAAAATGAAATCTCACATCCTTTGTGATCTTAACGCAATCCGAATTCCTATCGAGAATGGTGAACCTTTGATTGTTTATGGCGATAAGAGTTGCACCAGACTCAACCTCGTTTCGTGCCTTAAAGTTAGAAAACTACTCCGTAAGGGTTGTTTTGCGATCCTTGCCCACGTTAAGAAAGTCGAGTCCGATGAGAAGCATATCGATGATGTGCCAATTGTTAGTGACTTTTCCGATGTATTTCCTGACGAATTGCCGGGTCTTCCACCTCATCGACCGGTTGAATTCCAAATCGATCTTATTCCGAGAGCCGCACCCATAGCACGTGCACCGTATAGACTTGCTCCATCCGAAATGCAAGAATTGCAAAGTCAAATCCAAGAACTACTTGACCGTGGTTTTATCCAACCTAGCCATTCACCTTGGGGCGCTCCGATTTTGTTTGTTAAAAAGAAAGACGGATCCCTACGAATGTGCATTGATTATCGTGAACTAAATAAATTGACGGTTAAGAACCGATATCCTCTTCCTCGCATCGATGACCTCTTTGATCAACTACAAGGGTCTTGTGTATATTCGAAAATCGATCTCCGCTCGGGTTATCATCAATTAAGGGTTAAGGGGGAAGATGTCTCCAAAACCGCTTTCCGGACTCGTTATGGTAGTTATGAATTCCTCGTCATGCCATTTGGTCTCACTAACGCACCGGCGGTGTTCATGGATCTTATGAACCGCGTGTGCAAACCGTATCTCGATAAATTCGTTATTGTGTTCATCGATGATATATTGATCTATTCTAAAAATGAAGAAGAGCACGAACAACATCTCCGACTTGTGCTTGAACTCTTGAGACAAGAACGACTTTATGCCAAATTCTCCAAGTGTGAATTTTGGTTGAAGGAAGTTCAATTTCTTGGTCATGTTGTAAGTGATCAAGGTATTAAAGTCGATCCCACGAAGATCGAAGCCATTAGTAAATGGGAGACTCCTACTACTCCTACTCACATTCGTCAATTCTTGGGTCTCGCCGGGTACTATCGTAGATTCATCGAAAACTTCTCTTTGGTTGCACGTCCTCTAACCGCATTAACTCACAAGGGAAAGAAATTCATTTGGGCGACCGAGCAAGAATCCGCGTTCCAAATCTTGAAGACAAAGCTAACCACCGCTCCTATCTTGTCACTTCCCGAAGGCAATGATGATTTTGTTGTATATTGCGATGCCTCAAAACATGGTTTTGGGTGTGTATTGATGCAACGAAAGAAAGTCATTGCTTATGCCTCCCGACAACTCAAAATTCATGAACGAAACTACACGACGCATGATCTCGAACTCGGAGCCGTTGTCTTTGCACTTAAAATGTGGAGACACTATCTTTATGGAACCAAGAGTACTATATTTACCGACCACAAAAGTCTCCAACACATTTTCGATCAAAAGCAACTAAACATGAGACAACGACGGTGGATTGAAACTTTGAACGATTACGATTGCGAGCTTCGTTACCATCCCGGGAAGGCAAACGTAGTAGCCGATGCCTTAAGTCGAAAAGAAAGAGCGGTGCCTCTTCGTGTCCGAGCTTTAAACATCACCATTCACAGCAACCTCAATAGTCAAATTCGTGTGGCCCAAGATGAGGCCCTCAAGGATGAAAACCTTTCACACGAGCTCTTGAACATTCTCGTCTCTCGATTCGAAATTAGGGAGACCGGACTTCGATATTACGCTGGAAGGATTTGGGTGCCTAGTTATGGGGACTTACGAAGCCTTATTTTAGATGAAGCCCATAAGTCACGATACTCGATTCACCCCGGTGCCAATAAGATGTACCACGACCTTAAACAACTATATTGGTGGCCGAACATCAAAAGGGACGTAGTGTAATGACCCGGAATTTTCCGACCAAATTATACTTATGAGATTAATATTTACATAAATTAAACCATGCCAACATGATAAACAATCCAAATTGTTGAGACTTGTGTTTTTGATAAGAGTTTTACACAATGTTTGACCGTCCAATATGACCGATGATATCACGAACAATATAACATACGATAATTATACATTTGTGTATATACATGTATTTATATATATTTAACATGATCTAAGGATGGTTTAACATCTCATTGTGTACTAATGACAATGAGTTATAAGTATATTTTGAAACTACTAACTTAAGTTTTCAAAACGATAACTATACGTAACATTCTTTGATATATATACTTATAATCTATAATGCTTATACATGTATCGTATATATAATCTATTTAATCACTTTTTAAGGACTTAAATACATAAAACAATATAAGTATATTCACAAAAGATAGCTATATTTGAATTCTCGTTCCGTTTCCTCAAGATTTCTATACGTATATCTAGGGTATATGTACCCGTATCATACCCAGCTTCTATACGTATTTACTATTAGTATATACACATCAAATCAACATCCTAATCAACATTATTACTGCCCTAGATATGAGGTAACTAGGATTTGTCAAGTAGTATGAATTATTAGTAAGAAAACAAAATTAGGAATCCTTTTCTTTCTTTATAAACTAAAAACGTTTTTATAAATGAACACCATTTCTTCACTCCATTTTCTCATATCTACACCCTCATTTATCTCTCAAAATACTCCTAACTTCATACTTGATCATCTCCAAGCATTTTCCCCATCATTTAGCTTCAATTATAAGCCTTAAACACCATAAGAAAACTCTTTCAAGAACATATCAAAATAACCACCCATTTGAAGAAGTTTACTTCCAACCTTTTGATCTAACTTCACCACTCTTTGATTCCAAGCTTATTTCTTATCTTTTGTAGTAACTTTGTCTAAGTAACTTGAGGTAGTAACCTTGTTCATAATCTTATTCAATTCATATTCATATAGCTATCTTATTTTGTGGTATAAAATTTTAACAACAAGAACATGGTTTGAATGATTTCAAACTTGTTCGCAAACTAAATAGATCCTTCTAACTTGACTTTTAAAACACTTCAAGACCTGTAATATATCATAATGATATGCTAACCTAACAAAATATAACTTGGTTTTACAAAGAACATCTTAAAAACTGAATCTACGTTGTCAGAGTGCAACCGGGGGCTGTTTTGGGTTGGATAATTAAAAACCATCTTAAACTTTGAATTGGAAGTTCATCTTCTGAAAAAATGATATTTCTTATGAATATGTTAACACATAAAAATTTCATGGTTTAACTCAAATTTAGAAAAATGATCATTAAATGTTGTTTTTATGATGGAAAATGATCACTTTCATAAGTTTCACCAAAGTTTGACCTATAACCTATGATTTCGAATACAAACTAAGGTATTTTCGGTTCATATTCTTAAAATTTGACTCGATCCAAGGAAGTGGCAAGTTGAACCAACAAAAACGGAGTTGTAATGAAGAAACTACGACTAAAACAAGATTGGGTATCCGAAGCTAGTTTAGCTACGAAAATATTTGGAGAAAAAGTAAATTAATCATATCTTTTCTAATTAATATGATATTTTATATATAATTACTTATGATTTGATTTTATATATTTCAGGACCACCCGTAAACAACACGAGAAGATTAATCATAAGACCTCATGATTGTACGCAACACGTCATTTGACAACACGGTACTTTATGTACGCAACACGTCATTTGACAACATGGTACCATGGGTCGAGATTAATTCTGATCAATACGAATACGATGGGGTCTTTATTTATTTTATTTAAGCAACTAATTGTGGACCACTAACATCGGACTGCTAACTACGGACTAAGAAAATATTAAAAGTATTAAAAGTATATATATATATATATATATGTAACGATTACTTAAAAAGAAAATATGTTGATATATTATATATATGGTTAGGTTCGTGATATCTATCGGAGACCAAGTCGAATTAAATACCTTCAAGGCAAAAGTGAGTTTCATTTGCTCCCTTTTTAATTGCTTTTGCAATATATATTTTTGGGCTGAGAATACATGCGCTGCTTTTATAAATGTTTACGAAATAGACACAAGTACTTAAAAATACATTCTACGTTGAGTTGTACCACTGGCATATTTCCCTGTAGCTTGGTAACTACTATTTACATGGGTATTGTAAACGCGAATCCTGTTGATAGATCTATCGGGCCTGACAACCCCAACCGGACTGGACGACCAGTATTCAACGGTTGCACAGTACTTCATTTTGTAGACTACACTTGGTACGGTGTAGTGAGATTTCATAATAAAGGGAATATGCGACGTTGATTAAATGTTAAGTATGGTTACCAAGTGCTCAACCACTTAGAATATTTTTATTAAAACGTTTGTGTATATGAAATCTTGTGGTCTATTAACATATTGAAATGATTGTTATGATAAACCTATGAACTCACCAACCTTTTGGTTGACACTTTAAAGCATGTTTATTCTCAGGTACGAATTAAGTCTTCCGCTGTGCATTTGCTCAATATAAGGACATTACTTGGAGCCGATCATCGCAATGGGACCAAATGTTGATGACTTCGTCCAGGTGGATTAGGACAGGTCCTTTCAGTTGGTATCAGAGCGGTGGTCGTAGCGAACCAGGTCTTGCATTAGTGTGTCTAACTAGTAGTTGTTAGGATGCATTAATGAGTCTGGACTTCGACCATGTCTACATGTCAAAAGTTTTGCTTATCATTTCTAGTCGGAAATCATCTGCTTATCATCCTTAGGAAATTACCTGCTTATCATTCATAAGTCTAGACACATTTTACTGCATTTACTGCATTGATAGTGTATAGAAGAATTCTTATCTTAGCATATCTGTTATTGCGAACTTTGACTGATACCTTTTCAAAGATTCTCCGTAATTTACGGGATTTTGGTATTATATATACATATGTAAATTATGTATTGAAGAGTACCAAATCTAACTCCTATAATCTATTCCATACCAAAAATTCATTTTCCCCATTATACAAGATGGATTCCGCATCTAGTTCGAATTCTTCAGATTCCGACAGTTATGCCGATATGGATTTCCATTCGGGCTCCGAAAGCAGCGTCACCGGAATGGATCAACCAATTTCCCATCATCTATTCTGGATGAATTGGGGATGGGTTCGTAATATACTAAATCACTGGAGACAAGAAGAAGGTGATCCATTCCATCCACCAAATTTCCCTCTTGGAGATGAACCTGAAGCACTTACCGGCGAACCTATTCGAAACACCATTTTCTCTCTCATTTCTAGAGTATCTCGTCACGATTATATACTATCCCATATTACAAATCTTGTTCATTCGCTCGCTCCAACTGCCAATCATCCCGGTGTACTAGCAGAAGTTAACAAACTTCGCGCTCGCGTGACGGCTTTGGAGAACATGGTGCGAAGGTTGCAAACACCAGCAGTAGCACCAGCAGCATAATCAGCACCACCATCAATAACATCAACAATACCATCATCACCACTAACAAACAACATCCGCATCACACGTCTCGACATCATAATCTGTCCCATAAACATCAACATCATACGCACCATTGATACTAAGGAGTACCAACAATAATGAACGATGAAGTATTGATCCATAACTTCATTGATATTCTGCGAAGAATATGTGGTTTCAAAAAGTTTTAGAGATTTCTTATTCTAGCTCAAACCGAAAAGCAAATGAGATTAATATCATATTAACTCATTAAATTCATGATTTCATCTGAAGAAAATATATATGTATATATGTTTTCATAAAGATCGTAATTAAAAGTTCTTTTGTACAAAATATTAATGGTGAAATTTTTTTTTTTTAACGGGTAGGTAATACCTGAGGAATAATTATATTTCATCTTAATAAGTTACATTGTACATTCGTCAAAGCTGATTCAACAGTCATTTACTATCCTACTTACAACCACCGATATACGTATCCGTTCACCGCAGAATAACCATTTTCATTCAATTTCATATTTGGATTTTGACTTCCCAGAATCCAACAAGTGGCATATGAAGAAAACATATGACAAAATAAAATCTGTTAGAAACAAACAAATTAACTATGAAAGAATTTTGTTAAGAATCCACGCTAACTGTTCCAGCTAACTGTTCCTAGCTAACTGATTACATTTTATTTATCGCAGTTTATTTATCGCAATTTAATTATCGCACTTTTATTTATCTTCATTTAATTTCTGTAATTATTTTACGCACTTTAAATATCGGGACACGTATACAATGTTTTGACATATCATATCGACGCATCTATATATATTATTTGAAATCACCATAGACACTCTATATGCAGTAATGATCGAGTTCTCTATACAGGGTTGAGGTTGATTCTACAATAATATATATAGTTTGAGTTGTGATCGAGTCTGAGACGTATACGGGTCACGACACGTATTAATTAATTCGTATATTATATATTAAACTATATATGAATTATTGGACTGTTACTATGGACTATCGACTGTGGACTAATAACATTGGACAATTAAAATGAATTTAAATATTGATTATAACATAGGAAACTAAACATTTCTTCAAGATTGCCACTTGATTTCATCTTAAACCTCATTGTATCTCGACGATTACAATCAGCGTTCAAATCTATCATGATTCTTAAAAACAACTCAACCGAGAGGATAAACCAACCGCACTTCATCTACGGAAGAAAAGATTGATGCATATAGTTATGCACCTGAAAAACCCTCGGAAACTGAGTAAACGTTTGACACGTATCGGTTCTAGTTCCTTTGACATTGTTATTACCGAAGATCGTTTTGCAATCCCTTTCCAAAGTAGCTAATTTTGTCACCGCTCCAGCAAGTCAACTCCGACTTTTCATCTGAAACAACTCTATTATAACCGCGATATATATGCGTACTCTTTATTGTTACTGGGGAACCTTTTATATTCCACAATATTACCATCAGCGATTAATCATTCTAAAAAACACAATTCTCCTGAAACTACCTCGGTTTAATAACCGATGACCCAGATCAGTTAAATTTGAAAATGCTGACGAAGCAGCATGTTGTAGATGATCTTAATAGCCAAAAGTTTGATGATAAAGAAAGGAGTGTTAGGAACGCTCGATAGAACATTTAGTACCGAAAAGCGGATTATGCGAAACTATGAAGAAAGCCGTGGACAAATCAGAAAGAATAAGTTTGCCTTCAAAGAATCCAAATGATTCTGTGCCTGCTGAAATCGTTAGCAAACATCTTATTTCTCATTCTAAACCTTCACAGACAAATCTTCTTCATCATCCATTGATATTAGAAATTCTAAGATATTCTCGTATGTTCTATTATAAATATCCTCCATATTTCTGGCGATATTTTCACAACTATTCTTATCTGAGATCATTTATCTCTCCGTAATATCTGCAACATAAAAGAAACTGTGTTAGTTTCTAAATTCTGAAACCTTCGAGTTTAAAATATGAATGTTTTGAAGTAGTGTTGGGAACTGAAGCATGGATTAGTATAATATAATGACACTTGATCAACGTCATTATATTACAGTAAGTCATGCTGAGTTTCTAAAGAAGCATGATGATTCACAGTACCGTCATCATGTACCATTTACACGACTCTTACATTCTATCTAATCTCTAAACATATCAAGAGAATATTTTTCTGGATGACTCGGTCTTCTCCAGGGTATTCTGGTAATTTAACAAATCAAAATCGTTCTATTACCATTTTCTTCTAAGAGCATTAGCTATGTTCATTCTGAATTTCATATCTACGAACTCCGGACCATTACTCGCTTGACTCGAAGTCGGGAAAAGAAAACAAAAGCATGAAGCTCCGAAAAATAATGAAGAATATAAACTCCGATAATAACCCCGAAATTACAAACCGTGTATATCGATGCAGATAGCAATATAGAGACACGGGAGAATTAGAAACACTATAAACACAATAGTATAGTAGAAGTAAATAGATTCTTCTGGTGGTAGATGAAAAAGAAGAATGACATATATAAAAGTTAGGAGTATATCAAGAATCAGGACTGGATGGAGCATATTGATGAATGCTTTAAAGTAAGAATCAAGGGAGAAAGAATAGAAGGTTTGAGTCGTGGAAAATAAGGAAACGAAGGGGTGAACTTATAGTGAAATATCCGACTGAGCAATCGAAACAGATTATTGCATATAATCAAAGAAGATCCTGATTTCCTTAATCACCAAAGAACCAAATCTTATTACGAAATATTCTCTTTAAATCCCTTAAATCCCGGAAATCAATCATAACTACGTCATCGGTTAAGACGAATATATTTTACTCATTTCACTCTTTTACGATAGCCTCATTTATATTCTTCGCATAATCGAATCGTTTTATCTACATTACTCAATGATGATAAAACTCCATTATCACCTTATATTTGTCATGAAAACCTTCTTATTGTTATCCATAACAACCTCTATCAAATTTCGGGGACGAAATTTCTTTAACGGGTAGGTACTGTAATGACCCGGAATTTTCCGACCAAATTATACTTATGAGATTAATATTTACATAAATTAAACCATGCCAACATGATAAACAATCCAAATTGTTGAGACTTGTGTTTTTGATAAGAGTTTTACACAATGTTTGACCGTCCAATATGACCGATGATATCACGAACAATATAACATACGATAATTATACATTTGTGTATATACATGTATTTATATATATTTAACATGATCTAAGGATGGTTTAACATCTCATTGTGTACTAATGACAATGAGTTATAAGTATATTTTGAAACTACTAACTTAAGTTTTCAAAACGATAACTATACGTAACATTCTTTGATATATATACTTATAATCTATAATGCTTATACATGTATCGTATATATAATCTATTTAATCACTTTTTAAGGACTTAAATACATAAAACAATATAAGTATATTCACAAAAGATAGCTATATTTGAATTCTCGTTCCGTTTCCTCAAGATTTCTATACGTATATCTAGGGTATATGTACCCGTATCATACCCAGCTTCTATACGTATTTACTATTAGTATATACACATCAAATCAACATCCTAATCAACATTATTACTGCCCTAGATATGAGGTAACTAGGATTTGTCAAGTAGTATGAATTATTAGTAAGAAAACAAAATTAGGAATCCTTTTCTTTCTTTATAAACTAAAAACGTTTTTATAAATGAACACCATTTCTTCACTCCATTTTCTCATATCTACACCCTCATTTATCTCTCAAAATACTCCTAACTTCATACTTGATCATCTCCAAGCATTTTCCCCATCATTTAGCTTCAATTATAAGCCTTAAACACCATAAGAAAACTCTTTCAAGAACATATCAAAATAACCACCCATTTGAAGAAGTTTACTTCCAACCTTTTGATCTAACTTCACCACTCTTTGATTCCAAGCTTATTTCTTATCTTTTGTAGTAACTTTGTCTAAGTAACTTGAGGTAGTAACCTTGTTCATAATCTTATTCAATTCATATTCATATAGCTATCTTATTTTGTGGTATAAAATTTTAACAACAAGAACATGGTTTGAATGATTTCAAACTTGTTCGCAAACTAAATAGATCCTTCTAACTTGACTTTTAAAACACTTCAAGACCTGTAATATATCATAATGATATGCTAACCTAACAAAATATAACTTGGTTTTACAAAGAACATCTTAAAAACTGAATCTACGTTGTCAGAGTGCAACCGGGGGCTGTTTTGGGTTGGATAATTAAAAACCATCTTGAACTTTGAATTGGAAGTTCATCTTCTGAAAAAATGATATTTCTTATGAATATGTTAACACATAAAAATTTCATGGTTTAACTCAAATTTAGAAAAATGATCATTAAATGTTGTTTTTATGATGGAAAATGATCACTTTCATAAGTTTCACCAAAGTTTGACCTATAACCTATGATTTCGAATACAAACTAAGGTATTTTCGGTTCATATTCTTAAAATTTGACTCGATCCAAGGAAGTGGCAAGTTGAACCAACAAAAACGGAGTTGTAATGAAGAAACTACGACTAAAACAAGATTGGGTATCCGAAGCTAGTTTAGCTACGAAAATATTTGGAGAAAAAGTAAATTAATCATATCTTTTCTAATTAATATGATATTTTATATATAATTACTTATGATTTGATTTTATATATTTCAGGACCACCCGTAAACAACACGAGAAGATTAATCATAAGACCTCATGATTGTACGCAACACGTCATTTGACAACACGGTACTTTATGTACGCAACACGTCATTTGACAACATGGTACCATGGGTCGAGATTAATTCTGATCAATACGAATACGATGGGGTCTTTATTTATTTTATTTAAGCAACTAATTGTGGACCACTAACATCGGACTGCTAACTACGGACTAAGAAAATATTAAAAGTATTAAAAGTATATATATATATATATATATATATGTAACGATTACTTAAAAAGAAAATATGTTGATATATTATATATATGGTTAGGTTCGTGATATCTATCGGAGACCAAGTCGAATTAAATACCTTCAAGGCAAAAGTGAGTTTCATTTGCTCCCTTTTTAATTGCTTTTGCAATATATATTTTTGGGCTGAGAATACATGCGCTGCTTTTATAAATGTTTACGAAATAGACACAAGTACTTAAAAATACATTCTACGTTGAGTTGTACCACTGGCATATTTCCCTGTAGCTTGGTAACTACTATTTACATGGGTATTGTAAACGCGAATCCTGTTGATAGATCTATCGGGCCTGACAACCCCAACCGGACTGGACGACCAGTATTCAACGGTTGCACAGTACTTCATTTTGTAGACTACACTTGGTACGGTGTAGTGAGATTTCATAATAAAGGGAATATGCGACGTTGATTAAATGTTAAGTATGGTTACCAAGTGCTCAACCACTTAGAATATTTTTATTAAAACGTTTGTGTATATGAAATCTTGTGGTCTATTAACATATTGAAATGATTGTTATGATAAACCTATGAACTCACCAACCTTTTGGTTGACACTTTAAAGCATGTTTATTCTCAGGTACGAATTAAGTCTTCCGCTGTGCATTTGCTCAATATAAGGACATTACTTGGAGCCGATCATCGCAATGGGACCAAATGTTGATGACTTCGTCCAGGTGGATTAGGACAGGTCCTTTCACGTAGCTACTTATGTTTCCAAGTGTTTGACATGTTCCAAAGTCAAAGCCGAACACCAAAGACCGTCCGAATTACTTCAACAACCCGAGATCCCACAATGGAAGTGGGAAAGGATCACGATGGATTTTATCACCAAACTACCAAAAATGTCGGGCGGTTATGATACCATTTGGGTTATTGTTGACCGTCTCACCAAATCCGCACACTTCCTTGCCATGAAGGAAATGGACAAAATGGAGAAACTTGCACAACTTTACATTAAGGAGATCGTAGCCCGACACGGTGTACCTTTATCGATTATCTCCGACCGAGATGGCCGTTTCGTTTCTAGATTTTGGCGTACATTGCAAGAAGCGTTGGGAACGCGTTTAGACATGAGCACCGCATATCATCCTCAAACCGATGGATAAAGCGAACGTACAATTCAAACCTTGGAAGACATGTTACGAGCTTGCGTGGTTGATTTCGGAAAAGCTTGGGACAAGCACTTACCTCTCGCCGAGTTCTCTTATAACAATAGTTATCACGCGAGTATTAAAGCCGCACCTTTTGAAGTGCTATATGGCCGCAAATGTCGTTCACCTCTTTGTTGGGCAGAGGTAGGCGACGTGCAAATCACCGGACCCGAACTCATTCACGAAACCACCGAGAAAATCGTTCAAATCCGAGATAGGCTTAGGACGGCCCGAAGTCGTCAAAAGAGCTATACCGACAAACGACGCAACGATCTTGAATTTTAAGTAGGTGACCGAGTAATGTTAAAAGTCGCAACTTGGAAGGGTGTAATCCGTTTTGGGAAACGCGGGAAGCTAAATCCGCGGTATATTGGTCCTTTCGAAATCTTGGAGCGTATTGGAACCGTTGCTTATCGTTTAGATCTTCCGCCTCAACTGAGTTCCGTTCATCCTACCTTCCATGTATCTAACTTGAAAAAGTGTCTTGCCGAACCCGATATCGTCATCCCTCTCGAGGAACTTACTATTGATGACAAACTTCATTTTGTGGAGGAACCGGTTGAAATTGTGGACACCTCCGTCAAGACATTGAAACAAAGCCGAATCCCGATTGTTAAAGTCCGTTGGAACGCCAAAAGGGGACCCGAGTTTACTTGGGAAAGACAAGATCAAATGCAAAGGAAGTATCCTCATCTATTCGTGAATTCAGAAACGCAAGATCTCGAGGAAGAAACAACGACTACTACGCCTACTTAAATTTTGGGACGAAATTTCTTTTAAGGAGTAGGTAATGTAACATCCCGCCTTTTTCCATTTACTTTTCCGTTATACTAATTTAAACTCCGTTATATGTTTATAACATCTCCCGTTAATACGCGTTTTAAAATATTCCGTTTAGGTATTTTCCGCACCCGACTACAAACTCGAGGGACTAAAATTGACACGGGGCAAACTAGTTGACTAGGTCAACTAGTCCACCCCAATCAACACCATTCAACCATCTCCCTCTCTCTCTCTTTCTCTCTAACAAGAACACACACACATTTACCAAATTCATTCAATCATCATCTAAATTCGACCTAGGAGGCTTACAACAAAATAAATTACATATTCGTGATCCTCTCTTCATCCTCTTCATTTTGGTACCAACTTCATCTCGTTTGGGTAACATTTCTAAAACTCTAGATTTCTCTAAATTCGTGTTTTTGACTTGAAATGGTGTTAGTTAGTGTCTATGGCTCATTGTGATGTCGTGTATATAATTTGTATGCTCGATCTCGTTGTTTTAGTATAACTAGCATGAACTTGACTTTTGGTGTGTTGTTCTTGAATTTTGGATGATCATATGTTGTTAGATGTTAAAAGTTCATGTTCTAATTGTGTTCCTAGTATCACTAGCTTCAATTTGATGTGTAGGTTGATTAAGAAAACTTCAAAAGCATGATTATTGATTTTGAGATGTTTGACTAGGGTTTGATGGTTCTTGACATGAATTTTTGGATGCTTGAATACCATGGAATGTTAATTGTTAGTGTTTAGTTGTAATGTATGCCTCATTACCTTCAAAACGGCATATCATATGTGAGAATTGGATTCCCGAAACTCAAAATGCATTTGATGAACTTGAAAATTTGAAAATAGACTTTTATTGATCACTTGACGAGAAATCAGTTGTTGAAAATGATGTTTTTGATTGATGATACATGTTTAGTTGTGTGTTCCTTGTCAAAAGAGCTTTCCAACGGTATAAGATACGCCTTCTAGTTGTTTACGGTTTGCGTTTTATGGTTGTTTGAAGTTTTGACCAAGACTTGAACATTTGAAACTGACCAGGTACCAGGCCACGCCTAATGTCGCGGCGCGACACCTCTGGCCGCGGCGCGGCATATGTCGTGGTCAGGTTCTGACCTCCCATGTCCAAAATACGAAAAATGTTTGGCATACTACGGACCTCCGATTCACATGAAACTTGTTCTAACATGCTCATATATGATTAAAAACCTCAGAAAAATAGTTCGGGACCTGACCCGAACATGTTGACTTTTTCGTTGACTTTGACCCGAACAAGTTGACTTTTAATCAAACTTAACCAAATATTTGTGCAATCGTTCTAACATGTTTTTATACTTGTACCTTGCATGAAACATGACAATTTGATTCACATGCTATTATGATCGAGTCTTAACGAGCCATAGGACTAATTGAACATCTTTGACCTATCGTGTTTACCGTTATTGATACAACCTATTGTTTAGGTCAAGACTAGCATTGTTCTTTGCACACGTTTACTTGTTGAAGTACTTTACTACTCGTGCACTCAAGGTGAGATCATAGTCCCACTTTTACTCTTTTTAAACTTACATTTGGGATGAGAAAACATAAACATTTCTTTACTAAGTGAACACAAGTACAGGAAAACAAACATTCTACATACGAGTTTAGAACAAAATCCTCAATTCGATTATCATTAGTTACACTTGCCGGGTGTAAGCGAGAACTTATGTTGTATGGATCCATATGGGTTTGACAAACCCTCATTCAAACGGTTCGCTACCGTTTACGAATGAAATATATTTTCGAGAAACAGTGTATGTTCTAGCACTAAGTGATGGGGTTCTATGGTAGGAATGTTAAGCATTGATAATTGGGTGCTCGTGAAACAAACTTTTGGAATGTATTACTATTATTTCATTGATGCAAATCTTGTGGTTCACTTGTACTTACTTACTTAAACCTATGATTTCACCAACGTTTTCGTTGACAGATTTCTATGTTTTTCTCAGGTCCTTGAACGATACATGATACATGCTTCCGCTCATTATTTTGATACTTGCATTGGATG
The DNA here is from genome assembly GCF_046630445.1 of Rutidosis leptorrhynchoides. Lineage (NCBI taxonomy): Eukaryota > Viridiplantae > Streptophyta > Magnoliopsida > Asterales > Asteraceae > Rutidosis > Rutidosis leptorrhynchoides. Next base: position 111,837,450 of record NC_092334.1, read on the forward strand.
TCGAGTATATATGCATACATGGAGCGTCTTTTGGCTACTTTTAAATTGTGTCGCATAAGTTTCATTTGTACTTATAACTTTGTACCGTAACTTGTGGTGGAACTATTCTCGTAAACTTTGAACAATCTTTACATTTAAAATGAATGCGACATATCTTTTGGTCAAACGTTGTTTAAAGACTTATGACCACGTAATGGGACCTAAGTAGACGGCGCCGTCAAACATGATTTGGTCGGGTCGCTACAGAAGCTACATCTTATTAGTAATTTGAAGGCACAAAAACTAATAAGAAAAGGTTGCTATGCTGTTCTAGCACACGTCGAGAAAGTACAAACTGAAGAAAAGAGCATCAATGATGTTCCCATTGCAAAAGAATTTCCTGATGTATTTCCGAAAGAATTACCGGGATTACCCCCACATCGATCCGTTGAATTTCAAATAGATCTTGTACCAGGAGCTGCACCAATAGCTCGTGCTCCTTACAGACTCGCACCCAGCGAGATGAAAGAACTGCAAAGCCAATTACAAGAACTTTTAGAGCGTGGTTTCATTCGACCAAGCACATCACCGTGGGGAGCTCCTATTTTGTTTGTCAAGAAGAAAGATGGTACATTCAGGTTGTGTATCGACTACCGAGAGTTGAACAAACTTATCATCAAGAACCGCTACCCACTACCGAGAATCGACGACTTATTTGATCAACTACAAGGCTCGTCTGTTTATTCAAAGATTGACTTACGTTCCGGGTATCATCAAATGCGGGTGAAAGAAGATGATATTCCAAAGACTGCTTTCAGAACACGTTACGGTCATTACGAGTTTATGGTCATGCCGTTTGGTTTAACTAATGCACCAGCTGTGTTCATGGACCTTATGAACCGAGTGTGTGGACCATACCTTGACAAGTTTGTCATTGTTTTCATTGATGACATACTTATTTACTCAAAGAATGACCAAGAACACGGTGAACATTTGAGAAAGGTGTTAGAAGTATTGAGGAAGGAAGAATTGTACGCTAAGTTTTCAAAGTGTGCATTTTGGTTGGAAGAAGTTCAATTCCTCGGTCACATAGTGAACAAAGAAGGTATTAAGGTGGATCCGGCAAAGATAGAAACTATTGAAAAGTGGGAAACCCCGAAAACTCCGAAACACATACGCCAGTTTTTAGGACTAGCTGGTTACTACAGAAGGTTCATCCAAGACTTTTCCAGAATAGCAAAACCCTTGACTGCATTAACGCATAAAGGGAAGAAATTTGAATGGAATGATGAACAAGAGAAAGCGTTTCAGTTATTGATGAAAAAGCTAACTACGGCACCTATATTGTCATTGCCTGAAGGGAATGATGATTTTGTGATTTATTGTGACGCATCAAAGCAAGGTCTCAGTTGTGTATTAATGCAACGAACGAAGGTGATTGCTTATGCGTCTAGACAATTGAAGATTCACGAACAAAATTATACGACGCATGATTTGGAATTAGGAGCGGTTGTTTTAGCATTAAAGACTTGGAGGCACTACTTATATGGGGTCAAAAGTATTATATATACCGACCACAAAAGTCTTCAACACATATTTAATCAGAAACAACTGAATATGAGGCAGCGTAGGTGGATTGAATTGTTGAATGATTACGACTTTGAGATTCGTTACCACCCGGGGAAGGCAAATGTGGTAGCCGATGCCTTGAGCAGGAAGGACAGAGAACCCATTCGAGTAAAATCTATGAATATAATGATTCATAATAACCTTACTACTCAAATAAAGGAGGCGCAACAAGGAGTTTTAAAAGAGGGAAATTTAAAGGATGAAATACCCAAAGGATCGGAGAAGCATCTTAATATTCGGGAAGACGGAACCCGGTATAGGGCTGAAAGGATTTGGGTACCAAAATTTGGAGATATGAGAGAAATGGTACTTAGAGAAGCTCATAAAACCAGATACTCAATACATCCTGGAACGGGGAAGATGTACAAGGATCTCAAGAAACATTTTTGGTGGCCGGGTATGAAAGCCGATGTTGCTAAATACGTAGGAGAATGTTTGACGTGTTCTAAGGTCAAAGCTGAGCATCAGAAACCATCAGGTCTACTTCAACAACCCGAAATCCCGGAATGGAAATGGGAAAACATTACCATGGATTTCATCACTAAATTGCCAAGGACTGCAAGTAGTTTTGATACTATTTAGGTAATAGTTGATCGTCTCACCAAATCAGCACACTTCCTACCAATAAGAGAAGATGACAAGATGGAGAAGTTAGCACGACTGTATTTGAAGGAAGTCGTCTCCAGACATGGAATACCAATCTCTATTATCTCTGATAGGGATGGCAGATTTATTTCAAGATTCTGGCAGACATTACAGCAAGCATTAGGAACTCGTCTAGACATGAGTACTGCCTATCATCCACAAACTGATGGGCAGAACGAAAGGACGATACAAACGCTTGAAGACATGCTACGAGCATGTGTTATTGATTTCGGAAACAGTTGGGATCGACATCTACCGTTAGCAGAATTTTCCTACAACAACAGCTACTATTCAAGCATTGAGATGGCACCGTTTGAAGCACTTTATGGTAGAAAGTGCAGGTCTCCGATTTGTTGGAGTGAAGTGGGGGATAGACAGATTACGGGTCCGGAGATTATACAAGAAACTACCGAGAAGATCATCCAAATTCAACAACGGTTGAAAACCGCCCAAAGTCGACAAAAGAGCTACGCTGACATTAAAAGAAAAGATATTGAATTTGAAATTGGAGAGATGGTCATGCTTAAAGTTGCACCTTGGAAAGGCGTTGTTCGATTTGGTAAACGAGGGAAATTAAATCCAAGGTATATTGGACCATTCAAGATTATTGATCGTGTCGGACCAGTAGCTTACCGACTTGAGTTACCTCAACAACTCGCGACTGTACATAACACTTTCCACGTCTCGAATTTGAAGAAATGTTTTGCTAAAGAAGATCTCACTATTCCGTTAGATGAAATCCAAATCAACGAAAAACTTCAATTCATCGAAGAACCCGTCGAAATAATGAATCGTGAGGTTAAAAGACTTAAGCAAAACAAGATACCAATTGTTAAGGTTCGATGGAATGCTCGTAGAGGACCCGAGTTCACCTGGGAGCGTGAAGATCAGATGAAGAAGAAATACCCGCATCTATTTCCAGAATATTCGTCAACACCTTCAACAGCTTAAAATTTCGGGACGAAATTTATTTAACGGGTAGGTACTGTAGTGACCCGAACTTTTCCATGTTTATATATATTAATTGAGATTGATATTTACATGATTAAATGTTTCCAACATGTTAAGCAATCAAACTTGTTAAGACTTGATTAATTGAAATATGTTTCATATAGACAATTGACCACCCAAGTTGACCGGTGATTCACGAACGTTAAAACTTGTAAAAACTATACGATGACATATATATGGTTATATATATAGTTAACATGTTTTTATTATAAGTATGTATCTCATTAGGTATTTTAACAATGAGTTATATACATAAAAATGAGACTATTAATTTAAGAAACTCGAAAACGATATATATAACGATTATCGTTATAACAACGTCTTACTAGGTACATATGAATCATATTAAGATATTGATACACTTGGTTAATTATGTTAAATGATAAGTAAATATATTATTAAGTGTATTAACAATGAAATACATATGTAAAAATAAGACTACTAACTTAATGATTTCGAAACGAGACATATATGTAACGATTATCGTTGTAACGACATTTAACTGTATATACATCATACTAAGATATATTATATATCATAATATCATGATAATATAATAATTTAACATCTCATTTGTTATAATAAACAATGGGTTAACAACATTCAACAAGATCGTTAACCTAAAGGTTTCAAAACAACATTTACATGTAACGACTAACGATAACTTAACGACTCAGTTAAAATGTATATACATGTAGTGTTTTAATATGTATTCATACACTTTTGAAAGACTTCAAGACACTTATCAAAATACTTCTACTTAACAAAAATGCTTACAATTACATCCTCGTTCAGTTTCATCAACAATTCTACTTGTATGCACCCGTATTCGTACTCGTACAATACACAGCTTTTAGATGTATGTACTATTGGTATATACACTCCAATGACCAGCTCTTAGCAGCCCATGTGAGTCACCTAACACATGTGGGAACCATCATTTGGCAACTAGCATGAAATATCTCATAAAATTACAAAAATATGAGTAATCATTCATGACTTATTTACATGAAAACAAAATTACATATCCTTTATATCTAATCCATACACCAACGACCAAAAACACCTACAAACACTTTCATTCTTCAATTTTCTTCATCTAATTGATCTCTCTCAAGTTCTATCTTCAAGTTCTAAGTGTTCTTCATATATTTTACAAGTTCTAGTTACATAAAATCAAGAATACTTTCAAGTTCGCTAGCTCACTTCCAATCTTGTAAGGTGATCATCCAACCTCAAGAAATCTTTGTTTCTTACAGTAGGTTAACATTCTAATACAAGGTAATAATCATATTCAAACTTTGGTTCAATTTCTATAACTATAACAATCTTATTTCAAGTGATGATCTTACTTGAACTTGTTTTCGTGTCATGATTCTGCTTCAAGAACTTCGAGCCATCCAAGGATCCGTTGAAGCTAGATACATTTTTCTCTTTTCCAGTAGGTTTATCGAAGGAACTTAAGGTAGTAATGATGTTCATAACATCATTCGATTCATACATATAAAGCTATCTTATTCGAAGGTTTAAACTTGTAATCACTAGAACATAGTTTAGTTAATTCTAAACTTGTTCGCAAACAAAAGTTAATCCTTCTAACTTGACTTTTAAAATCAACTAAACACATGTTCTATATCTATATGATATGCTAACTAAATGATTTAAAACCTGAAAACACGAAAAATACCGTAAAACCGGATTTACGCCGTCGTAGTAACACCGCGGGCTGTTTTGGGTTAGTTAATTAAAAACTATGATAAACTTTGATTTAAAAGTTGTTTTTCTGAGAAGATGATTTTTATTATGAACATGAAACTATATCCAAAAATTATGGTTAAACTCTAAGTGGAAGTATGTTTTCTAAAATGGTCATCTAGACGTCGTTCTTTCGACTGAAATGACTACCTTTACAAAAACGACTTGTAACTTATTTTTCCGACTATAAACCTATACTTTTTCTGTTTAGATTCATAAAATAGAGTTCAATATGAAACCATAGCAATTTGATTCACTCAAAACGGATTTAAAATGAAGAAGTTATGGGTAAAACAAGATTGGATAATTTTTCTCATTTTAGCTACGTGAAAATTGGTAACAAATCTATTCCAACCATAACTTAATCAACTTGTATTGTATATTATGTAATCTTGAGATACCATAGACACGTATACAATATTTCGACCTATCATGTCGACACATCTATATATATTTTGGAACAACCATAGACACTCTATATGTGAATGTTGGAGTTAGCTATACAGGGTTGAGATTGATTCCAAAATATATATAGTTTGAGTTGTGATCAATACTGAGATACGTATACACTGGGTCGTGGATTGATTCAAGATAATATTTATCGATTTATTTCTGTACATCTAATTGTGGACAACTAGTTGTAGGTTACTAACGAGGACAGCTGACTTAATAAACTTAAAACATCAAAATATATTAAAAGTGTTGTAAATATATTTTGAACATACTTTGATATATATGTATATATTGTTATAGGTTCGTGAATCAACCAGTGGCCAAGTCTTACTTCCCGACGAAGTAAAAATCTGTGAAAGTGAGTTATAGTCCCACTTTTAAAATCTAATATTTTTGGGATGAGAATACATGCAGGTTTTATAAATGATTTACAAAATAGACACAAGTACGTGAAACTACATTCTATGGTTGAATTATCGAAATCGAATATGCCCCTTTTTATTAAGTCTGGTAATCTAAGAATTAGGGAACAGACACCCTAATTGACGCGAATCCTAAAGATAGATCTATCGGGCCCAACAAGCCCCATCCAAAGTACCGGATGCTTTAGTACTTCGAAATTTATATCATATCCGAAGGGTGTCCCGGAATGATGGGGATATTCTAATATATGCATCTTGTTAATGTCGGTTACCAGGTGTTCACCATATGAATGATTTTTATCTCTATGTATGGGATGTGTATTGAAATATGAAATCTTGTAGTCTATTATTATGATTTGATATATATAGGTTAAACCTATAACTCACCAACATTTTTGTTGACGTTTTAAGTATGTTTATTCTCAGGTGATTATTAAGAGCTTCCGCTATCGCATACTTAAATAAGGACGAGATTTGGAGTCCATGCTTGTATGATATTGTGTAAAAACTGCATTCAAGAAACTTATTTTGTTGTAACATATTTGTATTGTAAACCATTATGTAATGGTCGTGTGTAAACAGGATATTTTAGATTATCATTATTTGATAATCTACGTAAAGCTTTTTAAAACCTTTATATATGAAATAAAGGTTATGGTTTGTTTTAAAAATGAATGCAGTCTTTGAAAAACGTCTCATATAGAGGTCAAAACCTCGCAACGAAATCAATTAATATGGAACGTTTTTAATCAATAAGAACGGGACATTTCAAAATTTAACTTAATCTTTATATGATTTTGATACGATAAGCAAAATCTGTTAAACTGAATTTCAAAAACTTTGAACTGTGTCTATGTATACATTTGACCTTCGACTGTTCCCGAGGATTCACGAACGAATGTTTGTAAATAAACATGTATATATACTAATGCATGATTTTATAAAAATTTAAAATTGTAAAATATAATTTAAACATTAAGAATTTAAATATGTAAGATAAGATATAAAATAATTAAGTATTATTAAAATGAATAAATATATATATATATATATATATATATATATATATATATATACACACATATATATATATATACACATATGTATTTACTATAGTATCATTATTTATAATATCCACATCAGTGTTAGTAAACTTATTATGTAAACAGGTAACTTATTATACCTTCATTATTATTAAATGTCATTATACATAAAAAGTTAATACTCCTTATTATATATATTGTATAGTTATATTACGTAATTTATAATATGTTAAATATAGTTGTAATAATATTATTGTTAGTACTTTTAAATATTAATACAAATACTTGTGTAACTAATATCCTCATATTACAAATATAACATATAGAAATAAAAATTGGATATATATAAATAATAATATAATTAGCAATACTATTATAATTATCATTAATAATATTATTATTATCAATTTCATTAAATCTTTATTATTTTGTGGCTTATCATTATTATTATTATTATTATTATTATTATTATTATTTATATTTAGATTATTATTAATATAACAACAATTAGTAACTATAAAAAAAAATAGATAATATCATACGTATGATTGAGGAAAAATTCAAATCTGTTACCTATAGCTTTCAAACTGTGTTAAATTGATTCTCCCATTCACAATTCGTACGACCACAATCAAATCCACCAGGATAACTCCAAAAGCAGTTGAGAGTCTTTTCTGTTTTTTTTTATTTTTATTTTTTTATTTATTTGTTCTTCCTGACTCGTTTTCTGTCTGTCAAGCTATAAGTAAATCGAATTACTTGGTATTATTGGTTAACTCACTTGGTTTACTCCTCACCAATATCAGATATAAATTTAACCAGCCCAAATTATAGGATTTAAACTGATAAAATGATGAACACAGGTAAAACACTCTGTATGTGTTGCTTTTTGTAAAAAATTCGAATTTGAAACAATTTTAAAAATCTAAGAATGCAGTTATGTTTAAAATCTGTGTTTCAAACTACCTGTAAAGTATCAATTCCCAATTTTTCTTATTGAATACGAATTTCGAAGTCAAACTTTAGTTTCAAAAGTCAAAACGATTGATCTTAGCAAAATTCAAACTCAGTTTTATATTTCAAGTTAAATTGATAATTCATAAAGTTTTTAGTGATGATTTGCAACACAATTCGTGTTAAAACTTTTGTCTAAAACGCCACGAAATTTGAAATTCGATTTTGTGTTCTTAATACTCAACCGAAGGCTGTACAGCTATTTTTTTTTCTTTTCGAATTACTTGAATCATACAGAGGTTATGGATTGTTGAGGTTTAGTGTTAAGATTTTAAATACCACAAATAGAAAGGATTACATGGGTTTTGATTCGTGTTCGACTGGATTGAGGGAGATGAAGGGGCATAAACAGAAAAACAGTTTATATTTATTAAAAGATGTGTTATAGCAGATGATGGGCAATAGCCCAGATGGTTGGAGGGGTTGCGGGTTAACGAGGGGTCTCAGGTTCGAGTCTCGCTGGTGACACCTCTTTGTTTTTCAGCCATTTTGATGAGGTAGTGATCTTTATATTATTATTATTATTATTATTAATAGTATTATTATTATTATTATTATTTTTAGTATTATGATTATTTGATTGAAACCTTGTTAGGATTTTTAAGGTATAATTACTTTGTGATGTAATGGTAATATTAATATAATTATTATTATTATCCTCATTGATATATAATTATTATTATTAAACATTATTAATATCAATTGTTATAATCACTAATAAAGTTATTTATTAAATGTTATTATCATTATTTTTTTTACTGATATTAAATTAGTATAATTAAAACTACTGTTTTGATAAACAAATGAAATACATATATGTATATATATATATATATATATATATATATATATATATATATATATATATATATATATATATATATATATATATATATATATATATATATATATATATATATAACGCATATAATATAACAAGATTTAATATTTAAGGATATAAGTTAATAAGATAAATAATTATATCATAAATAATAATAGATAGATTTATTCGATTTCGATTATATGTTTTAATAGATATACAATCATTATAGGTTCGTGAATCCGAGGCCAACTCTACTTTTGTTCATTATCGTTATATGTATTTTTACTACAAAATACATTAGGTGAGTTTCATTATTCCCTTTTTAAATGCTTTTGCAATATATGTTTTTGGGACTGAGAATACATGCGTTGCTTTTATAAATGCTTTACGAAATAGACACAAGTAATCGAAACTACATTCTATGGTTGGATTATCTAATCGAATATGCCCTTTTTATTAAGTCTGGTAATCTAAGAATTAGGGAACAGACACCCTAATTGACGCGAACTCTAAAGATAGATCTATCGGGACCAACAAGCCCCATCCAAAGTACCGGATGCTTTAGTACTTTGAAATTTATATCATGTCCGAAGGAGGATCCCGGAATGATGGGGATATTCTATATGCATATTGTTAAGGTCGGTTACCAGGTGTTCAATCCATATGAATGATATTTTTGTCTCTATGCATGGGACGTATGTTTATGAGAAATAGAAATATGAAATCTTGTGGTCTATTAAAATTATTAAATGATTATTTATGTTAAACTAATGAACTCACCAACCTTTTGGTTGACACTTGAAAGCATGTTTATTCTCAGGTACGAAAGAAATCTTCCGCTGTGCATTTGCTCATTTTAGAGACATTATTTGGAGTCATTCATGACATATTTCAAAAGACGTTGCATTCGAGTCGTTGAGTTCATCAAGATTATTATTAAGTCATTTATAGTTTAAATATATTATGAAATGGTATGCATGTCGTCAACTTTCAATGTAAATGAAAGTTTGTCTTTTAAAAACGAATGCAATATTTGTAAAATGTATCATATAGAGGTCAAGTACCTCGCGATGTAATCAACTATTGTGAATCATTTGTAATCGATATGGACTTTGTCCGGATGGATTAGGACGGGTCCTTTCAAAATTTAAGCCTTTTCAAATTCGAAATTTTCTATTATCAAAAGATGAATAACATAAATCATAATCATAATCAACTTCTATTCATAGACAAATAATAAAATGAAATTAGAATCATTTTAAATTCATAAGTAGCAAACAACAGAATAATGGCATGATTACAAATGATAAAACCACAAGAGCAGGATAGAATATATGTTCACACAGTGGTATATTAGCAACAATGATGATAGTTTGTATGACTAATACAATAGAAAAAATCATCTTTGTGTGAATCATCTTTACAAAAAACTTTTTGAGAGTGGTAATCTGAGAAAATAAAGATTGATTTGTGAAAATGTGAAAACGGAGATGTTTATTTTATATTTGAAAAATATAGTCGTTGTAACGTCGTCAGTTGACGTTAACAACCGTTATGTATATATTACTGTTGTAACGTCGTTAGTTGACGTTAACGACTGTTATGTACTAGTTGTATTAATAATAATTTTAATAAAAGAATTTTATTAGTACAAATACGATTACTATAAATACATTTAGTACAAATACGTTTAGTATAAATACGAAGATTAAGAGAATAAACATATTATGCATAAATAATAAATTTTAAGAATAAATATTAGTATGCATGAAATAAATAATGATTAATTGAATAAGTAATCATAAATGTTAGATACATAAATATAAATGTTAGTGAAGTTAATAAGAGTTAGATTACAGAAATATAATTCAGGCGGTATAACCGACCATATATAACTTAAATAACATAAATATAAATGTTAGTGAAGTTAATAAAAGTTAGATTACATAAATATAATTCAGGCGGTATAACCGACCATATATAACTTAATAACATAAATATAAATGTTAGTGAAGTTAATAAAAGTTAGATTACATAAATATAATTCAGGCGGTATAACCGACCATATATAACTTAATAACATAAATATAAATGTTAGTGAAGTTAATAAAAGTTAGATTACATAAATATAATTCTACTTATGATGATAATAATATTTACCTTACTAATAAATAATAGAAGATATCGTTAAAGAATTTCTTACCTTGATTAGTGACTTGTGTTTGCTTAGATAAACCTTGATTATACGGAGCACTTCGTGCTGATAACGTGTTATAATTCAGTAGGCTTATAACTACCTTTAGTGGTTTGATTATGTTATAATTCAGTAGGCTTATAACTACCTTTAGTGGTTTGATTCTTGATTAAGAATACTAATAATGAAGTGTAAGAACAAAGATGATAATGGAGAGAAAGAAAGAAACACTTTGTAAGTGTGAGAAATGGTGCATCTTTAAATGGCTACCATACATGCCTATTTATATTACATTAAGAGTGTTACATATTTGACTTTTGTAAATTATATAAAATTGTTAGCCACCTTCAATAATTGATTGTTAGCCACCTTTAATAATTGATGAATTATAACACTTTTAAAGTACCTCATTTGCTTAAATAAGTTTTTAAAACACAACTCCTTGTTAAAAAACTCATAAGACCCCTTGTATCGGTCCATGTACAACGGCGTGGGAGGGTGAGGTGGAACCTGTGACAACCCGCCCTTATCCACCTGGACGAAGTCATCAACATTTGGTCCCATTGCAATGATCGACTCCAAGTAATGTCCTTAAAATGAGCAAATGCACAGCAGAAGACTTAATTCGTACCTGAGAATAAACATGCTTTAAAGTGTCAACCAAAAGGTTGGTGAGTTCATAGGTTTATCATAACAATCTTTTTAATATATTAATAGACCACAAGATTTCAGAATCATAAACATAATACACTCGCAAGTGTATGTAAAGCATTCTAAGTGGTTGAGCACTTGGTAACCATACTTAACTATTAATCAACGTCGCATATTCCCTTTATTATGAAATCTCACTACACTGTACCAAGTGTAGCCTACAAAAAGAAGTACTGTGCAACCGTTGAATACTGGTCGTCCAGTCCGGTTGGGGTTGTCAGGCCCGATAGATCTATCAACAGGATTCGCGTTTACAATACCACATGTAAATAGTAGTTACCAAGCTACAGGGAAGTATGCCAGTGGTACAACTTAATGTAGAATATATTTTTAAGTACTTGTGTCTATTTCGTAAACATTTATAAAAGCAACGCATGTATTCTCAGCCCAAAAATATATATTGTAAAAGCAATTAAAAAGGGAGCAAATGAAACTCACCTAATGTATTTTGTAGTAAAAATACATATGACGGAATTGAACAAAAGTAGGGTTGGCCTCAGATTCACGAACCTATATCAGTAATATATATATTAACAAACATAATAGTAATCAAACAAATTTATATATATGTAAATTTATTAGTTATATCATTTTTATATTAATAACCTACATGTTTCATATATTAATTTTATATAAATAAAAATATTAATTTTGTTATGTTATATGTATTAAATATATTTTTGTATATATTTATATATCGTTTGTTTTGTTAAAATCATAATAATACTAAAATGATATTAGTAATGATAAAAATAATAATAATGATATTAGAGTTAAAAAAAAATGATACTCTTAATATAAATGATAAAAATGATAACTTTAATAAAAATGATCCTTTTAATAAAAACGTTAATTTTAATAATAATTAATACTAATAATAATAACTATAAAAATAATAATTTTGCTAATACCAATAATGATACTAATAATAATAATAATAATAATAACAATAATAATAATAATAATAATAATAATAATAATAATAATAATAATAATAATAAAAATAATAATAATAATAATAATAATAATGATAATAATGATAATGATAATGTTAAATAAGTAAACTACCTCAAAAGGAGTAGCCCTAAAAAAATGCCCAAGTCCGAGTTTGAACCCGTGACGTCCCGATAACACTTTGAGCCATTCAACTATTTCCTTTTTTTTTCCAATTAATATCCCATTTTAATTGTAGTTACCCCGTAATATTTATGTTGTTTTTCATCGTACCATCATCATTTACATGTAACATCATTATGATCATAATCTTAATCGTCTTCTCTCATCATCGTATGACATCATGCTCATTATCATTACTATCACTTTCATTCGTAACCTCTATTTATCATCTTTATGAAATCATCAACGTCACCATCTTCTTTGTTCATCATCTCCGAACCCTCATTTAAAACATCATCATCGATCATTCTTTTGGTTAAATAAAAAGATGAGGTCCAAAATGATATGAGTCTAATTAAAATTATGGTTGGCCCAAATTATAATAAGTAAGTTTACAGCTCCATAATACGTCCGCAATATTTTAGAAAAAAAATACTAACTCCTCAATCATGAGCCATATTAGCGGCCTACTTGACCCATTTGTTTCCCTATGTGGGACTCTTCACCGAATTATATATCATACAATGTCCACTATACTAGTCCACTTGTTAAAATTAATTACTTTAAAGGGTCCATTATATTAATTAACCAAAAGCTCGACCAGTTGTAGGTAGTAGTAAATTTGCGGTGATAGATTTCAAAGATGGGTTTTTGTTTTACGGCTAACCGTAGCAAAGTAGGTATGTGATGGTGGTGGTTCACAATGAAATAAGGAATTTGTTATGGTGGTGTTGTGGGACTGTTTTAGTACGGGACAAAAACATATCAAAGTAGTAGCAGGCGATGGTTAAAGGTGATGATAGGGAGGTCTAGTGGTGACGGTTTGGTGGGGATTTGAACACACCAAAACAGAAACTGTTAGCAGCAGCAGTAAAAGTGGTGGCGTGTGGTGGTTGATCGTGGTTGTCTAAATAATGAAGTTGGTGGCAGTTTGGTTAGACAGAAAATAGAAAGAAAGGCAAGGTAGTGGTGTCGTGGTGATCATGGTGGTTGTGGGGTAACCGGTGGTGGTGGTTCATTGCAGTCATGGTGGTGATGTTTTATAGCCATTGTACAAAAGAGAGAAAGGAAAGATGGAAGTGGGTTTGTGGTGTGAGGATGGTAATGTTGTAAAGGTGGTTATCGGTTGTTTATTATGGTGTCTTCGGTGGTGATTTTGGTTGAATATTGTGAGTTGTCTTGGTGATGGTGCGTAGATGATGATGATAGTTATGGCGACGGGGTGTTGTTCTTGATGAAGGTTCTCTTATAATAATCCTAAAGGCGATCAATTGGGTTATAGGGTGGCGGCTTTGGTGTAGTGAAACAAACAAGGAAAATAACAAAGGTGTTGTGGGTTTACCTCGGGCAGGAGAAAGAAGAGAAAACAGAAAACAGATTTGTAGATGGGGATTTAGTTGTGGTTTCTGCAGTCTCACAAATATATGTATATGTATATATTATATAAAGGGATAGATGGATGACAGATAATAGATAATAATTATAATAATAATAATATAATACATAAATAAAACGTGTACCATATAATAAACAGAAATCTAACTTTGTAAATATATGCCGACACTTTGTCACAGAATACTATATCGTGTCCATTGCTAAACAGCTAACGTATAAAAGTGTCCCTAAAAATCTCAAATTTTTAGATTAAGCCTATTAAATTATTTTACTCATTACCTGTTTGAAACCTGATCAAAAAGGTTCGAAAATTATTTATTTTATGTTCCAATTACTATGTACGGAGTACTAAAACTTAAACTAAAAAGAGTAAAAAAAAATATTTTTTTACACATCTAAAATCTACAGTTCAACTTTTATTTCTATACTTCATGAACTTGTACTAGGTCTATATTAAAACCAACGAAATGTCATCCGAGTATCACTGACGTTTACTAATTAGGCTCGAAATCATTCATTTTTCATTTACTCTCTCTCTATATATAATCAGTTTTAAATAACAAGTTTTATCACATAAATATATATTTTTAAACAAATAGATTTAATATTATTTTATATATTTTCAAGTAGTATTTATATACACATTTATATACACACACATATATATGTATCTATTTACAAATAGTTGTTCGTGAATCGTCGAGAACAGTCGAAGGTCAATTGAATATATGAAACAGTTCAAAATTTTTGAGACTCAACCTAACAGACTTTGCTTATCGTGTTGAAATTACACTATCGTATCGAGAGTTTGGTTTAAAATTAGTCGAAATTTTCCGGGTCGTGACAGTACCTACCCGTTAAGGAAATTTCGTCCCCGAAATTTGAGTGAGGTCGTTATGGCTGACAATAAAAATGTTTTCATGACGAGTATGAGTGGATAAATAGAGTTTTATCATCATTGAGTAATATAGATTAAATGATTTGATTATATGAAGCGTGCGAGTGAAGCTGTCACAAAAGATTAAGATAAAGATTTAACTTTTGACGTAGTCACGGTGGATTTTCGAAATTCAAAGAATTTAAAGAAATCTTCTAATCAGCAAGAAAATGTGATAGCACAATTTATTAGCAACTGTTGGAATTACAGAAGAACAAAAATATCAAGGAAATATTTTCGTGATATGCTTAGAGATTAAATAGAATGAAAGAGTCGTGTAACATGACACATGATGATGGTATAATCTACTGTGAACCATCATCACATTTCATTAGAAACTCAGCATAACTTACTGTAATATAATCACATTGGCCAAGCGTCATTATATTATACTAATTCATGCTTCAGTTCCCAACACTTCTCCACAATTCATTCATAATTTATACTTAGACTTTACAGAAGTTTCCAATATAATGGAATACAGAATTACAAAGAGGTAGATAATTTTGGACAAGAATATTTATGAAAATATCCTCAGAAATATCGAAGATATTTATGATGATATTTTGGAATTTCTAAGTTCGAAGGTTGATGAAGAAAAATTTTCCGCAAAGTTTTAACGTGGGTACGAAGCAAGATATTCCCTAAAGATTTCATCGGATCCAGAATTACCTGGATTCTTTGAATATAGGGTTTAGTCCTTGTATCTATCCTTGGTCTCCTTCATGGTTATCTCAATTTGTTTTTCAGTACCAAATTTTCTATTGAGTGTTTCCAACACTCCATTTTTTATCATCAAACTCTTGACCATTTAAACCATCTACACTTTTGTTGTTTCCTCTGCATTTAATTCCACCATATCTGAATTATCGGTTATCAATCCGAGGTGATTTCAGGAGAATTGTATTTTTAGATGATTAAACGCTGATGGTAGTATGGTGGAATATAAAAAGTTCTCCGATAACAATAAATGAGCACGCATATATATCAAGGTTATAATAAGGTTGTTTTAAATGAAAAGTCTTGTTGGAGCTGTGACAAAATTGTCTATTTTTAGAGAGGGATGGTAAAGTTATTTTCGGAAATAACAACGTCAAAGGAGCTAGCACATATACATGTTAAATGTTTATTCAGGTTCCGAATGTTTTTCAGGTGCATAACTATATGCATCAATCTTTTCTTCCGTAGAAGAAGTGCGGTTGGTTCATCCTCTCGATTGAGATGTTTTCAAGAATTATGAAAGGTTTGAACGCAAATTGTAATCGCCAAGATACAAATGAAGTTTAAAATGAAATCAAGTGGCAAACTTGAAGAATTATTTAGTTTCATATGTTATAATCAATATTTTAATTCATTTTAATTGTCCAATGTTATTAGTCCACAGTCGATAGTCCACAGTTAACAGTCCAGTAATTCATATATAGTTTATTATATTATATTCGAATTAATTAATACGTGTCGTGACCCGTATACGTCTCAGACTCGATCACAACTCAAAGTATATATATTATTATAGAATCAACCTCAACCCTGTATAGAGAACTCGATCATTACTGCATATAGAGTGTCCATGGTGATTCCAAATAATATATATAGATGCGTCGATATGATATGTCAAAACCTTGTATACGTGTCCCGATATTTAAAGTGCGTAAAAAAAATATACAGAAATTAAATGACGATAAATAAAATGCGTAAAGTAAATAACAGAAATTAAATGACGATAAATAAAATTGCGAGAATGTAAATTGCGATAATTAAATTGCGATAAATAAAGTGTAATCAGTTAGCTGGGAACAATTAGCTAGGATCAGTTAGCGTGGATTCTTAACAAAATTTCTCATAGTTAATTTGTTTGTTTCTAACAAATTTTATTTTGTCAAATGTTTCCTTCATTAAGCCACTTGATTTTTGATAAATCAAAATCCAAATATGAAATTGGATGAATATGATTATTCTGCGGTGAATGGATACGTATATCTGTAGATGTAAACAGGATAGTAAATGACTGTTGAATCAGATTTGAAAGAATGTACAGTGTAACTTATTAATGTGAAATCTAAATATTCCTCAGGTATTACCTACCCGTTAAAATATTTTCACCATTAACAATTTGTACAAAAGAATTATTAATTACATTCTTTATGAAAACATATATACATATATATTTTCTTCAGATGTAATCATGGATTTAATGAGTCAATAAGATATTAAACTCATTTGATTTATCGTTAATACTAGATTACATAATCTCTAAAACTTTAGAAATTAGGTAATCGCCATGTCGAGCGAAGATAATCGATGTAGAACGATATGTAGAATGATGATTATACTCGAGGTACAGAATGAGATGTCGAAGCTGGTGACGCGGATGTTGTTGTTGGTGGTACTAGTGCTGTTGGTCCTGAGGGATCCATCTCGTATGAGCAGATGAAAGATTTTCGATAAGAAATAGATTACAGGATGTAGATTAGTACCCTGCAATACATAATTTACATATGCATATATAATACTAAAATCCCATAAGTTACGGAAGAATCTACGGAAGCTGTCAGGCAAAGGTAACAATAACAGATACGCTAAGATATGAATTTATCTATACACTGTCTATGCAATAGAGGCAGTAAGACGTGTCTAGACTTTATGGATGATAAGCAAATAATTTTCAACACTAAATGATAAGCAAATCTTTTGACACACAGACACGGTCAAAGTCCAGACTCACTAATGCATCCTAACGACTATCAGTTAGACACACTAATGCAAGACCTGGTTCGCTAAGACCATCGCTCTGATACCACCTGTGACAACCCGTCCTTATCCACCTGGACGAAGTCATCAACATTTGGTCCCATTGCAATGATCGACTCTAACTAATGTCCTTAAAATGAGCAAATGCACAGCGAAAGACTTAATTCGTACCTGAGAATAAACATGCTTTAAAGTGTCAACCAAAAGGTTGGTGAGTTCATAGGTTTATCATAACAATCTTTTTAATATATTAATAGACCACAAGATTTCATAATCATAAACATAATACACTCGCAAGTGTATGTAAAGCATTCTAAGTGGTTGAGCACTTGGTAACCATACTTAACTATTAATCAACGTCGCATATTCCCTTTATTATGAAATCTCACTACACTGTACCAAGTGTAGCCTACAAAACGAAGTACTGTGCAACTGTTGAATACTAGTCGTCCAGTTCGGTTGGGGTTGTCAGGCCCGATAGATCTATCAACAGGATTCACGTTTACAATACCACATGTAAATAGTAGTTACCAAGCTACAGGGAAGTATGCCAGTGGTACAACTCAATGTAGAATATATTTTTAAGTACTTGTGTCTATTTCGTAAACATTTATAAAAGCAACGCATGTATTCTCAGCCCAAAAATATATATTGCAAAAGCAATTAAAAAGGGAGCAAATGAAACTCACCTAATGTATTTTGTAGTAAAAATACATATGACGGAATTGAACAAAAGTAGGGTTGGCCTCAGATTCACGAACCTATATCAGTAATATATATATTAACAAACATAATAGTAATCAAACAAATTTATATATATGTAAATTTATTAGTTATATCATTTTTATATTAATAACCTACATGTTTCATATATTCATTTTATATTAATAAAAATATTAATTTTGTTATGTTATATGTATTAAATATATTTTTGTATATATTTATATATCGTTTGTTTTGTTAAAATCATAATAATACTAAAATGATATTAGTAATGATAAAAATAATAATAATGATATTAGAGTTAAAAAAAATGATACTCTTAATATAAATGATAAAAATGATAACTTTAATAAAAATGATCCTTTTAATAAAAACGTTAATTTTAATAATAATTAATACTAATAATAATAACTATAAAAATAATAATTTTACTAATACCAATAATGATACTAATAATAATAATAATAATAACAATAATAATAATAATAATAATAATAATAATAATAATAATAATAATAATAATAATAATAATAATAATAATAATAATAAGTAAACTACCTCAAAAGGAGTAGCCCTAAAAAAATGCCCAAGTCCGAGTTTGAACCTGTGACGTCCCGATAACACTTTGAGCCATTCAACTATTTCCTTTTTTTCCAATTAATATCCCATTTTAATTGTAGTTACCCCGTAATATTTATGTTGTTTTTCATCGTACCATCATCATTTACATGTAACATCATTATGATCATAATCATAATCGTCTTCTCTCATCATCGTATGACATCATGCTCATTATCATTACTATCACCTTCATTCGTTACCTCTATTTATCATCATTATGAAATCATCAACGTCACCATCTTCTTTGTTCATCATCTCCGAACCCTCATTTAAAACATCATCATCGATCATTCTTTTGGTTAAATAAAAAGATGAGGTCCAAAATGATATGAGTCTAATTAAAATTATGGTTGGCCCAAATTATAATAAGTAAGTTTACAACTCCATAATACGTCCGCAATATTTTAGAAAAAAAAAATACTAACTCCTCAATCATGAGCCATATTAGCGGCCTACTTAACCCACTTGTTTCCCTATGTGGGACTCTTCACCGAATTATATATCATACAATGTCCACTATAATAGTCCACTTGTTAAAATTAATTACTTTAAAGGGTCCATTATATTAATTAACCAAAAGCTCGATCAGTTGTAGGTAGTAGTAAATTTGCGGTGATAGATTTCAAAGATGGGTTTTTGTTTTAAGGCTAACCGTAGCAAAGTAGGTACGTGATGGTGGTGGTTCACAATGAAATAAGGAATTTGTTGTGGTGGTGTTGTGGGACTATTTTAGTATGGGACAGAAACATATCAAAGTAGTAGCAGGCGATGGTTAAAGGTGATGATAGGGAGGTCTAGTGGTGACAGTTTGGTGAGGATTTGAACACACCAAAACAGAAACTATTAGCAGCAGCAGTAAAAGTGGTGGCGTGTGGTGGTTGATCGTGGTTGTCTAAATAATGAAGTTGGTGGCAGTTTGGTTAGACAGAAAATAGAAAGAAAGGCAAGGTGGTGGTGTCATGGTGATCATGGTAGTTGTGGGGTAACCGGTGGTGGTGGCGGTTCATTGCAGTCATGGTGGTAATGTTTTATAGCCATTGTACAAAAGAGAGAAAGGAAAGATGGAAGTGGATTTGTGGTGTGAGGATGGTGATATTGTAAAGGTGGTTATCGGTTGTTTATTATGGTGTCTTCGGTGGTGATTTTGGTTGAATATTGTGAGTTGTCTTGGTGATGGTGCGTAGATGATGATGATAGTTATGGCGACGGGGTGTTGTTCTTGATAAAGGTTCTCTTATAATAATCCTAAAGGCGATCAATTGGGTTATAGGGTGGCGGCTTTGGTGTAGTGAAACAAACAAGGAAAATAACAAAGGTGTTGTGGGTTTACCTCGGGCAGGAGAAAGAAGAGAAAACAGAAAACAGATTTGTAGATGGGGATTTAGTTGTGGTTTCTGCAGTCTCACAAATATATGTATATGTATATATTATATAAAGGGATAGATGGATGACAGATAATAGATAATAATAATAATAATAATAATATAATACATAAATAAAACGTGTACCATATAATAAACAGAAATCTAACTTTGTAAATATATGCCGACACTTTGTCACAGAATACTATATCGTGTCCATTGCTAAACAGCTAACGTATAAAAGTGTCCCTAAAAATCTCAAATTTTTAGATTAAGCCTATTAAATTATTTCACTCATTACCTGTTTGAAACCTGATCAAAAAGGTTCGAAAATTATTTATTTTATGTTCCAATTACTATGTACGGAGTACTAAAACTTAAACTAAAAAGAGTAAAAAAAAAATATTTTTTTACACATCTAAAATCTACAGTTCAACTTTTATTTCTATACTTCATGAACTTGTACTAGGTCTATATTAAAACCAAAGAAACGTCATCCGAGTATCACTGACGTTTACTAATTAGGCTCGAAATCATTCATTTTCCATTTACTCTCTCTCTATATATAATCAGTTTTAAATAACAAGTTTTATCACATAAATATATATTTTTAAACAAATACATTTAATATTATTTTATATATTTTCAAGTAGTATTTATATACACATTTATATACACACACATATATATGTATCTATTTACAAATAGTTGTTCGTGAATCGTCGAGAACAGTCGAAGGTCAATTGAATATATGAAACAGTTCAAAATTTTTGAGACTCAACCTAACAGACTTTGCTTATCGTGTTGAAATTACACTATCGTATCGAGAGTTTGGTTTAAAATTAGTCGAAATTTTCCGGGTCGTGACAGAACCCAGCGCCGCCCCCAGCGCCGTATCGAGGCGTTGCTCAGCAAAAAAATTGGGGCATGGGTGGGGCTGCAACGGGGTAGGCGACGGAGTGGGTGGAGGGGATGATACACGTGGCGTTTTTTTATTGGCTTGGTGGTTGCACACTTAAATATCAAAATATCCGTTGCAATTTAATCAAACGGATATATATATATATATATATATATATATATATATATATATATATATATATATATATATATATATATATATATATATATATATATACACCACTACACTCTTCACAAACACACTTCTTCCATACTTCTACAATTCATATTTTTTTTTTTATAAAAAAAAAAAAGCCTAATCCAAACACTCAATTCACTTTGCAAGATGATAGTGAAGATCCCCGAACACCACTTAACCAAACCGGTTCTTTTTCAAATCTTATGGTGTTCGGTCGAACAAATACTCCCGGATTAGCATCCCCACCACTTCAAACACCTAGTCCTCAACAAATTGCCAATATGTCTAGAAATTTGTTCGGGTTCAATCAACCCTTACTTCCGCTAAATTTTGAACAACAACAACAATGGGCTCTTTTTCAACAACAACAACTTTATCAGATGCGTTTGTAAGAAACATCAACCCAACAAATTCCAATCCAATGAATGCAATTGCGAGATAAAGAATCACAAGAACAACAACTTCAAGTTCGTCAATCTCAAACACGGGAAACGCGAAAACACCGCAAAAAAGATAAAGGTTATTATAATTATAAATTATTATAATTATTATTATTATTATTATTATTATTATTATTATTATTATTATTATTATTATTATTATTATTATTATTAGCTGCTATTATTATTATTATTATTATTATTATTATTATTATTATACTTACTGTTAGTTTGAGTATATATATTTATTATATAGTTTAAATAAAAAGTATAATATATATATATATATATATATATATATATATATATATATATATATATATATATATATATATATATATATATATATATATATATATATTACTTACTGTTATGATTATGATTATTATTATTGTTTTTATTAATAATATGTTTATAAAAATATATAGGGAAAGCGGTGGAAGGTACGTCGAGGAAACAAAAAATGTGGTCACAACAAGAGATTTTGTGGTTGGCGAAATGTTTTTGTGATGCTTCGGAGAATCCAATTGTTGGTCGATCACAAAAGCAAAAAAGTTTTTGGGGCACGATTATGGAAAAGTTTAATGAAAATGAAGAAGGTTGGGTACGTCATGAAGATTCATTATCTTCAAAATGGAGAGATGTCAACAAGGCTTGTACGGAGTTTTTGCCTATCTTTATCGATATAAAGGATCATTGGCAAAGTGGAGCTAATGACGATGACGTTTACCACTCTGCGGAGCAATCATATTCTAGTCAATATGATAAACAATTTTCTCATAAGGAAGCATTTTTTTTCTTGAAAACACATCCAAAGTGGAATGTTCCTAATGATCCGGTTGCAAGAGCTCAAAAACATGTTGTCGATGTTGACGAGGTAGGGGAAAGTCAAGGAGATTCGGTTTTTTTTACTTTCCCAAGACTTTGAGGCGGAGTTGTTTGAGGACGTACTAATGACACGTCCAATGGGACGTGATAAAGCAAAGAAAGCCCAAAAGAAATCGGCTTCTTCGAACGCAGGAGCGTCATCTCGTGGTCGGAGTTCGAGTTCGTCAAGGGCGGACGAATTTTGGGACCAAATGTCTAATATGGTCGTGGACAAGAAAAGTGCAATTGATAAATTTAATGAATTTTGTACTATGCAAACCGCACTTACACAATTTGATGTGTTGGGGAAATCTTCTAGAGATTTTGAGGACCCGGAGGACGTGATTCGTCTTCAAAATTTTAAAAAGATGATTCGTGGCAAATTGAAGGATGACTTGAACATTGACAACATCCCGAACACCGATTAGTTTATGTTTGTTCGTCTTTAGTTTATGAATTTAATTTATGTACCTTTTTTTAACTATTTAATTATGTATTTTTTTTATTTATTAACTAGTTTATAACCCGCGCATTCGCGGGTATTTTATCATACAAGCTTCTATAAATGTATATTGTTCATAAGTAATTTATGTTAATGATATAAGTAATAGTAGCGCAATATATGTGAATAATAATTCAACAAAGATTAAAAACGTTACAAATTTAATATAAAAGTGTAGAAAACTGTAGTGCTTAAATGTCTAATGATTGACCTCGTTGAGATAATAATGTATTGGTGTTTATTTAGCATACAAAATTGCATGCTTTGGGTTTTCATGCTACGTACATGCTACCAAATCAGCGTCTAACATGGCTGGTCGATTAACTCTGCGCCCGCCTCTTCGAAAAAAGTGAATCCTGCTGCTCCAGTGTCGTCTCTGAAAAGGATGTTGAAACAGTAGCCGCAAGTTTAAAGAACAACATCAATGACAATTAACATTGAGTTGAATTGACTCATCCATAATACCACCTCTACATACATAGATTATTACATGTATGTTGATTCAGACATCAGAATTTTAGTTACCTTTTAGTAATGGGGAATGATTCTAACACACTATTTTTTGATCCTCACACACCTATTTTAACCTTTTACTCTTCTAATAATACTCAATTTCTTTAAATTGGTGTGTGAGGATCAAAAAAGAGTATGTTAGAATCATCCCCTTTAGTAATGGACAAAAAATTTGCAAGCAAATCAATGAGAATAATAGATAGTGCTTGGTTTAAAAGCATTAGTTTAATAATGAAAAGGTGTTTGGACTAACACTTTGCAACCAAATCAATGAGGATAATAGATACTGTTTAGTTTAAAGGCATTAGTCTCATAATCAATATATTTTATCCTCAACACCTAAATCTATCTTTCAATAACTGACTGCTAGCTAAATAACACCTTTTTCTATCTTTCAATGGCAAGTAGTATAGATAATAAATTCAGTCTTTAAAAATGCAAGTATTAGATAAATATATTGGAGTAACAGAACTGATTACTTTCATAAAACATGGGCATGATGCTTTCAGTGAATTGTTGAGGTGTAGGTAAAAGTAAGTAATCGTCAACATTGCAGCCTTAGATTGTATCATCACATGTCTTTTTTCTTCTTTTTCTTTATCCACCACTTTCCCATATTGTTTTAAAAAAAACCACCCAATAGATCCGATGTAAGTGATAAGATGAGTGGACATGCCAAGTTTATTAGGAACCCAAATATCTGAAAACAAAATAGAGAGAATATTAAATGAGTGATAAGTTAAAGGATAAGAACAACAAAACCTTGACTATTTTAGTTTGAGATATACTACATAGTAGTCGGTTATGAGAATGAACACGAAAATATGTGCAAACCAAAAATAAATTTTATACGTCTCTTTATATTCATAGTTCATATGACTTAAAAAAATTTTAAATACCTATTGTGCTGATTATAATAGAACATTAAGCGACTTGGTAGGTTCAACCCATTTGCTCTGTCCAACCTTATCTGTAAAAATTCATGTTTCTCATTAAGAAACTTGTAGCAGACTATCAATTTATAGACCCATAATGAACCCTTGTTCATCTCCCTACAACATCGACAAAAGAGATCTTCAAGAGATGAACCTATCAAAAACATTCTTAATGCACTCAACTCTCAAGTATATCTCTATATAGTAAATGTAAAAGATTACCTGTATATTCTATAACATGTATTTCATATACCATTGTTGTGATTTATATACACATCGATCCAGCATATATGCAAATAAACTTAAATTTTGAATATAATCAAGTAGGGACTTTCATACCTGAAATAATGTGATGACATTTTTGAGATGTCCCGTTCATATTGATTATAAACATTTCATATTAATTGATTTCGTCGCGAGGTTTTGACCTCTATATGAGACGTTTTTCAAAGACTGCATTCATTTTTAAAATAACCATAACCTTTATTTTATCGATAAAGGTTTAAAAAACATATTACCAAATAATGATAATATAAAATATACCGTTTACACACGACCATTACATAATGGTTTACAATAAGAATATATTACATCAAAAATAAGTTTCTTGAATGCAGTTTTTACACAATATCATACAAGCATGGACTTCAAATCTTGTCCTTATTTTAGTATGCAACAGCGGAAGCTCTTAATAATCACCTGAGAATAAACATGCTTAAAACGTCAACAAAAATGTTGGTGAGTTATAGGTTTAACTTATATATTATCAAATCATAATAATAGACCACAAGATTTCATATTTCAATATACATCCCATACATAGAGATAAAATTCATTCATATGGTGAACACCTGGCAACCGACATTAACAAGATGCATATAAGAATATCCCCTATCATTCCGGGACATCCATCGGACATGATAAAACAACATCGAAGTACTAAAGCATCCGCTACAACGGATGGGGTTTGTTGGGCCCAATAGAACTACCTTTAGGATTCGCGTCAATTAGTAGACTGGTTTACTAATTCTTAGGTTACCAAGTAAAAGGGGCATATTCGGCTTCGATCGTTCAACCATAGAAAGTAGTTTCATGTACTTGTGTCTATTTTGTAAAATATTTATAAAGATGCATGTATTCTCATCCCAAAAAATATTAGATTTTAAAAGTGGGACTATAACCCACTTTCACAGATTTTTACTTCGTCTGGAAGTAAGACTTGGCCACTGGTCAATTCACGAACCTATAACAAATATGTACATATATATCAAAGTATGTTCAAAATATATTTACAACATATTTTTATTACGTTATAATGATTTTAAGTTTATTAAGTCAGCTGTCCTCGTTAGTAACTTACAACTAGTTGTCCACAGTTAGATGTACAGAAATAAAGC
Organism: Rutidosis leptorrhynchoides; assembly: GCF_046630445.1. NCBI lineage: Eukaryota > Viridiplantae > Streptophyta > Magnoliopsida > Asterales > Asteraceae > Rutidosis > Rutidosis leptorrhynchoides. Next base: position 111,863,786 of record NC_092334.1, read on the forward strand.
GATATATTATCTTGAATCAATCCACGACCCAGTGTATACACGTCTCAGGCTAGATCACAACTCAAAGCATATATATTTTTGGAATCAACCTCAACCCTGTAAAGCTAACTCCAACATTACTGCATATAGAGTATCTATGGTTGTTCCAAATAATATATATACATGGGTCGATATGATATGTCAAAACATTTGCATACGTATCTATGGTATCCCAAGATTACATAATATATTAGAATACATGTATAATACAATATAAGTTAGCTAGGATATGATTTGTATAGAATTGTTACAATATTTTCCGTAACTACAACAATCAAAAAATATCCAATCTTGTTTTACCCATAACTTCTTCGTTTTAAATCCGTTTTGAGTGAATCAAATTACTATGGTTTCAAATTGAACTCTATTTTATGAATCTAAACAGAAAAAGTATAGTTTTATAGTCGAAAATATAAGTTACAAGTCATTTTTGTAAGAGGTAGTCATTTCAGTCGAAAAAACGACGTCTTGATGACCATTTTGGAAAACATACTTCCACTTTGAGTTTAACCATGATTTTTGGATATAGTTTCATGTTCATAAGAAAAATCATTTTCCTAGAAGAACAATATTTTAAATTAAAGTTTATCATAGTTTTTAATTATCAAACCCAAAACAGCCCGCGGTGTTACTACGACGGCGTATGTCCGGTTTTACGGTGTTTTTCGTGTTTCCAGGTTTTAAAACATTAAGTTAGCATATCATATAGATATATAACATGTGTTTAGTTGATTTTAAAAGTTAAGTTAGAAGGATTAACTTTATTTGTGAACAAGTTTAGAATTAACTAAACTATGTTCTAGTGATTACAAGTTTAAATCTTCGAATAAGATAGTTTTATATGTATGAATCGAATGATGTTATGAACATCATTACTACCTTAATTTTAGTAGGTAAATCTACTGAAAATGAGAAAAATATATCTAGCTTCAAAGGATCCTTGGATGGCTTGAAAGTTCTTGAAGCAGAATCATGACACGAAAACAAGTTCAAGTAAGATTTCCACTCTAAATAAGATTGTTATAGTTATAGAAATTGAATCAAAGTTTGAATATGAGTATTACCTTGTATTAGAAAGATATCTTACTGTAAATAAGAAAGATTTCTTGAGGTTGGATGATCACTTTACAAGATTTGAAGTAAGCTAGCAAACTTGGAAGTATTCTTGATTTTATGAAACTAGAACTTATAGAATTTATGAAGAACACTTAGAACTTGAAGATAGAACTTGAGAGAGATCAATTAGATGAAGAAAATTGAAGAATGAAAGTGTTTGTAATTGTTTTTGGTCGTTGGTATATGGATTAGATATAAAGGATGTGTAATTTTGTTTACATGTAAATAAGTCATGAATGATTACTCATATTTTTGTAATTTTATGAGATATTTCATGCTAGTTGCCAAATGATGGTTCGCACATGTGTTAGGTGACTCACACGGGCTGCTAAGAGCTGATCATTGGTGTGTATATACCAATAGTACATAAATCTAAAAGCTGTGTATTGTACGAGTACGAATACGGGTGCATACGAGTAGAATTGTTGATGAAACTGAACGAGGATGTAATTGTAAGCATTTTTGTTAAGTAGAAGTATTTTGATAAGTGTCTTGAAGTCTTTCAAAAGTGTATGAATACATATTAAAACACTACATGTAAATACATTTTAACTGAGTCGTTAAGTCATCGTTAGTCGTTACATGTAAGTGTTGTTTTGAAACCTTTAGGTTAACGATCTTGTTAATTGTTGTTAACCCATTGTTTATCATATCTAAAGAGATGTTATATTATTACATTATCATGATATTATGATATATAATATATCTTAGTATGATATATATACAGTTAAATGTCGTTACAACGATAATCGTTACATATATGTCTCGTTTCGAAATCATTAAGTTAGTAGTCTTGTTTTTACATATGAAGTTCATTGTTAATACACTTAATGACATGTTTACTTATCATTTATCATGATTAAACATAGTGTATCAATATCTTAATATGATTTATTTGTATTTAGTAAGACGTTGTTATAACGATAACCGTTATATATATCGTTTCGAGTTTCTTAATTCAATAAACTCAATTTTATGTATATAACTCATTGTTAAAATACCTAATGAGATACTTGCATATCATAATATCATGTTAACTATATATATAATCATATATATGTCATCATATAGTTTTTACAAGTTTTAACGTTCGTGAATCACCGGTCAACTTGGGTGGTCAATTGTCTTTATGAAACCTATTTCAATTAATCAAGTCTTAACAAGTTTGATTGCTTAACATGTTATAAACACTTAATCATGTAAATAACAATTTCATTTAATATATATAAACATGGAAAAGTTCGGGTCACTACAGTACCTACCCGTTAAATAAATTTCGTCCCGAAATTTTAAGCAGTTGGAGGTGTTGACGTATCTTATGGAAATAGGTGCGGGTATTTCTTTTTCATCTGATCTTCTCGTTCCCAAGTGAACTCAGGTCCTCTACTAGCATTCCATTGAACCTTAACAATTGGTATCTTGTTTTGCTTAAGTCTTTTAACCTCACGATCCATTATTTCGACGGGTTCTTCGATGAATTGAAGTTTTTCGTTGATTTGGACTTCGTCTAATGGAATAGTGAGTTCTTCTTTAGCAAAACATTTCTTCAAATTCGAGACGTGGAAAGTGTTATGTACAGCCATGAGTTGTTGAGGTAACTCAAGTCGGTAAGCTACTGGTCCGACACGATCAATAATCTTGAATGGTCCAATATACCTTGAATTTAATTTCCCTCGTTTACCAAATCGAACAACACCTTTCCAAGGTGCAACTTTAAGCATGACCATCTCTCCAATTTTGAATTCTATATCTTTTCTTTTAATGTCAGCGTAGCTATTTTGTCGACTTTGGGCGGTTTTCAACCGTTGTTGAATTTGGATGATTTACTCGGTAGTTTCTTGTATTATCTCCGGACCCGTAATCTGTCTATCCCCCACTTCACTCCAACAAATCAGAGACCTGCACTTTCTACCATAGAGTGCTTCAAACGGCGCCATCTCAATGCTTGAATGGTAGCTATTGTTGTAGGAAAATTCTGCTAACGGAAGGTGTCGATCCCAACTGTTTCTGAAATCAATGACACATGCTCGTAGCATGTCTTCAAGCGTTTGTATCGTCCTTTCGCTCTGTCCATCAGTTTGTGGATGATAAGCAGTACTCATGTCTAGACGAGTTCCTAATGCTTGCTGTAATGTCTGCCAGAATCTTGAAATAAATCTGCCATCCCTATCAGAGATAATAGAGATTGGTATTCCATGTCTGGAGATGACTTCCTTCAAATACAATCGTGCTAATTTCTCCATCTTGTCATCTTCTCTTATTGGCAAGAAGTGTGCTGATTTGGTGAGACGATCAACTATTACCCAAATAGTATCAAAACCACTTGCAGTCCTTGGCAATTTAGTGATGAAATCCATGGTAATGTTTTCCCATTTCCATTCCGGGATTTCGGGTTGTTGAAGTAGACCTGATGGTTTCTGATGCTCCGCTTTGACCTTGGAACACGTCAAACATTCTCCTACGTATTTAGCAACATCGGCTTTCATACCCGGCCACAAAAAATGTTTCTTAAGATCCTTGTACATCTTCCCTGTTCCAGGATGTATTGAGTATCTGGTTTTATGAGCTTCTCTAAGTACCATTTCTCTCATATCTCCAAATTTTGGTACCCAAATTCTTTCAGCCCTATACCGGGTTCCGTCTTCCCGAATATTAAGATGTTTCTCCGATCCTTTGGGTATTTCATCCTTTAAATTTCCCTCTTTTAAAACTCCTTGTTGCGCCTCCTTTATTTGAGTAGTAAGGTTATTGTGAATCATTATATTCATAGCTTTTACTCGAATGGATTCTCTGTCCTTTTTACTCAAAGCGTCGGCTACCACATTCGCCTTCCCCGGGTGGTAACGAATCTCAAAGTCGTAATCATTCAACAATTCAATCCATCTGCGCTGCCTCATGTTCAGTTGTTTCTGATTAAATATGTGTTGAAGACTTTTGTGGTCGGTATATATAATACTTTTGACCCTATATAAGTAGTGCCTCCAAGTCTTTAATGCAAAAACAACCGCGCCTAATTCCAAATCATGCGTCGTATAATTCTGTTCGTGAATCTTCAATTGTCTAGACGCATAAGCAATTACTTTCGTTCGTTGCATTAATACACAACCGAGACCTTGCTTTGAGGCGTCACAATATATCACAAAATCATCATTCCCTTCAGGTAATGATAATATAGGTGCCGTAGTTAACTTTTTCTTCAACAATTGAAACGCTTTTTCTTGTTCATCCTTCCATTCAAATTTCCTCCCTTTATGCATTAATGCAGTCAAGGGTTTTGCTATTTTGGAAAAATCTTGGATGAATCTCCTGTAATAACCAGCTAGCCCTAAAAATTGGCGTATGTGTTTCGGAGTTTTTGGGGTTTACCACTTTTTAACGGTTTCAATCTTTACTGGATCCACCTGAATACCTTATTTGTTCACTATATGACCGAGGAATTGAACTTCTTCCAACCAAAATGCACACTTTGAAAACTTAGCGTACAGTTTTTCTTTTCTCAGCAACTCTAGCACTTTTCTCAAATGTTCTTCGTGCTCTTGATCATTCTTCGAGTAAATAAGTATGTCATCGATGAAAACAATGACATACTTGTCAAGATATGGCCCACACACTCGGTTCATGAGGTCCATGAACACAGCTGGTGCGTTTGTCAATCCAAACGGCATAACCATAAACTCGTAATGATCGTAACGCATCCTAAAAGTAGTTTTTGGAATATCATCCTCCTTCACCCGCATTTGATGATATCCAGAACGTAAATCAATCTTTGAATAAACCGACGAGCCTTGTAGTTGATCAAATAAGTCGTCCATTCTTGGTAGTGGGTAGCGGTTCTTAATGGTAAGTTTGTTCAACTCTCGGTAGTCGATGCACAACCTAAATGTACGATCCTTCTTCTTGACAAACAAAACAGGAGCTCCCCACGGTGATGTGCTTGGTCGAATGAAACCACGCTCTAAAAGTTCTTGTAATTGGCTCTAAAGTTCCTTCATTTCGCTGGGTGCGAGTCTGTATGGAGCACGAGCTATTGGTGCAGCTCCCGGTACAAGGTCTATTTGAAATTCAACGGATCGGTGTGGAGGTAGTCCCGGTAATTCTTTTGAAAATACATCAGGAAATTCTTTTGCGACGGGAATATCATTGATGTTCTTTTCTTCAGAATTGATTTTCTCGACGTGTGCTAGCACAGCATAGCAACCTTTTCTTATTAGTTTTTGTGCCTTCAGGTTACTAATAAGATTTAACTTCGCGTTGCTCTTTTCTCCGTACACCATTAAGGGTTTTCTTTTTTCTCGTATAATGCGAATTGCATTTTTGTAACAAACGATCTCTGCTTTCACTTCTTTCAACCAGTCCATACCGATTGTCACATCAAAACTCCCTAACTCTACTGGTATCAAGTCAATCTTAAATGTTTCGCTAACCAGTTTAATTTCTCGATTCTGACATATATTATCTGCTGTAATTAATTTACCGTTTGCTAATTCGAGTAAAAATTTATTATCCAAGGGCGTCGGTGAACAACTTAGTTTAGCACAAAAATCTCTACTCATATAGCTTCTATCCGCACCCGAATCAAATAAAACATAAGCAGATTTATTGTCAATGAGAAACGTACCCGTAACAAGCTCCGAGTCTTCCTGCGCTTCTGCCGTATTAATATTGAAAACTCTTCCGCGGCCCTGCCCATTAGTATTCCCCTGATTCGGGCAATTTCTACTAAAGTGGCCCAGTTTTCCACATCCAAAACAAACGATGGCGGTGTTATTGGTTCAGACATTATTTGTCCCTTTAGTTCTATTATGCATTGGTCCGTAGATTTCGCACTTCTTCGCGCTATGACCATTTCTTTTACACCTGTTGCAAAATGTCATGCAGAACCCCAGGTGATGCTCTTCAAATCTTTGGCATGGTTGTTTTTGGTTTTTGTTGCCATTGTTGTTATTGAGATTGTTGTTGGAATTGTTATTGTTGTTGTTGTTATTGTTGTTGGGATGGTTATTGTAGTTGTTGTTGGGACGTTTGTTGAAGTTGTTGTTGCGATTGATGTTGCGGTTATTGGGATAGTTATTGCGATTGTGGTTGTGATTGTTGTTGTTGTATTGGTGACTCTTGTCATTGGTTTCTTCCCACTTTCTCATGACTTGTTTCATGTTAGCCTTTTCAGTCGCCTGCTCTTTAATCCTTCCTTCGATCTGGTTCACTAATTTGTGAGCCATTCGACTTGCCTTTTGTATGGAGGTGGGCTCGTGTGAACTCACATCTTCTTGAATTCTTTCCGGTAACCCTTTTACAAATGCGTCGATTTTCTCTTCTTCGTCTTCGAACGTTCTTGGACACAATAGGCACAATTCTGTGAATCGTCGTTCGTACGTGGTGATATCGAAACCTTGCGTTCGTAATCCTCTAAGCTCTACCTTGAGCTTATTGACCTCGTTTCTGGGACGATACTGCTCGTTCATCAATTGCTTGAATGCTGGCCATGGTAGTGCGTAAGCAGCATCTTGTCCTACCTGCTCGAGATAGGTATTCCACCATGTTAACGCCGTACCTGTGAAGGTATGCGTAGCGTACTTAACTTTGTCCTCTTCAGTACACTTACTTATGGCAAACACCGATTCGACCTTCTCGGTCCACCGTTTCAATCCAATTGGTCCTTCGGTTCCATCAAATTCCAAAGGTTTGCAGGCAGTGAATTCTTTGTAGGAGCATCCTACACGATTTCTTGCGGAATTAGTTCCACTGCTAGATCCGGAGTTATTGTTATTTTGCATCGCAGCCTGCATTGCGGCTATGTTCACAGCAAGGAAAACACTGAAGTCTTCCTCACTCATGTTCAAGTTCTGACGAGTCGCTGGTGCCATTTCCTTCAAAAAATAACCAAAAGAATTGAGTTAATCATATAGAATTTAAGAGTAGTCAATAGTATTTCGTAGCATAATATGAACTCATTTATAAAAGCTTTTTCTTCATAGTAGCGTTTTATAAGTTTAAATTCGGGTACTACCTACCCGTTAAGTTCATACTTAGTAGCTAATATACAATTCAACTACTACAATTCCATATGAAAAACTGATTATAATAATATATCACATACAAATATTCTTCAAACTTATAACATCGCTATATTACATATACATGAAATATAGGACACTTTGATACAGGACAGTTTTGAAGATGAATCTAGTTAATACGCAAGTTGTTCAGCAAAGGAAATAAAGACACGTAATTCATAAGTCCATAAACAAGTCATGCATTCTGGTTTTACTAAGACGCTTCCCATCCTTGGTCTTGTGAAAAATAACCGTTATGACCATTGGCTAGGCAGCATGTTGTAATGTCGTCAAAAGGACGAGGGTTGCGTAATGTCTAACAGCCTCGTAATAATCTAAAAACCTCGTTTCTCACCCCAACTACTAAATCCGTCACTTGTGGGAAGGTTTTATTTAAAAGTTGCAATCCGATGTTCTTTTTCTCACTTTGGTAAGAAGCGAACATCACTAACCCGTAAGCATAACATGCTTCTTTATGTTGCATGTTAGAAGCTCTTTCTAATTCACGAAATCCTATGTTGGGATATGTTGAGTCAAAATAGGTTCTTAACCAGTAGCGTAAAATTGCATTTGGGTTCCCCGAATTTAACGCTTTAAAGAAAACACGGCGTAACTTACGGTCTCCCCAATGTGATATACCCCACTTATCAAAGGAAAGCCTTTTATAAACTAAGGCATTTCTAGAAAGTCTTTCAAATGTTTGACAAGTTAATTTCGCCATAACTAAATGTGCTGATGAATTCTGACCGACTCTAGACAAGATTTCCTCAATCATATCCTCTGGTAGATCTTCTAAAATATTCGGTTGTCTACCCTTAACGTCCATTTTGTTTTTATACTGTAAAACAGACAAGGATTAGATTCGTAAAAGATAATTAACAAACAATACAAGCAATTTTTACATAGAACATAAAAGTACAAGCACACTACAATACATACAATACACAACATGATTACAACCCTCTAATCTGAATCGCTGGTTTATTCTTCTTCGGACTTGGTTCATTTTCCTAATTTTCTAGGGATATATGGTGCTCCTCTAATACGAGCTGTCGTTTTCCACAATGGTTTAGAAAAACCTGGTGGTTTAGAGGTTCCCGGGTTATTGTTACAATTTAGGAAATACGGACGTTGCCGATACATATAAAGTTCATCGGGGTTGGAATCAGATTTCTCTATTTTTATACCTTTTCCCTTATTATTTTCTTTTGCTTTATTAAATTGGGTCGAGGTAATTTCTATAACATCATCGGAATCCTCATCGGGATCCGATTCATCGGAAAATTGGTAATCTTCCCAATATTTTGCTTCCTCGGCGGAAACACCATTGACCATTTTTAACTTTGGTCCGTTGGTTGATGATTTTCTTTTATTTAATCGATTTACTATAGGTATCAATATTTCTTCCTCCGGAACCTCTTCTTCTTCCGGTTCCTCCTCTTCCGATTCCTCCTCTTCCGGTTCCTCTTCTTCCGGTTCCTCTTCGGGAATTTGTGAACCTTCCCAAAATATATTCGACTCTTCATTATTATTAGGTGAATCGATAGAATTTGTACTAGTGGTAGACATCTATCACACAATATCAAGCACATTAAGAGGTTAATATATCACATAATATTATATGTTAATAATGTATAGTTTCCAACAAAAGTGTTAAGCAATCGTTTTAAAAAAAAAAACACGGTCGAAGTCCAGACTCACTAATGTATCCTAACAAACTCGATAAGACACACTAATGCAATTTTCTGGTTCTCTAAGACCAACGCTCGGATACCAACTGAGATGTCCCGTTCATATTGATTATAAACGTTCCATATTAATTGATTTCGTCGCGAGGTTTTGACCTCTATATGAGACGTTTTTCAAAGACTGCATTCATTTTTAAAATAACCATAAACTTTATTTTATCGATAAAGGTTTAAAAAGCATTACGTAGATTATCAAATAATGATAATCTAAAATATACCGTTTACACACGACCATTACATAATGGTTTACAATAAGAATATATTACATCAAAAATAAGTTTCTTGAATGCAGTTTTTACACAATATCATACAAGCATGGACTCCAAATCTTGTCCTTATTTTAGTATGCAACAGCGGAAGCTCTTAATAATCACCTAAGAATAAATATGCTTAAAACGTCAACAAAAATGTTGGTGAGTTATAGGTTTAACCTATATATTATGAAATCATAATAATAGACCACAAGATTTCATATATCAATATACATCCCATACATAGAGATAAAATTCATTCATATGGTGAACACCTGGCAACCGACATTAACAAGATGCATATAAGAATATCCCCTATCATTCCGGGACATTCATCGGACATGATAAAACAACATCGAAGTACTAAAGCATCCGCTACAACGGATGGGGTTTGTTGGGCCCAATAGATTTACCTTTAGGATTCGCGTCAATTAGTAGACTGGTTTACTAATTCTTAGGTTACCAAGTAAAAGGGGCATATTCGGCTTCGATCGTTCAACCATAGAAAGTAGTTTCATGTACTTGTGTCTATTTTGTAAAATATTTATAAAGCTGCATGTATTCTCATCCCAAAAAATATTAGATTTTAAAAGTGGGACTATAACTCACTTTCACAGATTTTTACTTCGTCGGGAAGTAAGACTTGGCCACTGGTTGATTCACGAACTTATAACAAATATGTACATATATATCAAAGTATGTTCAAAATATATTTACAACATATTTTTATTACGTTATAATGATTTTAAGTTTATTAAGTCAGCTGTCCTCGTTAGTAACCTACAACTAGTTGTCCACAGTTAGATGTACAGAAATAAATCGATATATTATCTTGAATCAATCCACGACCCAGTGTATACATGTCTCAGGCTAGATCACAACTCAAAGCATATATATTTTTGGAATCAACCTCAACCCTGTATAGCTAACTCCAACATTACTGCATATAGAGTATCTATGGTTGTTCCAAATAATATATATACATGGGTCGATATGATATGTCAAAACATTTGCATACGTGTCTATGGTATCCCAAGATTACATAATATATTAGAATACGTGTATAATACAATATAAGTTAGCTAGGATATGATTTGTATAGAATTGTTACAATATTTTCCGTAGCTACAACAATCAAAAAATATCCAATCTTGTTTTACCCATAACTTCTTCATTTTAAATCTGTTTTGAGTGAATCAAATTGATATGGTTTAATATTGAACTCTATTTTATGAATCTAAACAGAAAAAGTATAGGTTTATAGTCAGAAATATAAGTTACAAGTCGTTTTTGTAAGAGGTAGTCATTTCAGTCGAAAAAACGACGTCTTGATGACCATTTTGGAAAACATACTTCCACTTTGAGTTTAACCATGATTTTTGGATATAGTTTCATGTTCATAAGAAAAATCATTTTCCCAGAAGAACAACTTTTAAATCAAATTTTATCATAGTTTTTAATTATCAAACCCAAAACAGCCCACGGTGTTACTACGACGGCGTATGTCCGGTTTTACGGTGTTTTTCGTGTTTCCAGGTTTTAAAACATTAAGTTAGCATATCATATAGATATAGAACATGTGTTTAGTTGATTTTAAAAGTCAAGTTAGAAGGATTAACTTTATTTGTGAACAAGTTTAGAATTAACTAAACTATGTTCTAGTGATTACAAGTTTAAATCTTCGAATATGATAGTTTTATATGTATGAATCGAATGATGTTATGAACATCATTACTACCTTAATTTTAGTAGATAAACCTACTGGAAATGAGAAAAATAGATCTAACTTCAAAGGATCCTTGAATGGCTTGAAAGTTCTTGAAGCAGAATCATGACACGAAAACAAGTTCAAGTAAGATTTCCACTCTAAATAAGATTGTTATAGTTATAGAAATTGAATCAAAGTTTGAATATGAGTATTACCTTGTATTAGAAAGATATCTTACTGTAAATAAGAAAGATTTCTTGAGGTTGGATGATCACTTTACAAGATTTGAAGTAAGCTAGCAAACTTGGAAGTATTCTTGATTTTATGAAACTAGAACTTATAGAATTTATGAAGAACACTTAGAACTTGAAGATAGAACTTGAGAGAGATCAATTAGATGAAGAAAATTGAAGAATGAAAGTGTTTGTAATTGTTTTTGGTCGTTGGTATATGGATTAGATATAAAGGATGTGTAATTTTGTTTACATGTAAATAAGTCATGAATGATTACTCATATTTTTGTAATTTTATGAGATATTTCATGCTAGTTGCCAAATGATGGTTCGCACATGTGTTAGGTGACTCACACGGGCTGCTAAGAGCTGATCATTGGTGTGTATATACCAATAGTACATAAATCTAAAAGCTGTGTATTGTACGAGTACGAATACGGGTGCATACGAGTAGAATTGTTGATGAAACTGAACGAGGATGTAATTGTAAGCATTTTTGTTAAGTAGAAGTATTTTGATAAGTGTCTTGAAGTCTTTCAAAAGTGTATGAATACATATTAAAACACTACATGTAAATACATTTTAACTGAGTCGTTAAGTCATCGTTAGTCGTTACATGTAAGTGTTGTTTTGAAACCTTTAGGTTAACGATCTTGTTAATTGTTGTTAACCAATTGTTTATTATATCTAAAGAGATGTTAAATTATTACATTATCATGATATTATGATATATAATATATCTTAGTATGATATATATACAGTTAAATGTCGTTACAACGATAATCGTTACATATATGTCTAATTTCGAAATCATTAAGTTAGTAGTCTTGTTTTTACATATAAAGTTCATTGTTAATACACTTAATGACATGTTTACTTATCATTTATCATGATTAAACATAGTGTATCAATATCTTAATATGATTCATTTGTATTTAGTAAGACGTTGTTATAACGATAACCGTTATATATATCGTTTCGAGTTTCTTAATTCAATAAACTCAATTTTATGTATATAACTAATTGTTAAAATACCTAATGAGATACTTGCTTATCATAATATCATGTTAAATATATATATAATCATATATATGTCATCATATAGTTTTTACAAGTTTTAACGTTCGTGAATCACCAGTCAACTTGGGTGGTCAATTGTCTATATGAAACCTATTTCAATTAATCAAGTCTTAACAAGTTTGATTGCTTAACATGTTGAAAACACTTAATCATGTAAATAACAATTTCATTTAATATATATAAACATGGAAATGTTCGGGTCACTACAATTTTCAGCTGGAAAACTATAGGATGATGGGGCTGCTTTGTTGAACAATATCAACAGTACTATAAACGCCAAAATTAAGACTAACATGTCCTCGTGTATAAGACGACGATCATCTCTTACGCATATATGATAGATTTCCCTCAAAATAGAATATTCATTTCAAACAAGCCGAATGTAACTTAGATTTCTAGAGCAATGAACGAAATGAACTATGATTATTATTGTGGAGATATGATTATCATAAAAAGAGTAGCTTACATGTCTAGAGAGGGCTTCCCTGATTTGACATCATCGCTTTCAAGAATTATTGGAAAATAGTCTTTCTATCCTATTGTAGCAAAACTAATAAAGATTAGTAAAACAAATCAAAAAATGAATGGCCATACAATTTGTTTACTTGTTTCGACCCATTTATTTGCAGAAACAATGTTGTAACTGTTTTTACATAACTGGTTGTACCCTACAATTGGAGTTACATCCTCATTGATATAAACCCTGCAACCCAAAAGTTGATATCTTGTAGCATATTGACAAAGCCTTGATATCTTGTATTAAATATCAAATATAAGCCCAGGGACAAGAAAATAATACTTACAGAGTGTTATATTGACATTATGGCACTATTTATTCAGGATTTCTGCATGTAATGATATAGAATTTGGTCACCCCTTTGTTGGATCCTTCAGTCATCAATGGCACTAATAATGGTAGCCCAAAGCTTCATTATGTAAAAGTTAGTATACTCATCTGGTTCCGTTTATGATTCTCGTCCAATCAACTGAAGCTGATTAAAGTGCAGAAATACCCACTAATTATACTTTTTATTTATATTATTTAATAAAGCAGAATCCTAACAATATAATATAAATAGAAATGAATTCATGAGTTATTAGAACGAAACTAAAGATATATATACAATGATTGTAATTCAAAGTAATTTAAAGTATGTAAAAACATGTAAACAATCAAACTTTGTATTGAAGTTAAAATGAGAATTTATCGTGCCGACGTCATTGTTACTTTCAATTCAATATGTCGAAGATGGGATTAAACCTGTAAATACCACATTACAGTTATTTTTTTGCATATAGATCAGGCATAATAGATTTTTGAAGATGGCGACATGTTACAGAATAAATGAAGAAATCGTCAACCCTAATATATTGATGAATTTGATTGAATACTTACATAGCTTTCCGAAATACAAAGCAACTAAGATAACTTCATGAATCGAGTAATCAAGAATCAATATTTCAACGAATATAATGTCATCAACATTAAACAACAATTGCCACAAACCAATTTTTATCAGCAAAAAAAACCCTGAAAAGTATCAACATAATCATAATTTCAACTGCTAATACTATACGTCATCGCATTCTAAAAAGACAACCACATTAGAGATATATAAAACAAAATTGTATTACCTTATAGTCATTAGTCATTAGTACATGATTCACACCTAAATCTCACAATGGAAGATTCGTTGCCTACTTGTCAATGGGTCGCTCTATTTTTGTTCTTGTTATATCAAGTCTTCTCTTAGGCTAGTTTTTGTCATAGCTGCACTTATTGTCATTGTGAGATTTATGTGGGTTTCATGTACTAAGTTACATGCTCTGTAAAGTTTATTCATTTTTTATAAATCATTGCCTTTCCCAATTTATAAATCAATTTGAAAAATGTTCCGGTTTGGATCCCTATAATTGCAACTGTAATTTATACCTACAGGTAGCGTCATAAGGTTGCAGATGGAGGTTTTTTTTGTGATGAAGTGTAATAAGGTTGCAGTTGGAGGTTTTCTTTATGAAGGTGGAGCATCAGTTACTCGATCGCGTCTTTTGGGTTGGTTTTGGGTAGTTTGACAATAAAGAATTAAATAAAAAATAAATAAGGGCATTGATGGTAATTAAGGTGAGTAACTGCCCGGATTTTTCTTAATGATGCCATAGGGAATTTAAAGGGCTGAGATCAATTTATTTGATACTCATCTAATGGTTGAAGTTTTCTTAATCGGGGATTTTTGAATTAATATGTCATCATAATTGTTTTCTTATTATAGATAAGAAAGATGTAAGATGTCATTTTAATTATTCAAATTATGTTACATTTTTTTTTTACTTATTAAATAAAACAAATTATTAAAACAGAACAAAAATTAAAAATTAAATGACACGTCAGCATTCCACTAACCCACCCACACCACCAACTCACACCACCACTACTCCACACAACTAACCCACACGTCCTAATCATTAAAAAAAAAAATTTCAAAAAAAACTCACCCCCAACCACTACAAATAGTCAAAAAAAAGTTAAAAAAAAAAAAAAAAACCCCAATCCACTAAATGCAAATAGTCTAGACAATGGAGTTCAAGCTCAAGGGGGTTTAAGTTTCTCGCCGCCGCCTCCTCCTTTTCCTATCTCCTACTTCCACTCTCACCTGACCGGGAATCGGACCCGACTCGGACCCGCTCAACCGGTATTTTTATGTTCTCTTTAACTCCAATTTACTTACCTACTTGTTATTAACTGCTACCACAAATCAATGGTTTACCTCCATAATATTCTGTAATCTAATTATCTCTTTGTATTTATGATCGCAGAAATCAAAATTATCCGCTACTTGATCCCTTTTCAATTTGAATCCGTAAGTTTTGTTTCCAATATCTGATTTTTAGTAAAATTATTCTACTTATCCTGCAGTAATTGAATCCCCCCAGGACCCTAGGTCCCACCCTTGAATCCGATTGGTATTTTGAATATTGTTAATCAGTGCCTGTAAGGTGTTCGATGAAATGCCTGTTAAATTTATTGGCGTTTTTATGTGTGATTAACGAAGCAAGATGCGTATATATTATCGTAGTTTTTGTTATCTTGTTTAAGATGTGTACTGTTGTGCATTTCGGAATTCAAATGCCAGACCTTTGGCTAAAAACAAGCGAAAGTATTGGTACTCTAGAAAGGTTGAATTTTGCGAATTTTGTAGCATCAATTGTACCTGATATACATATGTCTACAAGTCTTATTCTCTAAGTATGTGTATTTATATACCTAAAGTATGTGCTTGTAAGCTACAACATTAGGTGCTATCCAGAATGTTTTACATTAATATTTTGAGATAATATTGAACCCAATTCAGTTTAAAATAAAATGTGATATTATAGCCAATAATTGTACAAGTTTTACATGTGATTATCTGTGAGCACTTATCTTTGGTCTAAAAAATGTTATTCTTCTTGGTGTTCCAATTACCCCCATTACTGTTGGGGAAATATGGATTAGTGGGTAAAGAATCAACAACCGGATTGATACTAGAATCGCGTGAACACTTTCTTAATAGAGTATTTCGACCCACTTGGTCACGGGTTACACGAAATCACTATTAGGATAAGACTAGTATGAACAATCGTCTTGATCAAAAGATAATTGTTCCTTGCAATTGTAGATTGTATAATCTGCAAGTTTTGTGTTGAAAGTGTGTTAGACATGTTCAAAATCTGGAACATTGTGTAAAGTGTCTAACCATTCATATGGAAATGAATCCATATGTTTATAATTGGTCAAAAGGTGTCTTTGAAGAGTCACACCTTTTCATATGAACCCATACAATGCTTGGAATGTCACACCCATGTATTTGTGCTTAAACAAGTCCAAATACATGAAAAAACCGTTCATAAATGTCCTTGAACAACCCCATAACGTTTGGAGTTCAAATGTGCCTTTTGGGTTGAAAAAGCACCTTTTCAGCGAACCAGTGTTAAGCCGCGCCGCGGGCTAACAAAGCATCACACTTGAAAATACTCCAAAAACCTCGACCTGAAATTTATGCCTTAAGCCGCGCTGCGGCTTAACCTTGTCCAGCAGCTCAAATTTCTTTCTTACGGTTTTTCGTGCGTATGGCCTTTTCAAGTCGCGTTTGACATTCCTTAAGTTCCAAATGTTATTTCCAAGCTCACTAACATAACCTCAAACCATTTTACACTTTACGAACGTGCACTCCACACTCTCCAAATCCGTGTAGCGTTTCAATGGTTCGAGCACTTTCAACTTAGCAATCCAATCAACTAAAATGACGTTGGATCATGCTAAAATCACCAACAATTACGACAGACATAAACCCGATATTTTGACTAAATCTTTGTTATCTGTTTTGAAATATATATATGGTTTGCAGAATGAAAGTGGAGACTGGAGAGGAAGATTGAACAAAAAAAAAAAAAAAAAAAAAACTTATGTTAATCTTTTTACTATTTGGCTTTTGAAACATGTTAGATCAGATTGTATGTTTGGTTTTAAAACGTGTGATCTGATTGTATTCTTGATATACTAAGTACGTAGGTTATTTATGCTCATTGTAAGATATTTATCTCATTTTAAAAAAATTCAGGAAAAAACCGGGTCTCGACCCAAACCCGACCCGATCGCGATTGGGTTTGACCCGTTTGGACTCGTTAAAAAAGCTGACCCATTTGGATTTAACCCAAACCCGACCTGGCCTGATTCCCACGTCTAATATAGACTAAAGTTATTCTTCCTTATGCTAAATAAGTTTTTGCATACATGAGAATTTGTAATGGTTGATTTTGATGTCGTGTGTTGAAACCTTTGTATCTTACAATAATCATAATTTGCAGATTTCGTGATTTGGAAAATGCCGAAAAAGAATTCATCTAATACATCCAAACCAGGGCTAAAGAATCCTGCAGTAGCTAGTTGGGAAATTTCGAAAAAGAGTTCATCTAAACAACCCAAACCGGCGCTACAGAAACCGAGTGTACCAAAGGAGAAACCATCTTCTACGACAGGAACATTTGGACAGGAAATCGATGATATATTTTCCAAAAAAAGAAAGAAACCTGAGCAGCAGAAGACCAAAAAGAGGGTACAATCTGTCGCTGGGAAGCCAACTAAAATGAATAAAGAAACGGGTGAAGATTCAAAAGATGTTTCGTCTGTGACCCGAAAGAACAAAAGGAATAACTCTGAAGGGTCTAATGTTGATATGTTTGAAAGTGAACAAACAGCTAGACCTAAGAGGAAAACAGCAGATGGTTTAGCGATTTACAAAGAAGAGGAGTTGGGAATTGGTAGGGCAGATGCTGGAGGTACTCGTCTTTGTCCTTTTGATTGTGATTGTTGTTTTTGATCGTAATTTAATACGACCAATTTGGTATTAAGGATAGTTTAGACTTGAAGAATTGAACTGATTTTGTAATTAACTTGATGGTCTTTAAGTCACAACCTTGGCATTTATATGCATTTGATGGCTGAAGAGATATACCTGTATTGTATCCGTTTACCCGTTTCTTTTTAACCGTTAAAAGAAAATCTTTCTGTTTACTCTCTATGCATTTGATATGTCAACTTGCATGTTACTATTTACATTAAGGTTATGATCTCATTGAATGAATGATATATATAAGTAGAGCTGTAGAGATATCAAACAATTGTAGTCTTTTGAACTTGATTTTTTAGTCCTTTACTATTGCGAAAGTTTAAGCAACTTTACTACTAGTATTACTTTCTTCAATAGTTCTATTAGATTTAGAAAGCCATTTAGTTAGTACACAAATTAACCGACAAAAAATATGTAGGGGTGTACTCGACGTTTTTTAAACTTAGGTATCTAATATAATCCGAGTAATATACATATAAATTTATTTTTACTATAAATATAAATATATGTAATTTATAAGACTGACATATAATTTAATTTTATAGTTTATTTTCTCTTGAAAATTGTAAAAAGATTACTTTCCTTTACTCTGCTATAATTCTAATTCTATAAATAAGAGAAATTTCTTATAACCTTCAAAATCATAAATCATAAACGCAAAAACATTAGAAGCAGCTAAGCATGGATGATGAATTACCTTCCAACATCATATTTGAAATCTTTTCAAAAGTACCTGTCAAATCTTTACTCCGTTTCCGGTCCGTATTGAAACAGTGGCGTGAATACATCGACGATTCATACCTTCGAACCATTCATCACGAGCGAGATGTACAACCACCCACACCAATCTTGTTCCATCAAGTCCATAATGATTTAGGTCGACCATACACCCTATTTATCCACCTCACTGAATCTAAACAAGCTAATATCCATGATCATCGTGTTTTAACGCCAAAAAAGACCCTGGTGTTTGAGTTTGCGTCTATATCTAGTGTTCTAGTTCATGGTTCTTGTAATGGGCTGCTTTATTTTTCTGAAATTTTTTGGGCAACCAAATTGGTTGTGATCCATCCTATATATAAGGAAGGAACATTATGAGTTGCCTGTGTTACCTCGCCCACTAACTCGTTTTCAAACCACTAGGATAAGTGACTCGTGCGGCTTGGTTTTGACGCTTTCGCCCAAAATTTTAAGATGTGTGTAGTTTTTAAGAATCTATGCACGATGGTGCACGTATTTGGCACAAACTCATGGCGTAAGATAACTAAAGTCCCATCTTATCCTGTATCTGGTGCAGCCGTATTCGCTCATGGTTGTTTGCATTGGTTGGTTGGTTATCATGACAACGCAACCAGAGAAGTCGTATGGTTGAATGTAACACAAGAGGAATTTGGGTTGATAAATACCCTAAAACAATAGGCGTCCGTAGTTATTATGACCATTTGGTTGATATAGCCGGTGAAGTTGGGTTAGTGTGTAATAACCCTAATCGTAGAATTGATATTTGGATATTAAAGCAAAAGGAATGGGTGTTGTATTGTTCGTTCGGAATGAACTATCTTCCTGATGGACCGACAAAGGTTTTAGGGTGTTGGAATAAACAGGGTGACATATTTTAGTATCTATTTATGGGAATAGAAAGCTATGGTTTCTCGTTTATCGTTTAAAAAGTGGCATTTTTAATTGCTTAGATGGATTTGATGACGGTATTATGATGTATTACGATAACATAATTTGCCATCATCGGAAGCTTCCATTCAATATGATCAAAAGAGAACGAAAAATATTCTTTTGAGTATGCCTAGACGAGTACATTTTGTTCTTAATAACATTATAATTGAGGTTAATTAGTTTTAATATATTAAGTTCCTAGTCAGGTTTGGACATATGGCATCTATGGCTGTATATTCATGGTTGACGTGTTTTATGTTCGACATATATACGCATAATTTTCATCGATATACATTGTTTTTGTTGGAGATATGGAGAACTTTAAACAATTAGAGGGAAGATTCCAGGAAATTCACATGTAGCTTCCACGAAGCTGTCAGGAAACTCACATGTAGCCTCCATGAAACTGTCAGGAAACTCACATGAAGCTTCAAGGAATTGTTTTTAGCTTACTCCTTAAACCATTCTATAAATAGACCCTCTTGTAACTCATTGTAAACACACCACAAATATTCAGTAAATACATTCTCTAGTTGGTCCGTGGACTAAAGCAATCACAACTATTGCATATAACCACGTTATCTTTTGTGTCCATTTACATTTCTTGCATTTATAGTCTTTCGTTCATTAAGTGGGTTAGTAATCTTGTAGAATTACTATCGGTGAGCGATCTTGTTGAATCACTTGCGTTGTTTTGGGTCCTAATATCCTTACAACTGGTATCAGAGCTCAAGGTTTCGACTTTGGGAACGATGGCGGAAGACGGCAAGTTTAGAATCGACCGATTCGATGGGAGAGACTTTGGCTTTTGGAAGATGCAAATTGAAGATTATTTATATCAAAAGAAGCTACATCAACCTCTGTTAGAGACCAAGCCCGAAAGCATGAGCGATGCCGATTGGACGCTTTTGGATCGTCAAGCTTTGGGTGCGATTCGTCTTTCACTTGCTAAGAACGTTGCATACAACGTTGTGAATGAGAAGACGACGTTTGCTTGCTTGAAAGCACTCTCTAACATGTATGAGAAACCTACCGCTTCTAATAAGGTTTTTCTCATGCGACAATTGTTCAATACGAAGATGAAGGAAGGTACGAGTGCAACGGATCATATCAACGAGTTCAACAACATCATATCGAGGTTAGAATCGGTAGATATTGTGTTTGATGATGAGTTAAAGGCACTAATCTTGCTTTCATCATTACCGGAAAGTTGATCGGGTACGGTTACCGCAGTTAGTAGCTCTACGGGAACTACTAAGCTAGCGTTTGAAGGAATAAGGGATTTGATTCTTGGTGAAGATACTCGTAGGAGAAACTCGGGGGAATCGACATCCGGTTCTTTGTTAAGTACTGACAACCGTGGTAGGAAATTTGAACGCGGTGAGAAGAAGGGTAGAAAGAAGTCTAAGAAGAGGTATCCATCGAAAGATAGAAGTGAAGATGTTTGTTGGGGTTACAATCAAAAAGGACACTTTCAAAGGAATTCTAAAAATGGTCCGGCGAAAGGTGTGAACTTGACCGAGGAAGAAAGTGATGATGCACTTTTATGTAGTGTTGAAAATTCTATGGAGTCTTGGATTTTGGATTCGGGAGCTTCGTTTCATGCTACTCATGTCAAAAGCATGATGAAGAATTTTCGTTCATATCAAGGCAAGGTGAGATTGGCGGACGACAAACAACTCAATATAGAGGGCATTGGAGATGTTGTATTGAAGACTACTCTTGGCTCTAATTGGACCTTGAAAAACGTAAGGTACATTCCTAAATTAAAAAGGAAACTTATTTTAGTTGGTCAATTAGATGATGAAGGTAACGCGGTTACTTTTGAAAACCGCCAATGGAAGGTGGTTAAGGGTAGTTGTATTGTGGCCTGTGGACATAAAAGGGGAACTCTTTATATGGTTGAAGTGTTTGATGAAGACACGGTGGTTGCTACAGTTAATGTTGAGTCTGAATCAACTCTATGGCACCGAAGACTCGGGCATATGAGTGAGAAGGGTATGAAGATGCTTGTTTCGAGTGGGAGAATTTCGGATTTGAAAAAGGTAGAACTTGGGTTTTGCGAACCATGAGTATATGGGAAGCAAAAGAAGGTGACTTTTGGGAAATCGGGGAATGCTCCTAAGTTGGAGAAATTGGAGCTTGTTCATACGGATGTATTTGGTCCAACGAATGTAGAATCACATGGAGGTTCTCGCTATTATGTCACCGTCATTGACGACTCCACTCGAAAGGTATGGGTTTATTTTCTTAAAGCTAAATCTGATGTATTTAATACATTTGTGAAGTGGAAAGCTATGGTAGAAAATGAGACTAACTTGAAGGTCAAGTGCTTGAAGTCGGATAATGGAGGGGAATATGGTAGTCTTGAGTTTAAAGACCATTGTGCAAAGCTCGGTATTAGAATGTTGAAAATGGTACAGGAGACACCGCAACACAATGAGGTCGCCGAACGTATGAATCGCAAGTTAAATGAAAGGGCAAAGAGTATGAGACTACATGTCAGTTTGCCTAAAATGTTTTGGGCGGATGCGGTTAACACGGCGGCTTATTTGATAAATAGGGGACCCTCAACACCGTTGGGTTTCCGAATTCCCGAGGAAGAATGTCATGGTAAGAAGGTGAGTTATGGTCATCTTAGGATCTTTGGGTGTAATGCATATGTGAAGATCAAAGATGCGGATAGAGACAAGCTTGAAGCTAAGTCAAAGAAGTGTATTTTCATAGGCTACGGGTAGGAAGAAATGGGTTCTAGTGGGAGTACGGGAAACAATGAATTACTAACAAACGGTGAGGCATCGGAAAATGCTAATGATGGGGATGGTTCGGAAAGCGGTGATGATTTCGAACATAGTGCGAGTTCTAGTGATGAGGAGGACACAAATGAAACCGGTCCAACCATTTCGGTTACTCCTACACTAAGACGCTCGACTAGAGTGCCCAAACCTAATCCTAGGTATTCTCCATCAGCAAATTACTTGCTCTATACCGAGAATGGTGAACCCGCAAGTTACTTTGAGGCAAGAAAGACAAAAGAATCCATACAATGGGAGCGTGCCATGAAAGAAGAGATGGGGTCACTTGAAAAAAAATAAAACTTGGTCACTAGTGAAGTTACCTCATGATAAAAGGGCGTTGCAAAACAAATGGGTGTATCGAATCAAGAATGAGTTAGATGGCAAGAAAAGGTACAAGGCTCGTTTGGTAGTCAAAGGCTTTCAACAAAAGGAAGGAGTTGACTACAAAGAGATATTTTCACCAGTAGTTAAAATGACTACTATCCGTTTGGTACTTTCTATGGTTGCATCCGAAGACTTACATCTAGAGCAACTAGATGTGAAGACCGTATTCTTGCACGGAGATCTTGTTGAAGAGATCTACATGAGGCAATCCGAGGGCTTTAAGGTAAAGGATAAAGAGAAGTGGGTTTGTAAGCTAAAGAAAAGTTTGTATGGATTGAAGCAAGCACCTCGGCAATGGTACTTGAAGTTTGATAATTTTATGAAGAAGATTGGTTTCTTAAGATGTGAAGCGGATCACTGTTGCTACTTGAAGAAACTCAAGTCTTCTTATATAATCTTATTGTTGTATGTTGATGACATGTTACTTGCAGGTTCCAACATGTCTGAAATTAACAAGTTGAAGGGATTACTTTCCCGTGAATTCGAGATGAAAGATCTTGGTGCTGCTAGGCAAATACTTGGCATGAGTATTGTGCGTGATCGTGTGAAAGGTACTCTATACTTGTCTCAATCCAAATATATTGAGAAAGTAGTAGAGAGGTTTAATATGTAGAATTCAAAGGCTCGTTCTATGCCTTTGGGTAACACGATTAAGTTATCGAAAAGTCAATCACCAAAGACGGTAAAAGACAAAACGGATATGGAAAAGGTTCCATATGCATCGGCCGTGGGTAGTA
Source organism: Rutidosis leptorrhynchoides (assembly GCF_046630445.1). Lineage (NCBI taxonomy): Eukaryota > Viridiplantae > Streptophyta > Magnoliopsida > Asterales > Asteraceae > Rutidosis > Rutidosis leptorrhynchoides. The sequence goes on from NC_092334.1 coordinate 111,886,991, forward strand.
TTATGTATGCCATGGCTTGTACAAGACCCCATATTGCTCAAGCAGTGGGAGTTGTAAGTCATTATATGTCTAATCCGGGGAAAGAGCATTGGAAAGCGGTCAAATGGTTGCTTCGTTATTTGAAAGGTACTTCTAATATGGGATTGTGTTTCTCCAAAAACAATCTCATACTTAGGGGTTATGCGGATGTTGATTTGGGTGGATGTGATGATTCGGGGAAAAGCACTACGGGTTATGTTTTCACAATAGGGAATACGGCGGTTAGTTGGATGTCTCGACTACAAAAGAGTGTTGCTTTATCAACCATCGAAGTCGAATATATGGCTATTGCAGAAGCTTCTAAAGAGCTTGTTTGGTTGAAAAACTTCTTAGGTGAGTTGGGTAAAAGACAAGACTATTGCGTCTTGAATTGTGATATTCAAAGTGCGGTTCATCTTGGGAAGAATCCGGTGTTTCATAGTCGTACGAAACACATCAAGATAAGGTATCATTTTATTCGACAACATATAAATGATGGTACTTTATTATTGGAGATAAGGTATCATTTTATTCGACAACATATAAATGATGGTACTTTATTATTGGAGAAAATCCTTGGTACGAAGAATCCTGCTGATATGTTTACTAAGGTTGTTACGACAGAGAAATTGAGGTTTTGCATTACCTTAATTGGTCTTCTAATGAATTGATGAGAGAAGACCCCAACTAGAGAATTAGAGAGTTAATGTTTCAATTCTAACAAGTAGTGTTGAAGACCTTGTATCGAAAGTCTGCTCATCCGAAGTATGTGTTGAGTGTGCGTGTCCCAAATGAAGTTTGGCGGTATAATGGTGGTTTAACGTTCTTGGTTAGATCGTTGATATTTTGGATTGACGAAGGCTGAGTTTGTTCAAAGTCTCCAAGTGGGAGATTGTTGGAGATATGGAGAACTTTAAACAATTAGAGGGAAGATTCCAGGAAATTCACATGTAGCTTCCACGAAGCTGTCAGGAAACTCACATGTAGCCTCCATGAAGCTGTCAAGAAACTCACATAAAGCTTCAAGGAATTGTTTTTAGCTTACTCCTTAAACCATTCTATAAATAGACCCTCTTGTAACTCATTGTAAACACACCACAAATATTCAGTAAATACATTCTCTAGTTGGTCCGTGGACTAAAGCAATCACAACGATTGCATATAACCACGTTATCTCTTGTGTCGATTTACATTTCTTGCATTTATAATCTTTCGTTCATTAAGTGGGTTAATAATCTTGTAGAATTACTATCGGTTAGTGATCTTGTTGAATCAATTGCGTTGTTTTGGGTCCTAATATCCTTACAGTTTTTTCCCCATAAACTCCTTATGAATATGAATTTCTAAGGAATGTGAATCATCATAAGTGTAGTTATTTGATGCCTTAGAGTTCAATTCATTTTTGAACCAAGCGAACATTCCAAATCCATCAAATTCCATGAAAGAACCAAATACAATCTTTTTTGTTTTTTGTTTTTGCATCGGTTGAGCTAATTTTGAAGTTCCTTAGGAATTAGTGGTATTTGATTTTACTTGGTGGAGGTAACAATGTTTGTTATAGCATCAAAGGGTCGTTTTTTATTGCCGTTTCTAAATAGTGGTCTACAAAGCAGACTATACGGGATAACTAGTTAAAGACCCGCGACTTCGCGGGTTTTCTTAAATGATGATATTTAGGACCATCTACAACCATTTTCGCGATAAAAAAATTAACTGTAAAGCATTCCAAAAGTTCAAATGTGTAAAAATATAAATTTTAATAATCTTGATTAAAATAAAGTAACATGCAGACTTAAATTCGAAAGTAGTAGTAATCAACGGTTCGTATATGCTAATAGATTTGACGTATAAAGTTTCTGGCGGTGGTAAAGTAACCTTTTGGATGTTTTTCTCGATTATTCAATGTGTTTTCCCACATATTTGTGAATGTCATTAATCTTTTGAGATGGTCATGAATTGTGAATAATGTCATAGTTTGTTGTCTTGTGATAAACTATCTTTTGGATCTCCGACAAAGCTCACATATTCTGTCAACATGTAATCATTACATTATAAATTGTTACAAATGTGTATATTATATTATTGTAAAAATATTAAAAACTGAAAATGTATCGATGGTTTTACCGAATCTAAAAAGTTGTGAAACTTAATTGATAGAAACCTAGAAACTTAAGGTCTTAGTTATTTACCAAATTTGGTCAAAATTTCAACACTAAAAAACACTAATGAGACTTACATAGAGATTGCTTCACATGTTCATATAAATGTTAGTAATTTAATATGGGTTAAAAATTACCAACGTGCCAGTCATCACCAAAATACAACCCGAACTGAACAATCTCTTTTTCATTCCCGACAATAGTAAACATTCAAAACTTAATAGGTTTAGTTTAAAATGTAAGATGTAAGATGTGTTACATAAATTAAGTATGAGTTTCTATGAATAAACTATTTTTTAGAATACACAAAATCACAAGTGATTCATGAGGGTTTACGCAGTAACTTAGCATTTGAAATGTATGTCGACCTACTATAATCACTTACCAAAAGTATGTTGTTGGTTATTCAAATGCAGGTCATTTAATTGACATAATATGACCGAATGATGATAAAAGTTTATAGTGCTTTGTCTCGTTACCAAATGCATATAATGCATGCTCATAACCAAAAAGTGTTTTGTCACCATAATGTAACAAAATGACTCAAATGAAAAAATGATCAAAAATAACTTTATGACTTGTTGAACCTAAGACTCGGATCTTGATTGAACAAACGACCTAAAGGCGGAAAACAATGGATCGTATTGAATCGAATACCTTATCACCTTCGGATCACTAAAACCTATGGGAAAACCTAGATTTCGGTGTACTAGGGTTTGGAATTCGGTTGGGGGTGTGGAGGAACGACTCTGGAACTGATAGAATGCGATTAGGGTTGTGGGAGTGCGTAACATGAATCTGTAACCCGTAACACGTATTTATACTGGTTCCAGTGTCCTTCGGTCGAAGGTCTATGACCTTCGGCCGAAGGTCGTCGTCCCTCGCCCGAGGGTCTCTTCCCTCAGTCGATGGTCAGAACTGTCCAACCAACAGTTCGAACATCGTATTGTCTTGGTTCATAATATATGTCAAACAAAGTATAACCAATAAAGTAAACAGTAAAGTCCAAATGTTAATGTCCATTACAATCATTAAAGAACTAGGGATTATGCACCAACAAACTCCCCCTAAGACCTAGTTCGCAGTAAAAACCAAAACAAAATAAAAGGTCTTTAGTTCTTCAGTCATCTTCTTTCGGAAACGGATCCACCACTGCATTTCTCAAATAGCACAACTTAGCTACCCTAACAAACTGTTCAGCTTGGACTCGATTCTCATGGCGGTATAACATCGTGTTGCAGTAAAGTGTAAATATATCAGCTTCGCAACAATTCCTTAACCAGACTGGATCCAATACCCGAATATAGTCATTGTCATCACTGTTTACCCTTTCCAAAACAATCACAGCCTCTTCTGACCTTTCATCATAATACCACCAACGAAACCTTTGGCTCCAGTTCTGTGGCATTCTCTTGACGGGAACTTTCCTCATGTAGTTTACCGGTTCATACTTAACAACCTTGCGTCTAACGCCCGTCTTTTTGTTTCGGCGATACGTGATCTTTGGAAATTGTGGTCTCCACGGACCAGAGAAATTCTTTGCCTTAAACGACCTTCTAACAAAGTTGGCGACCATACTTGCTGTTGAGTCCAGTTCTTGATATAACATCTTTAGTCGGCCAATCTGCATAAATTCAAAGTACGGAAGTGACTTAAAGTGCCATCCTCGTTTGATATAGTCCACTCCGTATTCCTTCTTCACAGCGTAAATGTCAAAATCTTGAATGTACGCCCAGGCTAAAATCTTTCCCTTACTCAAATGTTCATCCTTTTTCTTAATGAAGTCCAACCAATTCGGCTCTATTTCCGGTTTCTTAAAGTATTTTCTAACTCGTGAGCTTTCCTTCCATTCCTTTTCTAGACCCTTAACCTGTTCAGCACTCAACTTTACCGATCCTTCAGGAATATCCCCGGTCTTCTCCTTTTCTTTGCATTGACGATTCAGAAGATCATCATTCATCTTAAAATAATCTGAGAAAGTTGGAAGTTCGTCAGCTCCATCATATACCGGATACGCCTCTGTCGGCTCATTCTCTATAACAATCTCATCAAACTCATTATCATTCTCGCCTATCGCCTCAGTTTCACTAAACTCATCTTCAGACTCAGTCCTTCTCGAAGAGGACTCTGCTGGTATGGCGTCAGCGGGTATTTCAGATTCTTGCTCTTGACGCACCAGCCAATCCAGCTCCTCTCTAGTCAGATCGTGAGGGATCTCTCCCTCTTAGTGGTTTGTCAGCTAGGGCCAACGCCTTCGAATTCTCATCTTCTTCCTCTTCAGAATCTGTCTGTTCTGCAATCCTTATCCTTTCATCCCAATCATTCACTCGACCTTCCAACAACTTAACCTTTCCCTCAGCAACAATAGCTCTCTCTTTCGCATCAGCAATAACCAATCCCTGATTACTCACCGTCTTTTCAAGATTAGTCACCTTATCAGTCAGACGGTTAACCTCTTCAGTCTTTAAGCGGTTCTCCTCCCTCAACTTTCTCATCTCTTCTTGCACCTCTTGCTTGTATTTCAACGAGTTGGCCATCGAGTCAATTACCAATATACGAAGAGATGTAATCTCCGAAGATTCCGACCGAGAACCCTCACCTACATTCGGAGGTACAAACGGTTCTGACGTATCAACACGTTCTTGAAAGATAGGTTGTTGAATTGGAGGCGGTTGTGTCTGTTGTTGAGTAGGTGGTGGTTCAGTGGGTGTAATCTGAGGTCTTTGTTGTGAACCCGACCCCTTATCCTTCAACAAAATAAGCTTCTTCTTCTTCTTTCGTTTTGGTTTGGTGGACACATAATGCAAGTCAGCATCTACTTGTTTCCTTTTCAATCCAGCGACGCTCGTATCTTCTTCATCCTGATCCACCAAACGATTTCCACTTTCAACTGACGGGTTTTGACTCTGTACACTCTGAGTCTGACCCGTTTGATCTGCTTGACGTATCGGTTGGGTAACCTCATCGTCACTGTTAATCACTTCGAAATCTGGCTCGTTACCCGAAGTGCTGTTTTCATTCCTCCACTTCTTCTCCGGAGGACAGACATAATCTTCCCGAACTAAGTGACACACAAGCTTGCCCTTGTTCGTTGTTTTGTTCTGGTTCAAACGATTAAAGGTGATATCCTTCATATGAACCTGCTTAATCACATCCTTTCTTGTTTTCTCTAACGTTGGGATCCTCTTGTCTAACAAAATCTGTAAAAACCTAGGAAACACAAGATGACTCTGAGTAGCCACATTCTCAACCATCTGATCAAAAATAATCCCTGAAAAGTTGAAATCAGCTCGTAAAACCAAAGCAGCAAACACGCTCTGGTAAGTGTCATTCAGCTCATCAAAACCTCCTTGCAGATTACTCAAACATTTCAAAATCACCGCTGTCAAGTATCGGTAAGGATGCGAGAAACCACTACGCTTTATTGTCTTAGAGATATCCCCATCATAACTACATCGCAGCATACAACCAGTAACCTTTGTCTTTGACAACCGCTTTGGCATATCACTCGAATCACCAAAATCAAACTCGTCACGTATCAGTTGCTCGGTAATCTTAACCTCAGTACCCGAAACCTTGCTGATTATTACCGTTATCCCATCCTCAACCTCAACCTTTGCGTTTCTCCAGAATTCTCGTTGATGAGAATAGTACGCAGTGCATTCAACAGAAATAGCCGTCACAATCCTTGATCTGATAAGAAACCGGATCATCTCTTTGTATTCTTTTGCATTACGTCCATGCTCATTCAAACAAGCCACTACATTGGCCATTGAGTTGGCCTTCAACCCTGGAAGTGTAGATGAAAACGGAGTCCCACTAGATGCTGACTCAGTCTCTGAGCCAGAATTGTGTTGTTGTTCTGTTTGTTCTGCTTGAGATCCTGACATGGCTAAAACAATCTAACAAACACAAAATTCAGTCAGAACAAAAACGCGTCAAAACATTTTGAAATCAATAAATCTGCAACAGTTGACCTTCGGGTCAAAAGGTTGACTCTCGGTCAAAATAAGATGACCTTCGGTCGAAGGTCAATGTCCTTCGGTCGAAGGACCTGACCCTCGATCAACCAGTCATCGAAGCACAACAATTGGACCATCGGCCGAAGGAGGAGTCCTTCGGCCCAAAATAGAGACACCTTCGGTCGAAGGTCAACGTCCTTCGGCCGAAGGTAGTTCATCAGATCTGGAAAAAATCCCAAATCCGAAACCTTCGAATATTGATGAATTTGGTCTAAAACCTGTTGGGCTTTGCCCTAAGACCACCGATAAACAACATCACGTAATCAATTTCATCAAACATCAACCATAAATCCTTTAATTTAGCCATAATAAACCGGACCCTAAAAAAAATCAAGAGATTGGATGCGTGTTATGGTACCTGTTATACGGCGCTAGAATCACAATCAAAAAATGAATAAAAACGTCCGATTGAAAACTCTGTTGGCAACAATCAAATTCGAGAGAAAAATCGTCCAAAAACACCAAGTAAACTGTCCCGAATGACAGAACATCCTATATATACCCTTCAGTTACCTTCGGTCGAAGGTCTCTACCTTCGGTCCGAATGTCTCTGACCATCGGCCGATGGTAACTGTCCTTCGGTCGAAGGTAAAGTCCCTTCGGCCGAATGTCAGGCAGTTTAATCCAAGGTCAATTTTCTTCAATTCCCTTCAGTCGCTTCACATTTTTGCCACACTCGTGCGAGTGAGTTCTCACTCGTTCGAGTGAACACCTCATTCGTACGAGTGTAAAGCAGTCACTAATCCCAAAAATTTCAGCTTCAGTCGTTCGACTGTAACTTCAAAAATCAAAAATTCAACTTTTTCTTTAAAACTTCACTTTCCCAAACCGTTTGCTTCAAACTTCCCCTGGGACTGATCTTTCACATTAAAATTCATCACGTTTAGTCCAATTAGGATTCCAACCATAATTAAGTTCCATTTCGACAAAGAGACATCATTTAAAACAACTCTTATCAGTCTAGCTACACTAACAGATAAAATAAACGAAAATCTTTTTGTATTTTTCTGAATGAAACATAGCTGAAGAACAATTAAACACAAATGAAACAAATCTACATATGAAACCAGCAAACATTAAGGAACATATTCTTGTGAGTTAGATAACTTTGATAATTCAGGGATCAGAACTGTCATAAGTTGTAGTTTATAAACGTTCATTTCATAAAGTTTAAGTACCTATAAGCTTTATCGCGGGCTCTTGGTATTAGCACACGACTAGACTTACTGACTGTCACCCCAGACATTTTGATGATCACGTTAATTAATTACTTTGACATATTACTATGTTTGCTTAGATCATAGAGTCAGTCCTCATTTCAGATCGCACGATGTTTACGGTAGTCAATTGAGCACGAAAATCCCGACGCTGTCCGTTACCACGAGTGCATACTTTGGATCTAATTGTGAAGGAAGGTTCTCATAGTAATTTTGGAATATCCCTGTCGACCATGAGTCTCTACCTTGACTTATCACTTTGAAACAATTAGCTCGGATGGATCTCACAGAACCAGTAACCTGTACACATGCGTCATGTATTTGACCACTGTCGCTAGAAACCCCTTATGCCGTATTCTAATTATTATTAAAGTTGCTTGGGAAACGGAATAATCATCGCATATGATGGCCTAACCTAATACGTCAGAGATTTTTGAGATATCTCCTTGATTGCCTAAACTTAAGAATACACCTCGGTATCTTCGTGAAATGATCTGAAATATGAACATTCTTCGCGTGTAGAATTCATCTCAATCTCGTTCTTGACGATTGATCATGATTTGAATCCTTATCTTCTTCAGAACTGTTGACTTCAAATGTCTTCTAGACCAACCAGTTGTCTCAAAGCTTTTCTAATTTTTTTCATTTTTTTTTTTTTTTTTTTTTTTTTTTTTTTTCGAAACAACGGTTGTCTTTGTATATCTTGAATATGATGTCTTCAATAAGTATATCTTCAATTGCTTTTCAACAGTCCATGATAAACTAAAAATCTGAAATATCTTTACCTCGGTGTACGCTCAAGTATCTACTATTTTGAGTGCATATTTGAGTTTAATTTCGATTCTCCTAATCTTGGCATGTAAGGTAACTAGAAACAGTGTGCACGCATAACAGAATACATCGCCTTGTATTGATTTTCTGGGTATAGTATTGTGAGTACTTGAAATACCCAGCGCTAACTGTCTCGCAGAGAAAGTCTCAATAGGGGATACCCTCACCTTTTGTTGATTTCCCCAACAATTATTTCTTTCATACGCACCTGTGGTAGTTAAGTGACTACCATCAACCGCTATAAACCTTTCCACGATTTCCTTGTCAAGATATTTACTTGATTGTTCGTGTGATCACCTCATTCCAAGATTAGGTCAGTAAGACTTACCAATACACCTTTGATAACAACCTATATTACATACGCGCTTAGAACGTTAAACATACAAGATCAGTAAAATTTCCTCATCTCCCAACAAGGTTAAATAACTCTTTTTCATTTTCTAATTTTTTTGTATTTTCTGATGTTGCAGTTTTCTCCCCCTAAAATACTAAAACTGAAAATATTATTGGCTTTTTGGATTTTATCTATACAAACAGAAAATAAAGAAACACACAAAAATAAAAAGCAGTAATGTTACAGAAAAGACTATGACTCGAGTTATTTTTCAGTCTCTTTGTCGGGAACCATGTCTTTTAAAAGCTTTAGTCCAATTTCAGTTAATAAAAATTCAAAACGTGGTCTATCAAAAGCTTTAGTGAACAGATCAGCCCTCTGTTCAGTAGTCCCAATTTGAACTACATCAATTAAACGTTTTTCATAACAATCCCTTATAAAGTGGTACTTAATCCCGATGTGTTTAGTTTTGGAATGGTTTACGGGATTCTTAGTGACCGCTATGGCGGCAGTATTATCAACAAAAATAGGGGTATTAGAAATTTGCAAACCGTAGTCACGCAGCTGTTGTTGGATCCAGATAACTTGAGATGTACAGCTTGCTGCAGCAATGTATTCAGCTTCACAGGTAGATTGAGCTACCGCAGTCTGCTTCTTACACTGCCATGTGACCAACCGCTTTCCTAAAAACTGACAACCCCCAGAAGTTGACTTGAAATCCTTTTTGCATCCACCATAATCCGAATCACTATACGCTGTTAACTCAAACCCATCCGCACACGGATACCACAAACCCAAACTCGGCGTTTCTTTCAAGTAGCGCATTATCTTCTTTACGACCAACATGTGATGAACATTTGGATTCGCATGATAACGAGCACACAGGCAAACCGCAAACATTATGTCCGGCCGAGACGCCGTCAAGTACATAAGGGACCCAATCATGGCCCGGTACAAAGTCTGATCCACCTTTGCACCGTCCATATCCGGCGAAATGCCGTGATTAACCGAAAGAGGAGTCTTAGCAGGTCTCTCAGCCTCCATTTGAAAACGAGTAAGTATATCGGCAACATATTTCGTCTGGTGCAAGAAAATGCCTTTATCTGTTTGTGCAACCTGGAGACCGAGGAAAAACTTGATTGTCCCCAAAGAACTCATCTTAAACTTGCTCTGCATGACCTCCTCGAATTCATCAACCATACCTTTGTCTGTAGACCCGAAAATAATATCATCGACATAAACCTGTACCAACATCAAATGCTTCCCCTTTTCTTTAATGAAGAGCGTCTGGTCAATAACACCCCTCCTAAAACCATTTTCAATCATGTAATTGGACAAGGTTGCGTACCATGCCCGCGGAGCCTGATGTAAACCATACAAAGCTTTGTCTAACTTGTAAACCTTTTCTGGAAAATGCGGATCCTCAAACCCAGGTGGTTGCTCGACATACACAGTCTCATTAATCTTTCCATACAAAAACACGCTCTTGACATCCATTTGATAAACCTTGAAACCTTTGTAAGAAGCGAATGCCAAGAAAATTCGAATCGCCTCCAGTCTCGCCACTGGAGCAAAAACTTCATCGTAATCAATGTCAGGTATCTGAAGATATCCCTTGACAACTAACCTTGCCTTATTCCGTACCACTATACCCTGTTCATCCTTTTTGTTCTTCAAAACCCATTTCAAACCCAGCGGCTTACAGCCGTGAGGTGGATTAACAAGCTTCCACACCTCTAAGTGTCTAAATTGCAACAGCTCTTCTTGCATTGCCAAAGCCCAATCATCATACTGTAAGGCTTCGTACACATCTTTCGGTTCGATCTGACACACAAAACAAGAATGGGCATGTCTGAAGATCCTCCCCGATCGATTCAGTTTGGAGTAAAATGCTGTCACAACATTAGCACTTAATGATTCAGTAGGTTCCGAAGTTGAGGCATCGGTAGGAGGTTTACCCGGAACACCAGTATCATCCACAAAATAATCATTCAATCGACACGGTCGTATAATATTCCTATTCGATCTACGTACTCCCCCTACATCACTGCGGGGCGCTTCATCTGATTCGGACCCTGAAGATTGCTCATGAAGACCCGAATGAAAATCACATAACGGTGGAACCGGCTGTACTTCTTCCTCTTCTGACTCACTACCATTAACAGATTGCTCAGCCTCATAATCACTTGTATTTTCCAACTCAGGAACCGAATTGGAAGTAGACGGAATATCAGCATTCGGAACAGGAGTAGAAACACTAGTAACAGGAACATTCGCTGCAGAAGATCGAGTCTCCCACAAAAACTGTGCAGCTAAATCTTCATCAGTAACTTCTGGAGGAAGATTAAACGAGTCGAAGAGATCATTGTAGTCAAAGTGCCAAGCAAAACCCTTGACTGTAATAGCTTTTGGATCCGTCTTAGGCACCTCAACCTCATAGTGAACTTCAACACGTTTCGTCTCTGTATTATACACCCTTTTGTTCGGATTCCCATAACCTAAGAATATACCAGTAACAGCTTTCGGGTTAAATTTACCACCGGTATCTTTGATCATTATGGTGCACGGCGCACCAAACGGTTCTAGATGCTTAATGTTAGGTTTCCGCTTTTGTAACAATTCGTAACAAGTCTTCCCGTGCCTCTTAACAACGAGCACACGGTTCATGATATAGCAAGCAGTATTCACGGCCTCACCCCAAAAGTTAATAGGAAGGCCCGAGTCCGCTAACATGGTTCTAGCAGTCTCAATCAACGTACGATTCTTTCGCTCAGCTACACCATTAGACTGTGGGGTGTATGCAGGACTAAACTGTTGTTGTATCCCTTTCTCTATGCAAAAGTGGTCCATGAACTGATTTTTGAATTCAGAACCGTTATCAGTCCTTATCTTCCTTACCTTTAAGTTATACAAACTTTCAAGCTTCAAAATTAACATTCGGATTTGCTCAAACGTTTCCGACTTCTGTTTCAACAACACAACCCACGAGAATCGTGAGTACTCATCCGTTACCACAAGACAATAAACTTCCCCTGTAAGTGTTTTCTGCTTAATTGGACCGAAAAGATCCATATGTAATAACTCTAGAGGAATGTTAATCGAATGAAACTTTTTCGCAGGATGAGATTTCTTCGTCTGTTTCCCTTTCTTACACGGAACACAACCATCCGGAATATGAAAACTCTTTACATTCAGCCCCTCAACCAAACCTTTGTGGGCCAGATGATTCATCTTTCTCAAGCTTAAGTGACCCATACGCTTGTGCCATAACACTGACTCTTGTTCAGAAGCTTTCGAGACAAAAGCTTGTTGACCACCAACAGAAGCAATGGCCTTCTTCATATCAAGAATATATAAGTCTTTGTGTCGCGGCGCAGTCATAAGGATCATATCTTTAGGAATCTCAAACTCTTTCTTCAGAATGTAGCTGTTCTTATCATCAAATAACACTTTGTAATTCTTTTCAGCCACTTGGGAAACAGACAGCAGATTGTGAGACATCTGCTCCACATAATTCACCTTATCAAAACTAACAGAGCCATTTGACAGAATGCCCTGAGCAGTAATATTACCCCCTTCAGCTCCAGCAAAAGAAACTGGTCCACCGTCTATTGGTTTAACATTAGAAAGCAAAGCCAGATTCCCTGTCATGTGCCTGGACGCTCCACTGTCAACTATCCACGTGCTGGTACGTGGATTGTAAGCGACCTGCACAAAACAGTAAATGATTAGTTCACAATGGGCACCCATGCCCAAATGGCAGTGGGTTTCCCATCAACACCAACAACCGGCAACTCAACCCATTTCCCTTGAGATCCATACGGACCTTTAGAGTTGCCCTCTCGTTTCACTTCACTTTTCGGTTTCCAGACCTTTTGAACAATAGGTTTTCTATAATAATCGGCAGTCTGGAAATCATTTCGGTCACGGTCTGACATTGGAGAGACTGACCTCTGCCAGTAAACTGGCCTTGGATTGAGGTCAACCTTCCTTTTTGGGGTCTGTTTAAATGGACAAATTCCCGCCCTATGACCTGAAGTCGCACACGTATAACAAGTAGTTTCGGCAGCTCGGTAGCTGTCATCAGAATTCACGGAAGGCGGTCCTCGATATCGGGATCTTTGGACCTGAATTTTGGTAGGTGTGGACTGTCGTTTTGGTGAAACAGGTTTGGTCGGTGTTTTAGTTTGGGGTTTTGCCTGCTGTCTACGACCTGGTGGTATATATTTGGGTACACTACCATCAGTTACTCTCTTGCCAGAAGCATATTCATGCTCATGGTTTAGTCCCTGTTGGAACTTCACAACTGGTGGTGGCGTACTTTTCTTGTTTGAGGGCTTAGGTCTATCAGCAGGTTTTACGGGTCTCGGTCTCGGTTTCTGCTCAGTCACCTTCTTAGCATTTGAAGGATTCTTAAGGATGGTGACTGGCTTAGTAACGGGGGTTGGTTTCTTCACTTCGACAGTCTCACTTTCACTCTCAGAGTCAGTTTGACTGTCTTCCACAATACCCTCAACGAGGATCTGGTCCTTTGGTTCACTTTTCAAAACCTCGGCTTTTGTGGGTTTGCCAGATTTCTCTCCACTTTTCTCCTGTGGGGTACTGGAATAGTCACCCATTAGAGGTGGAGGAATTCCGTCATACCCAAGCCCGGTCTTTCCTACGTTCTTATGCGAGTGAAACTCATGCACATACGACATTCTCTGGTAATTATCAAGCCTAGCCTTTTCACATTCGTACTTATTCTTATAGGATTCTCTCTCAGTCTTAAGTACTTCCATTTCAGTAAGGTTCATATCTAAAATTCTCTTATTCAAAAGAGCATCAGCAGTTAAGCCATCTACCTTAGTTTCTAGGTTCTTGATCTTATCTACATACTCTTGCTGCTTATTCAAGTAAAACAGGGCATCCTCATAATCCTTCTTATTTACAGCTACTTCCTTTCTAAGGCTATCAACTACACTAGCATACTTAGGGCATTCACTGCATGTAGTGGGAATCTTATTCAAGGTATCTACAATGGATTCTAACCTAGCTACTTCTAGTTCATAAGCATGGCATTTTAAACAAGTAGAAGTAGAATCATTTGGTACCTTAGGTGTCTCAGAAGCATTTGCCATGAAGGCGCAGTTATCTTTCAGTTCACCAGATTCCTGATACTCCGATTCCGATTCCAGCTCAGACTCTGAACTGGTACCATCCGAGTACTCATCAACCTTATCAGCAGCATTATCTTCACTACCCTTACCCTTAGCAGCAACATTACCATCAACTATCTTTTCAAACCAATTACCCTCAGCAAAATCCAACCCAATAAGCTCATCATCCGACGAATCAGAAGACACATCAGACAACACAGCTTTAAACTTCTCAGCAAGACCCTTTTCTACTCTCTTTCTCAAACACATTTTCACTATCTCATCAGCCCGTTTAACTCGAGCTTCGCACTTGCAGACATAACAAACACAATCACAATTACCCAAACAACCAGCTTTCACTCTTTCTAACCGTTCAGCTTCCTTCTCAGATTCTGACTTACCCATAAACACTACATTGGCATGTTCAGCATCACCCAATCCAATTGACCATTCAAATCCCTCATCAGCATAGGTTGTATTCATTGCAGAAGATGATGTTTCACACACAGTCTCCCTAGGTCCGTCAGTAATTGTAACTACTTTCCTGTCAACATTCCCACTATTAGGAGCAAACGGATTCTGAAACCCTGGTTTGTGTGGTCTAGTGCAAGTTCTCTTAAAATGTCCGTACTCACCACAATTGAAGCACCTAACCTTATTCTTATCAAAACCTAACTTTGAATCTTTGTTACCATTCAAACTCGTCTGACCAGTCCGTTTCAGATACTTCTTCGCCCTTCTGATAACAATTCCCATAGCACAGATAATGTCCATCCGCTCAAGTTCATCTTCATCGATTTGTTCTAAATCCTCAGCACTCAAATGGCTATTAACCGCACTACCTGCCATCATCTCATTGCAACAGTTTACCACAACAGCCGCTAGTTGCATTTCCTCCTTAATCACCTCAGGCGCTTTGCCTTTGTAATTGTCTAGATGCATCAAAGGTAACTGAAGTTCCTCTGAGGCCTTTCTTTTCTCTCCACTTTGAGGCGATGGTTGTTGAACACAAGATTGCTGTACTGGTGGCAATGGACAAGATGTACCATACGAACTCGCAGACATGTAAGCAGTTTGGAGTGGGGCATGTTGCACCGGAATCGAGGAGATACCGGTGGTTGCTCTGTATAACTTCGGATTTTGAGCACCGTTAAGTCTTGCTTCCCTAGTCTGCATTTCTAATTCTTTCTCCATCAACTTCGATGTGAAACCATACAAAGTCATTATCCCACCTGGACCTTCTCCAGTAGTTGTACTAATTTGAGAGACTATGTAGTCCCACTTCAACGGTAACCCAAGCTTGAACTGTTTTATTGCTTTCTGTTCATCCACTGTAAGTCCATAACTTTTTAATTCACTAATCAGATGCCTATATCTTGTAACAGTCTGTTCTAAGGTTTCATCTGGTAAAGCTGCAAACCTTTTCCACTCCGCTTTTAACAACTGACCCTTGGTTTTTCTATACCCCTCGGAACCCTCTGTTGCAGCTACAAGAGCATCCCAAAGAGTTTTGGATGTCGAGTACTGCTTGAACTGATGAAAGATTTCCGGAGACAAGGCTTGCGTAAGATGGGCATATGCCTTACATTCTTGTGCATACGCAGCCTTCTCTTCGGCTTGAAATTCCGATCTGTTCTTTTCATGTAAGTCATTTCCCACAACCACAGTTGGCCATACGTAGCCAATCAAAATATAGTCCCAGAGAGTTGCATCGATACCATTCAAGTAGATTTGGAAGCGACCCTTCCAATCTAAGAAATCATTTAAGTTCTCGAGTTTCGGACTACGGTTAGCCGAACCTGTTAAACTCTCGGACAAAATCAGTTTCTGTAATCCAGGATTAATTGCTAAGGCGTACTGTTGTGCAAGTTGTTCATTAGTGTCAGACATGTTTAATTGGTTTAAGTGGTTAAGTTTAAGTTCAAATTGTCCAAAATCTGTGTTCTGATCAGTTCTACGTTCGGCCGAAGGTAAGGGTCGTTCGGTCGAAGGTGTTGTCGTTCGGCCGAAGGTCACGTGACGATCGGTCGAGGGACGATACAAAGTGAGGTGTTCGAAAAATTTAACTCGTTCGGTCGAAGGTAGACACTCGGCTCAGAAAATATGACACTCGGTCGAAGGTTAGGTTACGTTCGGTTGATGGTGAGGTTACGTTCGGTCGAAGGAAATACTTAAGACACTCGGCTCAAACTTTGTCCTTCGGGAGTAGGACTATGATCTTCGACCGATGGAGGTATTCGTTCGGCCGAAGGTAAATGACGTTCGGCCGAAGGTAGTTCGTCAGTAGGTTTTCCAGAAAAACGTGGGTTTCGAAGGAAAATCGACTGTAGGCTCTAATTTTTGACCAAAATCGACAAACTAAACCGATAGAAACCTTTTAATACTAAAAACGACCTCAACTATACTCAAAAACACCAAACTATAACGTGGAAAAAGAGACTTTTGATCCTAAACACCAAACGAAAACCCTAACACCTTTTAACACAAAAATTCGACTCAAAAACGTTCAATCGGTAACCCAAATGCTCTGATACCAATTTGTTGAACCTAAGACTCGGATCTTGATTGAACAAACGACCTAAAGGCGGAAAACAATGGATCGTATTGAATCGAATACCTTATCACCTTCGGATCACTAAAACCTATGGGAAAACCTAGATTTCGGTGTACTAGGGTTTGGAATTCGGTTGGGGGTGTGGAGGAACGACTCTGGAACTGATAGAATGCGATTAGGGTTGTGGGAGTGCGTAACATGAATCTGTAACCCGTAACACGTATTTATACTGGTTCCAGTGTCCTTCGGTCGAAGGTCTATGACCTTCGGCCGAAGGTCGTCGTCCCTCGCCCGAGGGTCTCTTCCCTCAGTCGATGGTCAGAACTGTCCAACCAACAGTTCGAACATCGTATTGTCTTGGTTCATAATATATGTCAAACAAAGTATAACCAATAAAGTAAACAGTAAAGTCCAAATGTTAATGTCCATTACAATCATTAAAGAACTAGGGATTATGCACCAACATGACTAAATACATTAATCACATATAAACCAATATTAGTTAAAGTGACAAATTTGACAAGTTAAAAATCTAATCATTATGTTTCTCACAACAAAATTTGAGTATAAGTATTACAAACAACTAAATAGCAAATCAGTTACTCACATAAGTATCATGGTATGGTTAAGAAAATTCCCGTAGGCATTACTTTGCACGTTAAATAGAAGATACAATAACTTTTTTGTTAAAAAGGGCTCAAAACGTGTATACTTTATTTTTTTGGAAAAACAAACATATTTATTTGAATTAGACTATTTTATAAATAAAAGTAAGAGTTCCATTAAAAGGACAGAACACGATGCAAACAACCAATATCTTATATACTTGCATAAGAGTGGTTATTATAACCTCTAAGCTATGAACCGTACAGGAGCTAAGAAACTAAATTGTGCCGTATTCTAATATCACGACTTTTAGATACACATTAGAAGATATCAACCACTAACCGCTGCTTCCACTTCCAATGCTTCTAATTCGAGCGATTCGAAATACATTCATAACTCAAGCCTTGAATTTTATTATCTAAGACAACTCACACGTTCCACCATTTATATTTAAAGACCTTTTGACTCTTAAACATAAATACTTTAACCTACTATTAACCAAATATGAGGTGTAACTAAATATAAGATTAAGATACAAAATCAAAATAAATAATTAATTACATTTTCTACAATAAAATACAATACCAATTATGGTGCAAACTTGCATATTGGTGCATTTATGTTTATTTGTATGATTTTACCAATTATGGTATTTGATTTTACTTGGTGGAGGTAACAATGTTTGTTATAGCATCAAAGGGTCGTTTTTTGTTGCCGTTTCTAAATGGTGGTCTACAAAGCAGACTATACGGAATAATGGAATATATACTCTTCAGCAATCAACATTTCTATATTAGCAGTTTGCTTTTCCAACTTGTATATGTTGGTGATTTTTGAAAATCTTCAACCTTAAACTTGTTTGACCCATTGCCCAAACTTAGTTAATTTGTTGCTAGGATCATTTTTCATTTAGTTTAAATTCACATGACATTTATATGTCATTCACTTGCGTTTGCGGCACTTAACTTGTGGTACATTCGGGACTGTTTTTTTTTATTTGCCTTTGTTTCATTTGCCTTTTTTTTTTTTTTTAGGGATGTTTGATTCTATGTCTCCCGAAAACGAACTAATTTTTAAATTAAGTGATAGATTAAGTGACAAAAAAAAAAAAAAAAACAACAATTTTATTTACTGAATTAAGAGTACTATCATTAAGTGGAGAGTAAACATACTCTTAATATAGAGTAGCATCGATGCTCCATAAAGTTACAGATGATGTTTGATCAAGTCAACATACAACTCGTCGAGTAGAGGACCACATAATGAAGTTAACGACGTTTCTACATTTGATCATCACGCTAACTAGCAAAACCATATGATGCAGAACCCGTCCCAATTTGGTTCATGATTAGATTTTCGTTCAACTTCATCCTGATGTCGGCTCAATTTAAAGAACCTATGTCTATATGGCCCAGTTTAGGCCCATCACAGGCCAGCCAAAACTTTCTATACGGACTGCAGCCCAAAACTATCTATTCTGGCTCAAGCCCACTCAAACTTGCCTAATCAGTGTGATGTACCACATAATCAGTGACCGTTTTTTATTCAGGTAAAGGGCAAAATTACATCGGGCACACTTCTTCGCTTTGTTGTTAGAGTCGCTCTTATTTTCTCTTCAATTCTCAATGCAATCCTCACGAGTTTAACACAAGAAGGTTAAATTTCTTGTTTAATACGTTTACCATTTAGACCCTGATTAACGCAGCGTGATTGCATGGTTTTTGCCACCATCACGCCACCATGCCGCCACAGTGCAGCGTGATGGTGCTAAAATCTGGGTGGCGTGATCAGTGGCGGAACTTGACCCCGACTCGAGAGGGGGCGAAACTAATTGAAGGGGGTAAGAAACTAATCGAAGGGGGGTAAACACTAAAAAAAACCTTATTTTTTCGTAAATTTTTTTTTTTAAGTGTAAATTTTTTTTTTTCCCCGAAATCGAGGGGGGGCGGATACCCCCTTTTGTCCCTTAAATGTTCCGCCCCTTGGCGTGATGCTTGCTTCACGGGGGGAAAAAATGGCCTGAGTGAATTCATGTCCAATAACAAACAGCCACCTGGTTCACTTGTTAGATGGGAGCTCCAGATTTTGTATGTTAATTCAATTTTAAATGGATTAAATGGAAATGAATAAGATGAAAATGTGCTCTGCTCCTGGTTTGATGAAGAATAAATGGAGAAGATGATGAAATAAATAAATTTACATGTAAAGTCCCTAGTGTTTATGAGTATTTACAAAATAGATAAAACAAAATACTAAAAATATAACTTTAATCCTAAAACTTTAATTTTTAATAATATGAGCTAAAACAATCCGTAACTATTATTTTTCAATATATTTTTAATTAGTTAATTAATGAAAAAGTAAAATAAAACAATAACTTAACAAAAAATGAAAAAGAAAATAAAAATATGGGACCAATTACCTCATCACACAACCATCACGCCATACCACTACAAACTCCATCACGCTATCACCTTTGCCAAATCACCACTATACTTCACAAAAACATCCATCACACCCTATCACGCCCGTCACCACTAAATAAGGTCTTATTGTGATGTGTTTGACCTTTATCAATTTTAGGTCACCCTAATTTTGTTTAAATCTAACTGCTCGTTTCTAGGGTTCACGGTTCACTTAAAAACACCCATCACACCCTATCACGCCCGTCACCACCTTTATGCTTGAAACATTTGAAGGTTCAGCTAGTAACCGTTGTTTCAAAAAATGATGTAACTCTTAGATGAGAGGTAGAGTCTCACTTAGATATTTACAACTCAATTATATTTCTAAAATATCTGAAAACTTTATCTGTTTTTGTTTAACTGTACAGAGCAAACCTTTTTCGGTATGTAAACTTGCATTTTACTATTTACATAAGATTATGAATTCAAACCATTGTGGTCGTTTCAGCTTGATTTTTTAAAGGGATTATATATCGAAAGGCCATCAAAGTTTAAGTTTATTGTTTTGTGTTTATAGAACACTCATATTTAAAAATTATCTTGTAGGCACCAAAGTTTAACTATTCGTGTTTGTAGACCACTCATATTTGAAAATGAGTCGTAGTCTATCTAAATTCATATGTTGTTATATATATATATATATATATATATATATATATATATATATATATATATATATATATATATATATATATATATATATATATATATATATATAGGGGAGGGATCCACTGAGAACTATTCTACTGTGAGAACCTGAGAACCGATATTCGAACAAAAAATCAACGCGGCCGAACAATTTTGAATGAAGTCGAACAAAAAATCAAAAGCACAAAATCAATTTTCGTTCTACATTTCTGTTCTACATATCATGTTCTACATATTTTTGTTCTAATTCCTCCATGTTCTACAAAAATGTAGAACCAAAAATTGTTCGAATTTAACAAAATTTGTTCGAATTTTCCGTTTTTGTTCGGTTCTACAAAATTGTAGAACGAAAATTAGTTCCAATTGAAGCATTTTTGTTCGAATCATACATTTTTTGTTCGAATTTCACCATTTTTGTTCGAATTTCACACGTTCTGCATCAAAATCAACTTTTTTTTTATTTAGCCCTATTTAGAGTTTAGGGTTTAGGGTTTTCGGGTTTACTCCGTAAACCCTCAACCCTAAACCCTAAACTCTAAACCGTTCGTGTAAAAAACTCATTCTAAACCCTAAAATCTAAACCTAAATCTAAACCCTAACTTAATTTGATGAAAATTGATGTAAAACAAGTGTAGAACAGCATGTTCTACATGTGTTCTACATCATGTTCTACATAAAATGTAGAACCAAGAAACAATGCATCTAAAAGACAAAAAATTAAAATTGTTCGACTAGAACAATTTTTGTTCGGCCGCGTCATAATTTTTGCTCGACTACCTTAGTTCTCAGAGTTCTCATTCTAAAAATGTTCTCATTTGATCCCTCTACTATATATATATATATATATATATATATATATATATATATATATATATATATATATATATATATATATATATATATATATATATATATATATATATATATATATATATATAAAATATGACTAAAACTCTCTGTAAAAAATTATAAAAAACGTACATACTCGTGTATTTGATATGACCTAATCGTCATATAAATAATGTTAATTAAAAAAAAAACTTGATTATTTGTGTTATTTTTTACATTTCCTAATGAGATTTTAGTCAGATTTGGAACACGAACTTGGATTACCTACAAAATCATTTTCGAATATAGGTGACATGTAAATACGAAAAGATAAATTTGAGTGGCCTACAAAATCATATTTAAATATGAGTGGACTAAAATCACAAAACGATAAACATGCAAAATGATAAATTTAAATATGAGTGGACTAAAATCACAAAACGATAAACTTGCAAAATGATAAATTTGGGTGACCTCTCGATATATAATCGCTTTTTAAAACCTTAACTATTACAAAACTAGACTCAATGTTTTTTAAACTTATGTATCCTATATCCCATATCGTATTCCTATTCATATATACTGTTTTTTTTAAAGGCAAGTAGGATATATAAATAAAGGAAAATAACACGATACGGACTAGCAAGAAGCTAGCAAAACAAGCACGAGACAACACCCGACGACAACTCTACTAAAAAGTCACATCAAATACAGACTCGAAACGATTACCGACTCGAAACACGACAAGACATGAGACTATGTATCCGACTCCGAGGACGCACAAGAAGAGCAGCATGAGCAGCAATCAGTTTCATCCTCGTCCTCAAACGAATGCTTCATCACATTATCAATGAAAAGCCTATCATGCCAGCGAAAGTATTCCCGACGGCGACAACATTTCAAATTAGCTCTTCTCCACACATGCTTAATGAAATGACTTTTAATTAGGGGGTGAAATTTTTTTCCCCTAACACGAAAACGAGCAACAGCTATAGATGATGGGCAAGTGATAACCTCACTCGAGTCGGCATAATCCCTGTCATCTAAACAAGAATCAGCCGATATAACATTTTCATCCACATTTGAAGTAGGATCCAGCCTGTTTGGAGATACACAACCCACCTTAGGATCATTTAAGGGAATTGGCCCATTAAGCTCAGGCCCAAAATTATTTTGAATTTGCTTTTGGGTAAAAATACTGTCACGCGTGCCATTGGAATCACCAATTACATTGGAACTATCCTTATCCTCCCTCGATCCACTTGTAAATCCTACGCCCGAGATATTTTCTGGCACGTAATCCGAAGTTGCAGAATCCAGAGGATCGTCGGACGGAAAAGAGACAGAAGCCGGAATTTCTTCGACTAGAACAGGGATAAACTCTCCTTCTTCAATAACATCATCAACATCAGACCCGTCAACGACTTCATCTTGTTCAGTGACCGTTTCCTCACAAAGATTAAAGTTCTTACCCACTCTTGGCCCTTCTTTATCCGTCGAAATGGGATCCTTGTTAAGTACCGATTGGGACACACCTTTAACCTCAACATCAACGTTGGAGACGTCATGAGGTTTTATCGATGCATCACCACAGTCGTCCTTTACCGGAAAATCGTCAACCTCGATCAAAGTCCACGAAACACGATCTTTGTTAAAGCTAAAAACAAGGTTGTGGTTGTACACCGACTTAGGAAGGTTAAAATCGAAACATTTATCACCAATCTTAATCTCAATTCGACTGTTGACAGGTAGTTTAAAAAATTTGGAGTCGAGATTCGCAGACGGGGCAGCAGCATTTTTGTCTTCCCATTTGAACGGTTTGGCCTGACCTTGGTTCCAAGGAGCCGGAGGAAAGTCCTCGAACCCATTAATATTCGGGATGGCCTCATCGTGCCTGCGAGAAGGGAGATCTTCAACTTTCGAACCCCGACTTGTACAAGGAGGAATCTTAACCCCTGCAGATTTTTTCTCCAAAGCCTTATAGGCTCGAATCCATCTTCCATTTATATGAATGGAGTTTAAGACTTTGGAGAAAGTCTCGATATCATCAATTCCTTCAAATCGAACATAACCAAAGCATTGACCACTCGATAGTTTTTTCCGTGCAAAATACACATCTTTAAGAGTACCGTAGTTCTCGAAGATTCTCCGACAATCATCCCGGGACCAAGACTCCGGGAAATTGAAAATCAAAAACGAAGTTACACGATTATCACACAACGATGAAGACGAAAAGCCATTGGGCGTTGCACGATTGTCACACGACGAAGAAGACGAAAAACCAGTGGGTTTCGACATATGGGTCAAACCAACATCCTCTAGAGGTCTGGCAGGAGAAGATGTGGCTGACCGGAAGTTAAGGCTGGTGGACAGCAGTGTAAGGTGATCAGAGTTTTAAGGGTGTTGGGAGAGAAAGCTGTTTCTATCTATATAGATAATTTTTTCTGTTGTTAAATGAAAGTAGAAATTAAGAATGGAGATGAACGGAAAGAGTTGGTTGTGGCGGTAGTATTATATTATATTATATAACTTTAAAATAGGAGTAATTTATAAAGAATAAAAAATAATTTAATTTTATAATTTATTCTCTTGAATCGTAAAAAATATCCATTCCTTTTTTTAACAAACTCCGTTTTTTTCTAGATGAGTTCAAATTCCTGTATGTTAATCCTTATTCCATATATGATCCTATAAATCGATTTGATTTCTTAATTAATTCTTATAACCTATCTCCAAAATCATAAACTAGAAAAATCATGGATGATCAGTTACCTTCCAACATCATATTTGAAATCTTCTCAAGAGTTCCTGTCAATGTTGGAAATATGTTCTCGGGTTGGCTACAGTTCGACCTTAGTTTGACTGTGGTACATATATTCCGAAGATATGCCCATGACATTAAATAATAAAAGTCCATTTATCCTATTCGGTCACACACAAAGGCCAATCGTAAAATTGTTTGATATACCTTCGAATCGGAAATTAATTTATTAATCATTAGTTAATGGTTTAATAAATAAAGTAAGTTTTTTTTTATGTGCACACATATACTTACAAATCTAAATATGTAGAGATTTGATTAGATTTTGCAAATCATATTTTATATAAGATATAAGATTTGATTTGATTTATAAAATATGATTTGATTTTGTAAATCTTATTTTATATAAAGATTTGATTTTGCAAATCTTTCCAAATCTTTATTTATTACATTTGTACTAGATGTATTAATTGTATCAATTATGTAATATATAATACCAAGTCTTAGTATTGGAAAAGTAATGAAAAAGATACAAAAACACACATACAAAAATACTATTTTTCTTTCTTATTTTCAAGTAACTAAAAATACTTGGAATCTATAATTGGGTTCGGTTTTTGGTGAAAATAACAAAGAAGAAAATATCGGTTAAGTAGAAGGTATAGATCGAAGCAAGGTTGGAACTTTGGATGTCTACCGTTTAGAGGAACTCTTCTTTGGATTTTCAAATTCGATCTTCAAAAGGCTACAAATGTTGTATTCTAATCTTCTCTTGTTCGGTTTCGTTAATTTGTTTTGTTTGCCAAAGTTTTGTACAATGATCCGTGAAAGAGTATGATTTTGTAAAGTTTAAAAAATGCTTCCGCTCGCTTTGAATTTGTATCATACTCCAACAGTGGTATCAGAGCCATCTTGTACAAGTTTTAGCAAACTTTTCTTATGATATTTAGTTTTGATGGATGCGTTGTGCATGATTCTTGGAGATGATCATGCATAACAAACATGCAAAACAAGTATCATGATTTATGTTTTATGTTTTCTAAATACTAATTTGAATCTTGAATTTTGGCAAAATGTAAAATGGGTTAAACTCATTTTTTTCATTTAAGAATTTTTTTTCCAGCTTGGACAGTCCGTCTTTGATGGACTGTTTCGGGGCTTTAAACTCAATATTATTGTATGAGAACAATTGCATTTGAAAGCTAACTGAAAGAACTTAAATTTGAAAAAAAATCATCGAAAACGGACTAGAAATGAGTAAGATATGACCATCTGAAGTTGCATGTATGAATCTGCCAAAATCCGAAAATCTGATAAGGTAACTTGAATGTTGACTAAAAGTGATTCAAAGTTTAGAAAAATAAAGTACATAAATTATATTCATGTTTTACATGAAATGAGAAAATTAAAATTGTTAATTTTAGACTTTATGCTTTGTTAAAGTGGATAAATCTCCAACATGTTTTAATTCACTTAATATGTTTGTTTGGATGGTTTTGGCATGAAAGCCATACTTACAAAATATGAAGTGGGTTTACATACATTAGTTATGTAAACAAGGATTGATATTTCTTATGTGCCATTAAGTGGTGTTTAAATCAATCCTTATCGAAACATGTTTCATAAAATGGATGTTTGGCACTCCATTTGTAATGTATATGATTGTTGTATGAAATCGGTAGTATTTGCCTCTATAAGACCCTTGTGTGAATGTTTGGTTGTGTGATTTAATTTATTATTTATGCGGGATGAATGTAATAATTTATTAAACGACTTGCATATCGTATTTCTTATTTATTCGGGATGAATGTAATAATTATTAAACGACTTGCATGTCGTATTTCTTTTTCATATTGTATTTGTAGTAGTATAGAAAATAGAATAGTTATTTTGTAAAATAATGCAACCAAGATTGGAATCACGAAAATGACGTTCACAAGGCGTGCCGTCCGAGCATTTAATGGAGATGGAAGTTTTAGTGGGAGCCAATTCTCACACAAGGTTATGTCCCTAGTTGACCATGTTTTTTCGTGTGTTGGCTCACCAGAAAAACGTATAGGACTCGAGGCATACTACCGATAATTGCGTGTCATGATTATTACTGTGTTCTTATTTGTCTATGCCATGCTAGCTAGAAAATTAGTATAGAAACAAAAGACAATAATCACTTAAAATGGTTTGGTTAAAATTAGTTTAACAAACGCAACACGCAATACATAATTAGCAAATGTTTTAAAATGGAATAAACTACTTTTGCTAAAAGAAAACAAAACCCCGTTTTAAATGTAAACTTTACGCTACCCATGAGTTGTACACACATCCA
The DNA here is from genome assembly GCF_046630445.1 of Rutidosis leptorrhynchoides. Lineage (NCBI taxonomy): Eukaryota > Viridiplantae > Streptophyta > Magnoliopsida > Asterales > Asteraceae > Rutidosis > Rutidosis leptorrhynchoides. Next base: position 111,912,895 of record NC_092334.1, read on the forward strand.
AACCTTCTACCTGTTAGAGTTCGCGATACCCGAGAGTCTTTGGCCATACTTTAGTTGGGTGTTGGGAAGGGTGAGGTGAATTTCACGATACCCGAGAGTCTTGGGCCGGATTTCACGTGTATCTATCACGGACGGTTTACAATCTGAAATCGTGGTTCGCGGCAAACCTGTAGTGACCCGAACTTTTCCGAACCTTTCTATGATTATATGTTTAATGAAAACTATATTTACATGATTAAATGTTTCCAACATGTTAAGCAATCAAACTTGTTAAGACTTGGTTCATTGAAACGGAAATTTTGTAAACGTCTGATTACCCAGTTTGACCAATGATTCACGAACGCTATAAGTTGTATATGACATGATGATACATAAATGAATAAATATATATGTTTAACATGATATAATGATCATCAAGTATCTCATTAAAAATAGTAACAATAAGTTATATACTTAAAAAGGAGACTATTGACGTATGAAACTCGAAACAATACATATAACGATTATCGTTATAACCACGTCTTACTAAATATATATGAAGCATATTAATGCATTGTTATATTATATATAACATGATAATATTATAATTAAATATATCATTAAGTGTATTAACAATGAACTACATAAGTAAAAACAAGACTACTAACTTAAGGATTTCGAAACGAGACATATATGTAACGATTATCGTTGTAACGACATTTAAATGTATATATCATATTAAGATATATTAATATATCATAATATCATGATAATATAATAATTTAAAATCTCATTTTATATTATAAACTTTGGGTTAACAACATTTAACAAGATCGTTAACCTAAAGGTCTCAAAACAACACTTACATGTAACGACTAACGATGACTTAACGACTCAGTTAAAATGTATATACATGTAGTGTTTTAATATGTATTCATACACTTTTGAAATACTTCAAGACACTTATCAAAATACTTCTACTTAACAAAAATGCTTACAATTACATCCTCGTTCAGTTTTATCAACAATTCTACTGGTATGCACCCGTATTCGTACTCGTACAATACACAGCTTTTAGATGTATGTACTATTGGTATATACACTCCAATGATCAGCTCTTAGCAGCCCATGTGAGTCACCTAACACATGTGGGAACCATCATTTGGCAACTAGCATGAAATATCTCATAAAATTACAAAAATATGAGTAATCATTCATGACTTATTTACATGAAAACAAAATTAAATATCCTTTATATCTAATCCATACACCAACGACCAAAAACACCTACAAACACTTTCATTCTTCAATTCTTCATCTAATTGATCTCTCTCAAATTATAACTTCAAGTTCTAAGTGTTCTTCATAAATTCTACAAGTTCTAGTTACATAAAATCAAGAATACTTTCAAGTTTGCTAGCTCACTTCCAATCTTGTAAGGTGATCATCCAACCTCAAGAAATCTTGGTTTCTTACAGTAGGTTATCATTCTAATACAAGGTAATAATCATATTCAAACTTTGGTTCAATTTCTATAACTATAACAATCTTATTTCAAGTGATGATCTTACTTGAACTTGTTTTCGTGTCATGATTCTGCTTCAAGAACTTCGAACCATCCAAGGATCCGTTGAAGCTAGATCCATTTTTCTATTTTCCAGTAGGTTTATCCAAGGAACTTAAGGTAGTAATGATGTTCATAACATCATTCGATTCATACATAAAAAGCTATCATATTCGAAGTGGTAAACTAGTAATCACTAGAACATAGTTTAGTTAATTCTAAACTTGTTCGCAAATAAAGTTAATCCTTCTAACTACACTTTTAAAATCAACTATACACATGATCTATATCTATATGATATGCTAACTTAATGATTTAAAACCCGGAAACACGATAAACACCATAAAATCGGATTTACGCCGTCGTAGTTACAACCGGGGGCTGTTTTGGTTTGGATAATTAAAAACTATGAAAAACTTTGATTTAAAAGCTATACTTCTGGGAAAATGATTTTTCTTATGAACATGAAACCATATCCAAAAATCATGGTTAAACTCAAAGTGAAAGTATGTTTTTCAAAACAGTCATCAAGATGTCGTTCTTTCGACGGAAATGACTACCTCTTTCAAAAATGACTTGTAACTTGTATTTCCGACTATAAACCTATAACTTTTCTGTTTAGTTTCATAAATTCAAGTTCAATACGAAACCGTGGCCGCTTAAATCACTCAAAACGGATTAGAAACGAAGAAATGGCGAGCAAAACAAAATTGGTAAAAACTACTCATTTTAGCTACGTGAAAATTGGTAACAAATCTATTCCAACCATAACTTAATCAACTTGTATTGTATATTATGTAATCTTGAGATACCATAGACACGTATACAATGTTTCGACCTATCATGTCGACACATCTATATATATTTTGGAACAACCATAGACACTCTATATGTGAATGTTGGAGTTAGCTATACAGGGTTGAGGTTGATTCCAAAATATATATAGTTTGAGTTGTGATCAATACTGAGATATGTATACACTGGGTCGTGGATTGATTCAAGATAATATATATCGATTTGTTTCTGTACATCTAACTGTGGACAACTAGTTGTAGGTTACTAACGAGGACAGCTGACTTAATAAACTTAAAACATCAAAATGTATTAAAAGTGTTGTAAATATATTTTGAACATACTTTGATATATATGTACATATTTGTTATAGGTTCGTGAATCGACCAGTGGCCAAGTCTTACTTCCCGATGAAGTAAAAAAATCTGTGAAAGTGAGTTATAGTCCCACTTTTAAAATCTAATATTTTTGGGATGAGAATACATGCAGGTTTTATAAATGATTTACAAAATAGACACAAGTATGTGAAACTACATTCTATGGTTGAATTATCGAAATCGAATATGCCCCTTTTTATTAAGTCTGGTAATCTAAGAATTAGGGAACAGACACCATAATTGACGCGAATCCTAAAGATAGATCTATTGGGCCTAACAAACCCCATCCAAAGTACCGGATGCTTTAGTACTTCGAAATTTATATCATATCCGAAGGGTGTCCCGGAATGATGGGGATATTCTTAAATATGCATCTTGTTAATGTCGGTTACCAGGTGTTCACCATATGAATGATTTTTATCTCTATGTATGGGATGAGTATTGAAATATGAAATCTTGTGGTCTATTATTATGATTTGATAATATATAGGTTAAACCTATAACTCACCAACATTTTTATTGACGTTTTAAGCATGTTTATTCTCAGGTGATTATTAAGAGCTTCCGCTGTCGCATACTTAAATAAGGACGAGATTTGGAGTCCATGCTTGTATAATATTGTGTAAAAACTGCATTCAAGAAACTTATTTCGTTGTAACATATTTGTATTGTAAACCATTATGTAATGGTCGCGTGTAAACATGATATTTTAGATTATCATTATTTGATAATCTACGTAAAGCTTTTTAAACCTTTATTGATGAAATAAAGGTTATGGTTTGTTTTAAAATGAATGCAGTCTTTGAAAAACGTCTCATATAGAGGTCAAAACCTCGCAACGAAATCAATTAATATGGAACATTTTTAATCAATAAGAACGGGACATTTCAAAACCCGCCACGAGGAAGAATTAGCGTAGAAGGGATTAAACATGCCAAGTGAAATAATTGATTATCACTAAATCCCGCAGAACCTAAGAATTTCATAATGGATGAAATTGGTAATATAGTTACCTACCTAAATAGCTTATGATTGGCGATCCGCGGTAAAACCGTCGTTACCATAAGTGAAATATGGATCTTAGCCTTGTTAATTATAATTGTTTGAATATTGAACACACTTGGGTAATTATCTTAACAAGGATTAAACATATCAAACTAACTAATACAACTTACTTTAAAAATATGATAGATGTCTGCAACAAATACAAATCTTACTCCGTCATCAATCACTAATTTTTGCCTTAAAGGGCTCCTCGAAAAGGACAAGCTTACGGGCTTGAACTACATGGACTGGCTTCGCAACCTAAGAATTTCTCTTAGGATGGAAGGAAAGATCAGGGCAATTGAGGAACCCTTACCGGCAGAACCCGGATCGAGAGCTACTCAAGCTGCTAGGGACGAGTTTGAAAAACATCGTTCCGAGTCAAATGTGGTAGCATGCTTGATGTTGGCGACCATGTCTTGGGAGCTCCAAAAGGGCATGAAGAGCTTAGGGTCGTATGACATGCTTAACCAACTCAAAGACATGTTCCAACAACAAGCAAAGCAAGAAAGGTTTGACACCGTGAAAGCTCTCGTATCTTGTAAAATGGCAACGAGAGGTAGCGTTAGTGTCCATGTACTACAAATGAAAGGGTACATAGACGGACTGGAGCACCTTGGTTTTTCCATAAGTCAGGAGCTTGCAACGGATTTTATCCTGAACTCGCTGACAAGTGCATATGAAGGATTCATTATGAACTATAATATGAACAATATGGAGAAAACAATCATGGAGCTCCATGGCATGTTGAAAACCGCTGAGGCTAACATGGCCAAAGCTAAACCCGCAACTACTGTTCTAGCCATTCGTGAAGGTGGGATCAAGAAGAAAAAAAACAAAACAAAGGGCAAGAACAAGGGCAAGGGTAAGGTTGGCACGTCCAACTTCAAACCTAAACCTAAGGGCATTGCTAACTCTTCTACCTCAAAGATCCCGCAAACCAAGTCTCCTGAAGAAGCAATATGCTTTCATTGTGGGGAGAAAGTACATTGGAGGCGTAATTGTACCAAGTACTTGAAGGAACTTAATGAACTACGGGCTAAGGGAGTCGCCGTACCTTCAGGTTTGTTCATGATTGAACTAAACAATACTACTATTTCTAATTCCTGGGTATTGGACACAGGATGTGGTACTCACATTTGTACAAATGTGCAGGGACTCACAAGAAGTAGGAAGCTGAAGACCAGAGAGCTCAATCTAATCATGGGGAATAAGAACGTTGCCTCTGTTAACATGATTGGAGAATACAAGCTTTCTTTTGATTCTGGTCTATGTATTGTTTTATTTAATATTTGCTACAGTGCCGAAATGGCAAGAAATATTATATCTTTTGATGCTTTATTTAATGATGGTTTTGATTTTAGTTTTGATAATGGATCAATACTTGTTCACAAAAATTGGATGGTTTATTTCAAGGCTAGTACTTGTAAAGGCATCTTAGAAACCACAACAAAGCTAAATGATAGTTCAATCTATAATGTTGATTCATCCAAAGATGTTTTGGATAAAACGTATCTATGGCATTGTCGTTTAGGCCACATAAACAAGAAATGCATAGCCAAACTCCAGTCAGATGGAATTCTAGAATCATTTGATATAATATCATATGATGAATGCGAATCTTACTTATCAGGAAAAATGACAAAGGCACCTTTCACAGAAAACTGTGAACGGGCTAAGGATCTGTTGGGGTTGGTACACACTGATGTGTGCGGTCCGTTCAGATCGCCTACTAGACACAATGAACAATACTTCGTTACATTTACTGATGACTTCAGTAGATATGGTTACGTTTATTTAATTAAACAAAAGTCTGAAACTTTGAGAGTGTTCAAGGCATACCAAAATGAAGTAGAAAATCAACTGAACAAAAGAATTAAGATTCTCCGATCTGATAGAGGTGGTGAATATCTTAATGATGAATTTTGTGATCATCTACGGGGTTGTGGGATAATCTCACAATTAGCTCCTCCTAGAATACCACAACATAATGGTGTGGCTAAAAGGAGGAATCGAACATTACTTGATATGGTTCGATCCATGATGAGCAGCACAAAGCTTCCAATCAGTTTTTGGGGTTATGCCTTACAAACTGCAGCAAGGATCCTTAACCTCATCCCAACCAAGAAAGTTTCTAAAACACCTTATGAGATATGGCATGGTAAAACTGTGTCTCTCTCATATCTAAGAATCTGGGGTTGTGAGGCTTACTTTCGTCGTGAAGCTCAAGATAAACTTGAACCCAGATCTGAAAAGTGTTTATTTTTTGGTTACCCAACTGATTCTTTTGGATATTTGTTTTACAACCCTACTGAGAACAAAGTCTTTGTGTCTCGAAGGGGAGTCTTCCTTGAAAAGGATTTCATATCAAAAGGAACCAGTGGGAGCAAAATTGACCTTGAAGAAATTCAAGAATCAACCGACATGGAAACTGATATTGGAATCGATTCTCCTCAAGAGGTCGACGAGCCTGTAGTTGAAAGAGAAATTGGCCTACAGCCACCACCCATACATAGATCTGATAGAGTGCGTCGAACACCAAAGAAATATAATTTACACATATTTGAGGGTGATGACGAAAATATAGATTCTGATGAACCTATTACCTATCAGGAAGCAATGACAGGCCCCGAGTCTGTCAAATGGAAGGAGGCTATGGACAACGAGATCCAATCCATGCATGATAATCAAGTTTGGACCTTGATTAATCATATACCAGGTACTAAAACCATTGGGTGTAAGTGGGTCTTCAAGAAGAAGACCGATATGGATGGAAATGTACACACATTCAAAGCCAGACTGGTGGCTAAGGGTTACACGCAACAATATGGTGTAGACTATGATGAAACCTTTTTACCAGTAGCTATGTTGAAATCTATTAGAATACTTCTTGCCATAGCTGCATTTTATGACTATGAGATATGGCAAATAGATGTAAAAACAGCTTTCCTTAATGGTAAGCTAACAGAGGATGTGTTTATGACACAACCTGAGGGTTATGTACATCCTAAGTATCCTAATAGTGTGTGCAAGCTTCAAAAGTCCATTTATGGACTTAAACAAGCTTCTCGTAGTTGGAATCTTTGCTTTAATGAGAAGATCAAAGAATTTGGTTTTATTAGAGGCAAAGACGAGCCATGTGTCTATGTTAGGTCTAGTGGGAGTGTTGTAGTCTTCCTTGTACTATATGTCGATGACATATTACTCATGGGAAACGATATCCCGACATTGAAAGATGTCAAAGCTTGGCTAGGGAAATGTTTCTCCATGAAAGACATCGGAGATTCATCATATATTTTGGGAATAAAGATCTATCGAGATAGGTCAAGGAGATTAATTGGGCTAAACCAAAGTGCATATATAGATAATATACTGAAGAAATTTGTTATGCATAACTCCAAGAAAGGGTGCGTTCCTATGAACCCTGGAATGATATTGAGCAAGTCTCAATGTTCTAATTCTGACTTGGAGTCAGCTACCATGAGTCGGACTCCATATGCTTCAGCTATAGGATCGATCATGTATGCGATGATATGCACTAGGCCTGACGTGTCGTATGCACTAAGCATGACTAGTCGTTATCAGGCTAATCCTGGTGAAGCTCATTGGATAGCAGTCAAGAACATTCTAAAGTATCTTAGGAGGACTAAAGAGATGTTCTTGGTCTATGGTGGGAATGACGAGCTGAGCATCAAAGGATACTCTGACGCTAGTTTCCAATCAGATAGAGATGATTGCTCTTCACAATCAGGATTTGTATTTATGTTGAACGGTGGAGCCGTCACATGGAGAAGTGGCAAGTAAAGTACTATTGCTGATTCTACGACAGAAGCCGAGTATATAGCGGTAAATGAAGCTGCTAAAGAGGCCATGTGGATAAAGAAATTCATCGGGGATCTGGGCGTGGTTCCTACAATCCATGATCCTGTTGAGATTTTCTGCGACAATGTGAGTGCGATTGTCTTGGCTCAAGAACCGAGGTCACAAAAGCGCACACGGCACATACTCAGAAAGTACCATTACATCCGTCAACTTGTAGCAGAAAATGACATATTATTAAGTAGAGTAAACACGACTAAGAACTTGGCTGATCCTTTCACCAAGCCTTTGCCACAGACTAAGCATGATGCTCATAGCATGTCTATTGGCATTCGTGTCATTGATGATAAAATTTGATTGTATTTTTATGTTAAGTTTGAAACTTTAAACATTGGGTAATAATATATATATTGCAATTGATCTGATGATTAATATATTGAGATTATATTATACACACGATGCGATCATTTCATTGTATATTGCCATGTTTCATTTTGCATGTTTTAACTTCCAATGAATATCATTTCATAAACTTCCACAGTCGGTCATTCTCTAAGGAAGAGAGAATTGAATTAAGGCTGCTATGAAGTGTAGTAATATAGGCTTATATGAAACTACATTCATGAGGAACTTGATAGTTGATTCAAGGTTCTGGAATGACCAAACTTAGACATTACTTCATGGTTTTAAGTCAAAAGGTAAGATCTAAGATGGCAACATCATTTATCCTAGAGTGGATATGTATGAGAAATCCTGACACAAACTATGTTATACTTTGACTTGTTTCTAACGCTGTGCGTAAATGTCGGTCATAAGGGAGCAGATTGGGTATATCATGGAATGTGGTGGATGTCTATACAGTTGAAGCAATTTGTTCCTTCTTCTTTAAGCGAGTTTAAGCGATATCTCTGGGCCCCTTGTTGATTTGTGCTGAATTAAATGCATGGCCATGCTACGACTGAATTAATGCAATTGCAGTCTATTTAATCACCACAAATCTCCATCGAAAAACATAATCTTGAACGATGATGATTGACACTTAACCATGTCACACGTTCATATAGATATCTTGAACAAAAGGATGATTGATATAAATCAAAATATAGGAGTGTAACGTAGCATACTAGTTGTTACACATGGTGTGTCTTTTAAGACAGACCAATATTATTAATGTCAGTGCAAGTGGGAGTCTGTTGGAAATATGTTCTCGGGTTGGCTACAATTCGACCGTGGTTTAACCGTGGTACATATATTCCGAAGATATGCCAATGACATTAAATAATAAAAGTCCATTTATCCTATTCGGTCACACACAAAGGCCAATCGTAAAATTGTTTGATATACCTTCTAATCGGAAATTAATTTATTAATCATTAGTTAATGGTTTAATAAATTAAGTAAGTTTTTTTTTATGTGTATACATATACTTACAAATCTAAATATGTAGAGATTTGATTAGATTTTGCAAATCATATTTTATATAAGATATAAAATTTGATTTGATTTATAAAATATGATTTGATTTTGTAAATCTTATTTTATATAAAGATTTGATTTTGCAAATCTTTCCAAATCTTTATTTATTACATTTGTACTAGATGTATTAATTGTATCAATTATGTAATATATAATACTAAGTCTTGGTATTGGAAAAGTAATGAAAAAGATACAAAAACACACATACAAAAATGCTATTTTTCTTTCTTATTTTCAAGTAACCAAAAATACTTGGAATCTATAATTGGGTTCGGTTTTTGGTGGAAATAACAAAGAAGAAAATATCAGTTAAGTAGAAGGTATAGATCGAAGCAAGGTTGGAACTTTGGGTGTCTACCGTTTAGAGGAACTCTTCTTTGGATTTTCAAATTCGATCTTCAAAAGGCTACAAAGGTTGTATTCTAATCTTCTCTTGTTCGGTTTCGTTAATTTGTTTTGTTTGCCAAAGTTTTGTACAATGATCCGTAGAAGAGTATGATTTTGTAAAGTTTAAAAAATGCTTCCGCTCGCTTTGAATTTGTATCATACTCCAACAGTCAAATCTTTAATTCGTTTCCGGTGTGTATCAAAACAGTGGCATGAATACATCGACGATTCATACCTCCGAATCATTCATCAAGGGCGATATGTAGAACAACCCACACCAATCATCTTCCGTCAAGTCTTTAATACTGTAGGTCTATGGACCCTGCATATTCACCTCGCTGAATCTGAACAAAGTAATATTCATGATTATCACGTCTTAAAGCGGAAAAAGACCCCAGAGTTTAAGTGTGTGTCTTCATGGTTTCTTCAAGTTCATGGTTGTTGTAAGGGGCTGCTTTATTTTTCAAAACTTTTTTACGAAACCAAATTGTTTGTGATCCATTCTTTAAAGAAGGAACATTATGAGTTACCAGTGTTACCTAATCCACTAAGTTTTGATCAACTCGCTAAAATAGGTGGTGAGTCGTGCGGATGCGGGCTTAGTTTTGACGCTGCCACCCAAAATTTTAAGATGTGTGTAATAAGTTCTAAGAATCGATGCGCCATGGTGCACGAATTTGGCACTAATTCGTGGCGAGAGATACCTAAAGTCCCATCTTATGTTGCGTCTGGTGCAGCCATATACGCTCATGGTTATTTGCATTGGTTGGTTAGTTTTGATGTCAACAAGCCAACAAATGTAGGAAGAGAAGTCGTATGGTTCGATGTAACAGAAGAGGAATTCGGGTTGATAAATACTCCTAAAACACTGGGAGTACGTAGTAATGATGACCATTTGGTTGATATAGCCGGTGAAGTTGGGTTAGTATGTAATAACCCTAATCGTAGAATCGATATTTGGATATTAAAGCAAAAGGAATGGGTGTCGCATTGTTCGTTCGACTTAAATTATCATCTTCGTGATACGCGGATAAAGGTTTTAGGGTGTTGGAATAAAGAGGGTGATATATTAGTATCTACTGCCACGAATATAAAGCGGTGGTTTTACGTTTATCGTCTAAAAAGTGGCGATTTAAATAGCTTACGTGGATTCGGTGAAACTATTACGTTGTATTACGATAACATAATTTGCCATCAACGCAAGCTTCCGTTCAATATGATCAAAATAGAAGGAAAAATGTCCCTTTGAGTATGCATGCATAGATAAGTAGTTTTCAATTTTCATATTTGTGTTTCTAAAAATTCATCGAATTTGATCGAGGTTAGATTTAATTATATTTATCATTAGTTGTTACTCAGATTTAGACATATATATGGTATCTATTGGTGTTTATGCATTTTTTACACGTTTTATGATCAATATACTCATGATTTTCATCGTTATACATTGGTTTTGTCCCTTTTAACTCCATATATATGGTGTCTATTGATGTTATTCATTGGGTTAATATTGAAGTTATTAACCATGGAGGTTTAGATGAGTGACTACCGAGTTGTCCAATGAAACACACCACTTAAGTTCAATTTCATGGAGTGTGACTAGAGGGTGAGCATAATGCGCAATGCACCCAGTACCAGGTCTCACGCTAAGTTTTACCTTCTATCCGGGAGCCAATATGATCCTTCATAGAAGGAAACACATTATTGAGCATTTATTTGAAAAATGATAAATGTAGCACCATCTAACTATATCAAATACGAAGTATAATGTAATTTTATATTTATAATTGAAATATGTCATTAATAAATAATAAATAATACCAAAATTATACAAGGAAAGTTAATATGAAGGAATATTTATACTTTATAATTAATTATCAAATAAAGTTTAAGAAATTAAATTTAAATATGATATGTTTAAATGTAGGTCTACGTTTAAATTCTCATATTTATTTTTCGGTCCAAGTTGATTGTCATTGTGTAATAATTACCTAAGATAAGGGGGTCAAAACTTGTGGTTTTTATTCATAAAACATTAACGAGCATCATCACCTGACCTACTGTGACAAAACACTTAGCTCAAATGGCTATCATCATGGTCGATCACCGGAGATTAAGACATTATCGCCAGAGACGACGTATGATAATCAATCTACAATCGTGTTTGTTTTCTCAGCACATTTTCAATGTGTAGTATTTAGCCTTTACGAATTCATTCATCTTTGTGGCGTCACAACTCTAGCTTTTCGACTTAAGTTGTCTAGTTTGACTTCTTTAAGTTATAATTTCTGACATGACGAGTAAATTTATTAATCTATGTCTTGGTTTATTTTAGGGTTTGTATAACCCTAAGAATGCATTTTAAGTTTTACTTGATAGGGTATTACTTCACACATTTTGCATAAAATCCTAAAACCCTAGCTTACCACTATAAACCCTAGCTCATAACCATAAACCCTAGACTTATAAATTATATCTTTATATATATAATAACTTAATAAAAATAAACTTACTAACCAAGTATTTAGATTAAAGACTTGAAACAATTTCATTTGAACATTTGATCATAAGGTGTTAGGACCCCGAAGTTGTATAGTGTTAATGTGAAAATAAGCTTAAATGAAGGTTCCTTAGAAGAGGGCTATATAAGGAACCTAAGTAGTCCTAATTAGATAGCCATTGCATTGTAACCGAGTTCTAGAAGCTGTAAAATGTAATTGTACCGATTCTCTCTAATACCGAGTCTCATTCTTACATACTGAATCTCTCTTTATCTTATCATTTCTCTCAATCTCAACATGATCTGACCTATCATTTGGTATCAGAGATTCCAGGAAGTGATTCTATATCACTATATCGATCCAGAGATTGTAGATTACAGAATTTGATTACTCTCGGTATTTTGAATCACATTCGGTATCATCGAATTTGATAATCTGACGTTCAGATTCTTGTGATAAGTTCAGCAAAGGTGCATTATGTATTTTAGAAAGAGTTTCGATCATCATTACAGCTTTTTAACTTCAATTATGGAGAATCAAGTTGATTTTTAGAGTTTGTGGCTAAAACTCTCGGTATTGCTTAATTCAAGCTTGATTCTGGATTTTTGTGAAGATTTAAGGATTCAGTTGTGTTCGTGAGGTGTTAAATCACATTTCTGACGGTTCAATTTCTTCAATTCATTAAGTTTTGAAGATTTGATCAACACTCGGTATCGTAACTGTCATACCGAGTCTGCTTCATTACTTAAATTCATCTTAAGTGTTGCAGATTGTGGTGTGATTGTGATTCTATCACATTCGGTTTGATTATACGCAGCTAATTGGTGTGGTTTGAGAAAGGATTCTGTCATATTTCTAAGTTTTAAACTTAGACTCGGTATTGTCAACTGCTACAGTTGATATTCGGTATCCTATACTTTCGGTATCTTTGATATTTTGTGTGATACTAACGTGTTTCCTTGTGCAGCAAGGTTACAGAATCTAATTCAAAAGGAATGAATTGAGTTTGAACTTCAAATTCATACAGAATCTGACTACCGAATCAAATACAGAATCTGAGTTTCTGTATCACTTAATCCATTGTTTTAAGTGGTTACAGGCTAAAATTCTTGTGATTACCGAATCTATACTGAATCTGGGTGTGTCTCTTGTATTTCTGATCAGTTTCTTTTACAGAATCTGATATACAGAATCTTTACCGAATCTGCTACAGTACCGAATCTGCTACAGTACCGAATCTGTTACAGAATCTGACATTCTGATCAGATTGTTGTGATTTTTCATCTTAGATTTGTGTAATACAGAATCTTTACCGAATCTACCTCATTTTCAAGATGTCTACTCAAGATACTTTGATCATTGGATCAGATTCCCGTCCTCCAGTGTTGTTTGATGGCAAATACACTCAGTGGCTTCACCGTATCACTCAGTACATAGACTATAAGGGTGAGAAAGCAAAGCACATTTGGGCTTCTCTGAGAGATGGTCCAGTTGTTGATTATCATCCGGATACTGGTATGCCAATTCCAGTCTATGAACTTTCTGGTGATAAGCGTGAGAGAGCTCAGGGTGACATAGAGGCAAAGAATATTGTTATGCAAGCTATCCCGTATGAATTGTTTGAAAATGTTGATAGCAACACAATAGCAAAAGATATATGGGATGAGATCAAACGACAGCAAGAAGGTTATGACATGTCAGACGTTACTAAATTGAATAAGGCTCTGGGATTCTATGAAGATTTCAAGCAGGAAACTGATGAACCACTCAAGGATACCTATCGTCATTTTAATGGTGTTCTCAATGAGTTGAAAAGGTGCAAGATCATAAAAGTAAATGCTGAAGTCAACATGAAGTTTCTCAAAAAGCTCAATGCTGATTGGCTTCCTTATGGAACCATTGTTCGATCTACTAAAGAGATTGACAAGTTGACTATTCATGAGCTTGTTGGAGTTCTTATGCATTATCAACCTGAAGTGTCTAAACTTCAAGAAGGAAGGAAAGAGTCTTCTCTGGGCGATCCACTTGCCCTAATTGCCAAAAAGAAGAGCAAATCGTTGACGTCTTCCAAAAGCTTGTCCAAGAAAGTGCTTGTTGAAGAATCAACTGATTCAGAAGATTTGAATCTTTCTGATGTTGATGATTCTCACCTTGAATTAGTCAAGATGGCAGCCATGTTCACAAAAGCCTTGAACAAACACAAGTTTAAAGGAAAATCAAGCAATCAACACAAAAACTCGTCATCTTCCTCGTACTACAAGAAAGCTGATCAATCTAAACAACAACGTGCTGATGATTCCAAGAAGGAAAATTCAATTTGTTTCAATTGAGGCAAAGCTGGTCATTACTCTCGTGAGTGCAAGATGCCTAAGAAGAAGGACGCAGCTTACTACAAGAAGAAAATGTTGATGGCTAAGATTGTGGAAACTTGGGGAGAGCTAAAACCGGTTGATGATACTTGGTTTAACTGGACTGATGATTCAGATTCAGAGGTGGAACATACAAATGTTTGCAAGGTGACAAAGCTCATCAAAGCTAAGGAAGCAATGGAGAATTCTGACTCAACATCCGATGATGATGAGGTACAATCATCTGAAATCTCACCTGATTTTATAAAAATGCAAAATGACTTGATGAAGAATCTGGTCTCAATGTCAAAAGAAGTCAAAGGCTTAAAATCTGAAAACAAGGTTTTAAAAGATAAAATCAAAGTGAATGAGACCAGACCTTCCTCATCCAAATTGCAAACGGATGTGCAACAATTGACTCTCCAACTCAACTCTAAGGAAACTGAGTTGGAAGATCTGAAAAATACAATTCATCCAATTAAAGTTGAAAGAACTGATTATCGTTTAAAATCGGAACGACTTGCAGAAAAAGTTCAATTTTTAGAAAAAGATCTTTCTGATTTGAAAAACCAACATGAACCCACACTTTCAAAACTAAACAAGAAAATCGTTCAATTGGAAAACACCATAATTGAAAAGAACACTGAAATTTCTTTATTGTCAAAAGAATCTTTTCAAATGAAAGCACAACTTGCTCGATATGAGGAAAAACTCTATCGAACAGAGCAATCCAAAGCTATCATGGATATGGAACTTTCAAAATAAACGATTTTCATGAATAGACCAAAAATGATTCATGGTGAAAAGTGGGGGTTGGGTTATGAAGATCCAAAAATTTTGGAAGATGCTTCCAAAAAGATTCCAGGATTATATCATTCTGATTATTTTCAAGCTGGTTTACCATCGCATTTTGTACATGCTTCTGATGCTGATTTTGATGATATTATTGTAAATCGTAAATCTATGAAATACCATCAAATTAGCTTAATGTATGAAAAAATCAATGCTAAGATAGGTAAATCGAATCCTGATTTCTTGAAAAATCTTGTTGAAACTGAAAAGAACATGCAATGTGAAGATTATGTGCCTAAGCGTAGAATGGTTTATATCCCAACACTCATGCTAGAGAAATACATTTTAATGCTTGAGAATGAAGTGTTTAATAAACCTAGTTCTAGCATTACTGCAATAGATGAGGTGTTTGATGAACCAATTTTTGATGTGAAACCAATTCTACCAACTTTACCTGCATGTCCAGATGATGTTTTCCGTGAAGACCTAGCACATGAACTAACTGTCTTCTTTGAGACAGATTCTCTAGGTCAAAATTCTTTAGATGAAAAAGTAGAACCTCAGGATGAACCGAAC
The DNA here is from genome assembly GCF_046630445.1 of Rutidosis leptorrhynchoides. Lineage (NCBI taxonomy): Eukaryota > Viridiplantae > Streptophyta > Magnoliopsida > Asterales > Asteraceae > Rutidosis > Rutidosis leptorrhynchoides. Next base: position 111,928,550 of record NC_092334.1, read on the forward strand.
ATTGAACCTTTGATAGATTTTGAAAGTCAACTTGATCCTTTGCATGATTATTACTTGCATTTGCCTGCTGTACGTAATTTGAATCGTATAGTAGCTCAACTTGAACAGGAGAATATTGACTTGCAACTTAAGTGCCAATCATTAGAACAAATGCTTGCTTTATATGATAAATTGCCTTCACTGCCTAAGAAAGAATGTACTTATGCTTTTAAGGAGGGTGAAGTGATAGTTTCTGCTGAAGAATTATGTCTTGAGATTAAAAGCTTAAAACAAAAGATAATTCAAATGAAACAGGCTAACACACTTAAGCAAACGTCTAATGTTGCAACCAATGTGCTTGAATGTACTGGTGGGATTACTAAGAAGGGGAAGGGAACAACAACATCTAAGGATGTAAAACCCATTACTATTCTTAAAAATCCTCTACGTTCTCAATTTGGCAATCATGGTTCGAAAGTTGTTTCTGTAACTCAGTATATTGTTAAAAAGGTTCATTCTCCAAATAGTTCTGTGTTAACTGAAAAGATTCCTATGATTCCTATGACAAAAACTTCAAAATATAGTCTTTTAAAGAAATCAGTTAAGTCCACAACACACACACAAGTTCTAAACCTGATTTAAGTGAGTATGATGCAAAAGAACGTACAATCAAATTGGAAATTCTGCAAAATCAGTCATCTCATGTGTCAACTGAAAAGTTTGGACGTCTAACTAACAAAGGTGTTTTTCGTGTCACAGGTCATAATCCAAACTTGAATTACAAATCTGTATGGGTTCCTAAGTCCACGACTAAGAAAGTAGCAACCAAACCAAAGCAATCTGCTAGTCGGCCTAGGAAATCATCTCATGTTTTTCAATTTTCGTCTGTGAACAAAACATCTACTTGGAATAAATTGTGTGTTAAGACTTCTGATAACGATGTAAAGATTGATATTGCGTATGATGCTTCATGTAATGTGGTTTTAAATGATGCTTTATTGTCTAAACTGCATGATGCTTTACGTGATTATTTCATCATTGATCCAAAGTTTGTTGTTAATCCAAAGTTTATTGTTGGTACTAACCGAAAAGGACCCAAAAAACTTTGAGTACCTAAACTCTAGGAAATTCACATTTACAGGGTTTCGACGTCTGTGTTTGGTATATCGATTCCGGTTGTTCTCGACACATGACGGGCGATAAATCCTTGCTTGTCAACTTCATTGACAAATTCCTAGGAACGGTTACATTCGGAAATGATGAGATTGCAACAATAATGGGTTACGGAGATTTTGTGCAAAATGGCATAACAATCAAACGGGTTTCATATGTTGAGGGTTTGGGGTGCAGTTTATTTAGTGTGAGCCAATTCTGCTATGGAGATCTCAAAGTTTTGTTTGAACGTCGACAATGCTCGGTGCAATCCACCGAAGGGAATGATCTTCTTGTTGGTAAACGTTGTGCTTCACTATATACTATTGACCTCAATGATGCACCATCACATGCAACCATGTGTTTGGCCACTCGTTCTACCAAAGAAAATTCATGGTTATGGCATCATCGGATGTCACACCTGAATTACAAGGGTATCAATCGACTAGTCTCTAAAGATTTAGTTGATGGTATTCCAACCTTTCAATATGATAAGCATCATGTGTGTCCATCATGTGCGATGGGTAACCTGAAACGGACTAATCATCCGCTTAAGCAAAACCCCAGTACTTCATCGTCTTTGCAATTATTGCATATGGACTTATGTGGACCCATGCGTATTTCTAGCCTCGGTGGCAAGAAACATGTGCTTGTCATTGTTGATGACTATACCCGGTTTACATGGATTTTCTTTTGCGAACTAAGTCAGAAACCCCCGCCATTATCATTGAATTCATTAAAAAGATTCAACGCTCTTTTAACAAACATGTTAAGACCATCAGAACTGATAATGGGACGGAATTTAAGAATGACCCGCTTGATAGTTATTTGAGAGACAAAGGCATTGAACATCAGTTCTCTGCTGCTCGGACCCCCCAACAAAATGGAGTAGTCGAACGACGTAATTGTACGTTGTGCGAAGCAGCACGAATGATGCTTGCCTACTCCAAATTACCTCCAAAAATGTGGGGGGAGGCCATTTCAACTACATGCTATACCCAAAATCGTTGTATTGTAAATAAACGTTTTGATAAAACTCCATATGAGTTATTATATGGTAGACACCTGAATGTCAAATATTTCCGTGTTTTTGGTTGTATATGTTATGTGCTTAACGATTTTGACAGCCTCGGAAAGTTTGATCCTCGTGGCGATCAGGCCATATTTCTTGGTTATTCCTCGAACAAAGTTGCTTATCGTGTTTATCATAAGCGGACAAAGATGATTAAAGAGAGCATTAACGTCAAGTTCGATGAATTTTCGGGTATGGCTTTTGAACAACTCAGTTCAAAACCCGATCCTAACCTGGCTACTACTTCTTCCGCGCAAAACTCAATTTTCTCGAAGAAGGGTGTTCCTACGGTTACATCAGAGGAACTGGATATCTTGTTTGATAGTCTTTATACTCCTCAACGGGATTCAAATGTTCAAGCCGTACCGGTTACACCATCACAGTCAACTAGTAGTAGGAGACTCTTCAAAGTCTTTTTGATGAAGATTCAACACCAACTGATTCACCTGTTGCTTCTTCATCCTCCCTCCAACCTCCTGTTACTGATAATCTTGAACCAATTCAAGATTCATCAGTTGATATAACTCCAGCTATTTCTCCAGATACTCTATTGAATCCATTAGATAATGTTACATCAGATCAAGCGGATCAAGGCTCAACGTCAACAACGGTTGATGTTTCAATGGATACCACTGATGTACAACCTCTTCCACACACCCGATGGACTAAAAGTCATCCAATAGATCTTATTATTGGTGACGCATCTGCTCCAGTGTCAACTCGAAGGGCTACTCAGAATATGTGTCTATTCACATCCTTTCTTAGTAAGATTGAACCAACAACGGTTACTCAAGCTTTACTAGATCCATACTGGGTAGTTGCAATGCAAGACGAGATCAATCAATTTGAACGATTGAAAGTATGGCGATTAGTTCCAAGACCAACGGGTCAACGACCAATAGGGGTAAAGTGGATTTTCAAGAACAAGAAAGATTCTGATGGAATTGTGGTTCGAAATAAGGCACGTCTTGTGTCCAAAGGATATCGACAACAAGAAGGCATTGATTATGACGAAACGTTTGCTCTGGTTGCTAGGATTGAGGCAATTCATCTTTTCCTTGCATTTGCTTCTCATATGAAGTTCACGGTGTTTCAAATGGATGTCAAAACTGCTTTTCTGAATGGTTATCTTCAAGAGGAAGTCTATGTTGATCAACCAGAGGGCTTTGTCGATCCCATTCATCCAAACCACATTTACTACTTGGAGAAAGCTTTATACGGTCTGAAGCAAGCACCGCGTGCATGGTACGAGACCTTAACAAAGTATTTGCTGGATAATGGCTTCTCCCGTGGAATGATTGATACAACGCTATTCATCCGTAAAAACCACGGTCACATTCTCTTGGTTCAAATTTACGTTGATGATATTATTTTTGGTTCCACGTCCCCGGCCTTATGCAAAGAATTTGGTGACCTTATGGCCAGCAAATTCGAAATGAGCATGCTTGACCAGTTAACTTTCTTCTTGGGGTTACAAGTAAAACAATTACCAAATGGGATTTTTATCAGTCAAACAAAGTATATCAATGATATGCTAAAACGTTTTAAAATGACTGCTTTTAAACCAATGACAACCCCAATGAGGACTTTACTGGATGCTGATACTAATGGGGAACCCTTTGATATTACGCTTTATCGAAGCATGGTTGGTTCTTTAATGTATCTGACTGCAAGTCGACCAGACATTACACTTGCCGTAACTGTCTGTGCCCTCTTTCAGTCCAACCCTAAGAAATCTCACTCCAAAGCGGTTGTTAGGATTTTTCAATACCTTAAAGGTACACCTAACCTTGGGATCTGGTATCCTCATGGATCCGATTTCAATCTCACTGCTTATACTGATGCGGATCAGGGTGGTTGCCATGTTGATAGAAAAAGCACATTTGGATCAATTCAGATGTTGGGGAATAGGCTAGTTGGTTGGTCATCCAAAAAGCAGAACTGTGTGTCTTTATCAACAGCTGAGTCTGAGTACATTGCTGCAGCTCACTGTTGTTCACAAGTTTTGTGGATGCAAACTCAACTCTTGGACTATGGCTTTAAGATTTCTAAGACCCCGATCTATTGTGATTCACAAAGTGCTATTGCAATAACAAGCAACCCGGTTCAGCATTCTAAAACTAAACACATAGATATTCGTTATCATTTCATTAAGGACCATGTAGAGAAAGGGGATGTAGAATTATACTTTGTTCCTACTAAAGTGCAATTAGCTGACATGTTCACTAAACCTTTAGATGAACTTAGGCTAAAATTCTTGATCAAAGAGATTGGCATGGTAGAGTATAGTGCTTGATATTCCTTAGATCTGTTGGGACTTATTTTTGGGATCTTGTGTTTAGGGGGAGTAGATACTTTCTAGGGGGAGCAACTAAGTTTCAGTGCTTTAGATAATTTTTCTTTAAGGGACTGCCTTTAGATTAATGATAACTTCCTAGGTACATTTGTTCAATGGTTACGCAAGGGGGAGGTAACTCATTGATATCCTATTTCAAGGGGGAGTTAATTCATTTTCTTGGGAACATAATCAAAATGCTGATTTACTTTCTTGTATATCACATTTTGAGGGGGAGAAAAAGGGAGAAAATGATAAATTATTCAAAAATATTGTTTTTCAAAAGTGAATTCAAAATTTCTTAGTTTTTATCTGAAATAATTCACTATGGCTTGTATACATCTCAGTATGCAACCCGTGTCAACAATTGGTATCACTGAAGATTTGTACTTTGTATAAAATTCAAAGTTCTTTTAAGTACAAATCTTATTTTGAAAAATTCATAAAAATTGGAAAAGGTAAAATCCAAAAATATTTAAATTTTACTGAATAAATGTTATTTTTAGCATTTTACCGAATCTGACAACCAACTGTACAGATTCGGTAAGTTCAAAGTTTTTAAAAAATTGTCTCAGAATTGTTTTTCATGAAAAGATTGAAATGGATTTCAAGAGGAAAAATCAATTTGTCAAGATTTGGAGTTAAATTGTTAATGTTTTGAGAAATTGGACTGAATTCGGTATATTAGGCCCATTCTGTAAAGCCCATTCGGTATTTTACCTTCGGTATCTATAAAAGGAGAGTCAAAGTCAAACATTACTCTTACTGTTATTAATTACCTACCGAGTCTGTTGATTATACCGAATCTGCCTAATTCTACCGAGTCCGTCATTCTGTTTCTTCAAATTCTTGGTAATTGTTCATTTTAATCAATGTTTAAGATATATAATTGTAGATCTGAGATAATTATGTTTTTATCAACCAGAAAAGTTCAAAATAACTGGATTATGACCTTTAATTTTTGAAATCTTGTTGATTATACCGAGTCTGAGTCGATTTCAATTAATCTTTGATTAAACTCAATTGATTTGGAAAATCAACATGAAATCTTGTCTAATCTGAGTTAAATTGACTGATCTATCATTTGACCGAGCCTGATTACATGTTTAATTGCTTATTTGATGGATTCTGTATCTACCGAATGTGTTCTTATCCTGATACCGAATTTGTTCATACAATTAACATGTTAATATGCTTGTAATTGAATGGTTGTTTGATCATGGTTGTGAAATTACATGATATGTGATAGAATATGCATGTTTGAGTGACTTTCTGTTAATTGTTGAAGATACCGAATCTGGTTTTCCTTCTTGATACCGAGTCTGAAATTTGGTACCTTGAAATTTTCTGATTTTTATCTTCAAACACTTAACATGTTTATTCTATATTTTTCTGATATGAAAACTCAAACTTATTTGGTTACAGAATCTAAAGTTTTCATAACTACCGAATCTGCTTGAATTGTGCTGAAATTGACTAAGTGTTGTTCTGATTCTTTGTGTTATATAATTGACTTTGCATGATGATTTTGTACTAAGATGAATATCATATGAATGTCATGGTTGTCAATTATTTGTTCGTATTTGAGAATAAAAGACTTTTATGTTTTTGAAAAACCATAAAAATCTTAAAATTTAAAAATATAAAAAGGATTTCAAAGGCAAATAAGAATAGAGATATATGCTTTTTGTTAAATATCTTGTGGTATTCTATTTCTTATTTATACAGCTAAATGGCGAACAATCAATTTATTAACTCTGAAACCAATATTCCCTGCAAATATTGGACTGCAATTCTAGATAGGCATACTTTATGGCCTACTCTGAGCTCCACAGTTAGTGTGCCAGAAACAGACTTGGATATTCTTAACAGATCAATCAGATTTGTGGAGGCCACACAACCAAATGCTACTAATCCATAGGGCGAACCAGCCAGATTTGAATTTAGGCTGAGGGGAGTACAAGGATTCAGGAGTATCACAAAAGCAGACTTCGGGAGGATATTCAGACTTCCTCTTGTACAGAATGCTCCTGCTTTTCCTGCTACTCAGCAAATGATGACTTCTGTCTTTGATCTTGGTTATGTTGGAGCTACCAATGTTCCACCAGCTAAGTTTCAGAAGAAATATCTGCACTCAAGGTGGTATGTGATCTTCTCAATCATCAACAGATGCTTGTTGATGACAAGAAGTGGATCTGATAGCTTAACTGTGCCGATGCTCAAACTTTTCTACTCATTCACACGAGTAGAGAATCCTGATTATGCAAAACTTATATGGGATTTGGTTCAGGCACAGGTTGAAAAGCCAAGGGGTTCATACATCCCTTGCGAAAGGTTTTTCTATATCTTTATCCATGATGCTATCAATGCTTGCAGAAATGTAAATATCTTTGTACCAGGTACACATGGATTACAGATGAAAAGGTTTGGAGAGCTGAAGATGAACACCCCTATGGTGTCTGATAATCAATTCACTGCGCCAATTCCAAATTGGCTAGTGAGGCTAGCTGAACCCCAAGACGCTCGTATGCATTCTTATTTTCAGGTTGTAGGAATACCTCTTCCGAACCCGGTACAACAAGAACAAGTTGAACCTGCCGTGGTTCCAGCCCCAGAGGTTGTAGAGGAACCTGTAGTTCAACCACCCGAGCCAGCTAATCCTCCATTTAGGGTGAACCTCAAACGATCTAGGGTAGCACACCAAGCTCAACCCGTGAGGATCAGGGAACCTAGTCCAACTAGGATTGAACCAACCCTTTCCACAACACCTGAAGTAAGCAGTGACACTTCAGCAACAACATCTGAATTATCTCCTGAACATTCTCCTAAGAGAACTCGATACATGCCTGATGAGATGATTCAGACTCCGCCAACCCAGCGAGTAACTAGATCTAGGACTTCGACACCCATCGTCCGCCAAACAGTTACTCCAACTAGTGGTGATACGGACCAAGACCTAGAGCCAATTAGGTCACCCTCACCCATCTCCGTATCACATTCAAGAATAACAGTAAGCCCTACGCTAAATGAAGCGCAAGCTTCGGTAGGCAAGAGATCTAAACACACGGATGGTAAAACAACCACTAAGCCCATCCAATCTAAACATGACTTAATAATAAATCCTACAAAGCAAGGTGCTTTCGGCATCTAAGGAAGTAAATTCTTCCTCTGCAGTAAAGTCTGCGTTGACTCAATTGATTGAGGAAACTCAATCATTGAAGTCCAGAACGGCCGAAGGGGAACCGAAAAATCTTGAAAAGGCACCCTGCGTATCGGCTGGAAATCCTCCTGTACCTCAACGTACAACAGGGTCTCGAGGTCCGGCTTATCTTGATGAGGAAGATCTGTCGCGTCCTATGGAAACGAGTCAACATGACAATCCTTCGGGATATTTATCAGACTTCCAGCAGACTGTTCTCTTGGTTCATGAAAGTGATCCATTAGTTCAAACCACTTCTCTTTCGGATTCTGAATCTCAGGGTCTGGAGGAAGAGTCTTTAACTGAAAGAGATGTGCCACCTCATGGTATATCAATGATTTCAGGAGTCGGGGATAGCAATATCTCTGCGAGAACTAAACAGACGGGTAGTTCTACTACTCTGTCAGAGTCCCATGAGACCAAAGTCATGGAGGCGGATGCTTCGAAAGAAACTTCGCCGGTGACAACTCCGGTTGTTACCCAACCTCCATCAGAAGGGGATATCACGAATTTGACTAGTAGTATGTACAGCCCTACATATAAGAATAATACCGCACAATCATCCTTACCTGCCCTCACGGTAACTCAAACACTTCCACCGACATCGCCTTCAACAGTTGCTGCTGATGCTGCTTTTGTTCATGGTTGCACTGTTGTTTCACCAACTGGGTCACCTTCTCGAAGTTCAAATAGATATGGATTACAGTATCTCTCTGACAATGAGGTGGAGGAGCTCTATCTTGCTGAGTTTGCTAAACGAACTGATCTTGATGAAGTTCGCGAAACTATAATGATTTATCTTGAGCAAGCAAGGATAGTGTATCCTTTATCTCCATGCAAGTCACCTGGACCAATTCACATGCCTGATCATGATGATTTCGATCCCGACAATCTTCATGAGGGGGAGAATAGACAAGGTGGTTATCGGTCCAGTGTTTTTAAAAAGATCAACTTATGAAGCTGGTACATCTAGTCAATAGAAGGATAAAGATGTTGTTGATATATTTGATTCCAGTGATTAAATTGAAGAAATTCAGTGTGAAAGTTTTCTAGATGAATCGGAAAGTCAGAGAGAGGGTGACTCAGGAATGTTAATGATTATGGATTCAGCTGATCAATCAGAGAAAAAGTTAACTCAAGAGGACAATCAAAACTTTGACTACATTGAAGATATTTTGAAGGGGTCATCGAGTGTCGCCAATGAATTCAATGATCATCAATTTGTTAATTTGACATCTCCAACTGACGAATTTGAAATACACTTCGAAAAGGAGATTTTCTCTAATGGCAAAGAAGATACCACGACTCCTCCCGATTTGAATGTTCCTTTTCAAATTGCAGAGATTGTTCTTGAACGTGATGCAAATTACCAACTGAGTGAGGATGAAGAGAAAAATATTCTTCGTTCACCATTCATTGAACAACAAGCATATAGAATTTATGGTGATTCTGATCTCGTCCTTTCTGCATCAATGAGTGTTCTGGGTGCATGGAAATATCATAAGAAACTAGAATTTCTCAAAGCTTATCTGAGTGTTCGTGACAAATTCAAATTGAAGAATGAAGAGAAACTTCAAATTCAGCGGAGTTCAGAGATTAAAAGCATAAGTAAGATTTTGATGATTAATAAGGATGGAGTGAAGATGCCATTGTTTCAAGTTACAAGAATGGATGATGAGGATTACCAATTCTCAGAAGCGGATTTTGATAAACTGAAGATGGATGACATTATTTTTATTTACAACTATCTGATTAACTTGAATGAATCTGCAACAATTTATCATGCTACTACAATGAAGGCAGTCTACAGGTTTATTCTTGATTCGATGAGATAGATGTCAGTTCATGATTTTCAGTTGGGATTGGAATCTGGACACAAAAAGCTCGGAATCAAACCACCAAATCAAGTGATTGAAGAGCTAAGATACATGTCCTTACTTGAAGTGAGCGACTGTCCATATGAGTTTGTATTTATCAATTCTCACTATACAAAGATCTTCATCAGAGTCTCAGATTTCAGAAGATACTCAGACGGAACGTTGATGTATGCTTTCAAGTACATGAGATGGAGATTGATCAATAACTGCTATTCAACTGAAGATATTGAGATTGTCAAATACATTCTCACAAGATTAAAAAGTCGTCTCAAAACAAGAGTGAATATACGAAGATATGAGAATCTCAAGGGATTCAAATCTAAAGTTCACTTCAGAGGAACAAAGTTCCTTTAGATGTTTTAAATAGGATTATGTTGTAAAGTTCACATTTAACACTAAGGGGGAGATTGTTAGGACCCCGAAGTTGTATAGTGTTAATGTGAAAATAAGCTTAAATGAAGGTTCCTTAGAAGAGGGCTATATAAGGAACCTAAGTAGTCCTAATTAGATAGCCATTGCGTTGTAACCGAGTTCTAGAAGCCGTGGAATGTAATTGTACCGATTCTCTCTAATACCGAGTCTCATTCTTACATACCGAATCTCTCTTTATCTTATCATTTCTCTCAATCTCAACATGATCTGACCTATCATAAGGTAAAAACATTTCTACACTTCATCATTTTCACAACTAGTCTTGATTAATTTGTACTTAGCCATTTCTTTCATTTAACCAACCTTAACCTATCTTGATTAGAACCTAACCTTAGCTTAATTCCTAAACCCTATACATACAAGTAAACATCTTAGTTATACATTAGAAAGCCTACTCAAGTACATGTACAATTGCAAACCAAAAATTGACTAGAACATCTACACCATCATCATCATCATCATTTTTCATCATCATCATCATCATCTACATCATCAAACCACCTCTACTAAATACTTCATCCCTAAGTAAATCTCATGTAAAACATAATCATAAGCTTCATTAATGGCTAACAATGAGTCACACCTCCCTTGCCCTCTCCCTTTGCCACGTCCAACACTACCATCACCACCATTTCTATATAAACCCACCTCTACCTCCCATTCTCTCATTTGATCACTCTCTTCTCACTCTCACCCTTACACACACTCAAAATACAGATCACAAACTCTCTAATATTCATCTTCTTTAAGCATTAGGATTACATATCATCAAGGCATAACTAGCTAAACTAAATCTATTCATCATTTCTAGTCATAATCAAGAATTTTCATGGTGTAAAAGCTTGATTTAGAGTGTTAAATCACTCAATGATGACTATATAGTTAACCATGATCTTGATGTTAGATCAGTAAACTTAAGATCTCTACATGTCCTATGTCTTAAAATAAAACTAAACCAAGAACTAAAGTGGTTAAACTATGTAAAACTGTTTTGTCTTTGAGCTGTCCAAATTTCTACTTGAAGTTCATGACCTAAACACCAACCTATGGTTGCTCTCTGGAACTCATAAATTTATATGATGTTCATATATGTGTTTGAGACTTCTAGTAAAGATTTCATAATTTATCTCAAAGAAAAAGTCATTTTTAATTTTTATTTGGTGAGACAGGTTCAGATTTAAAGCAATCTGACCAAGTGTCAACGAATCATGTATAAATCAAAATATATGATAGATCTTGAACCAAAGGATTCTGATTTGAAACTTAGACTTAATAAGGAAACCATGGATAACTAAATCACCAAAATCCATTAAAATTTTTTATTGAGATATAGTACCATCAAGTTGACACAAGATTTTGTTGAAGTCAGAAATTTGTCTAAAACCTTATCTCTAAAGACAAGGTTAATGAAGACCTGGAGACTATTACTTTTGATAATAAGCACTTTTATATGTGCTAAGACTTCTATAAAATTTTTGAGTCAAATAAATAAGTTTTGCTATTTTTAAACTCACCTAGGAACTTATAGTGTAAAACTGAACTGTTTTGCACACTTGTAAAGAAGTGAACTTTTTACCAACTTATATTATAAGTTTAGAGGCTAACCCTACATGGTTAGAAACTAGACTCAAAGAGATTTCCATAGATGGTAAATTCACTTTAAATGGATGTCTATAGTAATAGAAACACCTACACTTATTTTATGATAAAACTAGTCAAAAACAGTCTATTCTTAAAACTATAAACTAGTAACTTTTGAAACCGAGAACCAAATTGGACATGTAATATTTCTTAAGGGATTGATCTTAAACCTAATTTAAATACTATATTAGATAGTATGATCTCTGACCTTACAAAATTTCATTAGGTCTCAAGCCCGGAACACCGAACACAATCTGACCGACTACCGTGTACGATTTGCACCGAGTCACTTATGAGTTCGTAGTCCCATTTTTAATCAATCTTTTATACTTTTGGGATGAGATAATACTTGTTTATTGTTTTACATATTGGAATCAAGTACTTACAACTATATTCTATGTTGAGTAACAAGGGTCAATTTAGAAAGCCCGATTTTGATATCGTTAATTACCGGTTTGGTAAACGCGAATATTATGAATAGATCTATTTGAGGATGACTCCTCACATCAGGATAGGCCTTTTAGGCTATCGGATGCATAACCTTCGACCATATGCACTTAGACCTTAAGTGACGCTTGTTTTCGGGTACTTTTACGTTAACGTTCGATATCGAAAGCTCATGAACTAGAATATCTTTTTAACTGTTTTATACACGAAATCTTGAGGTCCATTAACTTATTCACTGTAACTAAACCTATGAACTCACCAATATTTATATTGACATTTTTAAGTATTTATCTCAGGTACATAGCTTTTAGAGCACTTTCAGGTCGGGCATCGTGGAAGTTTAAAAACGTCTTTTGTTAAATCTAGTATTGATAGGCTAGATTATGATGTATTTATATTTGCACTTTGTCTGTACTTGTATTTTGTAACCACGATGTACCAAAACTAAAAACAGAGACCGTGATGTAATAATATTTGTGACGACCCAGAGATTTTCGACCAAATTTAAACTTAATCTTTATATGTTTCGGACCCGATAAGCAAAGTCTATTAAATCGAGTCTTAAAATTTTTGAACAGTTTACATGGATTCAATTGACCTTCAACCATCCCCGACGATTCACGAACATCTATTTGTAAATAGATACATATATATTTAAAAATGTATATATATATATATATATATATATATATATATATATATATATATATATATATATATCAATTTGTAAATATAATTTGAAATATTATATGATTTAGCTATTAGAACTAATTGTGTAAAATAATATACAATAAAATAAACACTTGTTATTAAAATGTATCTATTTATAAGAAGTATATTGAATATAATATCTAAACGATAATAATACCCGTTTGTCATTCCGAATGTTATTAAACAATATTAGTTCATTTATGATAATTATAAAGTTTAGATTAAATTATTAATTGTGTTTGTTTTAATTGATTGTTTTGGGTAGTTTGGTCCTCTACAAATTAACATGCTTGTGAAACCGTTTAGTGTGAGTAAAGTGTCAATAGCATAAAACAATTAAAACTCACGAGAATAATATTAGTGGCATGTGGGACATGATTTTGTTAACATTTCAGTTTAACTGAGTTATCATACTATCATATATCAAAATCATATATTCATAATATATTTACATATAGAGATATAATGGAAAACAGCCAATCCCATTTGTTTATTTTTGATTGACACACTAACACTAAACATTATTCAGTTTGAAGGCACTAATTATATTAATCTCATATAAATATCATCATCTATATATGTATACACACTATTGAATAACAAAACACCCACATTATTACATATATACAATATACTTACACATATATTACATAACCATATATGCAAGACTCATTTCGTTTCTCTGACAATATCATTGATCACATTGATCCCCACCATCCACTTTATATTCTTGTTTCATTCAAGAATTTGTTACCAGTCTCTTTCAAACTTTATTTATATTGATTAATAATTTATAACTATTATAATTTTGATTTTTATATAACTTATACATACACATGGGATAGGTGCAACATAATATAACCATCATTGCCTTCTCCTTTCCTTCTTGCCAGTAGCCTTCATCATCATCCTAACTCGAACCATAACCACATCTCTCACTTCTATTCAATTTTGCAAACCACCATTCACCTTTAAAACCACGAAAATGGCTTCTTGTTGCTACTGCAATTACTGAAGGACAACACCATCAACACCATTAAGCCATAACCACCATCAATAATCTTAAATATCAAAGGTATTCCATTATTACTCTTCCAATTTTTTTTTCAATTCAAAAACAATTAACATTTAAAGTTTAAGATAAAACTACACAGTATAACGAATACACTATAACTAAATACCTAATAACACCATTACCAGTTTCACGATTTAGACTATAGACAGACTTGATCAACTCATTTCCAGTTTACTAACCACCACTTTGTTTCCAGCTGCAAATCATCACCAGTAACATCACTTTCGCGTTTTCCTGTTTCTTTCTCCTTCCACCTGCAAAACACCATACAAATAATCACTGTTTATGATTAACTAGCCTGCAATAACTGCTATAAAACTGCTACGTCTGTTTCTGGCTGTCAAAGAAACCCAAACCACTTTCACGTTTATGTTTTTGCAACACAACCATTAACAACCACATCCATCTCTTTCTCTCCCTATTTTCCTGATTGAAACAACCAACATAAACCGCCCAAAACATCATCAAAACCTTTCCTTTCTGTTAATACTATCTATTTCGTTAGAACCATAAAGAAAAACCACGCCTGCAACACCCATCTTGATCGACCCAATTCAAAACACTACCATCACTGTAAGCTGCTATATTTGTTTATCCTGTTCTCCTATCAAAACAACCCAAATTCACTTTCGATTTACAATCAGGCAACCACAACCAGGTTACTTATTAATAAGCACAACTAAGTTCATTAATTCCTAATTTATTCAAAAACCATCTAACCTTTGTAAACTGCTGCTGTGTTATGTTAACTTTACAATCGAGCTTTTCCATCGATAAACCTGCAACACTTTACAATCGATCATCAAAACCTTCTATTTATTCTCTATTTCGAACGAACACCCCAAACCTGGAAATTAGAAACCCTCGATATTGCCATTCAAGAACCTGCAACTAATCTGTTATTGTGAAACGACGATGATGATGAATTTATGATGAATTGATGATTATGATGACATGAAAATGATATGATGAAGATTGATGATGATTACCTGCTATTTGTGATGATTGGTGCTCGAACAGTGATGATGATGATGAGTATTGATCGATTGAACGATGATGATGAATTGACGACTGGTTATATCTCAAGTTGTTTTGTGTGATCGATTCACCGATTAAAGAATCGAAGGTCCTGCTCATCGTGATTTTTTTTTCTGCGTTCTTGCTTCTTGATCTGTTGTAGCCGCCAACAAACCCCCACAGATCCCCTTTTATTAGGTATTATAACAATTATTATTATTATTATTATTATTATTATTATTATTATTATTATTATTATTATTATTATTATTATTATTATTATTATTATTTATTTTATTATTATTACAAATATTATTATCTAATTGTTATTATAATTATTAATATTATAATTATTATTATTATTAATAACATTATTATTAATATTAATATTACACTTTTTAATATTATTATTATTATTATTATTAGTATTATTATTATAAGTATTATTATTATTATTATTATTATTATTATTATTATTATTATTATTGTTATTAGTATTATTATTATTATATTTAGTAATATAAGTATTATTATGATTATGATTATTATTGTTATTATGAAGATAATACAAACTATTATTATTATGATCAATATTAGTATTAGTATCATTGTAGACTTATTATTATTATTATTATTATTATTATTATTATTATTATTATTATTATTATTATTATTATTAACAAAAGTATTATTATTAAGAATATCATTAGTAATAAGATTGTTATAATAATTATTATTATTAAGTATTATGTAATATTACCAAAATTATTATTTTCATTATTGTTATTATTAAACTTTTCATTTTATTAAAACTACTATTATTATCATTATTATAAGATTTATCATTAAAACTATCATTAATATTATTAGTAATAAAATCATTAATATTATTATCATTATTATTAACACTAGTATTATCATTATTATTATTTTTATCATTACTAATATTATTTTAGTATTATTATAATTACTATTTTAACAAACAAATGATATATACATATATATATACATATACATATATTTAATACATATAACATAATAAAATTAGTATTTTATTAATTTAAAATATATATAAATGAACATATAAAACATAAAAGTTATTAATATAAAAATGATATAAATTTGTTCGATTATAATTATAAGTATTAATATATATAAATGATATAGGTTCGTGAATCCGAGGCCAGCCCTGCATTGTTCAGTTTTGTCATATGTATTTTTACTACAAAATACAAAATTGTGAGTTTCATTTGCTCCCTTTTTAAATGCTTTTGCAATATATATTTTTGGGACTGAGAATACATGTGCTTTTATAAATGTTTTACGAAATAGACACAAGTAATTGAAACTACATTATATGGTTGAATGGATCGAAGCCAAATATGCCCCTTTTAGCCTGGTAATCTAAGAATTAGGGAACATCACTAATTTTGAGAATTAGTGCACCCCTAATTAACGCGAATCATAAAGATAGATCTATCGGGCACAACAAGCCCCATTCTGGAATTTAGAATGCTTTAGTACTTCGAGTTTATCATGTCCGATGGGTGTCTCGGAATGATGGGGATATTCTATATGCATCTTGTTAATGTCGGTTACCAGGTGTTCACCATATGAATGATTTTTATCTCTATGCAGTTTGCGAAATGCCTGATATGAGATGTATGTTTATGGAAAAATAAAATCTTGTGGTCTATTAAAATGATGGAAATGAATGTTTGTGATAAACTAATGAACTCACCAACCTTTTGGTTGACACTTGAAAGCATGTTTATTCTCAGATATGAAAGAAATCTTCCGCTGTACATTTGCTCATATTAGAGATATTACTTGGAGTCATTCATGACACATTTCAAAAGACGTTGCATTCGAGTCGTCGAGTTCTTCAAGATTATTATTAAGTCAATTATAGTTGGATATATTATGAAATGGTATGCATGCCGTCAACTTTCGATGTAATGAAAGTTTGTCTTTTAAAAATGAATGCAATGTTTGTAAAATGTATCATATAGAGGTCAAGTACCTCGTGATGTAACCAAATGTAATGTATTCATCCGGATGGATTAGGACGGGTCGTTATAGGTGGTATCAGAGCGGTGGTCTTAGCGAACCAGGTCTTGCATTAGTGTGTCTAACTGATAGTTGCTTAGATGCATTAGTGAGTCTGGACTTTGACCGTGTCTGCATGTCAAAAGTTTTTGCTTATCATTTGTTGTCGGAAAATTACCTGCTTATCATTCTTAGTCTAGACACATCTTATTGCATTGATTTCATGAATAGTGTATAGACAAAATTCATATCTTAGCGTATCTGCTAATCCATATCTTAGCGTACCTGTTACTGTAGACTGCCTGACATATGCCATAAATTCCTCTGTAGTCTACGAAATCTTTAGTACTATATATATGGATATTCTATATAATTAGAATATCATCTAATATTCGAAAATCATTTCATATTGAAAAATCCTTCATTCAATCGAACGAAATGGAACTCGCCACTAGTTCAAGTTCTTCGGAATCCGAAAGCTATTTTGACATAGATGTTCACTTAAGCTCTGGAAGCAACGTCACCGGAATGAATCGACCAATCAGTCATCCCCAATTTATCTGATGGGTTCGTAGTCTACTTAATCATTGGAGACAAGAAGAAGGTGATCCTTTCCATCCACCACATTGCCCTCTTGGCGAAGAACTTGAAGCACCTACCAGCGAACCTGTCCGAAACACCATTTTCTTTCTCATTTCTAGAGTGTCTCATCATGATTATATATTATCTCAAATTCTAGATCTTATTTATCTGCTCGTCAGAACCGACAATTATCCCGGTGTAATAGAAGAAGTCAACGAACTTCGCGCTCGAGTAATTAATTTGGAGAATATGGTGCAAAATTACCAGCTTCAGCAACATCACCGGCACCAACAGTACCATCAATAACAGCACCAGTATCATCAACAATCCACGCCTCAACATCTCATTATGTACCTCGAGCATAATCATCATTCTACGAATCGTTCTACATCATTTATTTTCGTCCGACATAGCGATTATGTAATCTCTAATATTTTAGAGATTATATATTCTTGTTCTAACGGTAAATCAAATGAGATTAATATCATATTAACTCATTAAATCCATGATTACATCTGAAGAAAATATACATGTATATATGTTTTCATAAAGATTGTAATTTAAAATTCTTTTGTACAAACTGTTAATGGTGAAAATATTTTAATGGGTAGGTAATACCCGAGGAATATTTAGATTTCACATTAATAAGTTACACTGTACATTCTTCGAATCTGATTCAACGATCATTTACTATCCTACTTACATTCATTGATATACGAATCCATTCACTGCAGAATAACTATTTTCATCCAATTTCATATTTGGAATTTGATTTACCAGAATCCAACAAGTGGCATAATGAAGAAAACATTGGACAAAATAAAATTTTTTAGAAACAAACAAATTAACTATGAGAAAATTTTTGTTAAGAATCCACGCTAACTGTTCCTAGCTAACTGATTACATTTTATTTATCGCAATTTATTTATCGCAATTTATATTCTCGCAATTTTATTTAACGTCATTTAATTTCTGTTATTTATTTTACGCACTTTAAATATCGGGACACGTATACAAGGTTTTGACATATCATATCAACGCATCTATATATATTATTTGGAATAACCATAGACACTCTATATGAAGTAATGCTTGAGTTAGCTATACAGGGTTGAGGTTGATTCTATAATAATATATATACTTTGAGTTGTGATCGAGTCTGAGACATGTATATAATGGGTCACGACACGTATTAATTAATTCGAATATTATATATTAAACTATATATGAATTGTTAAACTACAAATTGTGGACTGCTAACTGTGGACTGTCAACATTAGACAATTAAAATGAATTAAAATATTGATTATAACATATGAAACTAAACAATTCTTCAAGTTTGCCACTTGATTTCATCCTAAACCTCATTTGTATCTTGACGATTCCAAACTCCATTCAAACCTTTCATGATTCTTGAAAACACCTCAATCGAGATGATGATTCAACCACATGTTATCCACAGTCATGCACCTGGGAGAACTTCTGGAACCCAAGTAGAAGTTTAACACGTATTTGTGATAGCTCCTTTGGCATTGTTATTACCGAAAATAACATTGCAATTCTTTTTCAAATTAGCTAATTTTGTCACAGCCCCAGCAAGTCAATTTTGACTTTTCATTCGGATTAGCCTTATTATAACCTTGATATATAAGCTTGCCATTCATCATCGTTACCGGGGAACCGTTTATATTCCACCATATTAGCAGTAAGCTTATCTGCAACTTCATTGATCTCTGACTTTCCTAAGAATCATTATATTCATTAAAACCTTATCATATACTCATCCACATCTTGTAACGAGAATGACCATACCAATTACTTGGAATTACCAAGTCAGTAATTTGAATCTCGCAACATTTCTACATCAACAGTTATATGAATACATATAACATTTATCTTTAGAATCATGATCTTCCATTCTGAAATTCCGAAAAGCACCCAGTCTACGAATTAATGCTTCAGAGTTTGAAAAAGTTGAATGAAGCAACAGCAAGAACTGTAAACGACCTTAACCATCGGAAGCTTGATGATAAAGAATAGCATGTTGACAAAACTCAGAAAAGTTGGAACTAGAAAGCGGATTATGCGAAACTATGAAGGATGCTGTGGACAAACCACAAAGACTAAACTTGCCTTCAAAGAATCCAAACGATTCAGTATCTAATGAAATCATTAGCGAATACCTTACTCCTTAATCGCTCTAAATCATTGTAAATGAATTTCTTCATCACACTGTGAATCTAAAATTCTAAGATATTATAATATCTTTCATTGTAAATATCCTCAATATTTCTGAAGATATCTTCATAAATATTCTCGTTCGATATTAATAATCTCTCCGCACTATCTGTGTTATCTCATAAAAGGAAACTGTTTTAGTTTCTATATTCTGTAAATCTTTGAATTTAAACTATGAATGTTTTTGAAGTAGTGTTGGAAATTGATGCATGAGTTAGTATAATATAATGACACTTGATCAACGTGATTATATTGCAGTAAGTCATGCTGAGTTTCTAAATGAAACGTGATGATTCACAGACCATAACGTCATCATGTACCATGTTACACGACTCTTACATTCTACCTAATCTCTGAACATATCAAGAACATATCTTCCTGATAGTTCTATCTTTTCTCTTGAATTCTGGTAATTTAACCAATCAAAATCGTGCTATTACAATCTCTCTCTTAGAATGTTAGCTATGTTCATTTCGAATTTCATATCTACGAATTCGGGACCATTATTCGCTTGACTTAAAGTAGGAAAGAGAAAACAAAAGTATGGAACTCCAAAATATAAAGGAAATGAAGAGGGTAAATTTATAATGGAAATATTCGACAGAGCCATCAAGACAGATCGTAGCATTTAATCAAAAAGGATCCTAATTTCCATAATTTCCGAAGAATCAAATCTTATCACGAAGATTTTCTCCAATTCCCTTGAATTCCGGAAATCAGCCTTGACTACGTCAGAGGCTAAGACAAATCTTTAATATCTCATTTCAGTCTTTTGTAATAGCTTCACTCGTACGCTTTGAATAATCAAATTGTTTTATCTGTACTATTCATTGATGATAAAATTCTATCTTATCAATTCATATTCGGCATAAAAACATGTTTATTGTTAGCCATGACGACCTCACTCAAATTTCGGGACGAAATTTCTTTAACGGGTAGGTACTGTGACGACCCGGAGATTTTCGACCAAATTTAAACTTAATATTTATATGTTTCGGACACGATAAGCAAAGTCTATTAAATCGAGTCTTAAAATTTTTGAACAGTATACATGGATTCAATTGACCTTCAACCATCCCCGACGATTCACGAACATCTATTTGTAAATATATATATATATATATATATATATATATATATATATATATATATATATATATATATATATATATATATATATATATATATATATATATATATATATATATATATATATCAATTTGGAAATATAACTTGAAATATTATATGATTTAGTTATTAGAACTAATTGTGTAAAATAATATACAATAAAATAAACACTTGTTATTAAAATGTATCTATTTATAAGAAGTATAATTAATATAATATCTAAACGATAATAATACCCGTTTGTCATTCCGAATATTATTAAACAAGATTAGTACATTTATGAGAATTATAAAGTTTAGATTAAATTATTAATTGTGTTTGCTTTAATTGATTGTTTTAGGTAGTTTGGTCCTCTACAAATTAACATGCTTGTGAAACCGTTTAGTGTGAGTAAAGTGTCAATAGCATAAAACAATTAAAACTCACGAGAATAATATTAGTGGCTTGTGGGACATGATTTTGTTAACATTTCAGTTTAACTGAGTTATCATACTATCATATATCAATATCATATATTCATAATATATTTACATATAGAGATATAATGGAAAACAGCCAATCTCATTTGTTTCTTTTTGATTGACACACTAACACTAAACATTATTCAGTTTGAAGGCACTAATTATATTAATCTCATATAAATATCAACATCTATATATGTATACACACTATTGAATAACAGAACACCCACATTATTACATATATACAATATACTTACACATATATTACATACCCATATATGCAAGACTCATTTCGTTTCTCTGACAATATCATTGATCACATTGATCCCCACCATCCACTTTATATTCTTGTTTCATTCAAGAATTTGTTACCAGTCTCTTTCAAACTTTATTCATATTGATTAATAATTTATAACTATTATAATTTTGATTTTTATATAACTTATACATACACATGGGATAGGTGCAACATAATATAACCATCATTGTCTTCTCCTTTCCTTCTTGCCCAGCAGCCTTCATCATCATCCTAACTCGAACCATAACCACATCTCTCACTTCTATTCAATTTTGCAAACCACCATTCACCTTTAAAACCACGAAAATGGCTCCTTGTTGCTACTGCAATTACTGAAGGACAACACCATTAAGCCATAACCACCATCAATAATCTTAAATATCAAAGGTATTCCATAATTACTCTTCCAATTTTTTTTTTCAATTCAAAAACAATTAACATTTAAAGTTTAAGATAAAACTACACAGTATAACGAATACACTATAACTAAATACCTAATAACACCGTTACCAGTTTCACGATTTAGACTATAGACAGACTTGATCAACTCATTTCCAGTTTACTCACAACCACTTTGTTTCCAACTGCAAATCATCACCAGTAACATCACTTTCGCGTTTTCCTGTTTCTTTCTCCTTCCACCTGCAAAACACCATACAAATAATCACTGTTTATGATTAACTAGCTTGCAATAACTGCTATAAAACTGCTACGTCTGTTTCTAGCTGTCAAACAAACCCAAACCACTTTCACGTTTATGTTTTTGCAACACAATCATTAACAACCACATCCATCTCTTTCTCTCCCTATTTTCGCTGGTTGAAACAACCAACATAAACCGCCCAAAACATCATCAAAACCTTTCCTTTCTGTTACTACTATCTGTTTCATAGAACCATAAAGAAAAACCACACCTGCAACACCCATCTTGATCGACCCAATTCAAAACACTACCATCACTGTAAGCTGCTATATTTGTTTATCATGTTCTCCTATCAAAACAACCCAAATTCACTTTCGATTTACAATCACGCAACCACAACCAGGTTACTTATTAATAAGCACAACTAAGTTCATTAATTCCTAACTTATTCAATCAAACAAAAACCATCTAACCTTTGTAAACTGCTGATGCGTTATGTTAACTTTACAATCGAGCTTTTCCATCGATAAACCTGCAACACTTTACAATCGATCATCAAAACCTGCTATTTATTCTCTGTTTCGAACTAACACCCCAAATCTGGAAACTAGAAACCCTTGATATTGCCATTCAAGAACCTGCAACTAATCTGTTATTGTGAAACGACGATGATGATGAATTTATGATGAATTGATGATTATGATGACACGAAAATGATACGATGAAGATTGATGATGATTACCTGCTATTTGTGATGATTAGTGCTCGAACAGTGATGATGATGATGATGATGATGAGTATTGACCGATTGAACGATGATGATGAATTGACGACTGGTTATATCTCAAGTTGTTGTGTGTGATCGATTGACCGATTAAAGAATCGAAGGTCCTGCTCATCGTGATTTTTTTTTCCGCGTTCTTACTTCTGCCTTCTTGATCTGTTGTAGCTGCCAACAAACCCCCACAGATCCCCTTTTATTAGGTATTATAACAATTATAATTATTATTATTATTATTATTATTTATTTTATTATTATTACAAATATTATTATCTAATTGTTATTATAATTATTAATATTATTATTATTATTATTATTATTATTATTATTATTATTATTATTATTATTAACATTATTATTAATATTAATATTACAATTTTTAATAATAATATTATTATTATTATTAGTATTATTATTATTAGAAGTATTATTATTATTATTAATATTATTGTTATTAGTATTATTATTATTATTATTATATTTAGTAATATAAGTGTTATTATGATTATGATTATTATTGTTATTATGAAGATAATACAAACTATTATTATTATGATCAATATTAGTATTAGTATCATTGTAGACTTATTATTATTATTATTATTATTATTATTATTATTATTATTATTATTATTATTATTATTAACAAAAGTATTATTATTAAGAATATCATTAGTAATAAGATTGTTATACTAATTATTACTATTTAGTATTATGTAATATTTCCAAAATTATTATTTTCATTATTGTTATTATTAAACTTTTCATTTTATTAAAACTACTATTATTATCATTATTATAAGATTTATCATTAAAACTATCATTAATATTGTTAGTAATAAAATCATTATTATTATTATCATTATTATTAACACTAGTATTATCATTATTATTATTTTTATCATTAATAATATTATTTTAGTATTATTATAATTACTATTTTAACAAACAAATGATATATATATATATATATATATATATATATATATATATATATATATATATATATATATATACATATACATATATTTAATACATATAACATAATAAAATTAATATTTTATTAATTTAAAATATATATAAATGAACATATAAAACATAAAAGTTATTAATATAAAAATGATATAAATTTGTTCGATTATAATTATAAGTATTAATATATATAAATGATATAGGTTCGTGAATCCGAGGCCAACCCTGCATTGTTCAGTTTTGTCATATGTATTTTTACTACAAAATACAGAATTGTGAGTTTCATTTGCTCCCTTTTTAAATGCTTTTGCAATATATATTTTTGGAACTGAGAATACATGCGCTTTTATAAATGTTTTATGAAATAGACACAAGTAATTGAAACTACATTATATGGTTGAATGGATCGAAGCCGAATATGCCCCTTTTAGCCTGGTAATCTAAGAATTAGGGAACATCACTAATTTTGAGAATTAGTGCACCCCTAATTGACATGAATCC
This sequence comes from Rutidosis leptorrhynchoides, assembly GCF_046630445.1. Taxonomy (NCBI): domain Eukaryota; kingdom Viridiplantae; phylum Streptophyta; class Magnoliopsida; order Asterales; family Asteraceae; genus Rutidosis; species Rutidosis leptorrhynchoides. The sequence goes on from NC_092334.1 coordinate 111,953,140, forward strand.
TAAAGATAGATCTATCGGGCCCAACAAGCCACATTCTGGAATTTGGAATGCTTTAGTACTTCGAGTTTATCATGTCCGATGGGTGTCCCGGAATGATGGGGATATTCTATATGCATCTTGTTAATGTCGGTTACCAGGTGTTCACCATATGAATGATTTTTATCTCTATGCAGTTTGCGAAATGCCTGATATGAGATGTATGTTTATGGAAAAATGAAATCTTGTGGTCTATTAAAATGATGGAAATGAATGTTTATGATAAACTAATGAACTCACCAACCTTTTGGTTGACACTTGAAAGCATGTTTATTCTTAGGTATGAAAGAAATCTTCCGCTGTACATTTGCTCATATTAGAGATATTACTTGGAGTCATTCATGACACATTTCAAAAGACGTTGCATTCGAGTCGTCGAGTTCTTCAAGATTATTATTATGTCAATTATAGTTGGATATATTATGAAATGGTATGCATGCCGTCAACTTTCGATGTAATGAAAGTTTGTCTTTTAAAAACGAATGCAATGTTTGTAAAATGTATCATATAGAGGTCAAGTACCTCGAGATGTAACCAAATGTAATGTATTCGTCCGGATGGATTAGGATGGGTCGTTATAATATTTATGTTTCCGCTGCTACGTTGACTATAACCTGGGACACTTTGTTAAAGTTTACACCACGTCTTGGGAAATCGAGATGGGGGTAGTGACATGTGGTTAGTCTTGTAAATGTTCTATCACAACTTTCAAAAGTCTTGTAAATGTTTATCGTGCTATAACTTTTTATCTCTAAGATATCGTTTTTTTTAAAAGCAATAATTTTATAAATAAAAATAAACTAGCAAGAAGCTAGTAGTTACAACAAATTCTAAATAATAGCTTCAACAAACACGACAATTTCACGACTCTACCGACCTTGAATACATACAATAAATAAGGCCACAATCTCACAATCTAGTTTCTAATCGCCGTCCAAATCAACATCACACAAAACCACTTAAGGGCAACACTAGTTAGAAAACGTGAAAACAGGTGAAAAACTAGCCACGACCAACCCCACGATAATTACGATAAATCCCGTCGATCACATAGTCTAACCAAGTGGTGGTAAGTGAAATGCCGAAATATTAGCAGAGAACAAACTATGAATGTAAAATCACAACCAAAATCCACGAGACCACGACTTGCGTATCCCATCATAAACACCGAATCAACAAGAACTCACAATCATGAAATCTCCTCGAAATCAAACGTCGAAATAACCCGAAGTCCCGAACCCACCAATTTAAATTCACGAACATAAACCTCAAAAACCATCGATCATGAACCTTGATTATACCATAACAATCTCACAGCTTGATCCCGATACTATGACCTAAAATACACGAAAACACCAACACAAACACTTGCAATCACCATCTAATATCACAACTGAAACCACCCGAGGCTACTATTAAAAATCACCCGAAACCACGTTGATATTATCAACCATAAAGAATCCACAAAACAGTTCACATGATCTGCTGATTTAGATAACCAACAAAGGAAATGAACAGCTTGCAAAAAATTTAATTTTAAACATAAGATGCCAGTATAGAACCAACAGAGTTAAAGGTGGCTTCCAAAAACATATGCTCGAGATCATAGTAAATTGCCAATGGCTTTCATAACATGTAAAATTATATTACTCAAATCTCTAGTTAACTGCAACAACTTGAAAGAACTCAGATCTATACCGGTAACCGTCACAATCCGAAAAATACCCAAAACAACCCAAAAATACCACGAAACAACCCGAAAACAGCATGTAACAACCCGAAAACACCACGAAACAACCCGAAAACACCATGTAACAACCCGAAAACACCGCGAAACAACCGAAAATACCTCGAAACAACCCGAAAACACCACGAGACAATCCAAAAATACCCCGAAACGACCTGAAACAACCCAAAAATTACCCGAATCAACCCGAAAACAACCGAATTCAACTCAAAACCAAAATGAACACTACACAAACCATCCACGAAATATGATGGTACTACTCGATCGACGGTTACCAGATAAACTTACCTGAGAGGACGTACTAGATAAGTACTTTAGATATCTTTTTTGTTGCTTATATACCTGATGGGGTTTCTCAATGATTTCAGTATCACCTAAATCTTCCCAAAAACATCCGATCAAAATCACGAGGGAACGGCCTGAAACTACAATCACCACGAATTAAGACCACCTGTAACTACCAGTCGATTATCATAATCAACAGACCCGAACTACATAATCCTACTTATTTGAATCGAGAACAACAAAAAAAGTTAGCAAACGAAAAAAGAGAGAAAAGGAAAATAAACAACGAATGAATAGAGAAGGAGAGAGGTCCTCCGGACCGCCGGCAAAACCGACGGCCGGAGGAGAAGAATAGCAGTGGCGGCTAAGTTTTTGTATTAGGGTTTTTTGAGAGAGAGAATGATAATGCGAAAAACGAACATATATTTCATAGCATTATCCCTCAAGAAAGACAAGCTTTTAGTTGCAATTGTTCTATTTACAAGTGATATTCGTTTAAATAATAAAAGGTGAAGACAAAAGACAGATTCGACGAATTGAAGACGCAAACGACCAAAAAGCTCAAAAGTACAAAATACAATTAAAGTGGTTCCAATTATTAATGAGAAACGTCTCAAAATTACAAGAGTACAAGACGCGAAACGCAAAGTACAAGATATTAAATTATACGCAAGGACGTTTGAAAATCCGGAACTTGGACCAAAGTCAACTCTCAACGCTCGACGCAACGGACTAAAAATTACAAGTCAACTATGCACATAAATATAATATAATATTTAAATAATTCTTATAATTATTTATATATTATATAATATATTATAAAAACCGTCGGCAGAAGAAACAAACACATGTGGGCTGGAAAAGCAGGCCATGCGATCGCATGGCCTGGCAGTTATAAAGCCATGCGATCGCATGGTGAACAGGGACAGGCCAGGTCCTATAAAGATCACGAGTTTTGGACGAAATTTTACATCTTTTTCTTCTTCCTTCATACGTAAAATATATATATATATATATATATATATATATATATATATATATATATATATATATATATATATATATATATATATATATATATATTAATTTTAATTTTAATTTTAATTTTAAATTCTAATAATAAGGGTATGTTAGCGAATGTTGTAAGGGTGTAAGTCGAAATTCTGTCCGTGTAACGCTACGCTATTTTTAATCACTGTAAGTTATGGTTAATGTTATTTTTAATTTAATGTCTCGTAGCTAAGTTATTATTATGCTTATTTAATGTCGAAGTAATCATGATGTTGGGCTAAATATTAAAATTGGGTAATTGGGCTTTGTACCATAATTGGGGTTTGGACAAAAGAACGACACTTGTGGAAATTAGACTATGGGCTATTAATGGGTTTTATATTAACTAAATGATACCTCGTTAAATTAATATATATACTTATAATTTGACGTATTTATATATAACCACATACGCTTGACTGGGTACGGTTTGCGGGATATCTATAAATACCAATAATTGTTCATTTTACCGGACACGGAACTGGATTAATAGTTAATAGACTTGTTGAAACAGGGGTGGATTACATTCAAGGGTAATTGGTGTAATTGTTAACAAAGTAGTAAAACCTTGGTTTACACGCAGTCGATAACCTGGTGTATTCATTAAACAAAGTATTAAAACCTTGTTACAATTCGAATCCCCAATTAGTTGGAATATTTGACTTCGGGAATAAGAATAATTTGACGAAGACTTTCGCACTTTATGATTATGACTGATGGACTATTATGGACAAATCCGTATGGACATATCGAATAATCCAGGACAAAGGACAATTAACCCATGGGAATAAACTAAAAATCAACACGTCGAACATCATGATTATGAAAGTTTAAATAAGCATAATTCTTTTATTTCATATTTAATTGCACTTTTAATTATCGCACTTTTATTTATTGTCATTGTATTTAATTGCACTTTTAAGTATCGTACTCTTTAATTATCGCAATTTTATTTTATCGCACTTTTATTTATCGCAATTTCATTATCGTTATTTACTTTACGTTTTAAATTAAGTTATATTTATTTTTAATATTTTACATTAGGTTTTAACTGCGACTAAAGTTTTAAAATCGACAAACCGGTCATTAAACGGTAAAAACCCCCCTTTTATAATAATAATATTACTTATATATATATTTGTATTTTTATAAATTTAAAACTAATATAGCGTTAAGCTTGTTTAAAAAGATTCCCTGTGGAACGAACCGGACTTACTAAAAACTACACTACTGTACGATTAGGTACACTGCCTATAAGTGTTGTAGCAAGGTTTAGGTATATCCATTATATAAATAAATAAATATCTTGTGTAAAATTGTATCATATTTAATAGTATTTCGTAGTAAAATTAATACTATTTCCTAGTACACCTCGCATACATAAGAGAATATAATTTGTTAAATTCTATCTCTAAGATATCGTAGATAAGTGAACTAGAAAATTAAATCCTCAATATTTGATAAAATCATATATATTTAGTTGATTTTATGAAATCGATTTTGATTGTTTTCATCATATCTGTTAATCGGTTAATGTATGAATATTTTCCCAACTTATTTATGCGAAACAACGAAAACTTATTTAAACATAATAAACACAACATACAACCACAAACATTGTCCCATAAACTAAACACAACATAATAAAAAAACAACATAACAAAGCCGACAACTTCAACGAACTCCACAACCAAGAATCAACCAACTAATGACGAAAAAACTCACATGCTATCCATGTAGAGACTTTTTAATTCGGCATCATACACTTTTTTGTTCTTACCCTTTTCTGACTTGGACGCCGCCTTTGAGTTAATGATTTTTTTTTCAACCCGAGACCCCTCAAAACCTTTTATAACCGATACAAAAAAACATCATATTTGCTCAAGGGGGAACCAATTCCATCTACACTAATCGAACATGAGTGCCTAACACCTCCGATGCTCGTAAAATCTTCTACATCATGCAAACAAAAGAAATCAATATCTTCGGCCACTTTCAAATTGTTTTTCTTCGACCCCACATCAATCTTTGAACTCCACCCCTTATAAACTAGCAACTATTTGTTATTACGGACATTGTTCTAGAAGATCCGACATGATTCTTCGCAAACCTTGCCGATGTACGGGCAAGTCTTCACGCCACCTTCGCCTCCACAATTAGCCTTTGAAAATTGGGAACCCAAACAAACTATAACACCATCTAACACCACTGATGGACAAACACCGTTTGTTTCCTTCACCATCGAAACATGCTCTACATTCGTAGCTTGATCTTTAGTCCTTGACGAAGTCAAACCAGCAGCAAACAGATCGTCATCCACAACATCTTTGCCCTGCCCCAACGAACCAAAAACCAAGTCCTCAACTTGATCAGCCCATCCGGAGCCACCCACCTCGAAATCCTTTACACCAACAGAAAAATCATTTCCTCTAGATTATCACACCCACCTCATTAAGTGCATTATGGATCGATTCCATGTGATTTGAATAAACGGGTGACACCGAACAATCACCACCTGCAACACCTTTACCGGAAGGACCACCATTACTATTGTTCGAAACCGAACTGAGGAAAACAGCCCGTTAAGAAGACTCTGTAAATTCCAAAGAGAAACCATCATTATTAAACGTTTAATTTCCAACAAACAACTCACCTCATCCGAAACATGAGTGATAAGCCTTTCGAATAAGCCTTGATCACTTCATGGATATCGTTTACAAATCATATCTTTGAAACTAAATTTTTTTTAACGCCATAACGTCTATATCTTGAAGTAGATTCCTGTTAAATATTGCACCCAAAAGACTTTCTAAAAAAGGAATGATTCTCACACACTGTTTTTTGATCCTCACACACCCTTTTACCCTATTATTAGGGAGGAGTTCAAGTAAATTGGTGTGTGAGGATTAAAAAACAGTGTGTGAGAATCATCCTTTCTAAAACACTTTTAATAAAATATTCATTTCATCTCCGTTAAATTTTTAAAAATATTTAGTAACTTGTTTTTTTTTTCGGGAAAATATATATATATTTATTTAAGTAACTTGTATACGGTAATAATACGGAGTAATAATAATACGAATACGAACGTAACGTGATGAAGACTTGATGAGGTGGTCTTACCTGCCAACTTTGATGCTGCAAAGTCAAAATTGAATACGATTAATCGAGTGATTAGTTTTCACCCACGACGTATGTATTGATTCTCCAACAACTACTATAATTATGATCTAGTTAGTTAAATTCTACATCTAATAAAAGTACTTTAATATCCCATATTTTGTACCAAACCTAACAAAACCCTAATTTCTTCTTTTGTGAATCTTATAAACACATTCAATCTCCATAAACGTTTGTAAACCTAACGCTATGGATGCAGCAACGAGTTCATATGCTATATCTAATCTTAGTTTCTCAAAATTGAACCCTAATTTCAGAAATGATCGTAATTCTGTGTAAGTTTGCTTTATTGTTAAGTTTGATTTCAATCTAATTAAACATTTTAATCGTGTGATTGGTATGCTGTTCAAATTGCTGATTTTTAGGGATCAACCGTACGATTATTTGCCTTTGAAGAATTAAATATATAATTGATATATAGAATATGTTACCTGCGAGCTATAGACATATGTTAGGTAGCTTATTTTGGATGTTAGTTTATATAATAGTTAAATGATGTATCTATGTGTGTATGTGTAATTACAAACTCAATTGTGAGAGACAATTATATGATTATAGATTATGGTTTACAATTAAACTTCATGTTTCTGTTTACAGTCATGCATGTGAAATAAGATGTCAATCATCAGCGAGATCTGATACAACTGAAAGCACTTTCGCGAGTTTGAAATTGCATACGCCTGTTCAAAATAGAAATTTGGCTGTTAAAACTTTCTGTTCAGCGGGGGCATGGGCACACCCTGTGAGTGTTACCGAATCTCATTCACACGTTGAGGAGGAAAAGATTGGAGTACTTCTTTTGAATCTTGGAGGTCCAGAAACACTTCATGATGTTCAACCCTTTTTGTATAATCTATTTGCAGACCCGGTATGTTTGTTATTATAAGTAGCTCCATTTCTACATCAATATGATGCTGACTTAGTTTAATTGTTTGTGATGTATTAATTATGTATGGTATATTTGGGTAGGATATCATTCGTCTCCCAAGGTTGTTTCGATTCCTACAACGACCCTTGGCACAACTCATTTCAACACTTAGGGCGCCCAAAAGTAAAGAAGGTTATGCTTCCATTGGAGGTGGTTCCCCTCTGCGTAAGATAACTGATGAACAGGTAATATACTTGAAATCTTGGTAGTTGCTCATGTTTGTTTTAGAAAAATCATTTTTTTTATTGAGTACCATAAAGTTGTAATTACTAATAGATGCAGAATAAACCAAATATAATGAAGATTGAATACCTTATTGTTGTTTTCACTAGTAGAAGCTGATAAACCAAATATAATAGCAACCAACCAAACTATGGATACTTATCGTATTGGACCAACAAGCAATAGACCAGCTATATTTTGTTTGCTTACCCTGTACCTGTTAATCTTGATGTGTCAGTTTTAGCTGCCTTTCATCTCAGTTTATATTCAATAAAAAATGTTACATTACTCTTGATGTTTGTTGCAGGCTGATGCTCTTCGAATGGCACTTGAATCAAAGAATGTACCTGCTAATGTCTATGTGGCAATGCGTTACTGGCATCCATTCACTGAGGAAGCTGTTAATCAGGCAAGTAGAATTGTTTGACAGCCATGTAAACTAATTTGAAACCTTAAAATATTGCATAAATCTCTTATACTTCAGTCTGTCACTAGCACTCATTCTTTTGATGGTAATCTTGATTTTGATTTCCATCTACTGCAGATTAGGAGGGACAAGATTACAAAGCTTGTTGTGCTTCCTCTTTATCCTCAGTTTTCTATTTCTACAACTGGTTCAAGTATTCGTGTCCTTCAAAACCTCTTTAGGTGACATTATTTTTTTGTGAATCTAAATTTTGTTATGTTTTTTTGCAATCAATTTGTTACAGCAATATTGTAAACAATATTAATATGAGATACATACACAGGGATGACAAGGTTTTGTCAAGACTTCCCGTTGCTATTATCCAGTCTTGGTATCAGCGTGAGGGTTATGTCAAGTCTATGGCTGACTTAGTTGAGAAAGAATTGCAAAGTTTTACCTCACCCGAGGAGGTTAGTTCATTTTTAGATTGTTTGTCTAGGAGTGCCATTTCGATCCATTTACTTATGAATGAGTCAATTCAGGTTACCTTTTATTCCTAACGGGTCATATTGAGTATACAAGTATAATAAACTTAAGTGCTTACGAGGAAATGGGACAATAGTGTCAAAAGGGTTGAAACTCACCCCAACTGTATTATATATTCATATCACCTCCTAAATAATATGTATACAAAAAACTAGATTATTTTTTGATAAGCTAGACTGTTAATTAGTTATATGACACTATTTGTTGTCAATTTTGAAGGTCATGATATTCTTCAGTGCCCATGGGGTACCAGAAACTTATGTTAAAGATGCTGGGGATCCATATAAAGATCAGATGGAGGAATGCATTTACTTAATCATGCAAGAACTCAAAGCAAGAGGAATTGACAATGACCACAAACTGGCTTATCAGGTCATTCATTCAACTTATCTTTTTTAACTTGTTTCTTATCTTTCTATTACTTATTCATATCTTTTCTGAAATGGTAAATTGGTAATTAGAATGAGAAAATGGCAAAACAATAAGGCACCTATGATAGTTCTTTTATTGATGATAGTGGTCCTTAATTTTGTCTTTTTTTTTTGTTTATGTATCAGAGTCGAGTTGGTCCCGTTCAGTGGTTGAAGCCTTACACTGACGAAGTCCTTGTTGATCTTGGCAAACAAGGTGTTAAGAGTCTCCTTGCAATTCCAGTCAGGTAACTATCTACATATAAAACCTTCATTAATATATCTACATATCCTGTTACCCAACTGGCATACATTTTCACATCTAATGTACACTTTTGTAATCCGTTAATGTTAAGTTGGTGTTTGGATTTGTTCAGCTTTGTGAGTGAGCACATAGAGACACTGGAAGAGATAGATATGGAATACAAGGAGTTGGCCCTTGAATCTGGCATTGAAAATTGGGGTCGTGTTCCTGCTCTCGGGTGCACCTCATCCTTCATTGCTGACTTGGCAGATGCAGTTATTGAAGCCTTGCCTTCTGCTACAGCAATGACAACGTCGGCTACTGATGAACCTAATAGATTTAGTCAAGATCCGGTTGGATATGCTGTCAAGATTCTGTTGGGTTCCTTCTTAGCATTTATATTGCTAATATTCCCTGGATTCAAGAATCAAAACGTCTAGCGTTTGAAGAAAATAAGTTAAATAAGAGACATAGTAGTATACTACAATATATAGCAGCCGGGAATTTTGTTACACGTTACAGGTCGAATTTTGTGCCTTTTTCTTGTGAACATTGGAGACCCACTGGAGAAGTCGTTTCACTTTGGTTTCTTTTTTCTATAAAAGGTGTGAATTAGAGTGATATGAATTTTTTATTTTTTTACAATGTAAGTTCTATTTAGCGATTAATTTTATGTTAGTTGCTAAAACCAAGAAACAATGATTTGCACTCTAGTCTGAAAATGTATGAAAGTTGTATACACAACAATGAAGAAACTCGCCATGATACTTCTAAGCTAGTATTAATATCAACATTAGTAAATTAGCAGACAACAAATAGGAACTTGAGAAGAAGAGAAGCAAAAGTAAAATGCAACAGTTAAGCTTGCAACTTACAGGAGTTGATGTCTCAGTCTGATCAACACTGTTATTAGTGTATATATCGATGTGTAAAACAAGTCAAGTGGTAATCCACAATCAAGTTGTATCTCCCTAATTTATCTGTAATCCCATCAAACCTAAAATCAAATTCCACGACACTATTAAAATAATCATATGTTTGGCAAGGTTGTAAAAGTCGCGAGTTGGGGACGAGTCGTTCAGGAACTTTGGAGGGACGAGTTGAACGTTGACCAATGTTGACTTTTAGCACTAAATAGATTAAACATATATGTATTACGCAAAAAATATATCTAAACATATAAAAAATATACAACATAAATATTTCCAACCAACCTAGATATAAGGCACAAAATATAAATTTAAAAATTTAAATTTTTTTTACCAAACTTTGACCAACTTTAATCCGACTTTTTAGCGTTGGCCATCTCATACCGACTTTGACCGACATTTACCCGACTTTTTAGCGTTAACCAACTTTTAAGGGGTTTTTGGCGACTGAGGACGGACTATTTGGGCGGTCGGACTATTCCCCAAACCGACACACCAGCCAACTTTTACAACAGTGTTCTTAGGTCAAAAGAACACTCAACTTCTGAAGACCATAACGATAGAAAAATAAAGACCAATGCACATTATAAATGTCAAATTAGATACTAATCGTCATGGTCATCACTATCCTTCCTCATCATATGCTTTCATATAAGCAAAGAACCAACAATAGACGATAAGAAAATTCATGTATGAATGATTTTCAAATGTTTAAAACCTTCCATTCATAAGGGTATGATCCACCCAATTTAGAAAAATCATTTGGCCAGAGATATCATCCTCTCTCTATCAACTCAACTACAGCCTACATAACCTATATTACGCCTACCAACAACTCAAATCATCATACAAGGGCATCTTTCAATTTTGCTGAGGTGAGCCTTTTGGAACAGGTTGAGCCGCCTGAGATGCCGCCGGAGCTGCAGTAGCATCAGAAGAATAAGCAGGCGGTTGATAACCACCGCCATACGACCCTCCATATGCTGGTGGTTGCTGTGCCCCATAACTTGGCGGTGCACCATATGGTGGCTGGGCATATCCTGCACCACCATAAGTAGGTGGTGCACCATACTGCGGTTGACCATATCCAGTTTGTGGACCAGTACCAGGATTTTGAGTTGTAGGTGGTCCATAACCACCATATCCGCCAGGTTGTGTTCCATACACAGGCTGGGAAGTTGGTGCAGCCCCATACACAGGTTGGCTAGACCCCTGTGGATAACTCGGGTTTGGACCAGGCTGCTGACCATAACCAGATTGAGCCACAGATGTTGGAGGAGCTTGACTGGCATTTTGACCATCAGTGGTTTGGGTTTGACCAGCAGCATTATATCCAGAAGTAGGATTATCATAACCATGTTGACCATGTTGACCTTGTTGACCATAGTTATCAGTGGTTTGACCAGCAGCATTATATCCAGACGCATACCCACCAGAGCCTTGACCTTGTTGACCATAGCCTTGACCTTGTTGACCGTAGCCATAAGCTGATGCATCTGTAGTGGCTGGTGCACCAGGTGGTTGGGTCTGTTGACTTTGTTGATGACCATAGTAATCATAACCACCACCACCACCTCCTTGTGTTGTTTGCTGACCTGTCGGCTGGTCCCAGCTTCCAGCCCACCCACCTGAAGTTTGTTGTGGATAGCTACCATATGGAGGCTGGGTGTATGGGGCCGGTTGACCAGGGTATGCACCAGGTTGTGTGTAGCCATAATAACCTGGTTGCTGCATTTGTGCACTAGGGGTTTGAGCTTGATAACCTTGCTGAGGGTATCCCCCGCTTCCCGTTGGATTGCGAGGACGATTCTGCACAATAAGTATCATTTAATATTTTATAAAATATACCACATTGAGATCTGATATAAAAATATGTGTGCACGTATATGTATGCATACCTCACTGATAACTTCATTAACCAATTGTTTTGCAGCCTCGATCTGATCACTTGATCCATCTATCTGTACAGTTCTGTGTGTTGATGTATCACCAGGAGGAAGGTGTAGTGGTATTACCTGATACAAAGTGAAAAGTACAGTATCATAACCCATAAACGTTTCACTTGTAAATTCCTCGAGTAGCAAGAAAAAAATTAAACTTTTATACAAAAGAGAAAACATCAAAGTGCACTGATATAAATTTCACAATTAGTAAAGAAGTTGAATAAACCTGAATACGAGCTCCTGTACTGGCTTGCATAGTTTTTATCGTCTCACCCCCTTTACCAATAACAAGACCAACCTGCAAAGATAGATAAGTTACATAATGTGCGTACATAAATGGAATTCCTTTTGTAAGATTTCAAGCAAACATCGCAATTTCTTTTAAGCGTAAGTACCTTCTTGTTTGGAACTTGCATTGCAAACTGTACCGTACCCTGACCACTCACCCTTCGAGCAACTGTGCCAGGACCTCCTGACTCGGCCTGTTTAACATATCACATAAGTTTGGGCATCTAAATGCATGCATGTATACAAACTATTGACCGATGAAAGAAGAATCGTATATGCAACCAAATAGATACCTCAGCAAGAACATCCCTTATCAGCTGCTCGGCTTTCTCTATAGATTCTGCAGAACCAGTCAGCTCAACTTCTCTAGTAAGTGAATGCGGGTCCACATCCATATCTCTGGTGATCTGAATCTTAGCTCCGGATTGTAGTTGAAGATGTTTGATAGTTTCCCCAACTTTACCGATGATAACACCGACCCGTCCATTTGGTATCTCAATTTTCTTGCTTGGGTTTCCATAACCATAAGATGAAGGCACTGAAGGAGCGGGATGTCCTAAGTCTGCATTGATTAAAACATTAATAAATGAATCCATAAGATATAAAGTGTCAACACATTCTGATAGAAAACTGAAGCAGAGATTGTTATCTGTTATCAATGTGGTATATCTTTGATAATACGAAAACATTACGATACCTAATGCCCATCTCTGTCTAAGCAAACATATAAGCGCAAAATAAACAACATACGCGGTATCATGATATGATCAATCATCAATCATAAGAAAGATCAGAAGCTCAAAAAATCAAAAACAGTTGGAAAAATAATCACAATTGAGTATATAGCATAATAGCAACATCCTGTACTTTAAAACAGCAAAGAACAATTAAAGGTTTACAAATCTAGCTGCAAAATTTTCAAGCTGTGAAATCCTTTTCCATCACTATGTACAAACTATCTAAGCATAAAATGTGAGCATAAACTCAAGATATAAACAGAATTATAACACACATAACCATCAGTTATTAGCACTAAACCCTAAATACATACAAACATATAATTATACACATACGAAATAATAACTATAGATGAAAGATAAAGGATTCGAACCAGTAGGACCGGAGCTAAAATCTCTACTATCATTAGAATCCCAACCGGTACCACCGTTATCGAACTTAGGACGTTTGACTTCGGCATTGTTGAATATACGAGCAGCAATTTCCTGAGCTTTTTGTTTAGCAAGCTGGATGGCGTCCATTGGTGGAGGTACGTTGTTGTACGAAGGAGCGGAATCGAGAGGATTGCCATCGGAGAATCCAGTGGTACGACGGCCGGAAGACGGCGGAAGTGGAGATGTGTTTGAATCTTCGTATTTGCGTTTCACGGTGGTGGAATCGGCGCCGGAGTTGTACTGTGCGTCGCCGGCCATTGTGTGTGACAGTGAGAGTAGAAGGGAGTGTAAAACCCTAGCTGGTGTATATAAATATTGGTAAAGTTTTTTTTTTTTTTTTTTTTTTTTTTGGATTTACTACTATGGAGTACGGAGTATTAATTAATAAGATTATTAAGATAAGATATTTATTTATATATATTTTTATAAAATCTTTTATCAATAAGATTAGAATTCTAAACCTGCAAATTAATATTCTTATTAATTTTAAAAAACTTCAATTCACACATCCCAAAATAAATTTTTGTTGTTTTTTTTTTTTCAAGAATAACGAAAACTTTATCGAGAAACAATGACACTTTTTTTGGAAAGAAATTTTTTTATTAACAAACGTACCAAAAGCTCTCTAGCAAAGAGATAGAAGAGCATTATAAAGGGCTCAAAAGCCAAACATTCCAATTTATCAAACGCTTGGCCTTATAACGCAGCCAAGAGAACGAAAAGCATCTAATGAAATCTACAATGTTACATTTATTCACCAATCTATCATTAATTAGCAAACAATTACGAAAACGCCCTATCAGGCTATCATCCAATGAGTCGCAGCCACGATCACATAAGCACGGTCCCTCGAATCAATAGAGTTAAAACTCGAGTCCATCTAGCTCAAAACTTCCTGCCATGAAGCAAAAACAATTTGAGATCTATCGAACCAAATGAAAATAACATGTCATACTTCTTGAGCAATCAACCAAATAAAACACATGGTGCAAACTTTCAATGCTATTACGACAGTTTAAACAACATATATCCTCAATTTATAATCCCCTTTTCGATAAGTTAAGACGATGTGGAAACTTGTATAGAATGAACCGCCACATAAATATATTAACATTGTCGGGTAAAAACTTTTTCCAAATCTTGGGAGTTGTGACGACCCGGAAATTTCCGACTAAATTTAAACTTTATCTTTATATTATTCTGACACGATAAGCAATGTTTGTTAAGTTAAATCTCAAGGATTTTAAACTATGTTTATACATTCATTTAAACCTCGACCAAATTCCAATGATTCACGAACCATTAAATGAACATATATGAATATGTATGTATATGTGTATATGTTATAAATTGAAAATGTCAACAAAGTATTTAAACGTATAATGCTTTATATGAACGTATTTGTTTCAATATGATTATCGACGAAATTAAAAATATATATATTAAATGATTGAATTATCAGAAACATTGAATTATGATTACAAGTCTCTGTTGAGAGGTCCACTATGATTTGAGAAAATCTATTCCTCTTAACGATATTCGGAATAATTTGTAAAGCTATTTATAAATAAAAATAAAAAGTGTCATTTACGAAAGTTAGACAAAAGCTAGTGGAGAATTGGTTTCCATAATATTCTATTAATCTATTTTCAAACGTACAAAAACGTTTTCAGTTTAAAAAGAACTTTATTATTAAAATGTATATAACTTTTATAAATATCTAGAATCACTTTTGACAACTCATTACTTAACCAGTATAATAAATATAACGATATTTATATTTTATTTCATTAAATATATATAACGATTTAAATTAATATTATATATATTTATACGCGTATTATACATACATAGTTTTTATACTTTTACTATACTTTAACTTTACCTTTACTTTACTTTTACTTTACTTTAACTTTAATAATCCACTTTAATAATTCATACTTTAATAATTCACTTTAATAATTCATACTTTAATAATTCACTTTAATAATTCATACTTTAATAATTCACTTTAATAATTCATACTTTAATAATTCATACTTTAATAATTCACTTTAATAATTCAAAAATCTATTATAAATAGAATTCAATAGGTTTCATTATTTCATAGAAACTTGAAAATATATTTCTCTAAACTCTCTCAATCGATTTATATATATATATATATATATATATATATATATATATATATATATATATATATATATATATATATATATATATATATATATATATATATATATATTTGCTCTGTATTATTTTAAGATATTATTAGTATACATAAAATATTACGACGGAGTGATGTCCGAGTGATTTCAAAATAGTTTTTTGAATGAGTCGAAGCTAAGGAAATTATGGGTTATAGCTATGGAGGTGATGGGTATGGTTCATGGGTATGCTCATGAGGTCAATCTAGTGTTTATCATCTCCGTTGCGTCTACGTACTTTCCTGCAATATTGAATCTCAATATTGATACGTAAGCACTCATAACTTAACTTTTATATATCAATAGTGTATCCCTGACTAGTGCTCGAGTATATAGGATTATGCATGCTTGTACATTCGATATTGTCCTTAGATAGGTTTGTTGAATCCTGAATTAGATACATATGCTACTGAGATAGGGTATATGATATGCATGTCATTGGAAAGCTAGCGAAAAATTAAGAACTTTTCATTAAGATATCGAATGGTTTCGATGAACGGATTAGAAGTTACAGTCAGCTGAATTTTAGTATTATTGTTAAAATGATTATTATTACTATCGTCGTTATTATTTTAATAAAAATATCATTGTTATTATAAAATATCATTATTACTATTATGTTACTATTATCATTTTATCATAATACCATTTTTAGTAAATATAAATATTGTTATTTTTTTATAGAATAATAATAATTATTATTACAAAATAATACAACTTTTACTTATTATTATTTTGATCAATATTATTTTATCAAATAAATAGGGGATACAAAGATATTTTTCACCACGCGTAATATAATTACATTAATAATACTTACCACTATAGTTTTACGATATTAAGTGAACTTTATAAATTTTACTACTTAAGATATATAAAAGTATATTTTATCATATATAAACGTTAATATAAATTTTTATTAATAAATGACTTTTATTATTATAAAATCTAATAAATATATTTAAATATATAAAACGACTATAGTTAAGTTATATAATAAACACGTATAAATTTTAGAAGTCATTTTGGGTCAAGTTGACTTTTGTTGACTTTTGCATATTAGTCTCGAGCATTAGGATTGTGGTACACTATAACTTGACCAAAAATTGTTAGACAAATATTGACCAACATATAAATATATATAATTAATATAGGTTCGTGAATCCGAGGTCAACCTTGCACTTGTTAAATGACGTTATATGTATTTTTACTACGAAATACAGTATGGTGAGTTTCATTACTCCCTTTTTATATATATTTTTGGGCTGAGAATACATGCGCTGTTTTATAAATGTTTTACGAAATAGGCACAAGTACTAAAACTAATTCTATGTGGGTTTAAACCAGAAATATACCCTTAGCTTGGTAACATTAAACTACTTGTCTATGTACGGTAGGCGCGAATCCTAAAGATAGATCTATTGGGCCTGACAAACCCCATCCTGACTATGGGATGCTTTAGTACTTCGAGGTTATTTTAAACACACCTGATCTGGTGTACTTCAGAGGGTAAAACATGAACGTTAAGGCTTGTTACCGGGTGCCTACAACTTATAGAATACTTTTATACACTTGCGAGTGTACATATATTTATAAACGGAAATCTTGTGGTCTATTAATATATTGAAATGATTGTTATGATAAACCTATGAACTCACCAACCTTTTGGTTGACACTTTAAAGCATGTTTATTCTCAGGTATTAAAGAAATCTTCCGCTGTGCATTAGCTCATTTTAAGGATATTACTTGGAATCATTCATGGCATATTTTGAAAGACGTTGCATTCGAGTCATTGAGTTCATCAAGATTATTATTATGTCAATTATAGTTGGATGTATTATGAAATGGTGTGCATGCCGTCAACTTTCATTGTAAAGAAAGTTTTTCTTTTAAAAACGAATGCAATGTTTGTAAAATGTATCATATAGAGGTCAAATACCTCGCGATGAAATCAACTATTGTGAATCGTTTATAATGTATATGAACGGGTCCTTTCAATTGGTATCAGAGCATTGGTCCTAGCGAACCAGGTCTTGCATGAGTGTGTCTAACTGATAGCTGTTAGGATGCATTAGTAAGTCTGGACTTCGACCGTGTCTGCATGTCAAAAGTTTTGCTTATCATTTTTTGTCGGAAATTACATGTTTATCATTCTTAAGTCTAGACACATTTTCCTGCATTTATTGCATAAATAGTATATAGACAAAAATTCATATCTTAGCGTATCTGTTACTGTAAACTTTTCCTGACATCTTCCGAAAATTTCTCCGTGATTTATGGAATTTGGTATTATATATACATATGTAAATTATGTATTGAAGAATACCAAACTACATTCTATAATCTAATTCATATAAAAAAAATCATCTCCCTAATTATACAAGATGGATCCCGTATCTAGTTCAAATTCCTTAAACTCTGACAGCTATTCCGATATGGATATTCACCTGAATTCCGAAGACAGTGTAACCGGAATGGATCAACCAATTAGCCATCATCTATTCTGGATGAATTGGGGATGGGTTCGTAGCCTACTTAATTATTGGAGACAAGAAGAAGGCGATCCCTTCCATCCACCACATTGCCCTCTTGGCGAAGAACCTGAAGCACTTACCGGCGAACCTGTTCGTAATACCATTTTCTCTCTCATCTCTAGAATATCTCGTCATGATCATATACTCTCTCAAATTCTGGATCTTATTCATCCGCTCGTCCGAACCGCCAATCATCCCGGTGTAGTAGAAGAAGTCAACGAGCTTCGCGCTCGGGTAGTGGCTGTGGAGAATATGGTGCAAAGGTTACAAGCACCAGCAGAATCTCCGGCATCAACAGTACCACCGACAACAACACCAACAGTACCATTACCACCACCAACAACATCCACACCGCAAGCCTCAACATCACAATATATACCTTGAACATCAACGTCATACGCATCGTAGTTACCAAGAAATACCAGCAACAATAACCGATGAAGTATTAACTTATTTCTCCTGAAGAAATTTTATGTATATTTAATATATATGAATTTTGAAATCAAAATAAATCTTTTCGTACTAAGCTATTACGTGTGAATCTTAACTGGTAGGTACTACTCGGTTAGTTCATATTACTAATATGCAATGATGTACATCCTTCCTTAACAACTTAACCTTTGTTAACTACAATCTCTGTTTCAACCTAATGAATTCCATTTCATAATAAACCAAGTGTATTATTCAATTACATAATTGATTTTACATTTTCATTTTCGATGTACTCGAAACTTTTCAAAAAACATCATCTGTGCCTTGTAAGGTTCACAAAAATTCCACGAGCACCAACATCCTTCACTGAGGAATATCAATAAGAATAAATAATGAAGTGTTGATTTCATTAGTGAAATACTCCGCAAAGACTATGTAATCTTTAATGTTTTAGAGATTAATCATTTTTAAGTCAAGTCGAAAATCAAATGAGCTTAATATGATATTAACTCGTTAAATCCGTATTACATCTGAAGAAATATACATACATATATTTTCATAAAGACTGTAATGAAAATTCTTTTGTACAAAATATTACTTGTGAAATCTTTAACGGGTAGGTAATTCCCGGGAAATATATAAGTTCACAATTAATATGTTATATTGTACATTCTTCAACTTTGATTCAAAAATTATTAACTATGCTCACAGCGATATACAATCGTTTCCATACAAATTCAAATACATATTCTGATATTGACGGATCAGAATCTAAGTCATAACTCTGAACCGGTGACATCATTCTTAGATCTCTACATCTTTCAAATCTATACTTTGACATCAAAACTGTGCAAGATCCTTTAGCGTTGTTTTTACCGAAAATAACCTTGCAATTTCTTTTTCAAAGTATCCAGTTTTACCCCCACTTTCAACCAGTCAATTTCGACTTTTCAGATTAGTCTTATTATAACCTTGACATATACATTTTTGTTACTTGAGAACCTTTTATATCCCACCACATTAGCAGTAAATTTACCAATAACTTCATTGATCTTTGACCTTCCGAAAAGTCATTATACTCATTGAAATCGTATCATGTACTCATCCACATCTTGTAACGGCAATTGCCATACCAACTATCGGGAATTAGCAATCAGTATTTTGAAATCTTGTAGCACATCTACGCCAACAGTTATATGTGTACATATAACGTCTACCTCCTGGACTTACATACTTCGAATGTGAAGTTTCCAAAAAACACCCCAAACTACGAAACTAGTTCTCCGAAATTTGGAAAAATGTTGATGAAGCAGCAAAAACTGTAAATGACCTTAACAGTCAAAAGTTTGATGATAAAGAATAGTATGGTGGTAAAGCTGAGAAAAAGAAAAAGTTTGGAACTGGAAAACGGATTGAGCAAAGTATGAAAGAGGCTGTGGATAAATCACAAGGACGAAACCTGTCTTCAAAGAATCCAAATGATTCAGTATCTGCTGAAGCCATTAACGAATACCTTGCTTCCGAATCTAAACCCTTGCGGACAATATTCTTCATCATCCTCTGATATTAGAAATTCTAAGATATTATCATATCTTTCATTATAAATATCCGCGATATTTCTGAAGATATTTTCACAACTAATCTTATCTGAAGTCATTTATCTCTTTGCACTATCAGTGTTACATCATATAAGAAACTATTAGTTTCTATATTCTATAAACTTTCGAGTTTAAATTATGAATGTTTTGAAGTAGTGTTGGGAACTGAAGCATGAGTTAGTATAATATAATGACACTTGATCAACGTGATTATATTACAGTAAGTCATGCTGAGTTTCTAATGGGACATGACGATTCACAGACCATGCCGTCATCATGTTCCATGTTACACGACTCTTGTATTCTATTTAATCTCTAAAAATATCAAGAATATATTTTCTTGATGATTCGGTCTTTTCAGGGTATTCTGGTAAATTAACAAATCAAGATCGTACCATTTCTATTTCCTTCTTAGAACATTAACTATGTTCATTCTGAAATTCATATCTGCGAATACTGGACCATTACAAACGTTACTTAATTGTAAGAAGAAGAAACGAAAGGACAAAACTCCAAAATAGAAATTGGAGTATAAATCGCAGCAAATAGAAGGGAGCATTTACTGTGGATGTCAATGATTATAGAAGACAAAAGCAGGGGCTTTGAAATATAAGGGAAGATATAAAATCTAACAACCACCCAAAAATTATAAACCGTATATATCGATGCATATAGCAATATAAAGACACGGAAGAACTAAAAACACTATAAAACCGAGAGTATAGTAGAAGTAAATAGATTCTTCCGGAGGCAGATGAAAAAGAAGAACGACAGATATGAAAGTGAGGAGTATATCGAGAATCAGTATTGGATGAAGCATATTGACAAATACTTTAAAATATGAGTTGAGGGATGTAAAGACCCGTCCTAATCCTCCTGGACGAAGTCATTAACATTTGGTTCCATTGCGATGATCGACTCCAAGTAATGTCCTTAACATGAGCAAATGCACAGCGGAAGACTTAATTCGTACCTGAGAATAACATGCTTTAAAACGTCAACATAAAGTTGGTGAGATATATAGGTTTAATGCTAGCAGCGTTATAACAATGGACCACAAGATTTCAAGTTTATACATAATACACTCCTCGTGTATAGAAAAGCAGTTGAGCACTTGGTAACCATACTTAACTAAAAGTCACAGCAGCATACTCTTAAATAAACCCTACACCGTACCAAAGTGTAGTAACGAGAACGAAGTACTGTGCAACCGTTAAATGCTGGTCGTCCAGCCCGGTTGGGGATGTCAGCCCGATAGATCTATCAACAGGATTCGCGTTTACGCTCCTCACGTAATTAGCAGTTACCAAGTATAAAGAGATATGCCATGGTACAACTCAACGTAAAATTTATATTTTTGATCACTTGTGTCCATAACGTAAATCATTTATAAAAACAGCGCATGTATTCTCAGCCCAAAAATATTTAAAGTTTAAAAGGGACTATATACTCACCTAATGTATTTTGTAGTAAAAATACATAGAACGATATTGAACAAGTATAGGGTTGGCCTCGGATTCACGAACCTAAATCATTTGTATATTCGTTAATACATATAAACAAAATCGAGTATATATTATTATTAGTGATGTAATTTATATGTCTAATACTTTATAAATTTCATTATTTATATATTAATTGTTAATATAGTAAAGTTATGTGTATTAAGTACATATATATATATATGGTCTTTATTTTCATACTTATATCTTTAAGTACATTACAAAAACTTTTATCCTAGTATCCATAATTATAAAAAAAATATTGATATAGATAATACTGATAATAATAATAATATTAATAATTTTTTTTTTGATAGAAAATTAATAATAATTTTTAATATAAATAATAATAGTGATATTATTTATAATAATGCTTATACTAGTAGTAAAATGATAACATTTATATTTTTAGGTGTAATTAATAATATTAGTAATAACATTAATAATAAGAAAAATCATATTTGTAACTATAATCTTAATAAAAATGAAATTTCTATCTTAATACTTTTATTTGTAATAAAAGTTTTGATACTTATAATTCTAATAATAATAATAATAATAATAATAATAATAATAATAATAATAATGATAATAAGAATCATAATAATCACAATATCTAATAATATTAATACTAATACTTAATTACTTAATAATAATTATAATAATAATGATAGTAATAATATTAATAATAAAAATAATACAATAATAATAAAAAAAATGAAAATGAGAAGGAAGGATATACCCTAAAAAGATATGCACCAAAGGGGACTCGAACCCGTGACCTTATGCTAACACACCAACATCCTAAACCATTGGGCCACTGCCCGTTTTCTGAATTAAAACCCAAACCATATATTTATAAACATAAGTTCTGTGTTCCAACTTCTTCTTCTTCTTCACAACCACTTTCAATCCACCATAGCCAAGTTAATCAAAACAATCAAATTTGATTTCTCTTAACAGAAAACAATTACTATGAATTTAAGTTAAGAGCCTCAACAAAAAGAAAAAAAATAAATAAAATAAAAATAAAAATAATGAAAAACCGCTGCTGCTGTTTACGGTTTTTAAAAAAAAATTAACTTTTTGATGATTTTGATTTTTAGAACGTAACAGGCCATAATCATAATATGAAGTTCGTTTTAAATCATCCCAGGAAACTTTCTGAACCTCTAATTAAACCTGTAACATCCAAATAATTACGAATTTCTTCATAAACACAATCCTTGATTTTTTTTAAAGAAATAACTTTGACACACGAATTAGTTCTTATTCTGAAAAATTAATAGTTCAAACTTTGCAGCAAGTTTAATTGATTGTTTTCTAACAACTTTGCATTTCCATAATTTTAAGTAAACTTGAATTCGAATTTTTGGAATAAAAGAATGAGGAACAGAGGTCTCGTTTCTGTTTGCTTAGTCTTTCTGTGTTTTTTTTTTTTTTTTTAAAACCTCTATTTGTGTCCACCGATGGTTAAATAGAGGATATAGAATATCCTTACAGCTCATCCAATTTGTTTGCTAGTTAATTGGCTCGACATGTTTCAACAAATAATCACAAGGGAATAGAAGAAAAAGAGAAAAATAAAAATAAAGGTGAATGTGATAGGAAACAGGATTCTGTGACTTTTATTGTTTGTTTTTTTTTAACTGGTATCGACATGTACTGGTTAGGGAAAAATGATTCAACCGATTTTATAGATTAATAGGGATTTATTTATTTAATTATCTGAATACATTTTATATCTATATCTGGTTTCATATATAAATATGTTTCTAAATTTTTATATGTAAATACTTATATAAACTTGATTTCATAATATATTTAGTATAAATGAGTAAATCAGTATGTTAATAATAATAATACTAATATTAATAAAGATACCAATCAAAAATAATAATAGTATTGTAATTGATAAACTTTTATAATAATAATGATAACTTATAATTATCTTAATGATTTTTAATGTCAATGACAATTATAAAAATAATAATAGTAATAAGTAATATCGTACTAATAATATTTGAATTACAATTAAATTATGATTTTTAATCATTCTTATACAAATATTTATTTCTAAAATCTTTATTTTGAGAATCCAAACCTTAAATTTATTAAACTTTTAATGTTTGCAACCATAAAAAGTAATAACACAAATATTGTTGTTCGTATTAATAATGATGATGAAAATAATATTTATATTATTTCAACAACTATATTTTTAATTGTAATCAAATTTACTTTGTTAATATTACATTTTATTATTTATGCAATACCTGATGATTATATGATATAAACTATATATTTGCTTATCTAATATCTATATATTTATATTTTCAATTATAGGTTCGTGAATCGTCGGGTAATAGTCAAAGGTCAATAGATATTCGATTACATGAATATGGATTTCAAAGCTTTCAAGACTTAACATTACAAATTTTGCTTATCGTGTCGGAAACATATAAAGGTTAAGGTTTAAATTTGGTCAGAAATTTCCGGGTCGTTACAGTACCTACCCGTTAAAGAAATTTCGTCCCCGAAATTTGGTAGAGGTTGTCATGAATAACAATAGGAATGTTTTCATGACTAATATGAGGTAATAATAGAGTTTTATCATTATTGGAAGATATGAATAAAACGATTCGATCATGTGAAACGCACGAGTGAAGCTATCACAGAAGAATGAAATGAGTGAATATTGAATTGTTTTTAACCGATGGCGTGATTAGGATTGATTTCCAGAATTTAAGGGATTTAAAGAAAATCTTATGTAATAAGATTTGGTTCTTCGACGATTTAGGAAACAGTATCTCCTTTGATTTAATGCGGTAATTTGTTTCGATTTCTTTGTCGGATATTTCACTATAAATTCACCTCCTTCCCTTCCTTACTTCCCACACCTTCTACCCCCAATTCATACCTTAGGGTATTCTTTAAAATGCTCCATCCCATTCTGATCCTTGATATACTCTTAATTTTCACATCTGTCATCCTTCTCTTCCATCTATCACCAGAAGAATCTATTTACTTTTACTATACTCTTGTGTTTATAGTGTTTCTAGTTCTCCCGTGTCTCTATATTGCTATCTGCATCAATATACACGGTTTGTAAATTCTGGGTGGTTGTTGGGTTTTATATCTTCCCTTATACTTCGATGTCCTTGCTTTTGTTTTCTATAATCATTGTCATCCACAGTTAATGCTTTCTCCTATTTGCTGCTATTTATACTCCATTTTCTATTTTGGGGCTTTGTCCTTCGTTTCTTCTTCCCGTCCTCAAGTCAAGCGATTAATGATCCGAAATTCGTAGGTATGAAATTTGAAATGAACATAGCTAATGCTATTAGAAAGAAATGGTAATGGCACGATTTTGATTTGTCCAATTACCCGAATATCCTGGAAAGATCGAACTATCAAGACGATATGTTCCTAATACGTTTGGGGATTAGATAGAATGTAAGAGCCGTGTAACATGGCACATGATGACGGTACTGTGAATCATCACATTCCATTAGGAACTTAACATGAGTTACTGTAATATAATGAAGTTGATCAAGTTTCATTATATTATACTAATTCATGCATCAGTTCCCAACACTACTTCAAAACATTCATATTTTAAACTCGGAGGTTTCAGAATTTAGAAACTAACACAATTTCTTTTATATTGTAACGCAAATGTTACGAAGAGATAAATGATCTCAGATATGAATAGTTGTGAAAATATTTCCAGAAATATGGAGAAAAGGTATGAAGATATCTTATAATATCTAAGATAAGATGATGATGAAGAATATCATCCGGGCAAGGTTTAGAATAAAGAGTAGGGTTCTTACTAATTGAGACGACCCGACCCAATCCATAGGGACGAATACAATAACATATGATAACATTGCGAGGTACTTGACCTCTATATGATACATTTTACAAACATTGCATTTATTCTTAAAAGGCAAACTATCATTACATCAATATTTGACATTTTCGTCTAACATTTCATAATATCCAAATGACCTAATCTGTCATTTACTTATTTATATTCTCTATTGAACTCCAATGACTCGAATGCAACGTCTTTGTATCATGGCTTAAAAGGTCCCAAGTAGTATCCTTAACATGAGCTAATGCACAGCGGAAGACTTAATTCATACCTGAGAATAACATGCTTTAAAACGTCAACATAAAGTTGGTGAGATATATAGGTTTGATGCTAGCAGCGTTATAACAATGGAACACAAGATTTCATATATAAACATTTTAATAAAAATATTCTAAGTGGTTGAGCACTTGGTAACCATACTTAACATTTAATCACGTCGCATATTCCCTTTATTATGAAATCTTACTACACCGTACCAAGGTGTAGTCACGAAACGAAGTACTGTGCAACCGTTGAATACTGGTCGTCCAGTCCGGTTGGGGTTGTCAGGCCCGATAGATCTATCAACAGGATTCGCATTTACAATACCGCTGTAAATATTAGTTACCAAGCTACAGGGAAGTATGCCAGTGGTACAACTCAACGTAGAATATATTTTTCAGTTACTTGTGTCCATAGCGTAAAACATAAAATACATGTATTCTCATCCCGAAATATTTAGAGTTTAAAAGTGGGACTATATACTCACTTTTGTCTTGAAGATATGTAATTTCGACTTGGTCTCCGATTGATATCACGAACCTATCCATATATAATATATCAATACCTTTTCTTTTTAAACAATCGTCACATATATATACTTATAATACTTTTAATAATTCCTTAGTCCGTAGTTAGCAGTCCGATGTTAGTAATTCAATTTTAATGGTTCATATTTAGTTGTTTAATAAACCCCCAATGAAATAAATAAAACCCCCATCGTATATGTATTGGTCGAGATTAATCTTGACCCATGGTACCGGTGTTGTCAAATGACGTGTTGCGTACATAAAGTACCGGTGTTGTCAAATGACGTGTTGCGTACAATCATGGGATCTTATGATTAATCTTCTCGTATTGTTTACGGGTGATCCTGAACCATATAAAATTAAATTATGAGTACATATGTATAAAATATCATGTTACTTTAGGAAGATGTGATTTATTTAATTTTCTCCAATTATTTTCGTGGCTAAACTAGTCTTGGATATCCGATTTTGTTTTGGTCATAATTTCTTCGTTACAACTCCGTTTTCGTTGATTCAACTTTCCACTTCCTTGGATCGAGTCCCTCTTTAAGAATATGAACTGTAAATACCTTAGTTTGTATTCGAAATCATAGGTCATAGGTCAAATTTTGGTGAAACTTATGAAGTTAATCATTTTTGTTACAAAAACATCATTTAATGACCATTTTTCTAAAAATACTTATACTATGAATTAAATCATGAAATTTTTATGTGTTAACATATTCATAAGA
This sequence comes from Rutidosis leptorrhynchoides, assembly GCF_046630445.1. Lineage (NCBI taxonomy): Eukaryota > Viridiplantae > Streptophyta > Magnoliopsida > Asterales > Asteraceae > Rutidosis > Rutidosis leptorrhynchoides. The sequence continues at coordinate 111,980,199 of NC_092334.1, forward strand.
AATATCATTTTTCCAGAATATAAACCTCCAATTCAAAGTTCAAGATAGTTTTTAATTATCCAACCCAAAACAGCCCCCGGTTGCACTCCGACGTCATAAAAACAGTTTTTTAAGGTATTCTTTGAAAAACCAAGTTATACCTTGTTAAATTAGCATATATTTAAGTTATATTACAGGTCTTGAAGTATTTTAAAAGTTAAGTTAGAAGGATCTATTTAGTTTGCAAACAAGTTTGAAATCATTCAAACTATGTTTTTGTTGTTAAAATTGTATACCATACAATAAGATAGCTATATATATATGAATCGAATAAGGTTATGAACAAAGTTACTACCTCAAGTTACTTGGACAAGATTGCTGTAAAAGAGGAGTAAAAACCTAGAACCAAAAGAGTGATGAAATTGGATGAAAGATTGGAAGCAACTTAAGACATAAACTTGAATTGAAAGTTGTATTTTTGTAGTGTTTTTGTTGATCTTTTTATGGTGGTGTTTAAGGTGATTCTTGAGAGGATTTTTGCTGGAGTTCTTAGAGAGACATGAGGCTAGTAAGTTTGTGTGTTTAGCTAGAGAAATGATGTTCCAAAAATTGAAAATGGATGCATGTATTTATGGTGGTGTAAAAGGTGTATAAATTTGTAATTTTGTGAAAAGATCTTTTAATCATGTGAAATTGTCATACTAAATAACAAAAGTAGTTACCTTATACATAAGGCATGAACAAGGGCTGGTTGGTGGTGATTTGATGTGTATATACCAATAGTAAATACGTATAGAAGCTAGGTATGATACGAGTACATATACTCTAGATATACGTATAGAAATCTTGTGAAAAATGGAATGAGGATTCAAATATAGCTATCTTTTGTGAATATACTTATATTGTTTTATGTATTTAAGTCTTTAAAAGTGATTAAATACATTATATATACGATATATGTATAAACATTATAGGTCGTAAGTATTTATGTCAAATAACGTTACGTATAGTTATCGTTTTGAAAGCTTAAGTTAGTAGTTTCAAAATATACTTATAACTTATTGTTATTAATACAAAATGAGATATTTAAACATCCTTAAATCATGTTAAATATGTATATATACATATATATACACAAACGTATAATTAACATATATTGTATAGTTCGTGATATCATCGGTCAAACTAGACGGTTAAACGTTATGTAAAACTCTTTTAAAAATCATAAATCTCAACAATTTAGATTGCTTATCATGTTGGTAAGTTTTAATTTATGTAAATATTAATCTTATAAGTGTAAAACGATCGGAAAAATCCGGGTCGTTACAGTACCCACCCGTTAAAGAAATTTCGTCCCGAAATTTGGTAGAGGTTGTCATAAATAACAATAGGAATGTTTTCATGACGAATATGAGGTATTAATAGAGTTTTATCATTATTGGAAGATATGGATAAAACGATTCGGTCATGTGAAGCGCACGAGTGAAGCTATCACAAAAGAATGAAATGAGTGAATATAGAATTGTTTTAACCGATGTCGAGATTAGGATTGATTTCCAGAATTTAAGGGATTTAAAGAAAATCTTATGTAATAAGATTTGGTTCTTCGATGATTTAGAAAACAGGATCTCCTTTGATTTAATGCGATAATCTGTTTCGATTTCTTTATCGGATATTTCACTATAAATCCACCTTCTTCCCTTTCTTACTTCCATACCTCACATCTCTTACTCTTCCTCCTCTAATTCATACCTTAAGGTATCCTTTAAAATGCTTCATCCCGTTCTGATTTTTGTTATACTTCTAACTTTCATATCTTTCATTCTTCTCTTTCATCTACCGCTAGAAGAATCTATTCACTTTTATGATTTTCTTGGAATTATAATGTTTCTAATTCTCCCGTGTCTTTACGTCGCCATACGTATTGATACACACGGTTTGTAGTTTCTGGGTGGTTATTGGGTTTGATATCTTTCCTTATATTTCGATGCTCCTGCTTCTGTTTTCCATAATCATTGTCATCCATAGTTAATACTCTCTCCTATTTGCTGTAATCTATACCCCAATTTCTATTTTGGGACTTTGTCCCTTCGTTTCTTCTTCCCGTCCTTGAGTCAAGCGATCAATAGTTCGAAATTCGTAGGTATAAAATTCGGAATGAACATAGCTAATGCTCTAAGAAAGGAATGGTAATGGCACGATTTTGATTTGTCAAATTACCAGAATATCCAGGAAAATAGAACTATCAAGATGATTTGTTCTTAATATGTTTCGGAATTGGATAGAATGTAAAAGTCGTGTAACATGGCACATGATGACGGTACTGTGAATCATCATATTCCATTAGAAACTTAACATGACTTACTGTAATATAATGAAGTTGATCAAGTTTCATTATATTATACTAGTTCATGCATCAGTTCCCAACACTGCTTCAGAACATTCCTATTTTAAACTTGAAGGATTTAGAAACTAACACAGTTTCCTTTATATTGTAACGCAGATATTACAGAGAGATAAATGATTTCAGATAAGGATAGTGGTGAAAATATCTTCAGAAATATTGAGGATATTTATAATGAAAGATATGATAATATCTTGGAATTTCTAATGTCGAAGGATGATGATGAAGATTGACCCGTAAGGGTTTAGATTCAGAAGCAAGGTGTTTGCTACAGAATCGTCATAATTCTTTATGTACAAGTTTAGTCCTTGTAACTTGTTCAGAGTCTCCTTCATGGTTTGTTCAATCCGGTTTTCAGTACCAATTTTCTATCGAGCGTTCCTAACACTTCCTTCTTTTATCATCAACATTTGGTCATTAAGACCTTCTACAACATGCTGCTTCGTCAGTATTTTCAAAGTTATCGGATCTGGGTCATTGGTTATCAAACCAAGATGGTTTAAGGAGAATTGTATTTTTAGATGATTAAACGCTGATGGTAATATGATGGAATATAAAAGGTTCTCCGGTAACGATGGCGAAAGAACAACGTATATATATATATATATCGAGATTGTAATAAGAGTAGTCTTACTGAGATATCGAAGTGGAGCTGTGACAAAATTAGTTAATTGAAAAGGAATCGCGTGATTGTTTTTGCTAATGGATGATAAGGAATTCGATGCGGATACGTTTTAACTATAACTTCGAGTTCAAAAATTTTTAGGTGCATAACTGTATGCATAAATCTTTATTCCGTAGACGAGGTGCGGCTGGTTGAACTTCTCGATCGAGATGTTTTCAAGAATCATGAAAAGTTGTGAATGCGAATTGTAATCGTCAAGATACAAATGAGGTTTAAAATAGAATCAAGTGGCAAACTTGAAGGATTGTTTAGTTTCATATGTAATAATCATCATTTTAACTCATTTTTAATTGTCCAAAGTTAGCAGTCCAATAGTCCGATTGTCCAATGGTTCAATAAATTCATATATGAACTAAATATATAATATTCGAATTACTTAATACGTATCGTGACCCGTGTACTGGTCTCGGTGTCGATCACAACTCAAAGTATATATATATTTTGGAATCAACTCCGACCCTGTATAGCCAACTCCCACCTTCACATATAGAGTGTCTATGGTTGTTCCGAAATATATATATAGATGGATCACTATGATAAGTCGAAACCTTGTATACGTGTCCCGTTATTTAAAATGCGTAAAATAAATAAATATATATCATGACCCATTATACAACGTGTTGTCTCAGAATTAATCCGACGTGTTGTTGTACATGTGTCCCGACGGTATGTAAAGTACAGAAATTAAAATTGCAAGAATGTAAATTGCGATAAATTAAATATTAATCAGTTAGCTGGGAACAGTTAGCCGGAACAGTTAGCGTGTAATGCTATCACAATTTCAATTAATTAATTCATCTGTTTCTAACAATTTTTATTTTGCCAATGTTTCTTCATTATGCCACTTGTTGGATTCGGATAGGTAAAAATCCAAATATGAAATTTAAATGGAAATGGTTAATCTGGGGTGAACGGATACGTATATCGGTAATTGTAAGTAGGATAATAAATGATCGTTGAATCAGATTCGAAGAATGTACAGTGTAACTTGTTAATGTGAATTCTAAATATTCCTTGGGTACTACCCACCCGTTAAAATATTTTCATCATTAACAGTTTGTACGAATGAAATTTTTAATTACAATCTTTATGAAAATATATTTGCTTATATATTTTCTTCGGAGGTAACTATGAATTTAATGAGTCAATAAAATATTCAACTCATTTGATTTATCGTTATTACTAGATTACATAATCTCCAAAACATTAGAGATTACATAATCGTCATGTCGAACGAAGAACGATACGTAAAGAAGAGGTAATCGGTGTAGAATGATATGTAGAACAAAGATCATATTCGAAGTTCAGATGATGATGTTGAGGTACGTGGTGCAGATGTGATTGTTGGTGGTGGTAATGATACGGTTGGTGTTGATGCTGATGATGTCGTTGACGTCGATGATGCTACTGGTACTGAAGATTGCGAGGTTGATGTTGTTAACGGTACTGGTTATGCTGCTGGTGCTGCTGCTGGTGTTTGTAACCTTCGCACCGTGTTCTCCAAAGCCGTCACACGAGCGTGAAGTTCGTTAATTTCTGCTAGTACACCAGGATGATTGGCGGTTGGAGTGAGCGAATGAACAAGATCCGAAATATGGGATAGGATATAATCGTGACGAGATACTCGAGAAATGAGAGAGAAAATGGTTTCTCGAACAGGTTCGCCGGTAAGTGCTTCAGGTTCGTCGCCAATGGGGCAATTCGGTGGGTGAAAGGGATCACCTTCTTCTTGTCTCCAATAATTTAGTATACTACGAACCCATCCCCAATTCATCCAGAATAGATGATGAGAAATTGGTTGATCCATTCCAGTGACGCTGCCTTCGGAGCCCGAATGGAAATCCATATCAGCGTAGCTGTCGGAGTCGGAGGAATTCGAACTGGACGCGGAGTTCATCTTGTACAGTCAGGGAAATGAATTTTTGGTTTGGAATAGATTATAGGAGTTGGGTTTGGTATTCTTCAATACATAATTTACATATGTATTTATAATACTCAAAATCCCGTGAATTACGGAGAATCTTTGAAATTCGTCAGGCAATGTCTATAGCAACAGATACGCTAGGATACGAATTTTGTCTATACACTATCGATGCACCAAATGCAGTAAGACGTGTCTAGACTTAAGAATACTAAGCAGGCAATTCTTAAGGATGATAAGCAGATGATTTTCGACTAGATATGATAAGCAAAACTTTTGACATGTAGACACGGTCAAAGTCCAGACTCACTAATGCATCCTAACAACTACCAGTTAGACACACTAATGCAAGGCCTGGTTCGCTAAGACCAACACTTTGATACCACATGAGACGACCCGACCCAATCCATAGGGACGAATACAATAACATATGATAACATTGCGAGGTACTTGACCTCTATATGATACATTTTACAAACGTTGCATTTATTCTTAAAAGGCAAACTATCATTACATCAATATTTGACATTTTCGTCTAACATTTCATAATATCCAAATGACCTAATCTGTCATTTACTTATTTATATTCTCTATTGAACTCCAATGACTCGAATGCAACGTCTTTGTATCATGGCTTAAAAGGTCCCAAGTAGTATCCTTAACATGAGCTAATGCACAGCGGAAGACTTAATTCATACCTGAGAATAACATGCTTTAAAACGTCAACATAAAGTTGGTGAGATATATAGGTTTGATGCTAGCAGCGTTATAACAATGGAACACAAGATTTCATATATAAACATTTTAATAAAAATATTCTAAGTGGTTGAGCACTTGGTAACCATACTTAACATTTAATCACGTCGCATATTCCCTTTATTATGAAATCTTACTACACCGTACCAAGGTGTAGTCACGAAACGAAGTACTGTGCAACCGTTGAATACTGGTCGTCCAGTCCGGTTGGGGTTGTCAGGCCCGATAGATCTATCAACAGGATTCGCGTTTACAATACCGCTGTAAATATTAGTTACCAAGCTACAGGGAAGTATGCCAGTGGTACAACTCAACGTAGAATATATTTTTCAGTTACTTGTGTCCATAGCGTAAAACATAAAATACATGTATTCTCATCCCGAAATATTTAGAGTTTAAAAGTGGGACTATATACTCACTTTTGTCTTGAAGATATGTAATTTCGACTTGGTCTCCGATTGATATCACGAACCTATCCATATATAATATATCAATACCTTTTCTTTTTAAACAATCGTCACATATATATACTTATAATACTTTTAATAATTCCTTAGTCCGTAGTTAGCAGTCCGATGTTAGTAATTCAATTTTAATGGTTCATATTTAGTTGTTTAATAAACCCCCAATGAAATAAATAAAACCCCCATCGTATATGTATTGGTCGAGATTAATCTTGACCCATGGTACCGGTGTTGTCAAATGACGTGTTGCGTACATAAAGTACCGGTGTTGTCAAATGACGTGTTGCGTACAATCATGGGATCTTATGATTAATCTTCTCGTATTGTTTACGGGTGATCCTGAACCATATAAAATTAAATTATGAGTACATATTTATAAAATATCATGTTACTTTAGGAAGATGTGATTTATTTAATTTTCTCCAATTATTTTCGTGGCTAAACTAGTCTTGGATATCCGATTTTGTTTTGGTCATAATTTCTTCGTTACAACTCCGTTTTCGTTGATTCAACTTTCCACTTCCTTGGATCGAGTCCCTCTTTAAGAATATGAACTGTAAATACCTTAGTTTGTATTCGAAATCATAGGTCATAGGTCAAATTTTGGTGAAACTTATGAAGTTAATCATTTTTGTTACAAAAACATCATTTAATGACCATTTTTCTAAAAATACTTATACTATGAATTAAATCATGAAATTTTTATGTGTTAACATATTCATAAGAAATATCATTTTTCCAGAATATAAACCTCCAATTCAAAGTTCAAGATGGTTTTTAATTATCCAACCCAAAACAGCCCCCGGTTGCACTCCGACGTCATAAAAACAGTTTTTTAAGGTATTCTTTGAAAAACCAAGTTATACCTTGTTAAATTAGCATATATTTAAGTTATATTACAGGTCTTGAAGTATTTTAAAAGTTAAGTTAGAAGGATCTATTTAGTTTGCAAACAAGTTTGAAATCATTCAAACTATGTTTTTGTTGTTAAAATTGTATACCATACAATAAGATAGCTATATATATATGAATTGAATAAGGTTATGAACAAAGTTACTACCTCAAGTTACTTGGACAAAATTGCTGTAAAAGAGGAGTAAAAACCTAGAACCAAAAGAGTGATGAAATTGGATGAAAGATTGGAAGCAACTTAAGACATAAACTTGAATTGAAAGTTGTATTTTTGTAGTGTTTTTGTTGATCTTTTTATGGTGGTGTTTAAGGTGATTCTTGAGAGGATTTTTGCTGGAGTTCTTAGAGAGACATGAGGCTAGTAAGTGTGTGTGTTTAGCTAGAGAAATGATGTTCCAAAAATTGAAAATGGATGCATGTATTTATGGTGGTGTAAAAGGTGTATAAATTTGTAATTTTGTGAAAAGATCTTTTAATCATGTGAAATTGTCATACTAAATAACAAAAGTAGTTACCTTATACATAAGGCATGAACAAGGGCTGGTTGGTGGTGATTTGATGTGTATATACCAATAGTAAATATGTATAGAAGCTAGGTATGATACGAGTACATATACTCTAGATATACGTATAGAAATCTTGTGAAAAATGGAATGAGGATTCAAATATAGCTATCTTTTGTGAATATACTTATATTGTTTTATGTATTTAAGTCTTTAAAAGTGATTAAATACATTATATATACGATATATGTATAAACATTATAGGTCGTAAGTATTTATGTCAAATAACGTTACGTATAGTTATCGTTTTGAAAGCTTAAGTTAGTAGTTTCAAAATATACTTATAACTTATTGTTATTAATACAAAATGAGATATTTAAACATCCTTAAATCATGTTAAATATGTATATATACATATATATACACAAACGTATAATTAACATATATTGTATAGTTCGTGATACCATCGGTCAAACTAGACGGTTAAACGTTATGTAAAACTCTTTTCAAAATCATAAATCTCAACAATTTAGATTGCTTATCATGTTGGTAAGTTTTAATTTATGTAAATATTAATCTTATAAGTGTAAAACGATCGGAAAAATCCGGGTCGTTACACTAATGATTTCAGCAGGCACTGAATCATTTGGATTCTTTGAAAGCAGATTCAGTTCTTGTATTTGTTCTTTGTTTCCTTCACGGTTAGCTCAATCCGTTTTTCATTACCAAATTTGCTATCGAGTGTTTCTTACACTTCCTTCTTTATCATCAACTTTTAACCATTAAGACCATCTACAACATGCTGCTTCGTCAGCATTTTCAAAGTTAACAGATCTGGGTCATCGGTTATCAAACCGAGGTGATTTCAGGAGCATTGTGTTTTTAGATGATTAAACGCTGATGGTAGTATGGTGGATTGTAAAAGGTTCTCTGGTAACAACGTCGAAAGGATAACGTAGATATATATCGAGGTTATAATAAGAGTAGTCCTACTGAGAAGTCGAAGTGGAGCTGTGACAAAATTGGCTACTTTGAAAAGGAATCGTAAGGTTGTTTATGTTAATAACTGGTAAAGGATTCAACACGGGTACGTGTTAATCTATGAATTTAGGTTCGAGAGTTTTTCAGGTGCATAAATCTTTTCTTCCGTAGATGAAGTACGGCTGGTTCATCTTCCTGATCGAGATGTTTTCAAAAATCATGAAAGATTTGAACGCGGATCGTAATTGTCGAGGTACAAATGAGGTTTAAGATGAAATCAAGTGGCAAACTTGAAGATTAGTTTTAGTTTCATATGTTATAATCAACATTTTAATTCATTTTAATTGTCCAAAGTTAGCAGTCTAATAGTCCGATTGTCCAATGGTCCAATAGTTCAACAGTTCAATATATTCATATATAATTTAATATACATAATTAATTAATACGTATCGTGACCCGTGTACCAGTCTCAGTGTCGATCACAACTCAAAGTATATATATATTTTGGAATCAACTCCAACCCTGTATAACCAACTCCCACCTTCACATATAGAGTGTCTACGGTTGTTCCGAAATATATATATATAGATGGGTCAATATGATAAATCGAAACCTTGTATACGTGTCCCGTTATTTAAAATGCGAAAAATAAATAAATGTATATCATGACCCATTATACAACGTGTTGTCTCAGAATTAATCCGATGTGTTGTTATACATGTGTCCCGACGGTATGTAAAGTACAGAAATTAAAATTGCGAGAATGTAAATTGTGATAAATTAAATATTAATCAGTTAGCTGGGAATAGTTAGCCGGAACAGTTAGCGTGGAATCCTTAACAATATTTCAATTAGTTAATTCGTCTGTTTCTAACAAATTTTATTTTGTCCCATGTTTTCTTCATTATGCCACTTGTTGGATTCTGATAGGTCAAAATCCAAATATGAAATTTGAATGAAAATGGTTATTCTGTGGTGAACGGATACGTATATCGGTGATTGTAAGTAGGATAGTAAATGACCGTTGAATCAGATTCGAAGAATGTACAGTGTAACTTGTTAATGTGAATTTTAAATATTCCTTGGGTACTACCCACCCGTTAAAATATTTTCATCATTAACAGTTTATACGAAAGAATTTTTAATTACGATCTTTATGAAAATATACTTGCATATATATTTTCTTCAGATGTAATTATGGATTTAATGAGTCAATAAGATTTTATACTCATTTGATTTATTGTTAGCACTTGATTACATGATCTCTAAAACTTTAGAGATTACATAATTGCCATGCCGGACGAAGGTAAATGAAGTAGAACAATACGTAGAACGAAATTAATCGATGTAGAATGATATGTAAAACAAGGAGTATACTTGAAGTACAGATGATGATATTGAACCGTGTGATGTTGATATCCGAGGTACAGACCGTGGCGTTGAGATTTATGACGTGATTGTGGTTGGGGTGATAAGAATATTGTCGGCATTGATGATGGTGGTACGGATTATGCTGCGGGTGCTGTTGCTGGTGTCTCCACACCGAATTCTCTAAAGCCATCACTCGATCACGTAGTTCGTTAACTTCTTATATTATGTCGGGATGATTGACGATTGAAACGAGCGGGTGAGTAAGATTCGAAATATAGGATAATATATAATCGTAACGGGATATTTCTAGAAATGAGAGGGTAAATGGTTTCTCGAACAGGTTCGCCGGTAAGTGCTTTCAGGTTCATTGCCAAGAGAAAGTCGATGAATGGAATGGTTCTTCGATGTGAAATAATTTTCGAATATAGGATGATATTCTAACTACATAGAATATCTATATATATATAACACAAAGGATTTTGTAGACTACAGAAGAACCTACGGCATTTGTCAGGCAGGTCTACAGATGCGCTAAGATATGAATTATCAGATACGCTAAAATATGAATTTCGTCTATACACTATCGATGCACTGAATGCAGTAGAACGTGTCTAGACTTGAGAATGATAGGCAAGCAATTTCCTAAAGATGATAAGCAGATGGTTTCCGACTAGAAATGATAAGCAAAACTTTTTGACATGTAAACACGGTCAAAGTCCAGACTCATTAATGTATCCTAACAACTACTAGTCAGACACACTAATGCAAGACCTGGTTTGCTAAGACCAACGCTCTGATACCACCTGTAAAGACCCGTCCTAATCCTCCTGGATGAAGTCATTAACATTTGGTTCCATTGCGATGATCGACTCCAAGTAATGTCCTTAACATGAGCAAATGCACAGCGGAAGACTTAATTCGTACCTGAGAATAACATGCTTTAAAACGTCAACATAAAGTTGGTGAGATATATAGGTTTAATGCTAGCAGCGTTATAACAATGGACCACAAGATTTCAAGTTTATACATAATACACTCCTCGTGTATAGAAAAGCAGTTGAGCACTTGGTAACCATACTTAACTAAAAGTCACAGCAGCATACTCTTAAATAAACCCTACACCGTACCAAAGTGTAGTAACGAGAACGAAGTACTGTGCAACCGTTAAATGCTGGTCGTCCAGCCCGGTTGGGGATGTCAGCCCGATAGATCTATCAACAGGATTCGCGTTTACGCTCCTCACGTAATTAGTAGTTACCAAGTATAAAGAGATATGCCATGGTACAACTCAACGTAAAATTTATATTTTTGATCACTTGTGTCCATAACGTAAATCATTTATAAAAACAGCGCATGTATTCTCAGCCCAAAAATATTTAAAGTTTAAAAGGGACTATATACTCACCTAATGTATTTTGTAGTAAAAATACATAGAACGATATTGAACAAGTATAGGGTTGGCCTCGGATTCACGAACCTAAATCATTTGTATATTCGTTAATACATATAAACAAAATCGAGTATATATTATTATTAGTGATGTAATTTATATGTCTAATACTTTATAAATTTCATTATTTATATATTAATTGTTAATATAGTAAAGTTATGTGTATTAAGTACATATATATATATATGGTCTTTATTTTCATACTTATATCTTTAAGTACATTACAAAAACTTTTATCCTAGTATCCATAATTATAAAAAAAATATTGATATAGATAATACTGATAATAATAATATTAATAATTTTTTTTTTGATAGAAAATTAATAATAATTTTTAATATAAATAATAATAGTGATATTATTTATAATAATGCTTATACTAGTAGTAAAATAATAACATTTATATTTTTAGGTGTAATTAATAATATTAGTAATAACATTAATAATAAGAAAAATCATATTTGTAACTATAATCTTAATAAAAATGAAATTTCTATCTTAATACTTTTATTTGTAATAAAAGTTTTGATACTTATAATTCTAATAATAATAATAATAATAATAATGATAATAAGAATCATAATAATCACAATATCTAATAATATTAATACTAATACTTAATTACTTAATAATAATTATAATAATAATGATAGTAATAATATTAATAATAAAAATAATACAATAATAATAAAAAAAATGAAAATGAGAAGGAAGGATATACCCTAAAAAGATATGCACCAAAGGGGACTCGAACCCGTGACCTTATGCTAACACACCAACATCCTAAACCATTGGGCCACTGCCCGTTTTCTGAATTAAAACCCAAACCATATATTTATAAACATAAGTTCTGTGTTCCAACTTCTTCTTCTTCTTCACAACCACTTTCAATCCACCATAGCCAAGTTAATCAAAACAATCAAATTTGATTTCTCTTAACAGAAAACAATTACTATGAATTTAAGTTAAGAGCCTCAACGAAAAGAAAAAAAATAAATAAAATAAAAATAAAAATAATGAAAAACCGCTGCTGCTGTTTACGGTTTTTAAAAAAAAAATTAACTTTTTGATGATTTTGATTTTTAGAACGTAACAGGCCATAATCATAATATGAAGTTCGTTTTAAATCATCCCAGGAAACTTTCTGAACCTCTAATTAAACCTGTAACATCCAAATAATTACGAATTTCTTCATAAACACAATCCTTGATTTTTTTTAAAGAAATAACTTTGACACACGAATTAGTTCTTATTCTGAAAAATTAATAGTTCAAACTTTGCAGCAAGTTTAATTGATTGTTTTCTAACAACTTTGCATTTCCATAATTTTAAGTAAACTTGAATTCGAATTTTTGGAATAAAAGAATGAGGAACAGAGGTCTCGTTTCTGTTTGCTTAGTCTTTCTGTGTTTTTTTTTTTTTTTAAAACCTCTATTTGTGTCCACCGATGGTTAAATAGAGGATATAGAATATCCTTACAGCTCATCCAATTTGTTTGCTAGTTAATTGGCTCGACAGGTTTCAACAAATAATCACAAGGGAATAGAAGAAAAAGAGAAAAATAAAAATAAAGGTGAATGTGATAGGAAACAGGATTCTGTGACTTTTATTGTTTGTTTTTTTTAACTGGTATCGACATGTATTGGTTAGGGAAAAATGATTCAACCGATTTTACAGATTAATAGGGATTTATTTATTTAATTATCTGAATACATTTTATATCTATATCTGGTTTCATATATAAATATGTTTCTAAATTTTTATATGTAAATACTTATATAAACTTGATTTCATAATATATTTAGTATAAATGAGTAAATCAGTATGTTAATAATAATAATACTAATATTAATAAAGATACCAATCAAAAATAATAATAGTATTGTAATTGATAAACTTTTATAATAATAATGATAACTTATAATTATCTTAATGATTTTTAATGTCAATGACAATTATAAAAATAATAATAGTAATAAGTAATATCGTACTAATAATATTTGAATTACAATTAAATTACGATTTTTAATCATTCTTATACAAATATTTATTTCTAAAATCTTTATTTTGAGAATCCAAACCTTAAATTTATTAAACTTTTAATGTTTGCAACCATAAAAAGTAATAACACAAATATTGTTGTTCGTATTAATAATGATGATGAAAATAATATTTATATTATTTCAACAACTATATTTTTAATTGTAATCAAATTTACTTTGTTAATATTACATTTTATTATTTATGCAATACCTGATGATTATATGATATAAACTATATATTTGCTTATCTAATATCTATATATTTATATTTTCAATTATAGGTTCGTGAATCGTCGGGTAATAGTCAAAGGTCAATAGATATTCGATTACATGAATATGGATTTCAAAGCTTTCAAGACTTAACATTACAAATTTTGCTTATCGTGTCGAAAACATATAAAGGTTAAGGTTTAAATTTGGTCAGAAATTTCCGGGTCGTTACAAGGGAGAAAGAATAGAAGGTGTGAGTTGTAAGGAAACGAAGGAGGTGGATTTATAGTGAAATACCCGACAGAGAAATCAAGATGGATTATCGTATTAATTCGAAGAGAATCATAATCTCCTTAATCACCGAAGCATCAAATCCAACATAGATTACAAAGATTTTCTTTAAATTCGGAGATTAATTGTGATGACGTCAAAAGATATGACGAATCACTATAATCTTATTTCCTTCATTTACGATAACTTCCCTCATACGCTTCGAGTAATCGAATTATTTTATCCATACTTCTTAAACATGATAAAACTTCATAGTCGTCATAATAACATTCTCATTGTTAGCCATAACGACCTCTATCAAATTTCGGGGACGAAATTTCTTTAACGGGTAGGTACTGTGATGACCCGGAAATTTCCGACTAAATTTAAACTTTATCTTTATATTATTCTGACACGATAAGCAATGTTTGTTAAGTTAAATCTCAAGGATTTTAAACTATGTTTATACATTCATTTAAACCTCGACCAAATTCCAATGATTCACGAACCATTAAATGAACATATATGAATATGTATGTATATGTGTATATGTTATAAATTAAAAATGTCAACAAAGTATTTAAACGTATAATGCTTTATATGAACGTATTTGTTTCAATATGATTATCGACGAAATTAAAAAAATATATATTAAATGATTGAATTATCAGAAACATTGAATTATGATTACAAGTCTCTGTTGAGAGGTCCACTATGATTTGAGAAAATCTATTCCTCTTAACGATATTCGAAATAATTTGTAAAGCTATTTATAAATAAAAATAAAAAGTGTCATTTACGAAAGTTAGACAAAAGCTAGTGGAGAATTGGTTTCCATAATATTCTATTAATCTATTTTCAAACGTACAAAAACGTTTTCAGTTTAAAAAGAACTTTATTATTAAAATGTATATAACTTTTATAAATATCTAGAATCACTTTTGACAACTCATTACTTAACCATTATAATAAATATAACGATATTTATATTTTATTTCATTAAATATATATAACGATTTAAATTAATATTATATATATTTATACGCGTATTACACATACATAGTTTTTATACTTTAACTTTACCTTTACTTTACCTTTACTTTACTTTTACTTTAATAATCCACTTTAATAATTCATACTTTAATAATTCACTTTAATAATTCATACTTTAATAATTCACTTTAATAATTCATACTTTAATAATTCACTTTAATAATTCATACTTTAATAATTCACTTTAATAATTCATACTTTAATAATTCATACTTTAATAATTTACTTTAATAATTCAAAAATCTATTATAAATAGAATTCAATAGGTTTCATTATTTCATAGAAACTTGAAAATATATTTCTCTAAACTCTCTCAATCGATTATATATATATATATATATATATATATATATATATATATATATATATATATATATATATATATATATATATATATATATATATATATATATTTGCTCTGTATTATTTCAAGATATTATTAGTATACATAAAATATTACGACGGAGTGATGTCCGAGTGATTTCAAAATAGTTTTTTGAATGAGTCGAAGCTAAGAAAATTATGGGTTATAGCTATGGAGGTGATGGGTATGGTTCATGGGTATGCTCATGAGGTCAATCTAGTGTTTATCATCTCCGTTGCGTCTACGTACTTTCCTGCAATATTGAATCTCAATATTGATACGTAAGCACTCGTAACTTAACTTTTATATATCAATAGTGTATCCCTGACTAGTGCTCGAGTATATAGGATTATGCATGCTTGTACATTCGATATTGTCCTTAGATAGGTTTGTTGAATCCTGAATTAGATACATATGCTACTGAGATAGGGTATATGATATGCATGTCATTGGAAAGCTAGCGAAAAATTAAGAACTTTTTATTTAGATATCGAATGGTTTCGATGAACGGATTAGAAGTTATAGTCAACTGAATTTTAGTATTATTGTTAAAATGATTATTATTACTATCGTCGTTATTATTTTAATAGAAATATCATTGTTATTATAAAATATCATTATTACTATTATGTTAGTATTATCATTTTATCATAATACCATTTTTAGTAAATATAAATATTGTTATTTTTTATAGAATAATAATAATTATTATTACAAAATAATACAACTTTTACTTATTATTATTATGATTAATATTATTTTATCAAATAAATAGGGGATACAAAGATATTTTTCACCACGCGTAATATAATTACATTAATAATACTTACCACTATAGTTTTACGATATTAAGTGAACTTTATAAATTTTACTACTTAAGATATATAAAAGTATATTTTATCATATATAAACGTTAATATAAATTTTTATTAATAAATGACTTTTATTATTATAAAATCTAATAAATATATTTAAATATATAAAACGACTATAGTTAAGTTATATAATAAACACGTATAAATTTTAGAAGTCATTTTGGGTCAAGTTGACTTTTGTTGACTTTTGCATATTAGTCTCGAGCATTAGGATTGTGGTACACTATGACTTGACCAAAAATTGTTAGACAAATATTGACCAACATATAAATATATATAATTAATATAGGTTCGTGAATCCGAGGTCAACCTTGCACTTGTTAAATGACGTTATATGTATTTTTACTACGAAATACAGTATGGTGAGTTTCATTACTCCCTTTTTATATATATTTTTGGGCTGAGAATACATGCGCTGTTTTATAAATGTTTTACGAAATAGGCACAAGTACTAAAACTAATTCTATGTGGGTTTAAACCAGAAATATACCCTTAGATTGGTAACATTAAACTACTTGTCTATGTACGGTAGGCGCGAATCCTAAAGATAGATCTATTGGGCCTGACAAACCCCATCCTGACTATGAGATGCTTTAGTACTTCGAGGTTATTTTAAACACACCTGATCTGGTGTACTTCAGAGGGTAAAACATGAACGTTAAGGCTTGTTATCGGGTGCCTACAACTTATAGAATACTTTTATACACTTGCGAGTGTACATATATTTATAAACGGAAATCTTGTGGTCTATTAATATATTGAAATGATTGTTATAATAAACCTATGAACTCACCAACCTTTTGGTTGACACTTTAAAGCATGTTTATTCTCAGGTATTAAAGAAATCTTCCGCTGTGCATTAGCTCATTTTAAGGATATTACTTGGAGTCATTCATGGCATATTTTGAAAGACGTTGCATTCGAGTCATTGAGTTCATCAAGATTATTATTATGTCAATTATAGTTGGATGTATTATGAAATGGTGTGCATGCCGTCAACTTTCATTGTAAAGAAAGTTTGTCTTTTAAAAACGAATGCAATGTTTGTAAAATGTATCATATAGAGGTCAAATACCTCGCGATGAAATCAACTATTGTGAATCGTTTATAATGTATATGAACGGGTCCTTTCAGGAGTCAATCCACTTGGTAATATGTTTCGGTCCATGAATTTCCTGTTGCAGCAACAACGAAAACACCACTTCCATCTTATGTGCACTTCCAATAATCTTCATCGTTGTATAATGAGATGTTGGCTAATACTTCAAGTAACGAGTTTAAACTTGATTGATTCTGGATACCGATTTCAGCACGAGTCCAGTCCCAACTCCACGTCTCATTTACGCATTTGTTAGCCACCAAAACATCTTTGTCGCGTTCCAAGTGAAACAAGGACACTTACAAGACGCACCACAAACAGTGGCGAGTCTACATTGTGACCCGTGTGGTCACGGAAAACCGCTAGTTTGCAAATTATTAGTGGAAAATATCTTGTAAATTGTATAGGAAACCACTAAATTAACTGAAGGACCTCATATCTTTTTCGAATTTATAGTTTTTCTTTGAAATGTTTGGGATACCACTATATTTAACTACTCGCACACAATATATTTTTCGAACTTATAGTTTCTGAACGTAAACAACCTATAAAACAATATTCAAATATAATTACTACTGAAAAAATTTTCAAGCCTCCACTGAATTTGCATCCTAAAATTGCCACCGATCACAAACCAACGAAGCAAACAAAATGAAACCAAACTAGGCAACACGAAGAAACGAACCCAAAACGCCAAAAGCCACACACACCAAAAGAAATATGAAGTAAACAAACGATAAACTATAAAAATACTCGCTTAGCAACAAAAAAGCGCATCCCACACCAAGGACTCAAAATACCTTCGACATTAAATACAGGAACCTCGGTCTCATGAGCCTTTCTACCTTTTGACGGCGGAAGTGGATTATTGTTACATTTGTTAACGTAGTTATTATTAAGTAATTAAATATTTTCTTCGTAAGTAAAAATATTATTTTATTATTTAGATTATTTGAAAGATGAATACGTATTTTTCATAAGATCTAAGTGATTTATCTTATAACAATTTTTAATTTTTCTCTGTCCATCAAGATGAGATGCTAGGTTATGAATATATCAGAACGACAAACTACTTCTTAAACATTATTTTGTAATGGTTAATATATGTATATCGTATATTAGTATTACTAAAATATAAATAAAAAATAACACTAATAATTAATATAGATAATTATGATAGATAATATGAATGCACGATTCGGTAAAGGTAATCTTTCTCTACCCGTGGGTAGATAAACGACTTCTTTTCTAATCTAGGTCGGAGTAAGGATCGCCTACATCTCACTCTTTCATACATCGCAAGCACAGGATTGAGTATTTTTGTTGTTGTGATTCCGTAAGGGTAACTTGCGGGCATAGCCCAACGGTTCCCCCCATGTACTTTGTGTCATGGGATAGGGAGAGGTCATGAGTTCGATCCTTAGGGATGACATGATTTTCTTTAAACTAATTGAACACCAATAATGGTGGTATATATTGACCATATAAGGAGGTTTTACCGGATTCGTTCACGGATCTCTACCCGGACCACTGCCTGAATGGATGTGTTCCCCGGGTACCGTCGATCGGGTTCGGGTTTCCGCCCGAACGTTTGTGTTACGTGCAAATGATGAGGGTCGTTGAAATAAATGATCTACTGATGCCAAAAAAATCGCCGTTCAAAAAGAAAAGTTAGTGACGAAAAAAAATATGGAAATCATTGATGTGTCAAAATGATTGAAAGTGGTTATACTATCATAGTTGATGCTATAATTATCAAAAAATGTTCAACTTGAAAGCATGAGCCTTGAAATCCACCCACGATGTCAACTTACACGAATTCGGCTCGTTAAATATTGGATTCAAATCGAACTTAAATGAGCTCGAGTCTGAGTTTGAAAGATCGTGAGCTCGAGCTTTACAAATTGAGTTTGAACAAGCTAGATAGTAAACGAATCTTTCATTTATTTTTTCTAAAAACTTAATACAACATACACTTATAACGAGTCAAGCTCGAACCGAACTCAAACTTATATAATATCAAATGAGCCAAACTCGAGCTCAAAATATTAGACTTGAAACAGGAGCTGAACTCTATCTAAATATTGAACTTCAAGCATGTTTTTTTCTACACCCCTCACAAGGCATACTATGGTAGCAAGTTCCCGCACAAAGCTAGGTTTGCCCTTACATCGTTAGGCAGTTGTTGTATCATTTGTTTATGTTGAATCTCCCTAGTGAACCCGTTGTTGCATCATATACAATGTTTAATCTCCCCTGTGAATCACTACCACTCAAATTCGACTCGAAGTACTAATTGGATTGAGTTAATCCTTATGACCTTACCTCATCCTCCTCCACTTGTGGCGTTTTGAAAAGGATGCTTAAATCAGAGTTCATTGTTTTTCGATCTACATTGAAAATTCTCCATTTTTAAGGTATGTTGGTTCCTGTTTGTTGTCCCATTCTCTGTTGGATCATTTGGATGTACAGTTACACATTTCCTTCGTATATGACGGATTCTTCCTACGAGAATAAATGTTTATATTCGATCTCCTAATAGTGAAGCATCAGCCATCAACTTTTATTTTAGTTTTTCTGAAGTTAGAAAGATGCAATTCAGATTTAAAACATATGAATCAAAAACCAAACAAAATGATGATACATTCACTTTAATTCATGGGTCCATAACATGCCACTTAAAGCACTAAATAACACTTGGAGTATCAACAACAGTTTGTGAAGAAACATTAATCCATCTCTACACAAAGCAAACTTCTCAGGTGTCTTATTCAATCCCCAGTATAATAAAAACCACCAGCCATAATATCACAGAACAAAAACATACAAAAGCCGTTCAACATAAGATCAGAGACAACATGGGCATCTTATAATTGCTCTCACAACCAGGAAGAGCAAAAACACAACTTATTGGGTAAAAAGTGTATGCCATAAGCATCTCACTTGGTCCACCAGTGAAGAAAATCCTTACGCCTGTTGATCTTCTTCTGAAGCTGGAGTAGGCCATACAGAAGAGCCTCGGCTGTTGGTGGGCAACCAGGAACGTAAATGTCAACAGGGACGATCCTATCACAACCACGCACAACAGAGTAAGAGTAGTGGTAGTATCCACCTCCGTTTGCACAGCTTCCCATGGAAACCACCCATCTTGGATCAGGCATCTGGTCATAAACCCTGCAACACAATAGATAAACCAAAATATACAATGTCAAGCCAACAACTATAACTCTAGGAACTTTCCATATGCACTAAAAAATGTTAAGCCAAGGCATTGGTGCAATCAGTTGTTAAGTCAGAGAAATAGAGAGGGTGTAAAATGGAGTATTAGTCACGAATTAGGCAACCGTAACAAGTGAATCAAGAATCCTATATTCTTTTAGTTTGATGCTGGAGGATGAGGGAAAGAGGTTAACTATGAAAATAGTTTAAGATGACATATGGAGCTCATCCAATGGTTTAAGCGCACTTCTTTCCATGGTTAAGGGTCTCATCAAATTCATATTATGGTGAACAGCTATGCATCAACTCTCTTCTTGTTGGATTTTGGACTCATAGTTCTATCTAACAGAAGTACACATGCTTATAAAAATTACAAAAGTTCTTGTTCAAGCTTATCATTTGTGTGTGATACATGCTTTTGAAAGACAAATTAGAGTAGTTGATCCATTATTTGCCAATTCCAATAACCTTATACTACAAGAGTGAATACACAAATTAGCTTATAATATTAATATATTATTACAGATCTAATAGATCCATAACCTTAATGTTAAATAACTGAAAAAAGCTAGACAATAGAACATAAATTGACATACTTCACATTGAAATACTTCAACAATATGCAAAGATGTTCCCTTTTGTCAGTTTACTTATCAGTTATCACTTCCTTCAATAGCCGAAATCATCCAAACAATGAACATAATCAAATATGATAAACACAAGTCACAACTAAAAGCTACATAAGCAAATCCAAGCTATTTTTACTGCATCACATATTACTATAGCTAATTATGCCTCACTAGCTACCTCCTAACAATCTATACTACTCATTAAACTCTAAAGTCTTACAATACATCCTAAAATTAATATTATAAATAATCATCAAACTATTTACAGTTAAACATATAGATACAAATTTATATATGTAAGAGGATACAAGGCTTACTTTCTAAGAGCAGGAGCCATCTTATTGGTGAGAGTACCAGCAACAATCATACAATCAGATTGTCTAGGACTAGGTCTGAAAATAATCCCAAACCTATCCAAATCATACCTAGCAGCACCTGTATGCATCATTTCAACCGCACAACACGCCAGCCCAAAAGTCATGGGCCAGATCGATCCACGACGCGCCCAATTCATCAGATCATCGACTTTCGAGATCACAAACTCTGCCGTCTTCGATAAACCTTCCGGAGAACCAGTTGACGGTGGTCCCGGTCGAGAATAAGGTGCTGGAGATGAGAAACCTTCAGCTAATGACGGAAGCGTCGTGTGGATCGATGCGGCGGCGCGTTGGGATGACGCGAGTTGAGCGAGACGGTGCGATTGTCGGGCGAGGAGAGCCATCGGAACCCTAATTTGTCGTGAAATTAGATGGAGTTTTGTGGTGATTTGGGTTTTTTTTAGTGTTGTTAATGAAGAAGGGAGAGGGCGGTTTGATTGAACCGGGTGAGGCGGTTCGTCAGGTATATTTTTTAAAGGGGGGGGGGGGGGGGGGGGGGGGGGGGGGGGGGGGGGGGTGGGGGTTTGGAGTTGGGATTTAATTGCCGTTGTAAGAATAAAATGAAATGATCGATAGTGGTGGTGTATTCGTGTTTCGATGTATATCATGAACGAATTGTATACTCCTTCCTAAATTTATAGTCTAAAAAATAGGGAGACAGAAGTGTCTTTAATACCCTTGACGTATAAGTGTAAAACAAAAGGTTAGATAAAAAGTAAACAAAAAAATACTATATGATGATGACATTTTATTAAACTGCGTGTTCTTCTCTGAAAACAACGGAATTGAAATAAAGAGAGTGCTATTAGTGTTTCCAGGAAGATGTTACCGGATCCCAGTTGACTTTCCAAGTTATCTTGTCATGTTTTGATAACACCAATGGGTTATCACTATCATCGAAGACATGAGAATGATGAGTAAACAATCACATTACAAGATTGACAACACGTTACTAAATTTCATTGAGAACTTTAATAATATAGCACAATATCATTGAGGTTCTTGTATCTGGGATTATACGTAAAAAGGGTTAGAAGGCCCTTTCTCAACTCGTGAGCTCGCACTGGGGGTTAAATACACTATTTTTGGATTCGTTTGGGCATTTAAGGTATTAATCAGTTGTGTTTATATTAATATATAGTTATTTTTGAAGTTAATACACTATTATTATTTGCGGATTAATAAACTTGTAAATTGCAGATTTGGATTTAGGAGATATTCTCGAACTAAATAGCAAGCTAGGACAGTCGAGGATAGTATTTCGAGGGCTGTAAACTGGGAACACTGGAAGAAGGCTAAATGGGATGAGAGTCTAAGACTCCCATACTTGGTAATTTGTTTCTTATTTTCGCCCATTATTAAAGTTGGCACTTCTAAATTTAGTTTTATTCCTTTTATTCATCTAACTTTAAACTTATTTTTCACTTGATGAATCAGGTTGGTGTTGCTACTGCTGACAGACCTCCAAGGACGCTGGAGCCTACGCCGGCAGACACAACATCCGACTTGTGGGTGGCTTCTACTAATTTTTTTGTTGCTGAGTTGGCTGTTGTTGAATTAGTTGTTGCTGACTTGTCTGCTGATGAGTGGTTGCTTCTAAGTCACAGGCACCGGAACTCCAATCACCAGAGGCACCCCGATCACCACCACACCAATCACCACCCCCCCCCCCCCAATCAACACCACATCACCGACAACCAACATCAACACCACCTCATCGTACACCCCATTTATGCCTACCGCATCTTGCGATGTTCAAGATAAGTTGATTGACCTCACAAGGCGGGCCTGACAGTATTCGTCAACGTATTGCCATTATGAAGCGCCAGGTAATATTGTAAACTTATTTCAATTTATTCTACTAATTTGATATTTATTTTCATTTTTTAACATAAAAAGATTATATATCTACAGGAGGATGGGTACACTTCTGACACATATAAGCCATCGGAGCTTACATACGTTGCCTTTACTCCATTTTCATCGACGTCTTATTAAACAGTGTCTTCATGTTAGCTCACTGTACACTACACCAAAGTAATATGCCCCTAAACGGCAGAAAAAGGTTGTTGAAGAAGAACAACAAACCTTAAGCGGAGAACAAGAAAGTGAAAGGGGTGAACAGATTACATGTACCGAACAGAATGAATCTACTGAAGCTACTGAATAGATTGCAGCTACTAAAATGGCTAACTAATTGCCGCAACTGAAATGAATGAACGACTTGTTGCTGAAAAGGATGAAAAAATAGCTCTTGGCCGCCTTCAAAGAATTTGGCAGCTTTTGAAATACAAATATGGTCATCCAATTGAAGAACTTGAAATGATTGAACATGAAGGATTTAAAATGATGAAGAAAACTTTTAAAGATAAAACGAGAAACTTTTGTTATACACCGCAACATAGTAAATTAATAAACAATGCAACATAATAAATTAAACAACGCTAACAAATAAAACAACAACTCCAAATGGCAGATTCAACTTGATGATACACACGTATATGTTGCATGATCTTAAAACAACACATCAACTTCAATCAACTACTGTAGTTTTAAGGGTAAGTGATCTTTTGAATGCATCTTTGAGATCTCGATGATCCACCATTTGTTTCAAAATCTTATCATCCGCATTGACCACATTCACTTGTTTCTTCGGTTCCCCAGCTACTTGATATATGATGAAATAAACAACTCAGGTAACCGCCCATTACTCCAATTGTGTATCATATTATTCCTCTAGAGCGGGTTCCAATTTCATCAAATGGTAAGTATATACTGCATAGAGTCAAGTATTGTATACCTAGACTCAAAACTACACTGTTGGTGGATATGATGGTAATAAGTACATCGCAACGGTGGAATCTTTTGACACTCGAATGGATTTTTATAGGTGTCTTTTATGGGATAACAATAGCCATCAAGTCACCATGTGATTCATAACCAGGATAACATTTGTCTAAGTCCATATTTATAGAAATCTCCTCCAACTTCTTTAACACGAGGGTCTGAATAAGTGGATAACTACTTTAATAACAAACTTTTAACTGGTGTGCTCCGTTGTCATTCACGTAACAATGATAAAGATACGTCTGTCCACAATCCTAATTATAATGCTAAGTACTCTCCGCATATATTATAACAAAAACACCCAATGTTGGTGAGAAGCGCTCTCACAAAACTTGTGTTTATAAACAAACCATGACGTTAAAATTTTATTCAAGAACATAGTTTGTTTAAAAGCACAGATTTTGTGAAGAGTCTTTCGACCAACATGGGATGCTTATGAGAGAACTCTGAATATTATGATTGGGATTGTGGGAAGACGTATTTTTATCATTGCTACATGTACTGCTAACGAAGCATACCAGTTCAAGGTTTGTTATCTAAGAAGTACCCATTGTTACAAGCCCTGCGTATTAAAGTGATTGGATGAGAATTCTATACATATGGACTTATATAGATGTTATCGCACTCTCTCATGGTTAAGAGTTACATGTTGTACTTGATGGATGTTGTTGTATAATAGAATTCACCTATAGAAATCTATTTTAGTGTCAGAAGATTCCATCATTGCGACGTACTTATTACCATCATACTAACAACAGTGTATTTGTAATTTTATAAGTTTAACTAAATTTAAGTATGAAGTACTTTACTCTTGCAGTGTACACTTACCATTTGGTGAAATTGGCACTTCTAAGAGTACACATATCTTAAACAAGTAAAGTAATATGGGCAATTACCTGAGTTGTTATTTTCATCATGTATCTATCGAAGTTGTTGGGGGAACCGAGGAACAAGGTGAATGTGTTGAACGATGTTGATAAGATCTTGCAACAAATGGTGAATCATCAAGAACTGTAAGATATGGTTGGAAAGATCAATTACCCTGAAAAATAAAATAGATGATCAGTTATCTTGAAAAATTCAAGATTCAGTTGATGAGCTTTTTTAAGCTCGTGAAACATATATATATATATATATATATATATATATATATATATATATATATATATATATATATATATATATATATATATATATATATATATATATATATATATATATATATATATATATATATATATATATATATATATATATATATATATATATTTGTGTTTTGTAAAGTGGACAGTCCTGGGTTTTGAGCACCACAAACTACGCAAAATACGCACCACACATCATGATTTGTGCATGGTGCGTGTTTCACATGATTCAAAATTGGGGGTGATGTAATGCTGGAGGTGGTGCTCATAAGGGAAGTGGTGAACGGTGATATGTTACCCGACAAAATCGTCATTGACGGCACCGCTAACTTAGGTCCCGTTACGTGGTCGTAGTCCCTATATGAGACTCGTTTGACCAAAATTATGTCGCATTCATTTGAATCGCACAAGACTTGCAAAGTTTAGTTTACCAAACGGTTCGACAACAAGTTTAAGTTTACAAAAATATAAAGTATAAATGAAATAACTTGCGACATAATAAGTTTAAAATCACAGTTGCTATAAATAGCGTATGTATGTAGAAAAAAGTTTAAATCCAAAGGTGGTATCACTAGCGTATGTATGTATGTATGCTTGACCCCAAGCAAGAAATCAGAGTGTATGCAAGTATGCTTGACCCCAAGCAAGTATGAGTGTACGCGGAAGCATGTATCAAATAGCTAAGTATGAACCTGAGAAACATATAGAAAACTGTCAACGAAAAACGTTGGTGAAATCATAGGTGTTTGTAATAAACATTGTTTTTGAACCACAAGATTTAGTATTCCCATAACGTTGATTATCAAAATCGTTTGCATTCCAAAAGTATTGTTCGCGAGCACCCAATTATCAAGACTTAACGTTTCCTTCCATAGAACCCCATCACAATAGTGTTAGAACATACACTGTTTCTCGAAAATATATTTCATCCGTAGACGGTAGCGAACCGTCCGAAATGAGGGTTTGTCAAACCCGTATGGCCACACAATATAAGTTCTCGCTTACACCCTGCAAGTGTAACTAATGATAATCGAATTGAGGATTTTTGTTCTAACTCGCTGTGGAATGTTTGTTTCCTTGTACTTGTGTTCAAAGTATCAAAGTAAGTAGTACAAAATGTAACAAAGTATATGTTTCTCAGCCCATGATTTAAAAGTATAAAAAGTTGTTGAAAAGGTGGGACTATGATCTCACCTCGAGTGCACGAGTATAAATGTACTTCACAAAATAAACGTGTGCATGAAAGTTGCTTAGCCTTGACCTAAACAACTAAGTTGTATCAATTAACTGGTTACGACACAAGGTCGGGCGAAATGTGTTCGATTAGTCATATGGCTCGTTACGACACGATTATGTAGCATGTGAATCACGTTGTCAAGTTTCATGCAAGAATCAAGTATAAAATACGATTAAAACGATTTCATAAGTGTTTGGTTAAGTTTGACTAAAATTCAAACTTGGTCAAAGTCAAAGTCAAAGTCAACGGGGTCGGGTAGGGTATCCGACAATTTTTCCATGATGAGAAAGTATATATAAGCATGTTGGCCAAGTTTCATGTTAATCGGAGTTACGAGTAAGCGGGGGTGAAAACGTGAAAATCAAAAGAATTTGGGACATACCAAAATGGCGCGCTGCTCCATTTATGGCGCGCCGCTCCATTTAACTGTTCAGCAAGTCTGGCAGTTTTCACACTCAAGCACGAATCTAACTTCAAACAATCATAACTTGTGAACCGTAAACATTCAAAACACGTATCTTATATCGTTGGAAAGGTATTTTGACAAGGAATACAACTAAACACATTTAATCAATAAAATCCATCATAAACAACAATGAAAACCTCATCAAATGATCATTAAACGTTCAAAATCAAGGTTTCAAGTTCACAAAAACGCATTTCTTGACTCGGAAATCCAATTTACACATACGAAACATACATGGCAACTAAACACTTATCAACAACATTAACAAGCATTCGATGCATCAAAAGTTCATTTTAAGTTTATCAAACCCTAACCAAAATTCACAAACTCATTAATCATGTTCTTGAAATTTTCTTAATCAACCTACACATCAAAATGAAGCTAGTGATACTAGTAACACAATTAAAACATGAACTTTAACATTTAAACCACATTTAATTCTCTAAAATCAAAGATTAAGCACACCCATTTCAAATGTTCATACTAGTTACTCAAAACAACAAATCGAGCAAATAAATCATATATTCATGCTGGACACGAGCCATAGACACTGACTAACACCATTTCAAGTATATAAAACGAATTTAGAGAAATCTAGTGTTTTTATAAAGTTACCCAAACTTGATGAAATTGGTACCAAAATGTAGAGGATGAAGAGAGGATCACGAAAATGTAATTTGTTTTGATGTTTGCTTCTCCAATCGGATTTAGATGATGATTGAATTGATTGAGAGAAAAAGAGTGTTCTTGAGCTAGAGAGAAAAAGGGAGAAGAGAGGTGAAGTGAATGAGTGGTGATGGTGGAGTTTGACTAGTTGACCTAGTCAACTAGTTAGGCCCCTTTGCAACTTTGGTCCCTCGAGTTTCAAAGCGGGTGCGAGAATTAACCAAACGAATATTTTAAAAACGCTCGAGTAAACGAGTGATGTTATAATTAAATAACGGGAATATTATGAACGTTAGCCAACGGAAAATACGAATTTAAATAACGAAAGATATTATTTAAAAAAAAAGACAGTGTTAAAAATAAATTTAACGAAAAAATGCGGGATGTTACATTACCCACACCTTAAAAGAAATTTCGTCCCGAAATTTAGTTGGAAGTAGTAGTCGTTGTTTCTTCCTCGAGATCTTGCGTTATCGATTCTACGAATAAGTGAAGGTACTCCCTTGGGCATTTCAACAAACTTTGAAAATCGGGGTTTTACGTTGTTTTAAAGTTTGATTTCACGATTCAAAATTTCAATCGATTTTCCTAGGAAGGGAAGTTTATCATCGATAGTAAGCTCATCGAAAGGAATAACAAGTTCTTGTTCGGCAAGACACTTCCTTAAGTTTGATACATGGAATGTAGGATGAACGGAGCTCAATTGGGTCGGAAAGTCTAAACGGTAAGCAACGGGTACAATACGCTCAAAGATTTCAAAAGGATCAAAGTATCTCGGATAGAGCTTTCTACGTTTCTCGAAACGGATTGCACCTTTTCAAGGTGAGACTTTTAACGTTACGCGGTTTCTCACATGGAATTCGGAAGGTTTACGTCTAACAATTGCATGGCCCTTTCGACGACCACGGGTCGTTTTGAGTCTTTTTGGATTTGAACAATTTCTCGGTTCTTTCATGAATGGGTTCGGGTTAGGTGGTTTGCTTGTCACCTACTTCGGTTCAACGATTAAGAAAACGACAATTGCGGCTTTATGAGTTTTCGAAAGGTGTGGCGTTAATACTCGTGTGATAATTATCGTTGTAAAAGAATTCGGTTAAAGGCAAAGAATTTTCCCAAGTAGATTTGAAGTTGATAACACAAATTCGTATTATGGTTCCCAAGGTTCGAATCGTACATTTGCTTTGTTCGTCGGTTCGTGGATGACACGCGGTACTTATGTCTAAACGTGGTCCCGAGACTTTTTGTAAGGCACTCTGAAATCTAGAAGTGAAATGAGGATCTCGATCCGAAATGAAGTATATCTCCTTAAGATATATTTTGAACAAGTTTAAGTTTCTCAAGAATTTCGCGCCGCGGAAGATTTATCGGTTTCCGAAAACGTTCGTTAGGACTATTCACCCTCGAGGCGAATACTAGTATAATGTGAAGAGTCTCTCTCTCCATTGAGAATTTAGATAAGAGATTTACTTATACGGAAGTACGAATGTAAGGTGAGAGAAGTTTCCGCCTCGATGTGAGCATAACAAGCATATTGAAGTTCACCGATAAAACTGTGCGAAAACGAGATAGTATACACGTGTAACATATGTTTGATGTTGAAAGAATTTGCCATTCGTTCAGAAGCATAAGTATGGTTCGACAATAATCGGAGGTGTGTCCCTGGTATAGTTGTTATCAGTATTCTCGGAGTTTTCGGATGTTCAAACAAGAAAAATGAAGTCATGTACATGGCACATGGTGGTGATTAGGTTAATCGAGTCCAACCACCATCACGTGTCATTAGAACTTTGGTATGACTTACCATAATATAACCACGTTGATCGAGTGTCGTTATATTATGCTAACTCATACCTCCATTCCCACATCACTCCATAACATCAAGTTCATGTAACCGTGAAGATCTAGAATGAACAAAGTGTAACGATGTCTCAAACGTGACTCGTATTGAATCGAAAGAATTAGTGCAACTCTAAAGAAGCGTTCTCCGAGGGAAGTGTATAAATGATTGTTCACGTCAATGCGGTTCAAGTCAAACAATAATGCATTTAGGCACGAAATGAGTAACGAATCATGATAACGAATGGTACGCAACCGTAGTGATAAGTAGTGACGACGATACTCACCTAGAGTAGTGATGGTAGTAACACGAAATGGTAGATAGTAAGAAACACCGGTGGGAAACCGATAGTAAGTTGAAACGGTGGCAAAAAACAAACTGGGAGACAAAGTTCCCGAACAAGTGTGACTAATGAAGTCGTCGTCATCCTTACGCGTATGAATCTTGAATTTACGTGTGTTACCAAAAAATTACTGAATACGAGTTCGTATGATGAAAACTTGGTACCATTAAGAGGTTCACCTAAGAATGATTCAAGTATAATGCACAAGTAGTCAAGTAAGTGCTATCTATAGCAAATGTATGTCAGAATGCAATGGCTAACTATCCGGTTGTAGTCTAGATTCACTAATGCGTCCTAACGACTCTGTCAGATACACTAATGCACATCCTAGTTCCCTACAACCAACGCTCTGATACCATCTGTAGCGACCCGACAAAATCGTCATTGACGGCGCCGCTAACTTAGGTCCCGTTACGTGGTCGTAGTCCCTATATGAGACTCGTTTGACCAAAATTATGTCGCATTCATTTGAATCGCACAAGACTTGCAAAGTTTAGTTTACCAAACGGTTCGACAACAAGTTTAAGTTTACAAAAGTATAAAGTATAAATGAAATAACTGGCGACATAATAAGTTTAAAATCACGGTTGCTATAAATAGCATATGTATGTAGACAAAAGTTTGAATCCAAAGGTGCTATCACTAGCGTATGTATGTATGTATGCTTGGCCCCAAGCAAGAAATCAGAGTGTATGCAAGTATGCTTGACCCCAAGCAAGTATGAGTGTACGCGGAAGCATGTATCAAATAGCCAAGTATGAACCTGAGAAACATATAGAAAACTGTCAATGAAAAATGTTGGTGAAATCATAGGTGTTTGTAATAAACGTTGTTTTTGAACCACAAGATTTAGTATTCCCATAACGTTGATTATCAAAATCGTTTGCATTCCAAAAGTATTGTTCGCAAGCACCCAATTATCAAGACTTAACGTTTCCTTCCATAGAACCCCATCACAATAGTGTTAGAACATACACTGTTTCTCGAAAATATATTTCATCCGTAGACGGAAGCTAACCGTCCGAAATGAGGGTTTGTCAAACCCGTATGGCCACACAATATAAGTTCTCGCTTACACCCTGCAAGTGTAACTAATGATAATCGAATTGGAGATTTTTGTTCTAACTCGATGTGGAATGTTTGTTTCCTTGTACTTGTGTTCAAAGTATCAAAGTAAGTAGTACAAAATGTAACAAAGTATATGTTTCTCAGCCCACGATTTAAAAGTATAAAAAGTTGTTGAAAAGGTGGGACTGTGATCTCACCTCGAGTGCACGAGTATAAATGTACTTCACAAAGTAAACGTGTGCATGAAAGTTGCTTAGCCTTGACCTAAACAAGTAAGTTGTATCAATTAACCAGTTACGACACAAGGTCGGGCGAAATGTGTTCGATTAGTTCTATGACTCGTTACGACTCGATTATGTAGCATGTGAATCACGTTGTCAAGTTTCATGCAAGAATCAAGTATAAAATACGATTAAAACGATTTCATAAGTGTTTGGTTAAGTTTGACTAAAAGTCAAACTTGGTCAAAGTCAAAGTCAACGGGGTCGGGTATCCGACAATTTTTCTATGATGAGAAAGTATATATAAGCATGTTGGCCAAGTTTCATGTTAATCGGAGTTACGAGTAAGCGGGGGTGAAAACGTAAAAATCAAAAGAATTTGTGACAGACCAAAATGGCGCGCCGCTCTATTTAACTGTTCAGCAAGTCTGGCAGTTTTCACACTCAAGCACGAATCTAACTTCAAACAATCATAACTTGTGAACCGTAAACATTCAAAACACGTATCTTATATCGTTGGAAAGGTATTTTGACAAAGAATACAACTAAACAAATTTCATCAATCAAATCCATCATTAACAACAATGAAAACCTCATCAAATGATCATTAAACGTTCAAAATCAAAGTTTCAAGTTCACAAAAACGCATTTCTTGACTCGGGAATCCAATTTACACATACGATACGCCGTTTTGAAGGTAATGAAACATACATGGCAACTAAACACTTATAAAAAACATTAACAAGCATTCGATGCATCAAAAGTTCGTTTTAAGTTTATCAAACCCTAACCAAAATTCACAAACTCATTAATCATGTTCTTGAAGTTTTCTTAATCAACCTACACAACAAAATGAAGCTAGTGATACTAGTAACACAATTAAAACATGAACTTTAACATTTAAACCACATTTAATTCTCCAAAATCAAAGATTAAGCTCACCAATTTCAAATGTTCATACTAGTTACTCAAAATAACAAATCGAGCAAATAAATCATATATTCATGCTGGACACGAGCCATAGACACTAACTAAAACCATTTCAAGTATATAAAACGAATTTAGAGAAATCTAGTGTTTTTATAAAGTTACCCAAACTTGATGAAATTGGTACCAAAATGTAGAGGATGAAGAGAGGATCACGAAAATGTAATTTGTTTTGATGTTTGCTTCTCCAATCGGATTTAGATGATGATTGAATTGATTGAGAGAAAAAGAGTGTTCTTGAGCTAGAGAGAAAAAGGGAGAAAAGAGGTGAAGTGAATGCGTGGTGATGGTGGGGTTTGACTAGTTGACCTAGTCAACTAGTTAGGCCCCTTTGCAACTTTGGTCCTTCGAGTTTCAAAGCGGGTGCGGGAATTAACCAAACGAATATTTTAAAAACGCTCGAGTAAACGAGTGATGTTATAATTAAATAACGAGAATATTATGAACGTTAGCCAACGAAAAATACGAATTTAAATAACGAAAGATATTATTTAAAAAAAAGACAGTGTTAAAAATAAATTTAACGGAAAAATGCGGGATGTTACAAGATGTTTCTAGGGATATGTTTCTGAAACCACCTTCACCTTCAGAGCTATCCACACCCATTGTGAGAACATTAGGGTGCTAGAGACCTTCTGAGATCCATCAGAATGGTCTGGATAGCTCCAAAGATGATGGTGATGGTAAACGAGGAAGTAGTGGTGATGAATAGTTTTGATGGTGATTGGTGTGGTAATCGCGATGAACAAGTAAATATTGGTGATTCTTGTGGTACTGGTGATGATAATGTTGGTGGTGGTAATGGTGGTAATCATGCAATAAATCATAAGTAAGTTGGCTGATGTGCCTTGATATCATTCAAAATGGTCATGTTTTTAATAGTGATATCACCCATATTTTAACCTTAATATTAACAAAATGATCTATCAACATGAAAAATCCTACAAATTATAATATTAAGGGGTCAAAAGGCATAATTGCCAAAATAAGGCCAAAATAGGGTTTTTAACAAGGTTTTTAGCACTTTTTCTATCCAAGAAGTATACTCTATCTACTTAGCCTTAAAATAGGTATTCTAGCCTCATAAACATCCATGGAGAACTCTTAAAGTCTGAATCCACAAGCTTAAACTGAAGAACAAGGCAAAGTCAAAATTAGGGTTTCCTAAAACCCCAATTTCAGAGATCACTCTAAAATACTACTTCGGAAGATCAAGAAGACTAACAGAATTACCGGAATTTAATTGAAGCTAACTTATGAAGATCTCACCATAACCTAGATCCTCTGTACATCCGGTTGAAGAGATCAAGAAGTTACAGGACTTACACACACTAATACACACACTAAACCATAATCTCTCCTACACTCATGTCCGGCTAACAAGAGCTTCAGAGACTGATAAAGGGACTTGTGTACACTTAAGATCAAGATTAAAGTCCTTTAAAAAGACTTATCTACCTGATACAATCTGACTATACATTGCACCAGACAAGATAAAGCGCAACTATCAAAGAAATTCATCCGGGAAATCAACCACCTAAAGTTTGTTATGAAAATTTTGACCCAGATCAAGCAACTGGCGACCCAGTTACTGAAACTGGTGACCCGAGAACTGAAACTGGTCACCCAGTTCTGGAGATCCGATTACTAAATTCAGCAACCCGGTTACAACAACTGGCGACCCGGAATTAAAATTGGCGACTCAGGAATTAAAACTGGTGATTCAAAATCTATAACTGGCGACCCAAAAGCCAAAACTAGCAACCCAGATTGGAAACTGGTGACCCCGGGTTAACTTACTGGCGATCCGGAGCTGAAAACTGGCGACCCGGGTTAAGCAACTGGAGACCCGAGTTAAGAAACTTGTGGCTCGCTTTATTAGAAATAGACTACCGATCCTTCACTTTTACACACACTTCATTTCTATTTCAATTCAATTCGAAGAAACTATGTCCAAGTATTCTCTAGTTTCTAGCATTTAGTAGTTATAATGATGTAATAACTAGAGGCAAATAAGTCTTATTAGTGCCTCTAGTAGTGTAGTTACATAGTAATAAAGGAGGTACTTATTTGAAAGCGTTATCAAGAAGCTTATTTACTCAGCCTTTCAAGTATCAACTATGACTCCATATGTATTATATCGAAATGTTATAATGAACGTTAAGTTCTTTATAATGACCTAAATTACTTCTCATGTCTATTAAAAATGTAAGTTTAGGATGTGATAACGCTCGAACTATACATATTGTATACATACTTTCTGCGCATTATCTTGTCATTTTAACATAGTTTTCAAACCTTTTTTTGGATAAAATTTAACAATTCTTGTAAAAAGGTGTTTTTAATGTGTTTGTTTAGAAAGTGTGATAAAACAGGTCAAAAAGTGAAGTAAAAGAGCAAAAAGTCGAAGGTTAGCCGCCGGCTAAGGTCTCTAAGTCGCTGGCTTCACAGGAAATTCCAGAAAGTTCCATAATTCAAGTCAGAAATCGAAGAACTTTTTGACCAAGGAAAATACATCAGAGCTGCCGGCTGGGTCATTTGAGCCACCGACTGGGTCAACTGAGCTGCCGGCTAGAGTTGCTTGTACGTAGAGATCAAGTTCAAGATAAATATGAAAAAGATTTGGGTTAATCCGAAAGACACACAAGCCGCCGGCTGGCGAAGCTAAGCCGCCGGATCAACAACATGATTAAAGTTAATTTGGCGTGAAGATAAAGTTAAACTTGAAGAAAAAGTCACCGACTAGGTCCTAGCAGCCGGCTTGAGAACCCGAGCCACCAGCTCAGGTGACGGTTTTCGAAATCTATAAATAGAAGCTGAATTTTGCTGTTTAGAGATAGCAGAAAATTTTCATAGTTTGTAGTTATGAATTTTATTAGATTTAGAGTTTATTTCAAGTTTCTTTCATTGTAAAATCCTTTAAAGAATCAATATTATTAAAGTCATTCAATTTACCTTCAACTTTTGAGGTAATTCTATCTTTATTTTATCGCATCTTTATTTAATTATGTCTAAATCTTTCTTTTATGATTTTTATTCGTCTTCTATCATGAACTAAACGTCTATGGTTGTTACTTGGACAAAAACTTCAATTTGCTGGAATCATAAGATGAAGCCGCCGACTTCCAGATCCTTAGCCGCCGGCTAGATTTGCAAACCCGCCCGCTCCAAGCTTCGAATTATGCAGTTTATGGTCTTTTTAGATCTGTATAATTATGTTTGTGTGATGATTATTTATTCTGTTTGATTATGCCATGATCAAAATTTGTGTTTACATGCTTAATGATAAGTTATACGAGTTAGGATTAACTAGTAATTAATTCTAAGTAAGCTTTTACTCGATTCATCTAATCTTCTAGGTTAATCAAACCGAACAACGTATTTAGATTGCATGAAACCTAGGTTAAGACTGATGGTAGAATTGAATTAGAGAGATGATAAATTGCACTTGCATAGTAATCTTGCTATTGTTAGGCCTAATCGAAGAACCTTTGTTTATATGCGTTTGATTGTCGATTGCATGAAAACTTGATTAAGATTTCCTTTAAGATAGTAACTGAGGATGATCTAATTGAGTTTATTAGCTTATCTATTTGTCAGCCTAATTACATGTTGCCTTAGTCCCCATCATAAGATTAAGATGATATGTATGATATGATTATTCAATTGCTATGAATTAAGATGTTAACTTTGAACATCCACTTAGTTGACATATGCTTTAGGTCCTACTTTGCATGTTTTACGTGATTTGTAGCTTAGCCTTTTAGGAATAGTGATTGGTCTGTGATTGCTATGTGCTACATATCAATGTGAGTATGAAACTATATAATAGATTCCTTCAAACCTTGCTAGTCCTTGTAATCACCTTCTCTTTTAATACTCATTTTCTATCTTTCTTATTCATTTGTTTCATTAAATTACTTAATTAAAATACTTAATCAATCACCTCTAATTATTTCCCAAGAGTTAGATTAAAGATAAACAACTTTTATCCGCTTCTACGCTATCTTGGGATGATAACCTAAAATACTACACTTGATTGGGTTTTGCTACTTGTTAGGGTGTTAAAAGTGAATTAATAAAAATGTTATATAAATTTAAAAGTTGAAAAGCAAACTAAGCACACACACATTTTTCGCACATCAACTTTTTGGCACCACTGACGGGGAGCGTGGTAAGGATGAATTTGTGAATGTACCTAGGATTATTGATATTTCTTGAAAGAGTGGTGACGGTCCTCCTTTAGGGAAGGGTTGCTGGATTTTCTGATTTAAAGGATCCTGCCTGAACCTAGACGTTGACGGCCATTTGATCTTGAAAAGGCCAATAATCTAAATTATGTTTACTTATTTATTGATAAGCGATAAAAGTTGATTAGTTAAATTTATTTATTTATATTTATAATTCAGATAGCTTATAATTTGCTTCCTTTAGTTAAATCGTTTCTTTAAAAACTCTTCTCTCGTAGAATTAAAAATCCCAAATTCCCTA
This sequence comes from Rutidosis leptorrhynchoides, assembly GCF_046630445.1. NCBI lineage: Eukaryota > Viridiplantae > Streptophyta > Magnoliopsida > Asterales > Asteraceae > Rutidosis > Rutidosis leptorrhynchoides. Next base: position 112,017,068 of record NC_092334.1, read on the forward strand.
AAATTTGATCTTAACGTTTCCCTTATTTTTCTAAATCAAATGAATACCCGATCCAAGAAACTTGTTTTGGAAAGACAATTGTCCATTCCCGATAAACTCATTTATAAATATAATTATACCAAGGATTCCTTAGTCAGGAGATTAAATTTCGACGAAGGATCATCATCTATTTATCATACTGTGCCTAATTCACCTCCTACTCCCGATTCTAATCGTTTGGGGTCCCTTTTTGATGCTATTTTTGATTCAGACATTGAGATGGCTGATAATTCTATGGAGTTGTTGATGAAAGCAAACCGTCAAGGGTTGGGCCTCTCTATTACCCAACCAGCAATTGAAACTAATTTCGAAGTGAAAGGTCTGATACTGCACTTAATCAAGGATAATGTTTTCCGAGGTACTGATATAGAAGATTCGAATGATCACATAAGACAATTTAAGGCAATCTGCAACTTATCTAAGATTACCGAGGTTGATGACAATGTGGTTTACTTAAGGCTGTTTCCATGGTCTTTAAAAGACAATGCTAAGGATTGGTTGAATTCACTACCCAAGGGGAAAATCACAACATGGAATGATATAATAGAAAAGTTCCTTACTCATTTCTTTCCTGCTTCCAAAACTGTAAATATCCAAACGAAAATCGCTATTTTTTGACAAAAGAATAATGAAACCTTATATGATGCTTGGGTTCGTTATGGGCAACTTCTTAGGGCTTGTCCACAACATGGTCTTACAAATCTTCAAAGTATCACCATATTCTATACGGGGTGTGATATCTCTACTAGGAGAGAGATTGATACCTCAGTTGGAGGAAATATTATGAGCAAAACTGCTGAAGAAGCTCACACATTGATCAAAAAGTTGGCTGCCCATTCACATGAGTGGCATCAAGATTTGGGTATTTCCCGTTCTGTTAATATTATTGGTTATGATTCTGAAGATGTGTTGAAATCCATGAATGCTCAATTAGGAAATCTAGGAAGGCAAATGGAGAAGCTAAGTACAGAGATGCATGCGATGAAGGTGGGTTGTGAAATATGTGATGGTCCTCATCTGACAAAAGATTGTGTTGCTAGTATAGAACAATTGCAAAAGGTAGCTTATGTTAATCAATTCCAAGGAGGGAACCCAAACTTTAGGAATCAAAATAACTATCAAACTCCTTGATAAGGCTAAAAAGGAACATATATTTCATAGCATTATTCCCCAAGAAATACAAGATTTTAGTTGCAATTGTTCCATTTTCAAGTAATATTCGTTTATATTAAATAAGTGCGAAGACAAAAGGCGAAAACGACGAATTGAAGACACAAAGGTCCAAAAAGCTCAAAAGTACAAGATACAATCAAAAAGGTTCAATTTATTGATGAGAAACGTCTAAAAATGACAAGAGTACAAGTTACAAAACGCAAAGTAAAAGATATTAAATTATACGAAAGGACGTTCGAAAATCCGGAACCGAGGCATGAACCAACTTTCAGCGCTCGACGCAACGGTGTAAAAATTACGAGTCAACTATGCACAAGAATAAAATATAATATTTAAATAATTCATAATAAGAATAATATTAAATAATAAAAAGTTGTTAATTGAGCATAGTTCAGGGGTCGTAAATGAAAATTTCAATTCTAATTTCGCCTATAAAATCTATGTAATACGATGAATTGAGAGAACATTTTTCGATCCTAAATCTATCTTTCTATTTCTATATTTTTCCCCTTAATATCAAATATCAATATCTATATTCTATATCTCTATCATAATGTTAACTTAATAAGATATAACAATAATCTTAATTTTAATTTTAAATTATGATAATAATAAGATTTATGATAGAGATCGTTTGAGTGTGTAAGTCGAAATTCTGTCCGTGTAACGCTACGCTATTTTTAATCATTGTAAGTTATGTTCAACCTTTTTACATTAATGTCTCGTAGCTAAGTTATTATTATGCTTATTTAAAATGACGTAATCATGATGTTGGGCTAATTACTAAAATTGGGTAATTGGGCTTTGTACCATAATTGGGCTTTGGACAAAAGAACGACACTTGTGGAAATTAGACTATGGGCTATTAATAAGCTTTATATTTGTTTAACTAAATGATAGTTTGTTAATGTTAATATAAAGATTTACAATTGGGCGTCCCTATAAATTACCATATACACTCAATCGGACACGATGGGCGGGGTATTTATATGTACGAATAATCGTTCATTTAACCGGACACGGGAATGGATTAATAGCCACTAGAATAATTAAAACAGGGGTGAAATTATGTACAAGGACACTTGGTATAATTGATAACAAAATATTAAAACCTTGGGTTACACTCAGTCGACATCCTGGTGTAATTACTAAACAAAGTATTAAAATCTTGTTACAGTTTAAGTCCCCAATTAGTTGGAATATTTAACTTCGGGTATAAGAATAATTTGACGAGGACACTCGCACTTTATATTTATGACTGATGGACTGTTATGGACAAAAACCAGACGGACATATTAAATAATCCAGGACAAAGGACAATTAACCCATGGGCATAAAACTAAAATCAACACGTCAAACATCATGATTACGGAAGTTTAAATAAGCATAATTCTTTTATTTCATATTTAATTTCCTTTATTTTATATTTAATTGCACTTCTAATTATCGCATTTTTATTGTTATTGTATTGCACTTTTAATTATCGTACTTTTTAATTATCGCAAGTTTATTTTATCGCACTTTTATTATTCGCAATTTCATTATCGTTATTTACTTTACGCTTAAAATTAAGTCTTGTATTTAGTTATTATTTTACATTTGGTTTTAACTGCGACTAAAGTTTTAAAATCGACAAACCGGTCATTAAACGGTAAAAACCCCCCTTTTATATAATAATAATACTACTACTTTATAGATATATATTTTTCTATTTTTCTATTTTGTGTGCGTTAAACTTCACTAGCTCCCTGTGGAACGAACCGGACTTACTAAAAACTATACTATAATACGATTAGGTACACTGCCTATAAGTGTTGTAGCAAGGTTTAAGTATATCCCACTCGATAAATAAATAAATAACTTGTGTAAAATTGTAGCATATTTAATAGTATTTCGCACTAAAAATAATACTATTTTGTATACACCCCCTACAACATCAAGTATTTTTGGCGCCGCTGCCGGGGAACGCCGAAGCGAAACGCTATATATATAAAAAAAAAAGTAATTTATGGGACTACTTTTTGTGTCTAATTTTAAGTTTTTACGTTAGATGTTGTAATTTAGATAAATTTTAGTTAATTGTAATTTTAATTAGGATTAGAATATGTGTCATTAATATGGCTTGCGAGTGAACTAGCGTGTATCTAGGATGAATGGTTGATTTTTAATTGTTTAGAGGTCATTTGCAATTGTGGTTTTAGTTGTATTACACGGACATGTTAGAACAATTAATTTCAGGAGAGATTAATTAGTTGTCAATTTTAGTTAATTGTAATTAAAAAAAAAAAACATTGGATGCTTGAAAAGTTGAACGAACAAAACATTGGATCCAATGTTGAACTAATAGTGACAGTAATAAAATAATGTTAATGATTGATTATATTTATATATACTTCGCATTCGGTAGATAATAAGTCAAGATAATAGAAAGATCATTGACTATTGGTGGCTCATAAAACTTTCCAACTTTTGTTCATAAAACTTGATAAATTTTGCTCTCTAAAAGTGAAACAATTACACTACGAAAAAAAAAAAAAAAAAAAAAAAAACTACAAGACTAACGTTTTGCTGTTATGCAAGTTTTTTTTTTATAGTATTTAATTACAAGTTGAAGTTTGAAAGCATTTGGAGTTATATTCTTGAACCAAGTTGCACATTTTTAACTTTCTTGTGGACCATCATTAATATGAAAAAAAATTAGCTGTCTTCTATGAAAATCAAGTTGTATGAGCCCACTAATAATGTTGACTAAATAAAAAAAAAAAACAACGATTAATAACAACCCCACAATATAAAGATGTGCTAGCAATAGCAAAATGGGAATTTTTGTCTAGCAATATCGACATCAAGTAGCATAATTTATTGGTAGATGTTATCATAATCACTTGAATGCAAATCGTTCATTTATAAGTACTAATTTTTGTCTAGCATTTTTTTTTGTCGCCTACCAGAAAAAAAAAATTTATATTTTTAAGATTTTGTCTATAAAAAAAATATATATATATTTTAAGTTTTATTACCTTTAGTTTTTTTTTAGACTATAGTCGCAACTCTTAATTTTAAGCATAGTTTTTGCTGTAGTTATTTTTATACTTCTAGATTTTTAGGCTTTGCCGTAAAATCCCTTAAGTGCTTATTCCTTAGACTAAGATTTAGGTGCTTTAGAATTTTTACGACGCCATTTTTCGCACTACTTTCTTATTTTATTTTTTTTCGACGCCTTTTACCTATGTATCAATTACAATTCCAATTAGTGATCTCAATTTGTAATTTTAATTTTAAGATAGTGATCGTTATAAGGTTGGATTAGTTGTGTGTTTTAAAATCTTACAAGTTACTCTTCGTCTTTTTCATTTTTCGACACTTTTCGACGCGCAATCTTTTTCTCTCTTATTTCTCGCCATTCTAGTTTTTAGGACTTAGATTTTTTTTCTACTTCTTCTCTAAATTTCTTAAAATTACGAAAATTTATTTTAAGTGGTTAAATTGATAGACATCAAAATTTTCTGGTTCGTAGTAATAGTTGGATTTGTACGTGGACCGGGTTATTGGAGCCAAACAGTCCTCAATTATATTGAGACCAAACGAATCCTGCCCCTCTGCTGCATCTTTTGGCTATTCGAAACGTGGGCAAAATCAGAAAAGTCTATTGATTGGATAACTTATTATAATTTTCTTTCCTTTTAAAAACTAATAGGATATTCAGTGAATGCACCGAGCAAGACGTTCACCACCTTTTGTACGTTCACCACCTGTAACTAGATCAAGACATTTAGCAAATATAACCGCCGTTGATTTTTCTTTAGAATCGTCATCCAGTCGACCAAGTACTTCAGTTCAAATTTCCGATAATCCATTTTTTGAACCCAACCTCATAATTGAGAATCCAGAGAATATTCAGGAACGGTTCGTAGATCCTGAACCATTAAACTTTCCTCCGGAACCACCAATCATTCAAACAGAGATTGTTGAGGAACGAACCATTAAATCAGAATCATCTAGTGATACCGATTCAACAAATTCAATTATGGAGAATCTGGAACCTCTAAGTATGGAAGACCGAATGAGAGCTAAACGCACTGGCCAAGGTCACGCAATTACTCATCCAGACATTAATGCGCCAGATTATGAAATCAAAGGACAAATTCTACACATGGTGACTAATCAATGCCAATTTAGTGGTGCGCCGAAGGAAGATCCTAATGAACATCTACGTACATTTAATAGGATCTGCACACTATTTAAAATCCGAGAAGTGGAGGATGAACAGATATATCTCATGTTATTTCCCTGGACTTTAAAGGGAGAAGCCAAAGATTGGTTGGAATCGTTACCTGAAGGGGCGATCGATACATGGGATGTTTTAGTTGACAAATTTCTTAAACAATTCTTTCCTGCATCTAAAGCCGTAAGACTTCAAGCAGAAATTGTTACGTTCATACAGAAGCCAAATGAAACTCTATATGAGGCATGGACAAGATATGGAAAGTTGTTAAGAGGATGTCCGCAACATGGTTTAGACACCTGTCAAATAGTACAAATATTCTACCAAGGATGCGACATCACTACAAGAAAAGACATAGATATAGCAGCTGGTGGTTCTATTATGAAGAAAACCGAAACTGATGCTTACAAAATTATTGATAACACTGTTTCCCACTCACATGAGTGGCACCAAGAAAAAGATATCATTAGATCATCTAAAGCAGCTAGAGCCGATTCTAGCCATGACTTAGATTCCATTTCCGCAAAGATAGATGCTGTGGAGAGACGAATGGAAAAGATGACTAAGGATATTCACTCAATACGAATTAGTTATGAGCAGTGTGGAGGACCACATTTGACAAAAGATTGTCTCAGTATTGAATTAACAATGGAACAAAGAGAGAATATTTCATACATAAACCAAAGGCCTGGAAATAATTATCAGAATAATTATCAACCGCCAAGACTGATTTACAATCAAAACCAGAATTATAACCGAAATATTCCATACAACAACCAACAAGGTCCTAGCAATCAACAAGTATCCAATAATACTTACAACCAGCAAAGACCGAATTTTCAAAACAAACCACCACAACAAACCGATGATAAAAAGCCGAATTTAGAAGATATGATGACAAAGCTAGTTGAAACTCAAACGCAGTTTTTCACATCTCAGAAACAAACCAATGAACAAAATGCTCAAGCATTTAGAAATCAACAAGCTTCTATTCAAAATCTGGAACAAGAAGTAAGTAACCTAGCAAGGTTAATAGGTGAAAGAAAACCGGGAAGTCTACCTAGTGATACAAATGCTAACCCCCGGAATGAAACAGCTAAAGCCATTACCACAAGAAGTGGTACAATACTTAAACCACCGGAAATACCTGTAACTTCTGATGAAACCATTCCTACTCCACAAGAACCACAACCTGAACAAGAAAAGGAAAAAGAACCGGTAGTTGAAAAGGTTAATGAAGATAACACAGTTAAGGCTAAACCTTATGTTAAACCATACCAACCACCACTTCCTTACCCCAGTAAAATGAGAAAAGAAAGACTTGAAGCCGAGCAATCCAAATTCTTGGATATGTTTAAACAGATAAATGTAAATCTTCCTTTCATTGATGTGATTTCAGGAATGCCTAGATATGCTAAATTCTTGAAAGATCTAATCACAAATAGAAAGAAAATGGAAGAACTCTCGGCTGTCACTATGAATGCAAATTGTTCAGCAGTGCTGTTGAATAAGATACCCGAAAAACTCTCTGATCCAGGAAGTTTCACAATTCCATGTTTTCTGGGTAGCCTTAGTTCAATAGAAGCATTGGCTGATTTAGGTGCTAGTATAAATTTAATGCCGTATTCACTATACGCTAAACTAGACCTTGGAGAATTGAAACCAACAAGAATAAGCATACAACTAGCCGATCGATCAATAAAATATCCTAGAGGGATAATGGAGAACATGCTAGTTAAAGTTGGTACTTTAGTATTTTCAGTAGATTTTGTTGTCTTGGACATGGAAGAAGATTCTCAAGTTCCTCTCATATTAGGAAGACCATTCTTAAACACGGCTAAAGCAATGATAGACGTGTTCGGTAAGAAACTGACCCTAAGTATAGAGGACGAGAGTGTTACCTTTTCAGTTGATAGAGCAATGCAACAACCACAATCTGCAGATGATACATGTTATTATATTCAAACTATAGATGCACATGCAGAATTATTAGAAGAATTTCCAGAATTACAAGGAACAGGAGAATGTTCTTTAGGAGAAGATAATGAACCAATTGATGAAGCTGAAATGTTAGCTACACTTATAGCTAATGGATATGAATCAACAACAGAAGAAATTCAAATGCTAAAAGAAGAAGACAAATATCGATACAAATCATCGATAGAAGAACCTCCGAAATTAGAGTTAAAGCCACTTCCAAACCATTTGGAATACGCTTATTTACATGGTGAATCTGAATTACCTGTAATAATATCGTCTTCTCTTACTGAAAATGAAAAATCACAACTCATTTCTGTGTTGAAAGCTCATAAACCAGCCATTGCATGGAAGATTCATGATATTAAAGGAATAAGTCCTTCGTATTGCACACATAAAATCCTTATGGAAGAAGGTCATAAAACGTATGTGCAACATCAACGAAGACTAAATCCTAATATGCAAGATGTTGTTAAAAAGGAAATTATTAAACTGTTAGATGCAGGTTTGATATATCCAATTTCTGATAGTCCATGGGTAAGCCCAGTTCAATGCGTGCCTAAGAAGGGTGGCATGACTGTCATTACAAATGAGAAAAATGAGCTTATTCCTACTAGGACTGTAACAGGATGGCGTGTGTGTATTGATTATAGAAAATTAAATGACGCCACCAGAAAAGATCACTTTCCCTTACCTTTCATTGACCAAATGTTGGAAAGATTAGCCGGAAATAGTTACTATTGTTTTCTAGATGGATTTTCCGGATATTTTCAAATTCCAATAGCACCCGAGGACCAAGAGAAAACCACATTCACGTGCCCTTATGGTACTTTTGCTTACAAACGCATGCCATTTGGACTTTGCAACGCCCCTGCAACCTTTCAAAGGTGTATGATGGCGATTTTTCACGACATGATAGAAGAATGCATGGAAGTTTTTATGGATGACTTTTCAGTCTTCGGTGATACATTTGAATCATGTCTAGTTAATCTGGAACGAATGCTTCTTAGATGCGAACAATCAAATCTAGTTCTTAATTGGGAGAAATGCCATTTCATGGTTAAAGAAGGCATCGTTCTTGGTCATAAAATTTCAAAAGAAGGAATTGAAGTGGATAGAGCTAAAGTAGATGTAATTTCTAAACTTCCACATCCCACCAATGTTAGAGGAGTTAGGAGTTTTCTAGGGCATGCCGGTTTTTACCGACGTTTCATAAAAGATTTTTCTAAAATTGCCACTCCTATGAATAAACTTCTAGAAAAGGATGCGCCATTCATCTTTTCAGATGAGTGTATCAAATCTTTTAATATTCTTAAAGAGAAACTCACTAATGCACCGATCATGATAACACCAAATTGGAATCTACCATTTGAACTAATGTGCGATGCAAGTGATTTTGCAATGGGAGCCGTTTTAGGACAAAGGATTGAAAAACGATTTCAACCTATATATTATGCTAGTAAGACGTTACAAGGAGCACAAACGAACTATACAACTACTGAAAAAGAACTCCTTGCTATTGTCTTTGCTTTTGACAAATTTCGATCATATCTCGTTCTAGCAAAAACGGTGGTCTATACCGACCATTCTGCTCTTAGATACCTATTTTCAAAACAAGATGCTAAACCAAGATTAATCCGTTGGATCTTACTCTTACAAGAGTTTGATATTGAAATCAGAGATAAAAGAGGAGCAGAAAATCTCGCCGCTGATCATCTTTCTCGTCTTGAAAATCCCGAATTAGAAGTTCTAAATGAATCAGCCATACAAGACAACTTTCCTGATGAATATCTATTGAAGATAGATTATAAAGAAATTCCATGGTTTGCAGACTATGCAAACTACTTAGTTTGTGGATTCCTTGAAAAAGGATTATCGTACCAAAGACGAAAGAAATTCTTCAGTGATATAAAACACTATTTCTGGGAAGATCCACATCTGTTTAAAAGTTGTCCCGATGGAATAATACGCCGATGTGTATTCGGAGATGAAGCCAGTAAAATATTAAACCATTGTCACACAGGACCAACAGGAGGGCATTATGGGCCTCAACTAACAGCAAGAAAAGTTTATGATGCTGGATTCTATTGGCCTACAATTTACAAAGACGCACACCTTCTTTGCAAATCCTGTGATGCTTGTCAAAGGGCCGGAAAAATAAGTCAACGTGATGAAATGCCACAAAATGTCATCCAAGTATGTGAAGTATTTGACATTTGGGGTATTGACTTTATGGGTCCATTTCCAAAATCTCATAATAATCTATATATACTCGTAGCCATTGATTATGTATCTAAATGGGCGGAAGCACAAGCTCTCCCAACTAACGATGCACGAGTTGTAGTCAACTTTTTAAAACGTCTTTTTGCAAGGTTTGGAACACCGAAAGCTTTAATAAGTGATCGGGGTACTCATTTCTGTAATAATCAACTTGAGAAAGTTCTTAAAAGATATGGAGTAACTCATAAAATCTCCACCGCATATCATCCACAAACAAGTGGACAAGTTGAAAATACCAACCGAGCTTTAAAACGTATTCTAGAGAAAACCGTAGGATCAAATCCGAAGGAATGGTCCATTAAATTGGAGGATGCACTCTGGGCTTTTAGAACAGCCTACAAAACTCCAATTGGAACCACACCTTTTAGACTTGTTTATGGAAAAGCATGTCATCTTCCAGTAGAAATTGAACACAAAGCATTTTGGGCTTTGAAGACATGTAATCTTGATTTACATGAAGCTGGACGTCTACAATTAAGTCAACTAAACGAATTAGAAGAATTAAGACATGAAGCATACGAAAATTCGTTAATCTATAAAGAAAGAACGAAGAAATGGCATGATAAAAGAATCAGAAGTTCAAAAGAATTTAAGGAAGGAGACAGAGTTCTTCTTTTCAATTCACGATTCAAGCAATTTCCTGGAAAATTGAAATCAAGATGGTCTGGACCATTCATAGTCAAAAGAGTTTTCCCATACGGAACGATAGAATTGATAAATTCAAATGGGATTGAATTTAAAGTTAATGGTCACATAATTAAACATTACATACATGGTCCGATGGAAGTCGACAACGAAGTTAATCACAATTTCGACACCACAGCTAACTAAGTGTGGGGAGAATCAAGTCTTTAAAGGATAATATGTATTTCTGTTAGAGTTAGATTGTCTGTTTTCGTGTAGTTCTCGAAAATGGAACCCGAATGGTCTTTCCCTAGCAGACCCTAAAGAACTAGTCTTCTCCCCCCATTCTGAATTTTTATTTTTTTTTAGGTTTTTACAAAATGAAGACTGTCTGTGAACTAAACCATGGTCTAATGCTACACGCTTTGATCACTAAACGTAATAATGACATACTACCGAGTGAATTAGTATCAGTAATCAGAGAAAGAATGGACGGAGTTAGAAAAGAATCCAGATGCGAAGATAATAAATTACAATTTGGTAAAGGAAAATCAAAATCCGCAGCGAAAAGAAGAGCACGACACCTAGAACGATGTCACAAATGCAGAAAATGGTCACATGGAGGTAAATGTTCAAATAATCAAACCTATTCAAATACCGAATTTGTTACTTTATGCAGAGACGGACCGTTCATATGTTTAGAAGAAAATACACTGAATGCTCGAGGTTACGCCTATGTAGCTATGGAAAACCAATTAAACCGACTATCTTATGAATGGGATAGATCATATAACTAAGAAATCTATTTCACAGGTATGTCTGTACAGTTTTTATTTTTATTTTTTTTATTTTTAACCTTTTGATAATAAACGCTAATTTGTTCGCTATAAAGTATTAAATTGGTATTGAATAAAATTAGGTTTGGCGACCGAAATTATTGATATCATTCAAAAATTTATTACATCACTGCGAAATTTAACGTTTATTCTTAAGGTATAAATATCTTTAATCAATCAATCCAAAATATTTCAAAAATTCGTCATGAGTTAAATTAGGTCTTGGAACCGAAATTACTTTACCGAAAAGAGGGGCGCATATTTTTGATAATATTTGATTGATTAAAGTGGGATAAAAAGCCAAAAAGATTTTTAATTTTATTTTTACCATGTTTTTAAAATTAATATTTAAATCTTAAATTAATATTGTAAACTTTGTAAAAACAATATTTTTAAAATTGTAAATATTTGAAAAATTAATATAAGTTTGGTGTGAATTTATAATATGAATTTTTAAATTAAGTTTGGTGTGAATTTTTAATATGAATTTTTTAATTTTATGCATTTCAAATTTTAAGTTTGGTGTGAATTTTTAATATTAATTTTGAATTTTATATTTAAATTGTGTGAATTTAAAAACAAAAATTTACTTTATCTCATTAAGTTAAAAATATAATTTTTAAAATTCGTCGTAAGTTGAAGACTAGGTCATTGAACCGAAATTGCTTTACCCGAGGGAGGGACGAGAGTTATTATTATCATTATTTTTAATCTTATTGAATTAAAGTATGCAAAAAAAAAAAAAAAAAAATTAAAAAAATCCAAAAATCTAAGCTTTTAAAACAATTGCTTGAAAATGACAAATTTTAAAAATTTTGTCGAGGGACGGACTAGGTCAACGTACCGAAACGCCCTCATTCTTAAAAGAAACAAATTTTTAAAATTAATTAATATTTGTTTTATAAGTTAAAGGTTTTATAAATAAAAAAAATATATATATATATAGTATGTATATATTTGTTTGTAGTTTATCTTACAAGACAGGGTAAAACAACGCGTTTTCAAAGACTGGCATTAAGTTCAGCAAAAGCAAGTAATTTTGACGACAAGATGCAAATATGTGTGAAATAACAAACAAGACGGAATAAACAAATGACGTGCACCATTTATCATTCAACAAACAAACAACAATATGTTTGAAACTTTGGTAAAATTTAATCACTTTTCTACGCTTATCACCCTCAATAATTTAAATTGTTACTGATTTCTTGCAAGTGAGGGCATTGCAAGATCTTAAGTGTGGGAATGGGTTAAATTCTTTCGGATTTTTAAATTTTTTTTTACTTTATATACTTGGTTACCATTAAAAATACTAGTAAAGCAGTAGTTGTATTAGAATCTAGTGCTCTCTGATAATAAAGAACAGCCCTAGTCTTATATACTGACTACCCAATTCTAGTAAAATTTTTCAAAATTTTCAATTAAATGAACTCAAAATCATGTTTATACATATTTATGAACGATAAAACTAGGTTTTAACACCAAAATTATCGTTACCTCGGAAAGGACATAAATTGAGAAACAACCAAAATGTTAGAATTCATTTAAAAATGGAATAGAGGACGATAAAAAGGAAAATAAAAGCCAAGTGTGGGAAAACTTTACCAAGTTATTCAAAATATATCACATATTTTTGTACAAACAATTGAAAATACTTTTGTTTTGAACAATAATCAATAATCAACTGTTTTACCCGATGAAAGAAAAGAAGAGATGGATCTACACGATGAATCAATTCCATCATTTAAAGGAAGTAAATTCTTCTGAAAAAGACACACGCTTCTTGATTTAGGTCATGAAGTTGTCGTCCAGACCAGCTGTAGGTTGACGAAAAATCTAGAAAAGTCATCACTAAAATCGGCTGGAAATCCACGGACCTCAGCATCAAACAGGGTCGCCAAGTGGTCAGATTTATCCTAACCATGAGAAGGATTTATCTCGTACAATGGGGAGGCACCATGCAAATTAGCTGGATAAGACTAATGAATCAGATCCCCAGAAAGGATAATCTCCTTAAAGATTAAAAATCAGCTTTTAAGCCTGATATTACTCAATCCTTGAGATTGACCTTAAAGATTGAGAATTTAAACTCATGGAATTCGATGATATCTAAACTCGAGCTTGAACGAGAAAATATTTTGATCAAAATTATAAACCGATTTGTTTTCTGAAAACCCATTTTCAATGCGTTCATTACCATTGAACGTAAAATCCTAGGAATTCACCTGGAATTCATTAGGTCACCTGAACCAAATCGGGTGTCAACCGTAAGAACGGTGGTTGCATAGCATGGTCAGAGACAGGACCTTGTGCCAGACCGAAAAATCATAGGATGATCTTTACTATCGCTCCTACCAAGGATAGTTCTAGCATCCGACACGTTAAAAGACCATAATCATCTGCATGTCACGGGACATTGCCTTAACAGTTTCTTGTTCATCGCTTTCCTTTACAACCGGACGGTAGTTTACCGAAAGGTAATATACGGAACAAGTAAATTGGATGTGTGCTATTCGATACCGGGATAGCAGTGGATTACACGAACCTAAAAGTTTTAGCCAAAATATTGATCCACAAATATATTTTGCAACACCAATGATGGATCAAATCAGAAAACTTGTCTAGGGTAAAATCTAGCTTGAATTTTCAAAAGATCAAATGTTTTCATAAAGATCCAATTTCCTAAAGGATCTAAATTTTTATAGTCATGTGGGACTGTAAACCGCCTTTCAAATGTGCACTTTGCTTTGGAAACCGAAAGTAAATCGGCTATTTGATTGAAAGTGTCGTTGACCTAAACCCGAGGCAACTATAAAAGACACACCCACCTTTAACCACATCGTTACTACCATTGTTTATACCGCCGTATTGAAGTCACTGATGTACAAAGTGTGAAGAATAAAGAAGTGATTCAAGTGTTTTTCAAGACTATATTGCTTGAGGACAAGCAACGCTCAAGTGTGGGGATATTGATAAGGCTAAAAAGGAACATATATTTCATAGCATTATTCCCCAAGAAATACAAGATTTTAGTTGCAATTGTTCCATTTTCAAGTAATATTCGTTTATATTAAATAAGTGCGAAGACAAAAGGCGAAAACGACGAATTGAAGACACAAAGGTCCAAAAAGCTCAAAAGTACAAGATACAATCAAAAAGGTTCAATTTATTGATGAGAAACGTCTAAAAATGACAAGAGTACAAGTTACAAAACGCAAAGTACAAGATATTAAATTATACGAAAGGACGTTCGAAAATCCGGAACCGAGGCATGAACCAACTTTCAGCGCTCGACGCAACGGTGTAAAAATTACGAGTCAACTATGCACAAGAATAAAATATAATATTTAAATAATTCATAATAAGAATAATATTAAATAATAAAAAGTTGTTAATTGAGCATAGTTCTGGGGTCGTAAATGAAAATTTCAATTCTAATTTCGCCTATAAAATCTATGTAATACGATGAATTGAGAGAACATTTTTCGATCCTAAATCTATCTTTCTATTTCTATATTTTTCCCCTTAATATCAAATATCAATATCTATATTCTATATCTCTATCATAATGTTAACTTAATAAGATATAACAATAATCTTAATTTTAATTTTAAATTATGATAATAATAAGATTTATGATAGAGATCGTTTGAGTGTGTAAGTCGAAATTCTGTCCGTGTAACGCTACGCTATTTTTAATCATTGTAAGTTATGTTCAACCTTTTTACATTAATGTCTCGTAGCTAAGTTATTATTATGCTTATTTAAAACGAAGTAATCATGATGTTGGGCTAATTACTAAAATTGGGTAATTGGGCTTTGTACCATAATTGGGGTTTGGACAAAAGAACGACACTTGTGGAAATTAGACTATGGGCTATTAATGGGCTTTATATTTGTTTAACTAAATGATAGTTTGTTAATGTTAATATAAAGATTTACAATTGGGCGTCCCTATAAATTACCATATACACTCAATCGGACACGATGGGCGGGGTATTTATATGTACGAATAATCGTTCATTTAACCGGACACGGGAATGGATTAATAGCCACTAGAATAATTAAAACAGGGGTGAAATTATGTACAAGGACACTTGGTATAATTGATAACAAAATATTAAAACCTTGGGTTACACTCAGTCGACATCCTGGTGTAATTACTAAACAAAGTATTAAAATCTTGTTACAGTTTAAGTCCCCAATTAGTTGGAATATTTAACTTCGGGTATAAGAATAATTTGACGAGGACACTCGCACTTTATATTTATGACTGATGGACTGTTATGGACAAAAACCAGACGGACATATTAAATAATCCAGGACAAAGGACAATTAACCCATGGGCATAAAACTAAAATCAACACGTCAAACATCATGATTACGGAAGTTTAAATAAGCATAATTCTTTTATTTCATATTTAATTTCCTTTATTTTATATTTAATTGCACTTCTAATTATCGCATTTTTATTGTTATTGTATTGCACTTTTAATTATCGTACTTTTTAATTATCGCAAGTTTATTTTATCGCACTTTTATTATTCGCAATTTCATTATCGTTATTTACTTTACGCTTAAAATTAAGTCTTGTATTTAGTTATTATTTTACATTTGGTTTTAACTGCGACTAAAGTTTTAAAATCGACAAACCGGTCATTAAATGGTAAAAACCCCCCTTTTATATAATAATAATACTACTACTTTATAGATATATATTTTTCTATTTTTCTATTTTGTGTGCGTTAAACTTCACTAGCTCCCTGTGGAACGAACCGGACTTACTAAAAACTATACTATAATACGATTAGGTACACTGCCTATAAGTGTTGTAGCAAGGTTTAAGTATATCCCACTCGATAAATAAATAAATAACTTGTGTAAAATTGTAGCATATTTAATAGTATTTCGCACTAAAAATAATACTATTTTGTATACACCCCCTACAACATCACTCCTTATCCTAACAATTCTAGAGCTCCATCTGGCTATCAACAACCAAAAACTCCCTTCAATCCTAACACTTTTTCACCAACTCAAAATGAGAGGCGCATAATTATTGAGGTGAATATCCTTAATTTCATTAAGAAACAACAAGAAGCCAATGAAACCATCAAATCTCAACTATCACAAGTGCAAAACAACCATCAATCGTCCATCTAAACCTTGGAAAGAAATGTTCATAAGCTCTTCCAATTAGTAGAAGCTAAGAATACTCAAAATGAAAAACCAAAAGTGGTTACCTTTGAAAAAGTTAATGCTATTAAAGAAATTGATAATTGGGTTAGCTATCGTAAGAGTGGACTGAAGTATTTGTTTGAATGTGATATTGATGAGGATGGTGTAATGAAAGAAGTTTCTAGTGGAAAAGATGATATGGTTAGTAAGGTTGATTTAAGTCATGATGAATTAAACTTTTATGATGTGTTAACCATGGATGATATAGAAATTGATGATGAGAAAAGCAAATATGTTCAAGAAGATGAAAGGTTGACTGATGAGGAAGATGAAGAGTTTCTACCTCAAGTGATGGAAAATACTAAAAAGAAGCAAACAAAGCCGCTTGAAGGACGGAAACCTGAAAGTAAACCATATATTATAAACCTCATAAACACGAACTGTCACTTTCATGGTTTCTCTTTCGACAATCTTGTCTTACACTTAAGTCGATTTATCGTAATCTCTGAATCATATAAAATATATGGTTGTACAAGAAATGACGTACGACTTCTTTTATTTCCATATTCATTATTTTCTCATGCCTCAATGTGGTCTGAAGGAATTGAACCTAGTTCAATCTCCACTTGGGAAGAAATTGCTACAAAATTCCTCACACAATTGTTCGCTCTTACCTCACAAGCCTTACTCAGAAACAATATCATAAATTTATGTCAGGAGGAGAATGATACCTTGTTTGCTGCTTGGAACAAATTTAAATCACTACTTCTAGAATACCTCAAACATAGGCTAGATAAATCTGACTTAATGTGCATATTCTATAATGAAGTTTCCTCTCCGATAAAGACTATCCTCAATGCTATATCTGGAAGAAAATTCATGAAGCAACAACCTGAAGAAACTTGGAAACTAATGGAGAAAATTGCCATGCATGATTATGAAGGCGAAACACAAGTCATAGAGAGGAACCTGAACATTCCTTGTAAGCTATGCGCATCCAACTAAACTCACTCAAAGAAATATTTAAGGAATTATTCCCTCCGTCTGAAACTCTAAATGATCTCCCTACTGAAGATTAATCGAGCACAGAGCATGATCTGGCTACTTCTTAACTGTGTTACACTCAAACTGAGGAAACACTTAAAAATCCTGATTCTTTTCCTGGTAATTACAACATTGACTCATCAAACTATTAAAAATAAATTAATTTTAAATTATTTAACTTCCAAACATATGTAGAAGAATTTCTTAAAGATTCAAAAACCATTATTGAAAATTTCCAAAATATAGTAAATGGTGTGTTTTACACAATAAAAGATGATCTAATAAATGAAAACAATGAATCTTGCGATGAGATGTTGGTATTAACTAGAGGGGGAAAAGAACAAGGATTGATCCATTCCCAGAAAGAGATATACCAGTCACTTCTGAATCTGTTATTCTACAATCAGTTCAAGATCCTCATGATCTTACTAAACCCAAGACCTTCAAAAAGGATTCAAATCCCCGAATCCATTTTCCCGGAAGGCTAAACAAGGAAAACATGAGGCAGATTTTGTACGGTGTCTTGACATGTTTAAAGGGTTAAGCTTAAATGTCAAAATTCTGGAAGCTCTTTTAGAAATGCCAAAGTTCGGTAAATTTCTAAAAGAAATCACTGCCTATAAGATAGACTTAGGCAAATAACCACTCTCCATCTAGGAGAAGAATGTTCCTTAATCCTAAAAAAGGGATTCCGCCTAAGTTAGGATATACTGGACATTTTATTATACCTTATTTCCTTCAAGAAGTGAAAGTCTACAATGTACTAGCTGACTTAGGAGCAAGCGTCAATCTGATGCCTCTATCTTTATTTGAGAAACTAGGGTTAGGAAAACTGAGACCAACCCTAATGACCATTCAGATAACTGATAGAGCTATCAAACTACCAAAAGGAATAACTGAAGATATAATGGTCCAAGTCGACAAGTTCATATTTCTAGTTGACTTTGTTGTCATGGAAATTGACGAAGATAAAGATATATGTAACAACCCGACTTCGTTTTACTAAAAACACGCCTAAAAAAAAATTTGTGAGGCAGTGCATCTGGACGGCGTCCATTTATCTGGACGCCATCCAGATGCACTGCCTCACAATTTTTTTTTATGCGTGTTTTTGGTAAAATGAAGTCGGGTTGTTACAAGTGGTATCATAGCATAGTCTAAGGGAATTAGGTGACCTTGGAATAGGTGCCTAGTCTTAGACTTATTGGCCGTTGTGCGTTATTTGCGGGACTTGTAGGAATACGGGTCAGATTGAGATTTGTTAGTGCCTTAGAGTAGGTGACTAACTAGGACTTGCGTTTATCCAAGGTGTGATTATGTGGGGCGTTATTTCGTGTGTAAATTAGTGCCTTAGACAGATAGTGCCTAATGTAAGTAGGCGAACTAAGACATTGTTTTAGTGATAGTCACCTAGGATGTAGGTTGACTTGTTGTTGCAGTGTACTTGTGTACATTTATTATTATACTGTATATAGGTGTATATATATACATGTATCTTTTGTGCGGTATCCTAGGGATGAATCTATTAGAGAGATTCGTATGTTTGGCGGTTGTGAGTGATCAAGTTCACGGTAAGGACTTTGGTCATTCGGGTACTAGGAGTTATCGCGTGTTATTTTGTGTGACGACCCGGAAATTTTCGATCAAATTTAAACTTAATCTTTATATGTTTCCGACACGATAAGCAAAGTCTGTAATGTTGGGTCTCAAAAATTTTGGAATGATATTCATATATTCAATTGACCTTCGACTACCCTCGACGATTCACGAAAAATAAATTGTAAATAGATATGTGTGTAAGTATATATAACTAATAATCCAAAATATAATTTGAAATATTAAATGATGTTTTTATTAAAATTAATTATGAGAATTAAAAAATATATATATGAAAATATGATATTATGATAATTATTATTTAAAACATATCTATATATATAAATAAAGTATATTAAATATATATTTTGTAATTTCGAATCTATTTAGTAAACGACAGTAACACTCAATCGCCATTCGATGGATATTAAATAAGTTTAATACGAACTTATATGATCTTTAAAATAAATGGTGATCCGAAAATGAGTTCTATAAATTTTAGGCTTACTAACAATGTATATAGGATCTAGTTATTAAATTTTAACACTTTTTATATTTTACTCATAATTGAGCGGGACAGTTGATGTAATTTTATTTAGTAGTTAATAATCGAATTTTATACCATAATAACCAAATTAGATAAATATAATAACTGTAAAAATTTGGGATTTTTTCCAAGTACTTCTATTCGCCACTGAGTAGCAACGGACTACTATGTCTATTAAAATCGTCGATAGCATTCAAACAAACAAATATCACGAGTGATATAAGGGTATGCTTTTACATTATTGTGGGGACAGATAAATATCACAAGTAAATCAATTGTCTTCTATATGCATATAATATACATACATATGTGGTGATAGATTAAAAACAAGAATCGTGCTTGCCAATTTACATGTGACTCCTGTATCACTTTACATCAATATCAACATTTCATATATATATGTATGTATATGATATGAGTTATCACTACCAACTTATTTGATCAACCGGGACCATCACCTTCTTCACCTCGACAACCATCATCAATATCCCGCATCACCACACCGGCCACCTTCGCGTTTCTATTGACAACCATGATCTCACCATCCTTCTCTCGTTTGTGTTGTTAGCAACCGCCACTCTATCCACAAACCATTATCACCATCAAACTCGTTGACAACTCAAAGAACAACCAACTATGGCTGCTGCCACCATAACCGACATCATCACCACAACCGTACCTCGAACTCCATTATCATCAAACCTCACAATGGTCATTTATTCGAAAAACAAAGTACCATCAAACAAACACCACCTTGTTGTGCTTTTGATCAATCATCATAGTCTTAGATATCGCTCGTCTTCTTCTTCTCCTTTTGCTATAGCTGCAACACCATCTAAACCCACCAAGCATAGAACCGACACCTTTTCATCACCTTCTATCACTATTACTCTCGTTCGAAGAACCACCACCCCCACCAAGAACGCACACACAAGCAAACTATTGCTATGATTTGTTTGTGTTCGAATAGCACCACCCAAAAACAAAACCCAAATTGAGCATTGTTATTGTTCGGTTCAATAATCACTACTACAATCATCGCGGGTTGCTGTCGTTCTAGACCGACTTCACCGCCATCGAAAAACCATCATCAATCCATCATCAACACTGCTGCTACAGCAGCTGTAGGTAACCATTTCCTTCTATTATTTCACGCTACTCTCTTGCAAATTCTATTTTCTGTAGTTCGATTACTCCAACAACAAACCAACCTGCAAACTGCTATTTTCCTTTGTGCTTTCTGTCCGAATACAACCACACTCAAACCTATTTTGGTTCAGTTAAACTTACCCAAGTACACCAATACATTATTAAACCAAACTGATGCTATCGCTCGAATATTCTTGTCTTTATTTCACTGCTGCTACTGCTATAATCTTTTAATTCCTGTTGCTACTTCTAATAAACCTGTTTTGTTCGGTTTATTGTTTCTGTAAACCAAACTTTACCACTAAATATTACAGCTAATATTACAAGTTGCTGCTACATCGCTCGTATGACCATCTGAGGTTATTTTACTCATCAGACTCGTAAAGTTCCCAAAGACTGTATAATTATTACGAGTATTATTATTCCTTTTATTTCAATTCCAATTGAGCTGACACAATACCTTTTGTCTATCTTATATTGGGGGAATGTACAGCTGGATGTTTCTTTTCTGTGTGAAGGCTGCTACACCAACCTAGCTTTTAGTTGTTAGGTTACTTTTTATGAGAGCCTTACTAGCCACATCAAATTGACGAGGCCCAATAAATTATTTTTATTATTTCTGACCCAAACAACTGTTAAAGGCTCGATGTATCATCTAGTGTTTCGATCAAATCCAAATATTTAACCATGATCGGTTAAAGATGAAATAATGATACGTATAGATTATAGATTAAGATGTTGGTGATGAAGTGATAACCGACGATGTTGAATAAAATGTTAGTATGATAATGATAACATATATGATGATATTGGGTCGATGATGATGCAAATGTTAATTGGGTCAATGATGATACTAATATTGATGGGCTTAGATAACACAACTTGGACTTGTTACCGGATTATTGGTACCTTAGGGCTTTTTAATTATTAAATGGACTACAAAAGTTATTTGGATCCTTTTAGCTTGGTGGACTTTTGTTTAGGCTAGATATGTTGTTGGGCCGATTTTTCTGTTTGAAAACGAATTGAGATGATGTTATATGCATAGAGCCGTGAATGATTATGATGATGTAAATGATATATCGGTTTTGGGTTTGAAGAAGAACGGGGAAAAAGATATAAACGGGTTAAATAGTTTTGGTTGGCGAATTAAACTAGAACGCAAGGACAGCGAAATGGTTTAAGGTGTTTACGGGTTTGCGGGACGTCGCGGGTTCGAGCCTGGCCAAGGGCGTTTATTTATTTTTAGGCTTATTACATAAAGGTAGCTTTTCTATTATTTTATTATTATTATTATTATTATTATTATTATTATTATTATTATTATTATTACTATTATTACTATTATTATTATTATTATTATTATTATTATTATTATTATTATTATTATTATTATTATTATTATTATTATTATTATTATTATTATTATTATTATTATTATTATTATTAACATTAGTATTAGTATCGTCATTTAGTGTTATTATTAGTAATAAAATTTGCTATAAATATTATTATTATTAGTATTGATATTAACATTATAATCAGATACAATTTTCATTACTATTATTAATATTATTTTACCAAATAAACATTATGTATATAGAAACATTTATAAGTAACAATACATATAAGTATACCCTAATGATATTATTGACTTTTACATAAATATACATATATAACAAATTAATATCTATTTTATATATAAAACTAATCAGATATATATAAATATATTAATGTAACTATATGGATAATAAGAAACTTGAATATATATATATATATATATATATATATATATATATATATATATATATATATATATATATATATATATATATATATATATATATATATATATATGTATATACAAAAGATAAATAAGATATAAATATGAAATTGTTCAATTAAAAATATAAGTTTTAATATATATATACAAATGATATAGGTTCGTGAATCCGAGGCCAACCCTACAATTGCTCGATGTCGTTATATGTATTTTTACTACAAAATACAATACAGTGAGTTCATTTGATTCCCTTTTACTCTTTACATTTTTGGGACTGAGAATACATGCGCTACTTTCTCAACTGCTTTATTAAATGCTTTTGAAATACATTTTGAAATGCGAATATATGAAATGATTTTATAAATGTTTGACGAAATAGACACAAGCAAAACATTCCTCGAATGAATTATTATGCAGACAGAAGTTCTGCGAATTATTGTTGAATTATGTGGACATGATAATTACCACTATTGAAATATGTGGACATGATAATTGTCACCATTGAATTATGTGGACATGATAATTGCCACCACTGAATTATGTGGACATGATAATTGCCACCAATTGATATGAATGTTATGTATCGAGAGAATATTTTATACACAGGTTATGTGTATGTTATTTTGTGCACAAGATATGTGTACGGTTACTAAGATTATGAAAAATGGTTTTGTACACGAGAAAGGTGTACTGTATTTAAAAGATATCGCATGTACATTACAGGTGGGTATAGGATTCGGGCCCATTTGTACCATGCAGGATTTAAATCTTGTGGTCTATCAAAATGATAAATTTTATTGTTTTATGATAAACCTATGAACTCACCAACCTTTTGGTTGACACTTGAAAGCATGTTTATTCTCAGGTATGAAAGAAATCTTCCGCTGTGCATTTACTCATTGTAAAGATATTATTTGGAGTCGATCATCGCAATGGAACTAGATGTTGGTGACTTCGTTCAGACGGATTAGGACGGGGTATGACATGTGGTATCAGAGCGGTGGTCTTAGCGAACCAGGTCTTGCATTAGTGTGTCTAACTAATAGTTGTTTAGATGCATTAGTGGGTCTGGACTTTGACCGTGTCTGCATGTCAAAATTTTTGCTTATCATTTAGTGTCAAAAACTATTTGCTTATCATCTTTAAAGTCCAGACACGTCTTACTGCCTCTATTACATAGACAGTGTATAGATAAATTCATATCTTAGCGTATCTGTATTGTTACTTTTGCCTGACAGCTTTCGTAGATTCCTCCGTAACTTATGGGATTTTAGTATTATATATGCATATGTAAATTATGTATTGCAGGGTACTAATCTACATCCTATAATCTATTTCTTATCGAAAATCCTTTATTCAATCGTACGAAATGGAACTCACAACTAGTTCAAGTCCCTCGGATTCCGATATGGAGTCCCACTCCAGCTCCGAAAGCAGCGTCACCAGAATGAATCAATCAATCAGCCATCCCCAATTCATCTGATGAATTCGTAGCCTACTTAATCATTGGAGACAAGAAGAAGGCGATCCCTTCCATCCGCCACATTCCACTCTTGGCGAAGAACCTGAAACACTTACCAGTGAACCTATTAGAAACACCATTCTCACCCTCATTTCCCGAGTACCTCACCATGATTATATTCTATCCATAATTCTAAACCTTATTCATCCGCTCGTTTCGACCGACAAATCATTTCGGAATAATAGAAGAAGTCAACGAACTTCGCGCTCGAGTAATCAATTTGGAGAATATGGTGCAAAATTTACCAGCTTCAGCAACATCACCGGCACCAACAGTATCATCAATAACAGCACTAGTACCATCAACAATCCATGCCTCAACGTCTCATTCTGTACCTCGAGTATAATCATCGTTCTACGTATCGTTCTACATCATTTATCCTCGTTCGACATGACGATTATGTAATCTCTAATGTTTTAGAGATTATATATATTCTTGTTCTAACGGTAAACCAAATGAGTTTAATATCATATTAACTCATTAAATCCATGATTACATCTGAAGAAAATATATATGTATATATGTATTCATAAAGATTGTAATTAAAAATTCTTTCGTACAAAGTGTTAATTGTGAAAATATTTTAACGGGTAGATAATACCCGAGGAATATTTAGATTTCACATTAATAAGTACACTGTACATTCTTTCAAATCTAATTCAACAGTCATTTACTATCCTACTTACAACCACCGATATACGTATCCGTTCACCGCAGAATAACCATTTTTATTCAAATTTCATATTTGGATTTTGACCTATCAGAATCCAAAAAGTGGCATAATGAAGAAAATATTTGACAAAATAAAATTTGTTAGAAACAGACAAATTAACTATAAGGAATTTTGTTAAGAATTTACGCTAACAAAATCCTAGCTAACTGTTCCTAGCTAACTGTTAATTCCGTATTACATTTATTTATTGCAATTTTATTAATCGCAATTTATTTATCGCAATTTAATTATCGCAATTTTAATTCTCGCAATTTTATTTATCGTCATTTAATTTCTGTAATTATTTTACGCACTTTAAATATCGGGACACGTATACAAGGTTTTGACATATCATATCGACACATCTATATATATTATTTGGAATCACCATAGACACTCTATATGCAGTAATGATCGAGTTCTCTATACAGGGTTGAGGTTGATTCTCAAATAATATATATACTTTGAGTTGTGATCGAGTCTGAGACATGTACACGGGTCACGATACGTATTAATTAATTCGAATATTATATATTAAACTATATATGAATTATTGGACTGTTACTGTGGACTATCGACTGTGGACTAATAACATTGGACAATTAAAATGAATTAAAATATTGATTATAACATATGAAACTAAACAATTCTTCAAGTTTGCCACTTAATTTCATCTTAAACTTCATTTGTATCTTGACGATTATAATCTGCGTTCAAAGCTTTCATGATTCTTGAAAACACCTCATTCGAGAGGATGAACCAACCGCACTTCATCTACGGAAGAAAAGATTGATGCATATAGTCATGCACCTGAAAACACTCGGAACCTGAGTAAACGTTTAACACATAGCTGTGCTAATTCCTTTAACGTTGTTATTACCGAAAATAACTTTGCAATCTCTTTCCAAATTAGCAAATTTTGTCACAGCTCCAGCAAGTCAACTTCGACTTTCATTCAGATTAGCCTTATTATAGCCCTGATATACAAGTCTGCCTTTCGTCATCGTTGTCGGGGAACCTTTTATATTCTGCCACATTAGCAGTAAACTTACTAGCAACTTCATTACTCATTGGCTTAAGTCTCTTCGAAGAACCATTATATTTGTTCATTAAAACCTTATCATATGTTCGTCTGCATCTTGTAACAAGTATTGCCATACCAATTACCGGGAATCAGCAATCAGTATTTTGAATCTCGCAACAATTCTACAACAACAGTTATAGGTATACATATAACCTTTATCTCTTAGAATTATGACATTCCATTCTGAAATTTTGAAAAGCACCCAGTCTATGAATCAATACTCGGAATGTTGAAAAAGCTGAATGAAGCAGTAAAAACTGTAAATGATCTTAACAGCCAGAAGTTTGATAATAAAGAATAGTATGTTGGAAAAGCTCAGAAAAGTTGAAACTGGAAAACGGATTGAGCTAACCACGAAGGAGGCCAAGGACAAATACAAGGACCAAACCCTATATTCAAAGAATCCAGATAATTATGTATCCAATGAAATCTTTAGAGAAAACCTTGCTCTATACTCATATTAAATCTTGTGGAAAATCTTTCTTCATCAACCTTCGATCTTAGAAATTCTGAAAATATCATCATAAATATCTTCGATATTTCTGAGGATATTTTCATAAATCTTCTTATACGAAATTAGTTATCTCTTCGTGCTATGTGTGTACATCATAAAAGAAACTATTTTAGTTTCTAAATTCTAAAACCTTCGAGTTTAAAATATGAATAATTTTGAAGTAGTGTTGGGAACTGAAGCATGAGTTAGTATAATATAATGACACTTGATCAACGTGATTATATTACAGTAAGTCATGCTGAGTTTTTAATGGGACGTGATGATTCACAGATCATAACGTCATCATGTGCCATGTTACATAACTCTTTCATTCTTCTTAACTTCTGAACACATCAAGATAGTATATTCTTGATAGTTCTATTCTCAGTGATTCTGGTAATTTGACAAATCAAATCATGCCATTACGTTCTTTCTTATTTAGAACATTAAGTTCATTCGAAATTCCATACTTACAAATTCTGGACCGTTACTCGCTTTACTAGAGATCGAGAAGATAATAAAAAGGCAAAGAGCTCCAAGATATAAGAGAAAATATAAAGCTCAATAACAACACGGAGGTTACAAACTGTGGATATTAATACGAATAGCAATATAAAGACATAGTAGAATTAAGAATAGTATCACCCCAAGGTAATAGTAGAAGTAAACAGATTTTTCTGATGGAAGATTGAAAAGAAGAATGATAGAAATGATAATTAGGTAAATATCAAGGATTAGAACTGGATTAAGCATTTTCACAATCTTTTGGATGTATGAACTAAGAAAGAAAGTATAGGAATGGTGAGAATAATGGAACGGAAGAGCTTAATTTATAATGGAAGTATCAGATAGAGTAATCGAGGCAGATCACCGTATTTAATTATATAGATCTTAATTTCTTTATTCGCCGAAGAATCAAATCTTGTAGATTTTGAAGATTTTCTTTAAATCCCTTGAATTCCGGAATTCAAACCAAGACAACATCAAAAGTTAAGACGCACCTTATTTTCTAAATTCAACAATGACTACGTCACCGGTTAAGACGAATCTGCATTTACTCATTTCACTAGCTTCACTCATACTCTTCACATAAACGAATTGTTTTATCCATATTACTCTATGGTAATAAAACTCTATTTATCAACTTATATTCGTCATGAAAACATTTTTATTGTTAGCCATGACCACCTCACTCAAATTTTGGGACGAAATTTCTTTAACGGGTAGGTACTGTGACGACCCGGAAATTTCTGATCAAATTTAAACTTAATCTTTATATATTTCCGACACGATAAGCAAAGTTTGTAATGTTGGGTCTCAAAATTTTTGGAATGATATTCATATATTCAATTGACCTTCGACTACCCTCGACGATTCACGAAAAATAAATTGTAAATAGATATGTATGTAAGTATATATAACTAATAATCCAAAATATAATTTGAAATATTAAATGATGTTTTTATTAAAATTAATTATAAGAATTAAAAAAATATATAAAAATATGATATTATGATAATTATTATTTAAAACATATCTATATATATAAATAAAGTATATTAAATATATATTTTGTAATTTCGAATCTATTTAGTAAACGACAGTAACACTCAATCGCCATTCGATGGATATTAAATAAGTTTAATACAAACTTATATGATCTTTAAAATAAATGGTGATCCGAAAATGACTTCTATAAATTTTAGGCTTACTAACATTGTATATAGGATCTAGTTATTAAATTTTAACACTTTTTATATTTTACTCATAATTGAGCGGGACAGTTGATGTAATTTTATTTAGTAGTTAATAATCGAATTTTATACCATAATAACCAAATTAAATAAATATAATAACTGTAAAAATTTGGGATTTTTTCCAAGTACTTCTATTCGCCACTGAGTAGCAACGGACTACTATGTCTATTAAAATCGTCGGTAGCATTCAAACAAATAAATATCACGAGTGATATAAGGGTATGCTTTTACATTATTGTGGGGACAGATAAATATCACAAGTAAATCAATTGTCTTCTATATGCATATAATATACATACATATGTGGTGATAGATTAAAAACAAGAATCGTGCTTGTCAATTTACATGTGACTCCTGTATCACTTTACATCAATATCAACATTTCATATATATATGTATGTATATGATATGAGTTATCACTACCAAATTATTTGATCAACCGGGACCATCACCTTCTTCACCTCGACAACCATCATCAATATCCCGTATCACCACACCGGCCACCTTCGCGTTTCTATTGACAACCATGATCTTACCATCCCTTTCTCGTTTGTGTTGTTAGTAACCGCCACTCTATCCACAAACCATTATCACCATCAAACTCGTTGACAACTCAAAGAACAACCAACTATGGCTGCTGCCACCATAACCGACATCATCACCACAACCGTACCTCGAACTCCATTATCATCAAACCTCACAATGGTCATTTATTCGAAAAACAAAGTACCATCAAACAAACACCACCTTGTTGTGCTTTTGATTGATCATCATAGTCTTAGATATCGCTCGTCTTCTTCTTCTCCTTTTGCTACAGCTGCAACACCATCTTAACCCACCAAGCATAGAACCGACACCTTTTCATCACCTTCTATCACTATTACTCTCGTTCAAAGAACCACCACCCCACCAAGAACGCACACACAAGCAAACTATTGCTATGATTTGTTTGTGTTCGAATAGCACCACCCAAAAACAAAACCCAAATTGAGCATTGTTATTGTTCGGTTCAATAATCACTGCTACAATCATCGTGGGTTGCTGTCGTTCTAGACCGACTTCACCACCATCGAAAAACCATCATCAATCCATCATCAACACTGCTGCTACAGCAGCTGTAGGTAACCATTTCCTTCTATTATTTCATGCTACTCTCCTGCAAATTCTATTTTCTGTAGTTCGATTACTCCAACAACAAACCAACCTGCAAACTGCTATTTTCCTTTGTGCTTTCTATCCGAATACAACCACACTCAAACCTATTTTGGTTCAGTTAAACTTACCCAAGAACACCAATACATTATTAAACCAAACTGATGCTATCGCTCGAATATTCTTGTCTTTATTTCACTGCTGCTACTACTGTAATCTTTTAATTCCTGTTGCTACTTCTAATAAACCCGTTTTGTTCGGTTTATTGTTTCTGCAAACCAAACTTTACCACTAAATATTACAGCTAATATTACAAGTTGCTGCTACATCGCTCGTATGACCATCTGAGGTTATTTTACTCATCAGACTCGTAAAGTTCCCAAAGACTGTATAATTATTACGAGTATTATTATTCCTTTTATTTCAATTCCAATTGAGCCGACACAATACCTTTTGTGTGATGACCCGGGAATTTCCGATCAAATTTAAACTTGAATCTTATTTGATTTCGATACGATAAGCAAAGCCCATTAAACAGAGTCTTAAAATTTTTTGAACTATTTGCACGGATGCATTTAACCTCAGACTATGCCCGACGATTCACGAACAATTTTTGTAATTATATATATATATATATATATATATATATATATATATATATATATATATATATATATATATATATATATATATATATATATATATATATATATATATATATATATATATATATATATATAAGTGTATATGTATTAACTCGGATTAACAAAATATAAAATAATCATTTGAATGCAATATGTAAAATAAAATACAAGATAAGGAGGTTGTTATTAAAATAAATCTAAGTATAGATATATATAAATTCTATACATGATTATTGGATGTATATGGGAATATATATAAAAGTTATAGATATTGTATAATTATTCAATAGTAACTCAATAATTTAATATCAAAATTTCA
This sequence comes from Rutidosis leptorrhynchoides, assembly GCF_046630445.1. NCBI lineage: Eukaryota > Viridiplantae > Streptophyta > Magnoliopsida > Asterales > Asteraceae > Rutidosis > Rutidosis leptorrhynchoides. The sequence goes on from NC_092334.1 coordinate 112,047,202, forward strand.
GTAGTATTTATTTAGCATTAGCTTTATAAAAGAAAAACGAACCCGATGTCTATACTATTAGTGATGTAAAGATTCATTATTATATTATTAAATATTACATAGTTAATAAACTGTAATATTAATATATGAAATTACAAGTTAATATATAGTATTTTAATATAAATATCTGGATTACAATATTTAGAAATATTCATTTTTATCTACAAAGTTAGTAACAAATAATTATTTTAACGATATTAGTTTACTGCGTGTAACATATATAAATTTTCATACACAGTCATCCATATGAATATGGTAAAATAAATAATATGTATTACATGTAGAAAGTTATAGTATTTTATGTTGTATAAATAATTATATAATAATATTAATTCGTTATAATGAGTTTTATCATTATTACTAATATCATTATTAACACTACTAGTAATAATTATTAATATTGTTATGATAATTATTATTATTAATATTAACAATATTATTATTATTAATATAATTATTAATTATTAATATTAGAATATATATATATATATATATATATAATCAGATAAAAAGAATACTAGTTAAAATCAACATCAAGTTTAACTTTATTTTTTTTATTCCCTCTATATCTGCTCGTGATTTTTTTCTGTCGAGGCTCAGCTTCACAACAAAACAGTTTACATCAGTTTTGGATTGTTGCAACAATCATTCACCTTCACATCATATTTGATTGCTGCTATTCGTAATTAAACAGAAACTAAAAGCAAGAAACAAACTTATTTATTTATTTTTTTTCGTAACCCATTTAATCCGAAATCAAATCTCGAATCAAACTCCAAAATCTATTAATACAGTCAAGTAAGGAATCATCTACTCAATCTGTCTGTCAAATTTGAGATTCCAATTCATCAAAACGAATTTCAATTTCGGAGTCAAAGGTAATTTTTCAAGAAGTCAACGAATCTGTTCTTCGTTAAATTCGTAAATGTTTTAATGTTATAGGTTCAATTGATAATCCAAACAAGTTCTAACAATGATTTAGAACATATTTTATTTAGGAATCATAGTCTGAAAAGTTTTAAATCGCGAAATCAATTTATTTTTTTTCTTCCTCGTCGCACAGCAGCAGTAGCAGACTGCTTGATTTTTTTTTTATTTTTTTTATTTTTTTTTTCAAATAACATAACATATGATATTTAGTTGTTATTATTTGGAGGTAATTAAATCTCTGTTTGATTATCGATACCTCTGGGCGTTTTGGAATTAGAGAAGAAGAAGAAAAGGTTGTATCCGAACAGTAGTTAAATAAAAACCAGTTGTTTATTATTTCAGAAAAGTAAGGACAGCAGAATGGTTTAGGAATGATACGGGTATGCGAGAGGTTGGGGGTTCGAGCCCGGGCATGGGCTGTTTTTAATTTTTTTGGGACTTCATCCTTTGAGAGGTAGTCTTCATTTTGTTTATTTATTTTTTTACAATTATTATTATTACTTATTAATGTTAATTATTATTATTATTAATATGATTGTTATTGTTATTAATATTAGTACTAAAATTGTTAGTGTCATTAACATTATAAATAAAGGAGGTAATTATCAATTATTATTATTACTAGGTATTAGAAATATCATGATTTTTATTATTAACATTATTATTATTATTATTATTATTATATTATTATTATTATTATTATTATTATTATTATTATTATTATTATTATTATTATTATTATTATTATTATTATGAAGATTGTTATTAGTATTAATATCATTAGTATGGTTTCGATTAGTATTATTATGAACCTAACAAAATTCATTATCATATTGATTAATGTTAAAACTAGTATTATTGTTATTAAATTCATTATCCTTAGTAGTGAATGAATATTTTTATGATTATTATCAAATAAGTATTACCATTATTATTACTACTATAAAAATTATTATCGTTAATATTAAAATGATTGATAAAAGTATTGTTAACATTAACATTAGTATTGGAACTAAAACTATTACTTTTTTTTAAATCATTACTATAGTTAATAAGATTATTATGATTGTTATTAACACATGTATCATTATTAACAAAACCACAATAATTATTAATATTATCGTTATTAATAAAGTTATTATTATTATTATTATTATTAGTAAATCATTATTATCGAAACTATCATTTTTGTTACCGACAAATATTTTTACCTAAATTTTACTTAATACATATATTGTAATTATATCAATGGTTTATATACCTACCTATCAAATATAATATCATTATTTATATAAATATTTATATATATAACAAACTAATGATATTTTATATAATAGTAACATTATATATATAGATATATTAATATAATTAATTATATAGATATTAAACATTTTGAATATATATACAAACTAAATAAGTATAATATATAATTTAAAAATATAATAAATAAATTTGTTCGATTACGATTATATGTGTTAATATATATACAAATGATATATGTTCGTGAATCCGAGGCCAACCCTGCATTGTTCAGTTGTTTAAGGTCGATATATGTATTTTTACTACAAAATACTATATGGTGAGTTTCATTTGCCTTTTTACCCTTTATATTTTTGGGCTGAGAATACATGCGCAAATTTTATAACTGTTTTACGAAATAGACACAAGTACTTAAAACTACATTCTATGGTTGGATTATTAAACCGAATATGCCCCTTTTTAGTCTGGTAATCTAAGAATTAGGGAACAGACACCCTAATTGACGCGAATCCTAAAGATAGATCTATCGGACCCAACAAGCCCCATCCAAAGTACCGAATGCTTTAGTACTTCGAAATTTATATCATGTCCGAAGGAGGATCCCGGAATGATGGGGATATTCTTATATGTATATTGTGAATGTCGGTTACCAGGTGTTCAATCCATATGAATGATATTTTGTCTCTATGCATGGGACCTACGTTTATGAGAAATGGAAATATGAAATCTTGTGGTCTATTAAAATGATGGAAATGATTATTTATGTTAAACTAATGAACTCACCAACCTTTTGGTTGACACTTGAAAGCATGTTTATTCTCAGGTACGAAAGAAATCTTCCGCTGTGCATTTGCTCATCTTAGAGATATTACTTGGAGTCATTCATGACATATTTCAAAAGACGTTGCATTCGAGTCGTTGAGTTCATCAAGATTATTATTAAGTCAATTATAGTAAGATATATTACGAAATGGTTTATATGTTGTCAATTTTCGATGTAATGAAATATTGTCTTTTCAAAAACGAATGCAATGTTTGTAAAATGTATCATATAGAGGTCAAGTACCTCGCGATGTAATCAATTGTTGTGAATCGTTTATAATCGATATGGACTTCGTTCGGATGGATTAGGACGGGTCTCTACATTTTGTCTATCGTATATTGGTGGAATGTACAGCTGGATGTTTCTTTTCTGTGTGAAGGCTGCTACACCAACCTAGCTTTTAGTTGTTAGGTTACTTTTTAGGAGAGCCTTACTAGCCACATCAAATTGACGAGGCCCAATAAATTATTTTTATTATTTCTGACCCAAACAACTATTAAAGGCTCGATGTATCATCTAGTGTTTCGATCAAATCCAAATATTTAACCATGATCGATTAAAGATGAAATAATGATACGTATAGATTATAGATTAAGATGTTGGTGATGAAGTGATAACCGATGATGTTGAATAAAATGTTAGTATGATAATGATAACATATATGATGATATTGGGTCGATGATGATGCAAATGTTAATTGGGTCAATGATGATACTAATATTGATGGGCTTAGATAACACAACTTGGGCTTGTTACCGGATTATTGGTACCTTTGGGCTTTTTAATTATTAAATGGACTACAAAAGTTATTTGGGTCCTTTTAGCTTGGTGGACTTTTATTTAGGCTAGATATGTTGTTGGGCCGATTTTTCTGTTTGAAAACGAATTGAGATGATGTTATATGCATAGAGCCGTGAATGATTATGATGATGTAAATGATATATCGGTTTTGGGTTTGAAGAAGAAAGGGGAAAAAGATATAAATGGGTTAAATAGTTTTGGTTGGCGAATTAAACTAGAACGCAAGGACAGCGAAATGGTTTAAGGTGTTTACGGGTTAGCGGGACGTCACGGGTTCGAGCCTGGCCAAGGGCGTTTATTTATTTTTAGGCTTATTACATAAAGGTAGCTTTTTTATTATTTTATTATTATTATTATTATTATTATTATTATTATTATTATTATTATTATTATTATTATTATTATTATTATTATTATTATTATTATTAACATTAGTATTAGTATCGTCATTTAGTGTTATTATTAGTAATAAAATTTGCTATAAATATTATTATTATTAGTATTGATATTAACATTATAATCAGATACAATTTTCATTACTATTATTAATATTATTTTACCAAATAAACATTATGTATATAGAAACATTTATAAGTAACAATACATATAAGTATACCCTAATGATATTAATGACTTTTACATAAATATACATATATAACAAATTAATATCTATTTTATATATAAATCTAATCAGATATATATAAATATATTAATGTAACTATATGGATAATAAGAAACTTGAATATATATATATATATATATATATATATATATATATATATATATATATATATATATATATATATATATATACAAAAGATAAATAAGATATAAATATGAAATTGTTCAATTACAAATATAAGTTTTAATATATATATACAAATGATATAGGTTCGTGAATCCGAGGCCAACCCTACAATTGTTCGATGTTGTTATATGTATTTTTACTACAAAATACAATACAGTGAGTTCATTTGATTCTCTTTTACTCTTTACATTTTTAGGACTGAGAATACATGCGCTACTTTCACAACTGCTTTATTAAATGCTTTTGAAATACATTTTGAACTGCGAATATATGAAATGCTTTTATAAATGTTTGACGAGATAGACACAAGCAAAACATTCCTCGAATGAATTATTATGCAGACAGAAGTTCTGCGGATTATTGTTGAATTATGTGGACATGATAATTGCCACTATTGAAATATGTGGACATGATAATTGCCACCATTGAATTATGTGGACATGATAATTGCCACCATTCAATTATGTGAACATGATAATTACCACCAATTGATATGAATGTTATGTATCGAGAGAATAATTTTATATACAGGTTATGTGTATGTTATTTTGTGCACAAGATATGTGTACGGTTACTAAGATTATGAAAAATGGTTTCGTACACGAGAAAGGTGTACTATATTTAAAAGATATCGCATGTACATTACAGGTGGGTATAGGATTCGGGCCCATTTGTACCATGCAGGATTTAAATCTTGTGGTCTATCAAAATGATGAATTTTATTGTTTTATGATAAACCTATGAACTCACCAACCTTTTGGTTGACACTTGAAAGCATGTTTATTCTCAGGTATGAAAGAAATCTTCCGCTGTGCATTTACTCATTGTAAAGATATTATTTGGAGTCGATCATCGCAATGGAACCAGATGTTGGTGACTTCGTCCAGACGGATTAGGACGGGATATGACATTTTGTGTGAATGTTGCGACAGTCCGGGTAAAGTACTTTGCGTGACCATGTGAAAATGGTAAGGTACGCATTTATAATAATGATTGATCACCATTATTACGAAAGTGTATCTTGACACTAAGCATGACATGACAAGTACCGAGCGGAGGAAACGTGGCATGGTTGGGGTATAACGGGACGAATTAGGAGTCTTTTATTGGTTCCTGTGATATAGTAGTCTTGAGTGATGTGCTTGTTATCACATCAGGTTCCTTGTGAGTCGGGAAGTGTACGATGGATTCGGTTAGTTAAGTGAGCGAGCCAACTCACGAGTTTAGTGCGTGCTTAGTCACCCTAAGTAGTGGGTGCACTGTTGAGATTGTTATTGTTTTTAGTTACCCATCGTAACTAGGATGATCGATTTACGTTTGCGTGTATGTTCGTTGAGGACTTGAATTCCGTAATGGAATGCAACAAGTCTAATGATTGTAGTTTTGAGTTACACTCGGTAGAGTTTGTGGTTAGAGAATCGTGTTAGGATTCTAGTTGTGAGTCGCTTTTGAATTGGCAAATCGAGGAGTCTTCGGTTCGTTAAACTCATGGGAGTGGGACTCGTATAACGATGATTATGTTAGTGTGTTGTGGCTTATAAGGTAACATTCCTAATGGAATATCCCTTGTAGTAGTGGTTTTATCGAGATGTAGAAGGGTGTAAGACTTGGTGTTCTCGAGCATCTCCTTAGTGTTAGATGAAGGGCCTCATTAGGCCATATCGTTTGGCCTTGTGGGAAATTGCGGGTAGTGTGTGATCGCTTGGAACTTTCGATAAGACAATAACCCGTAAGGTTGTCGGGTAAGTATGACTTCGGGTCATTATTATAGAGAGATGGGTGTATGGAACCTAAAGATCGATTTTCTAAAATTCGATTGATTGTGGTGGGAGTCTACATGACACTGCGTCAGGTGCCTTTTTATACCTGCTAGTGTAATGTTCAACTCCGGTAGTGGTGTGATCACTTTGTGCTTAGGGTGCCCGTGAAATACCCTTGGAAGCATCGGAGATTATAATAGTGATCGACGGGTGATAGTAATTCGACGGTTGCGAAGTAGAAGTTTAAGAGCATGGTGATGAATACTTCTTATGAAGCGACGGGTGAGCGAATCATGTTGCTCTTAAGTGATGGACGGGTAAAGATGACCGGTGAGTCGGTGACGGACTTAATGGTCGATTAGTCCGAAGGGTATGATGAAGTGTTGATATTGTGGTGGACGTAATTATGGTGTCGGAATTGGTCACTCTTCTCCATGAGAGTGAGCAATTGTTGATAAAGGTTCGTTGTGTGGAAGGGCGGGTGATCTCGACTGAGATGCACGACTGATTAAGTGGAGTGGCATATGCCTAGTCGTATAGGCGTATGTGACACTTTGGTGGAGTTCGCTTTGCGAACGATGAAGGACTGTTAATTGTAATTATGACATGAAGGTGCGATGTTGTCGCGTGTACGTCGCTCCAAATGAATGTATATGTCGGCTCCGAGAGCCCGAAATGAATTCGTGGTGATTTGGTGTGTATGACCAGTGATGAGAATGGTCATGTGTTTCATGGAATGATAATTCCGCAGGATGTGATCATCTTGGCGGTGAGAATGTGGAGCCAAATTCTAAGTGGGGGAGTTTTCACTGCTGCTCGAGGAAGCTTCGGTGGTGTTTATATAGTGAAATGTCGGGGTGTACCGTGCTAGGCCTCAGCAGGAATTCGGATTTTCTAACGAGGAAGAGTGACAGGTTGGTGATGTCGACTCGAGATCGTGCATTTACGATTGTGAGTTACGATTCCGGAATGATATGCGTAGAGATTGTGATGATAGAATCGAGCGTGGTGTAAGATTTCTTATGTAAGGTGGTCGTGTGGTACCAAAGGGTGGTATGAGACCAAGTATGCAGTTGGAGACCACGAAAGTGAGAAAATGAAGCTGTGATGACCCGGAAATTTCTGACCAAATTTAAACTTTATCTTTAAATGATTTAATGTTTTCGACACGATAAGCAAAGTCTGTTAGATTGAGTCTCAAAATTTTAGAGCTGTTTCATATATACAATTACCTTTGACTACTCTCGACGATTCATGAACAATTATATGTATGTATATATATATGTACAAGTAAAAACGACTTTCCTACAGTAAAACATTATTTGCTACAGTAAAAATGACTTTGCTACAGTAAAACACTATTTGCTACAGTAAAATACTATTTGCTACAGTGAAACCGTACTTTGCTACAGTGCTACAGTGATTTGCTACAGTAACACTATTTGCTACAGTGCGCGCTATTTGCTACAGTACTATTTGATGTCGACGAACTAGCAAACAAAAACGGAAAAGGCGGCCATGCGATCGCATGGCAAAAACACTGAAAACTCATGCGATCGCATGGGCAGGTGGGACAGGTCTGGTCCTATAAATATCGAACGTTTCTGTTTTTCTGTATTCGCATCTATCTCTCAATATATATTATATTTATATTTATTATTATTATTATTATTATTATTATTATTATTATTATTATTATTATTATTATTATTATTATTATTATTATTATTAAGATTAATATTATTATTAATCTTAATATTATTAGTAGTATTATTATTAATTAGTATTATACATAAAATACTACGACGAGGTCATGAGCTTGTCACTTTCAAAATATGTTTTCGAGCGGGATAGAGCTAAGGAAATTATGGGTTATTGCTAAGGAGGTTATGGGTAATGTTCGAGGGTATATTTGTGATTCAAATCTAGTGTTTATCATCTCCGTTACATCTACGTACTTTCCTACAATATTGAATCTCAATATTTATACGTAAGCACTCATATTTTATCCTTTATATATTAATTGTGTATCCATGTCTAGTGCTCGAGTATATATATATATATATGTATATATGCTTGTATGCTAAATTTTATCGTTAAACAGTTATAATGAATCACGAATTAAATACACATATTACTGGTAAAAGGTATATGATATACATGTTTTTGGAAAGCTGACGAAAAATCAATAACTATTCATTTAGATATCGAATAATTTCGATGAACGGATTAAAAGATATGATCAACTGAATTATGATTAACGTTAATTGAAATTGCTTTTGAATCTGCAATTAAGATTTAAACAACTTGTTTACGAGATTGATAAAATAGATTTTTGAATATTACCAACCGAGTAAATGACTCCTTATATAAGGTATGTCTCGTTTTATTGAACTAATGTCAAAATTGACTTTTTGAAACGACTTTGGATAACTTTTGTATGTCGATCTCGAGCATTAGGATTGTGATACACTATGACCTGACCTAGCTTGATAGACATTTATTGACCAACATATGTTCTATAGGTTGAGATCTACGATTATTTGGTAATCCGAGTTTCGATCACATTTTGGTGAACGACTTTATATGCTGCTAAGGTGAGTTTCATTGATCCCTTTTTAATTGCTTTTGCAATATATATTTTTGGGCTGAGAATACATGCACTTTATTTTAAATGCAATGGATACAAGTACATACTAAATTTTACACTGAGTTTGAACCGAAAATCCCTTAGCTTTGGTAACTGTTAACTGCCAGTTATAAGAACTGGTGGGCGCGAGTAGTAGTATATGGATCCATAGGGCTTGATATCCCCGTCCGAGCTAGAGCACTAGCCTTTTAACGGACGTATGCTATTTGAGAAGCGTACACGTTGGTTTGCGTGTATTATTAAGATGATTATACAAAGGGTACAAATTATATATACGTTAAGTTTAGTTACCAGGGTGCTCAATTTCGTAGAATATTTTGATAAACGTTTATGAATGAAACAACTGAAATCTTGTGATTCACCTTTATATACAGATTATGCGCAACATTAAAACTATGAACTCACCAACCTTTGTGTTGACACTTGTTAGCATGTTTATTCTCAGGTTCCCTAGAAGTCTTCCGCTGTTTGCCTACATGTTATACAAGCTATGTGCATGGAGTCTTGCATGCTTTATTCAAGAAAACGTTGCATTCACAAAACCATCATCATGTATCTATTTTGACTGCATTGTCAATGGAAGAATTATTGTAAACTATTATTTACGGTGATTGTCTATATGTAGAAATCATCAGATGTCGAAAACCTTGGAATTAAATATTCATTTATGGTATGCCTTTTCAAAAGAATGCAATGTTTACAAAACGTATCATATAGAGGTCAAATACCTCGCAATGAAATCAATAAATGATGTGTTCGTCCATATGGATTTGGAGCGATCGTCACAGAAGCTGTCATTGCGGGTGCTCTCGTAGTGAAAAATCCGGGTTGTCATGAAACCCGGATAGGATTATTGGATGGGAACGAGTTCGATATCGTAGCGAATGCTGTATTTTCCCTGACGGGAAATGTGATCTTAGAAATTGTCAGTGGATCATTCCACTTTAGGGACGATTGTGAGGCGGAGAGTGCCGGTTCTGACTGTCTCCCGTAGAGACACGCAGATGTTGTTTGTTTGCGAGAGTGTGTACCCTAGTGATGTGACCCGTAGGTTGCATTGAAATGTCGAGGCCATCCTTAACGGCCAGTTTAGGTAGGAAGGTTCACCCGGCGTTGGTGAATATTCTGTGAGTCGTGTGACAAATTGCGGAAATTTCGTGATGATAATTCGCCATTGACGGGATTCTAGTATACGATTAGTCTCCATGCTAGTACTAGGAAGCCGTCTTATGTGGTTGTGTGGTAGGGTTTAGAGGAGGAACCCTGCATCGAGTGTTGATGTTTTGCTCAGCACACGGTGTATTATTGTTGTCCTGGATTAATCCAGTGACGGATGGTCGTGTGCGGATCGATTGATTGAGTGATATGGTTACGGATGTAGCTTGTGGCGAGTTGTAGCCTAGAGAACTTGAAGGGATATGTAGTGTTTTTCGTATTTTCCTAAATGGAAATTCTGGACGTTGAGTGTATGAGATATCGCTTGTTGCGGTAGTGCACGCTAGTGATTATTAGCGTGTGGTGAGATCTTAGAATTTACGGAAGATGTTATGGATGTCGGGCTTGTGTGTGTTTCGTAGAATCATGAGGCGTGGCGACGATGGTTGTCGGTGAATTGTTCTTCTTTTAGGACGATTGTGAAGTGTATGGTACGAGTTTGGATACTCGGCGTAGGAGCAAGCAGTTGCGGTTATTTTGTCTCGTGGGTTGATTACCCGATATCGTTGAAAATGACGGAGTGATAAGGTCATTGGAAGAATATTATGAAGTTTTCACGGTGTATTCCTGAGTGAGTGGTGGAAATTTTGATCGAATGGAAGTGTGAAGCACGGTTGTTGCATTATGATGCGTTAGTGTACAAAGCGAGAAATTTGAATGCGTGATTAATACGTGTGTGACTCCGCGTTGGAAGCGGAAATGTTCGAGGGAGAAGTGCTTAACTACTAGTGTTGGTGCGGATCACGAGGACGTGATCCAATGTAAGTGGGGGAGAGTTGTAACACCCGTTTTTCAGTTACGCGTTATTTCGAACGTCATTCGAAATACGAGGCATGTAAGCGTATATTTGGATCCCAAATAATGTTGGAGTTGATGTTCTAAAACCTTACCATTGGATAGTAAATCTCATTACGTTTCCAACGATATTTGATTCGTCGAAAATGGAGTTACGGTTTGAAAGTTATGACCAAAACAAGTTTCAGTTTCAGACTCAGTTCATTGGGACGCCGTCCAACCTTTTTGGACGCCGTCCAAGAGGCCTGACAGGCCAGCAGCTCTATTTTACTCAAATTAAAAGGGGTACTTTGGTCTTTTCACTTGTGGACGGATTTGGGGCTTTAATATCAGTTTTAGATCCACTTTTGGATCATTTTTCACATCCATCCTCACTTACACTCCAAACCCTAGAGAGAGAGGGAGAGTTTTAGAGAGGGAAAGCTCCATTGGAGAAGAAGGATGTTGATTTCGGGTTAAGGTGCAAGAGTTAATGTTGTTCACCTCGTTTACGGCTACGTTTTGATAGTGTTGGTAAGCTCTAACTCCGAGTCTAATTGTTAAGATTCTTGTGTACATTTAGGGTTTGAGCTTGTTTTGTTGTGAAACCCGTTTAGATGACGAAGTGGGTTTATTGTGACTTGTTATTTTTGTTACGTGGCGGGTTTTGGGTTGGTTGACGTTTTGGCCATGATTAGACTTTGATCTTGAATGTAATCACTTAGTTTAGTGATTATGGAAGTATTGGAACCCATTTGGGTATGTTTGAAATACTAGTTTGAAATGGGTCAAAATTAGGGTTTATGTGTCAAATTGGGTAAGATAAGTTTAACACTTGTGATTTGATTTAATTGGTGTATTAGGCCATTTTCACTTGTGTTAGTGATTATTGGTTAGTTTTGGCATTTTTGGGACTTATGTCAAAATGGGTCGACTTTGAATTTGGTCAAAATTGATGATGACTCTAATTTGGATTAAATGGATGTTAAACACTTTTGTTAAGTGTTAAATGGCGTTTTTGAATGAAAGTAATCGCGAGAAGTGATTTTGGGTTAAAATGACATTTTAACAAAAGTCAAATGTGGTCAAAAGCAATATGGGTCGATATTGCACGTGTTATGTTTTTGGTGTACATGGCGTTTGAAATGATTACTACCTAAGTAGTAATTTAGTGTTAAGACCTAGGTTGGTCTAATCGGTGTCAAGTATGATTTAAGCTAAATTGTACTTTTTTGAGTGGGTTTAAATTACCACCCGAAGTGGTAGTTGGTTTGTGTCCATTAGGTGTTAAATGGGCGGGTTTTGGTGACCAAGGTGTAATCCCTTGGTCAAGGGATGTTTGTGTCGGGTTCTCTTTTAGAGAATGACTATTTATGTGTATATTGTACCTATGTGTGATATAGGTGGTTACTTGCTCGGATTTGAGGACGGAGATCATGTTATACATGACTTGTGCGGGCATTCCAAGGTGAGTGGAATAATTATATATGTATGTATATGATTTATTTACTTGTGGGGTATGGGTTAAAGTTCGATGTTGACGATACCATACCCTAGAGTATATTGTGGTGTTGATGAGGGCTTAAAGTTCAATGTTGACGATACCTCATGTATGGAATTTAAGTTCGATGTTGACGATGCCATACGACTATTGTAGTGACGTTCGATGAGGGTTTAAAGTTCGTTGTTGACGATACCTCATATGTGGGTTTAAAGTTCGATGTTGACGATACCACATTAATATAGACGGATGGGGTTTAAGTTCGACGTTGACGATACCATTCGTAAGGCTAGCCTTGAGATCTTGAATACTAATGGATGTTGTGAACATCAATGTTTTATGAGTTGTAGTGTAGCATATTATTGTTCGAGTTATATGCTATTGTTTGTGCTAGCTTGCGTATTGGAGATTTAGCGTTATACTTTGTGATGGTATGCTAACTATATTGCTAGCATGTATGCGGTAATTGTGTAAGTGATTGCGAGTAAGTAGATTATATATGTATATGTATAATTATTGCATTCACTAAGCTTTATGCTTACCCCTCTCGTTGTTTACCTTTTTACAGGTATTGTGATTATGAAGCTAGCTAGTTGTTAGACTAGATGCTTAGGAGCGCTTGGGCTCGATGGGGTAGCTTTTGGATATTGAACGTGGATTGGGGTTTTGGTAGTCCCCGGGATTATGCTCTTGGTATCGGGTTGGGTTGTAGAGTCCTAATCCGTCTAAAGAGATAAATGGGTCGAAATCGCTACATTATTTGTAAAACGGGTCATTGTGGGCCCGATGTTGTAAAACTTATTTTTATTGTGGAAATCTCTTAGTTTTACTTAATATGATGTGTTGTGAAAGTTGTTTCGTTTAAAAGTGTCGGGAAGCGGGTTTTCCGATCGCGTAAGATTGTAAAACTGATCAGAACCTGGTAGTTCATTTGGACGCCGTCTAGTCCTTCAGAGCTGGACGCCGTCCAGATGCACTGCCTCACATTTTTTTTAGGCGTGTTTTTGGTAAAACGAAGTCGGGTTGTTACAATATACCTTTTATCTTAGGAAGACCTTTCCTAAATACTGCAAGAGCTATCATAGATGTAAATGATGGATCTCTGAAGCTAAGGGTTGATTTGGATGAAATCACATTCAATATCGATAAAATCATGAAACATCTAAATGACGAAGATCTAGGAGTAGTAGACTCCATACAGGAAATGGTGGATGAACACCTAGAAGAAATACTAATGATCCACAGCCTAGGTTCAACACCCTTAAAACAAGGAACACTTCCAATCAAAACCAGTTCCTTGCTTCAAAACAAAGAGTCTATTCAACCACTGAAAAACAATATAGTTGCCCTACCTCGTGGTTTTGGCACACCTATGCGGTTGATGACTCATAAGAATAAATCAGAGTTCCCATTCATGAAAGACACCGTCTTAATGTTGGATGAACCTCATTCAAAATCTCACAAAATCAATCACTCTTCCAAAGAAAGACTTTCTCAACCTTTCGAGAACATTCTCAATGATGTTTCTCCTTCTCTGAACGACTACGAGTACACTTTCTCTAACCCTCAGTTAATCGTATCTGCTGAAACAATAGAAGAATATCAAAAGGAATATGATAAATTAGAGCGAGCAGAGATATCCAAAATGAAAACATCTATATAAGAGCCCCCCCGGATCTGGAACTCAAAGAATCACCTTCTCACCTCGAATACACTTTTCTAGAAAAAGACTCAAAATTGCCCGTCATTATCTCCAAAGGACTGCATTCGGAAGAGAAAAAATGGCTTGTCAATGTCTTAAAGTCACTTAAAAAGGCGATAGCTTGGAAGATCTCTAATATACAAGGGATAAACCCTGGCTATTGTATGCAAAAAATACTCATGGAAGATGACTTTAAAACAACTAGACAAAAACATAGGAGAGTTAACCCAAAAAATTAAGAGTAGTAAAAATGGAGGTCATAAAACTCCTTGATGTTGGGCTAATCTACCCAATATCCGACTCACCTTGGGTAAGCCCTATTAAAGTAGTTCACAAAAAGGGCGGAATGACTGTAATAGTCAATGAAAACAATGAAATCATACCAACATGGACTATAACCATTTGGAGGGTTTGCATCGATTATAGGAAGTTAAATGAAGCAACAAGAAAGGATCACTTTCCTTTACCGTTCATTGATCAAATGCTAGAAACGTTATCAGGAAATGAATTCTACTATTTTCTCGATGAATTTTCTGGATATTTTCAAATTCTGTTATATCCAATGGATCAAGAGAGAAACGACGTTCACATGTCCATATGGTACATTTGCAAATAGACGAATGCCTTTTGGTCTATGTAATGCTCCGGAAACTTTCCAACGTTGCATAGTAGCAACTTTTCATGTCATGATTGAACATTATATGGAAGTCTTTATGGATGATTTCTCCATCTTTGGAGATTCATTCGATTCATGTCTTTGTAACCTAGATAAAATGATTCCCGATGCGAATAGACTAACTTGGTATTAAACTGGGAAAAGTGTCATTTTATGGTTAAAGAAGGAATAGTTCTGGGACATAAAATATCAAAAGCTGGAATAGAAGTAAACAAAGCAAAAGTTGATGTCATCGCTAAACTACCACCGCCTACAAACGTATAAGGGGAATAAGACGTTTTCTAGGCCACGATGGATTCTATCGACATTTCATCAAAGACTTTTCTAAAGTCTCCTGCCCTATAACAAATTTACTCTGTAAAGAAACGACGCCCGAATTCAACGACGAGTCTGTAGAGGCATGCAACTATCTGAAAAACCAGCTTATCACCGCACCAATCATGATAGCTCATAACTGGGATCTACCATTCGAAATAATGTGCGACGCAAGTGACTATGCCGTAGGAGCTGTGGTGGGGCAAAAAATAAACAAACACTTTTGCCCTATTTGCTATGCTAGCAAAACGTTAACCGATGCTCAAGAAAACTATACCACTACAGAAAATGAACTCTTAGCAGTAGTTTTCGCTTTTGAAAAATTTCGATCCTACCTTGTCGTATCAAAGACCATAGTATACACTGATCACTCGGCACTAAAATATCTCTTCACTAAACCTGATGCAAAACCAAGACACTTAAGATGGATACTTCTCCTATAAGAATTCGACATAGAAATTAAAGTTAAGAAAGGAGCAGAAAATTTGCAGCAGATCACCTGAGCTGATTGGAGAATCCTTCAAAAGAGACACTCAAAGAAGAAGATATTCATGATAGATTCCCAGATGATCAGCTCATGACCATAAATCATGAACTGAAGAGATA
Source organism: Rutidosis leptorrhynchoides (assembly GCF_046630445.1). Taxonomy (NCBI): domain Eukaryota; kingdom Viridiplantae; phylum Streptophyta; class Magnoliopsida; order Asterales; family Asteraceae; genus Rutidosis; species Rutidosis leptorrhynchoides. Next base: position 112,063,062 of record NC_092334.1, read on the forward strand.
TTTACCAAATTATATTGGTTATCCAGTGAATGCCCAGACGGTAACTTTAGGGTGAATGGTCACAGACTTAAACGATACAATAAAGATACACCATTGAGTCAAGAAATCTTCTCTTTTTACCCACCTTAAAATTACCAGGTATGTATAAGTCAAGCTAACCGACTTACAAAACAAGCGCTTATTGGGAGGCAACCCAATCTAACTTTTAAATTTAAAGGTTTAAACATCGTTTTACCCCACCTTGATGGCTGTTTGAACATGTTTTAGCCTTCGCATTTTACATTTTAGATTGTTTCAGAATGGTAACATTGGGAGCCAAAATACTGAGAAGCAACAACTTCGGAGCAAGAAACAGATAGGTCATAGAAGTACAAAGGGTTTAGGAAAACAAAATGAACTGAACAATGGGATTTGTAGACTTATTAGATAACTCTAGAAGTTTGAACTTAATAGGAGAATATTCTCGTAAATTACCAATTGAAACTCTAGACGCATGGTAACATGATATCCTAGGAGACACTGATAACCAACCTAACCCACTGATCAACCAAACTCATACTAAACCAGTGCCCCAATTCACAACCAATGGAGACCTTAACCTAGCTTGGCTACTTATGCAGGCCCTATCTGAGGAGACTTTATTTCAAGTTGATCCTATCATAGAAAACTTCGGGTTATTACCAGCTTACGATATCAACCCTTTATATAACCCTAACCAATACCTTCCTGAAATAACACCTTCTTTTTTACTAACACCTTTGACACTCTAATTAGACCTAAAACCAACCAACAAAGTTAAGGAATGTGTAGTAACATAGTTCCCCACTTTGAAATATCCGAGCTCGATGACATGGTTGGAAACTTCATGAAGCCAAACAAAGAAAGCAGGATTGGAGAGGGTGGAGATGCAAATTACTAGAAAAAAGGTTTAGAATAACATAACTATGTACTTTCTTTCTTTTAACCACTGCTGTTATTGTATAAAAAGAATAAAGGTAAAAAAAGAGGAACTACTCTAATGGAATAAAAAGAAGAACCTTTTAAGGATGAATGGAAATTTCAAATGTTGCAGGCTTATCAGGCAAGTATACTCAACTTACTTTTAATAATTCTTTAAATTCTAAGTGTGTGATTCATGACTTAAAGCATAAACTATATAACATGCTTCACCTTAAAAAGAGTGTGCCGATATTGTATCTCAAATTAGAACTTGTTCAGTGTATGCACATTCAGTATTGGAAATAGATACCATACGTGGTATAGGTGCTTCTAAGTGGCATAAACATCTATTAGGACAAACCACTAATAATACTCCCATATTTACCCTTTTTCCGACACTTACTAAAAGTGTTGATGATTCACCTAGAAAACATATTGAACCTATAGCATTTTATTCTTAAAATCCACTGAATCCCACACTTAGAATTTAAAGTACTATTAAAAGTAAGTTGAGTATACTTGCCTGATAAGACTGCAACATTTGAAATTTTCATTCATCCTTAAAAGGTTCTTCTTTTTATTCCATTAGAGTACTTCCTCTGTTTTTACTTTATTTCTTTTTATACAATAACAACATTGGTTAAAAGAAAGAAAGTACATAGTTTTTATATTCTAAACCTTTTCTTTAGTAGTTTGCATCTCCAGCCTCTTCAGGCATGTTTCCTTTATTCGGCTTCACGAAGGTTCCAACCATGTCATCGAGTTCAGATATTTCAAAGTGGGAAACTGTGTTGCTACACCTTTTTTGAGTTGGTGGTTGGTTTCAGGTTTAATTGGAGTGTAAAAGGTGTCAGTAAAAAGGGAAGGTGTTATTTCAGGATAGTATTGGTTAGGGTTGTCAAAAGGGATGATATCTTAAGCTGGTAATAACCCGAAGTTTTCTATGATAGGATCAACTTGAAATAAAGTCTCCTCAAATAGGGCCTGCATAAGTAGCCAAGCTAGGCTAATGTCTCCATTGGTAGTGAATTGGAGGACTGGTTAGTATGAGTTTGGTTGATCAGTGGGTTAAGTTGGTTATCAGTGTCTCTTAGGATATCATGGTACCAAGCGTCTAGAGTTTCACTTTGTAATTTATGAGAAGATTCTCCTATTAAGTTCAAATTTCTAGAGTTATCAACTAAATCTACAAATCTCATTGTTCCGTTCATTTCATTTTCCTGAACCCTTTGTACTTCTATGACTTCTCTATTTCTTGCTCCGAAGTTGTTGCTTCTCAGTCTTTTAGCTCCCCATGTTACCATTCTGAAACATTCTAAAAACGTAAACTGCGAAGGCTAAAACATGTTACCATTATGATAATAAATGGAAACTAATTTTTATTTTTATTTTTATTATTATTATAAAGTATTTTAAATATATAAAACTTAAGTTTTTTTTAGATTTTATAAATTTTTTTATAAAATATATAATATTTTAATAAAACTAAAATTATAAAATTATAAAATTGAAATTTTTAAATATAAATTATTATTTTTTATTTTTATTATTATTTTTATATAATATTCTATTATACTAGAATTATTTTTATAAAAAATAAAATTTTTTAATTTTTTTCATTATTTTATATTTTATTATTATTTTATATAAAAGCAGAAACTTTTGGTTGAAATTGTTCTACCAAAAGGGTCTATAATAGTAAATAATTAATCTTTGATTAAAGCGTTTTATTTTTTTGGAAGTTTTTGAGAAACAACTTCGGTCCCCGGCGGCCATGCCATAAACTTAATGTGCCTTCGGTCGTCGTGTTCTTTCCCATTGTCACCAGCGGTAGGAATTTCGGACGGTCGCACCACCCGACATGGTTTTTCAGACCCTACGGGCTGTTTAGTTAAGGTCTTCAAGTTTGTAATTTATAAGTGCAAGGGTAGACCAAATCACAATATTATTACTCGCTCTTTTTGTTAAAGGTTTGTAATGGATAAGTATGACTCACGTGTCGTTGTTTTTATTTAACATTTTAATCAGGATTAATTTTTATTATTATATGTTTATATCTTTTGGTATATGTTATTTCGTAATTTCTAAAGAAAACAATAAGTAAAATATTAAACTAAACTAATAGGGAGGTAGTTTATATGATGAAAGCGTGTTTATTAAATCTGTAAGCTGCATCCCAGATTACGATACTATTATTTCGTGGAATATTATCACTTTTATTCTATCATATATATATATATATATATATATATATATATATATATATATATATATATATATATATATATATATATATATATATATATATACATATATATATATATATATATATATATATATATCCATTAATCTATTTCCAAGTAACTTAATTCAAGCAAAAATAATTAATGTGTCACGTGATAAAAATATTGGGTTTATTATAAAAGAGAGTTTCCGTTATAATAAATTAGACCAACCCAACAACCACACTCGATTCTTAATTCTCTTATGGAAACTCCCGCGAGGTTGTAACAAGAAAGATTAGACCTTTTGACCACACCGGTCAAAAATAGGAATATTATTCCTACCGAATTAAGTTGGTAATGGTTAATTTGAACAGTTGAGAAAGACCTTCGGCTATGAATAAAGTGATATATATTCGTCGTTTAATTTAAAACGGGTGTTAATGACTACTACTTTATAAAAAGCTTAGACTCAAGTATAAAATGATGGACTTGTATAAGTTGACTGAAACGACATCGGTTGCGTATCAAGCCAGTTATACAAAGACCACGAGTCCATAATATTAAACTTTACTAATTGACTGAAAAAGACATCAGCTGCGTATCAAGCCATTTGTTGAAAGAGTGATGTTATGTTATTTAGTTTCATAGATTATAAATACCCCGGACTTCTCCAACATGGTATTTATCGTAGTTTTTGAAAGCACATTTATCTCGAATCTTATACCCCATGCCCGTCCTAATCTATTCAAATTTTTGGGACACCGACCATACGATTTTTAGACACATAATACTTAAACTCACTTATGTAGATTTAGCACGTTACAATTTATATAAATTGACAAAAACTCACTCCGTTTATAAAGCATTGAATCAAACACTTATAATAATTTAAACGACAGAAATAGTAAAACATCCCAAACTTACATTTTTAATAGACACAAGAAGTAATTTAGCTCATTATAATGAGCTTGACGTTCATTATAACATTTCGATATAATACATATGGAGTCATAGTTGATACCTGAAATGCCGAGTAAATATGCTTCTTGATAACGCTTTCCAATAAGTACTTCCTTTATTACTACGTAACTACACTACTAGAGGCACTAACAAGACTTCTTTGCCTCTAGTTATGATATCATTATAACTATTAAATGCTATAAACTAGAGAGTACTTGGACAGAGTTTCTTTGAATTGAATTGAAATAGAAATGAAGTGTGTTTCAGTGTGTATAAGTCTTGTAACTTCTTGATCTCTTCAACCGGATGCACAGAGGATCTAGTCATGGTTAGATCATCTTGAATGAGCTTCAATTAAGTGCCGGTAAGTCTGCTAGTCTTCTTGATCTTTCGAAGTAGTGTTTTAGAGTGATCTCTGAAATTAGGGTTTTAGGAATCCCTAATTTTGACTTTACCTTGTTCTTCAGCTTAAGCTTGTGGATTCAGACTCCAAGAGTTCCCCATGGATGTTTATGAGTCTAGAATACCTATTATAAGTCTAAGTAGGTAGAGTGTACCTCTTGAAAAGAAAAAGTGCTAAAAACCTTGTTAAAAACCTTATTTTGGCCTTACTTTGGCGATTCTACCTTTTAACCCCTTAATATTATAATTTGTAGGATTTTGCATGTTTATAGATCATTTTGTTGATATTAAAGTTAAAATATGGGTGATATCACCAGTAAAAACATGACCATTTTGAGTGATATCATTGACTGATACATTCGAGATTCAAGTATTCGATTGGCTTTTAACCTGTTGATAGTCGACAAAAATCAGAAAAAGTAGATTCAGGACTCTAGTTTTTGCCTTTTAAGATCTTAATGATCCAAAAAATGTCAGAAAATCTTATCCCGAATATCTTGTCTGATCCTTTTCAACACACACCACACACAAACCAATACGCACTGTGCGTGGTACTCAATGCTTGATGTGTGTTGAGTGGTATACTACTATATCCACCAAGGATGCTCGCTTATCACACATCACACACCAAGTTACAACATCATGCATGGTGCGTAATGTGTGGTCAGAGGACATTTTTGCAATTATCGTAATTTGAGAACAAATTGCCAAACAATTTTGGAAAACTGAGACTGACCAATTTCCCGATTATTTTGATTTGACAAATAATAATAGCAATCTCCAACAAAAAATAAACTTCACAGGCCCGAGACGAAATTATGACATGTAAACAAAATGTGCTGCCCGCCTACCCCTTATTATTTGGATGGCATGGGCTATGGCCTATGTGGCTCATGGTCAGAGCTGGGTCTGCATGTGATGTTGTAGAGTTTATTTTATTCATTAGTGTGTTTAGTGTTTGTAGGTGTCTAGTTTGTTGTTAGTTTTCTTTTGTCGTTCGGCTTTTGTATAGTTTGTTCGTTTGGGCTTGGTTGTAGTTTTTTCGTTGTTATAGGGCCTTTTTGTCTTTGTGTTATATTTAGTAATCAAGTTTATCTTTTTTATTAAGTATCTCGAGTTTTTATTAGAATTTTAGATTTTTTGAAAGAAAAAAAATATATATATATATATATAATTTGTCTACATTATGGTTGACTTACGTCAAATTTATCAGCCGTAATGGGATCGATTTCTAGTCATTAACCTATATCGTTTAGCCCAGTGCCCACCTCATTGGTCCAGAGTTATAGCATACTCTTTGAGAAACTAATACGGAGTATCCTTTTAGAACCTAGTTGAATTTAGAATTTCACCATATAAATCAAATTAGTGTTGGTATTATATTACGATGCTTTTCACAAGTACCATACACGCATGACTATGTCAGTTCATATTATTGAGAATTAATTGTATAACCAGAATCGATTGATTCAATCTGATTTTTAGTTTACATGTACGTCCGAATACTTAAAATTAGTTATTCACACACCATGGTAGATATGTCAATGGATGTCACATATATATCCACTCGATTTAATTCATTCAAATTGATAAAATGAATATGGAAAATCTTAACAAATGATATGATAAGTAGATATATGAATATTGATGATGTGAAAGAGATATAAATTAGTAGATTTATTTTGAATGATAATTTATCATCTAAAAATATATCAATTTATTATCCAAAATACATATGTAGATATATACATATGCATATTTACTACTCCCATCTGTCCCGAATTAATAATCCTATATATTTGACTTTACAAAGGTTTTATTTTAAACTTTTTTTATATTATATAATATTTAATGAAAGTTATATCAAATGAAAATACATATAAAACTTAATTTATTCATATAAATTTATCAAATATTATACAACAAAAAAAAAATTATATTTAAAGTCAAAGTTAAAAATAAAGATTTTGAAAAATCAAAATACGCCTGTTAATTTGGAATGAAGAGAGTAACATTTATGCGTATACATTTAAATATCATTATACATATATACTATACTCTAAACTATTAAAGTGTTGTCGAACATATACATTGTGAAGATACAACTTTGTAAATATTATTATATTCATACATTTTACATATCTGGATGTTATTTGAGTTTTTGTTTTTTTATATCGACATTTAACAAATTATAATGAACACATTAATCTTAATCCGCTATAATAACAATTAAAAGTAGCTTAAAACATATTTGAATAATTAATAATCTTTGAAATTACACGTAATATTAGTTAATACATATAGTATTTACTTACAATTGTAATATATTTTACTCAATGAACGTTAACAGTTACAGGTTTTTCTATCCACTCATTTTACTAGTTAAAAATTCAACAAAAAAATTACTATTCACCTATACCAAGTCCCTTATCCCTACACCTAACCAATTTACAGATCAAATATACTACACATCACCAATATAAATTGAGTTGAATTATTCTGTCCACCCATTTATATATAAGAACAAAGGAGGGCGGTCCTCCCACTCCGCAGCAAATAATTCATCTTTAAATTGTAACTCAATAAAAGTCTTAATATTAAGTATTGCTGAGTATTATTGTAATTAGATTCTTGCAGTATCTTGTATCAATAACTTTCATTATATGTTAATATTACGTTAGAATTAGGACATTTCAATGTCATATTTTCATGAATTAATATAAAAATCAAAAGTTAGTAAGTTCAAATTTTACTTAATTTTTTTTTAATATAAGGTGTACTTTAATTTTAATTAATACTTTGAAAATTCTATTCTATTCTATTATCTAATAAAATAAAAGTTTAAATGGTGCATTTGAAAAATTATTTAGAAGCACCATGCATTTTAAATTAAACAACGATAAACTTGAACTATAACAAACAAACAAACAAAAAAGTTCCAAAATAAAATTATGTCATAAGATGAAAGTCCATTATGTTAAGTACTCCATAATAAGTTTGACAATTTATCATATTAAATGGAAAAAATTACGCCGTTGGTACATGTTGTTCGTTAACATTTTCATCACAACACCCAAACTTCTATTTTTGCATCGTTGGTACCTGTGGTTTCATTAAGTCACTGTTTAATACCCCAACCTAACGGCCGTTTATTTTTAATGGTTAACCCCTCACATGTGTCACACATGTGAGGGTAATTTCGTCCCTTAATTTATTTTACTTCATATTTAAACACAATCAAAAAAAAAAAAACATCACCGGATCTTTCCTTTCCAATCTGATCACCACAAGTGATTACCAGTTCAATTCCGTTAATTAAAAAATGGAAGGAGTTGGTGCACGCCTGGGTCGATCGTCAACTCGGTACGACTAGCGGTCGTGTTTATAGGCCCGGTAAGGAAATGGAAAAAAAGTGGATCCACGTCACGCCGCCGAACACCTCCGCCGCAACCACCGGTTCCGGAAGTAATCATCAATCTAATGTCATTAGTAATGGTAATTCTTCTTCCAACGGTAGTCATGATAACGGATCTCATATTTTGTTGTATATATGCACTCCTCTTCAAAATCAAAGTCAAAATGGTGGTGGAGATAATAATGGAGATGGTGATATTAACGTCCCTGATGAGGAACAACAACCGCCTAGCAAAAAAATTTAAGTATATTTCGGTATTAATTCTTCACCTTTTGACGTCGCTGATGAAGTTTTGTAGTATGTAGCTTTAGGTTAGGGTATTACAGTATGTTGGATTTGAAATGCAATAGCTATTAGACAATTTGTTAGTGGTTTTTGCTTTGAAAAAATTGGCATTAAAGCTTTAACTATCTAGACTTAATTCGATACTATTAACACAATGTTAAATTTGTGTTTATAAACTGCAAAAGGTAACTTTTTTAGGTTTGTATAAGGACTCTACTATTGATTGTGTTTTTATATGAAGAGAATAAATTAATGGATGAAATTACCCTCACATGCGTGGCACATGTGAGGGGTTAACCATTAAAAATAGACGGCCGTTAGGTTGAGGTATGAAACATGTAACTTAATGAAACTACAGGTACCAACGACGCAAAGATAGGAGTTTAGGTGTCGTGATGAAAATGTGTACAAACCACGGGTACCAACAGCGTAATTTTTTCTATTAAATGTGATAAAACCTGGGTATACTAACACGTTCATTTCAATATTTCAAAGGTACGCACACGTAGTGGGAAAAAATGCCTTGAGTAATTTTGGGCAATCCGGTGAGGAACAAAGCTGCCTAACCACTTAAGCTAAGATTGCATTTGTTATATATGTAGCGTAATATTTATTTAAAATGTAAATAAGTATAGTTCAAAAAAAAAAAAAAAAAAGTGAAGTTAAGATTTTACTCAAAGTGCACAGTAATATAACTTTTACCAAATACTTAAAAATGAGTACAACTAAACTTTCATTTCAATATTTCAAAGGCACACAAGCGTAGTGAAGAAAAAAGGCTCCATGAATTGAACCAGAGGCAATCCGATGATGAGAAACAAAGTTGCCTTATCACTACGCTAAAATTAAATTTGTAATGTATGCAGCGTAATATTTATTTAAAATGTAAATAAATGAAGTTTAGAAAGGAAAAAAAAAAACAGAAAACTGAAATTATGATTTTACCAAAAGTGCACAGTAACATATCTTTTGTCAATATTTATTTATAAGGTAAATAAGTGCAGTTTAAAAAAGAAACAAAAAGATTATACCCAAAGTGTACACTACCATAGCTTTTTCCAATTGGTATATACTCCGTATATAGTAATATGAATATGAATGGAAACAACTGCATGTTCACATGTTTATCGGGGCTCTTTCTCTATATATTTTTCGGCTCGCAAAAAGAAAGGAAATATATTAATTACATCAAAGACCTTCATCAAACAGATGAAGGAAATATATGCATAGTCTAACAATATCAGACTGTGTATATGACTTCCAGCCAACCCTACAATTTTTTCCCTCTAAAACGAACTTATACGAGATAGGAAATTTTATCAATGAATGAAAAACCCGAAATAAATACAGATGGCGAGAGCAAAGAACAAAATCAAAACGAATAGCACAACCAATCATAACAACGTGCAATCAAAGAACATACAAGATAACAAGAACCAAGCTCTAACAAACTAAACAAAACAAGCAAACGGCCAATCGATATAGAACTACCTAAAAAAAAAACGACCCAACCTACTAATGCCCAAACGAATGAAACCTATACCAACCACCCTTAGATTCTCGAGCATAAAATATGAATGGTTTTTCACTTATTTTGATAAGCAGTACTAAGTATCAAATATTATAAACAAAAACTACCTATCAAAGTACATACTGCCATTTACTTAAAACTATAACCTCATATAGTCATAGTCATATAAAATGAAAATAAAAATAAAAATATTTCATTATTTGAAACTTTATGTATATAAGAGAAGGATAATAAAGGCTTACTTTCTGAGAGCAGGAGCCATCTTATTGGTGAGAGTACCAGCAATAATCATACAATCAGATTGTCTAGGACTAGGTCTGAAAATAATCCCAAACCTATCCAAATCATACCTTGCAGAAGCTGTATGAAACATTTCAATCGCACAACACGCCAGCCCAAATGTCATGGGCCACAACGATCCACGACGAGCCCAATTCATCAGATCATCAACTTTCGAGATCACATACTCTGCCGGCTTCGATAAAACTACCGGAGAACCAGTTGACGGTGGTCCTGGTCGAGAATACGGTGCTGGAGATGAGAAACCTTCAGCTAGTGACGGAAGCGTCGTGTGGATCGATGCGGTGGCGCGTTGAGATGAAGCGAGTTGAGCGAGACGGTGCGAATGTCGGGCGAGGAGAGCCATCGGGACCTAAATTCGTCGTGAAATTAGAGAGTGTACTTTTGTGGTGATTTGGGTTTTTTGTGTTGTTGTTGATGAAGGGTGAGGGCGGTTTGATTAAAGCGGGTAAGGCAGTTAGGTTTATTTTTTAATTGATTTTAATTTTATTTCAAATTTTAATAATTTAAATTTAAAGGAGATTGAGAGTTGTAGTTGGGAATTTAATTGTTGTTGAATAAATGACGGGGGTCCGACTTGCCAAACCCGCTCCCCCTACACCTGGCCTATCCTATCTATTTGGAGTATCTCACTACCTTTTTTCTTTACGTGATAATATGTATACAACCTTTTTTTTTTTTTCAACGAAGCATTGCTTCAGTGGTACCCGGCACAAATGATCCCTAGGCTCCACGCATGTGAAGATTGTAACAATAACGATGCAGGTTCGATTCTCGTTCCTGACATGCTGTAGGGGCATTTGGTGATGGTGTTTCGCCAGGCTCCAGTGGGCTACGAGGGACCGCTGGATGAGTTGACAAAGTCAACACAGGGCTTGCATATTCCTGCCGAAACATATGTTTTTTTATAACAATGTATACAACTTTTTTTGTTATGTACACAACCAACATTCTGTAAAAGAATGTTGGTTGTATACATAACAAAAAATGATTGTGTACATATTACTCCCCTTTTTCTTTTTTTTCTTTTTTTTTGTTTTTCCATAATCATATAATAATAGTAATAATAATAATAAGGAGTAATTAGTTTTATCCTTTTTTTATCATATACTTTTTCTGGACATCATTTTGGGATCACCCAGGAGGACTTAATCAGCGGCACGTTCATCTCTCGTAGTTACATAACCACCCCCAACTACTGCCCTGGAAACCCGGACCAATCCGAGGGCATGACCGGTAAAACCCCCTCCCCGCTGCCCCCACACTAAGCTAAAGACGACCTGAATGGATACTTCATGTCAGAGATAACATTGAGTGCAATGTTGCAGTCGAGCGGAGTCGAACTCCTGACTTTTCGCTAAAAGAAGCAGATCAGTACCAGCTGAGCTACAACTCAATGTTATATCTCCTTTTTTTTTTTTTTTTTTTTTTTATCTTATACTAGTATTACTATCTATTCTATTTCTATTTACTTTCTTAACAGAAATAAATATGTACTACTCATATACTGAAATAAATACTTTTTTTTAAATAGCCATAACTTTATATTACTAAACCAATAATTAATCTTTTTTAACTCATACCAAATTATCTTAATTTTTGACCTAATATAGGTGTAAAAAGATATACGTTCTCATAGTCAAATTATTGTTATCAAAAGATTAAAAAAAAAAAAAAAATGATAACTTAGCCAAGATTATATTTATATATGAGCGTGACGGTGAATCCAAAAGTAAATTAAGAACGGGAAAAGTACACCGTGTAGAAATTTGACTGTAAATTTAAAATGGTAGCAAAGTTTTCAAAGACAAATGGTGTTTAGTCAATAAATATGAAAAACTCAGTACATAATCATTAACGTATATTGTATATGAAAGGTCATACTTAAACAATGCGATTGACTGACGATGAATGGCGTTTAGTGACAGATTTATCAAGTAAAAATGTAAGGAATAGTGAAATTCTTGTGACGTTGAAGAAGCGGAATCTCAAAAATGTTTCGTCGAGCAAAACAGTGAGTAATATTATAATGCAAAAGTGAAACATCGCACAATCAGTCAAGCAAATATGTGACGACCCGGAAATTTTCGACCAAATTTAAACTTAATCTTTATATGGTTTCGACACGATAAGCAAAGTCTGTTAGGTTGAGTCTCAAAAATTTTGAACTGTTTCATATATTCAATTGACCTTCGACCATTTTCGACGATTCACGAACTTACATATATATATATATATATATATATATATATATATATATATATATATATATATATATATATATATATATATATATATATATAAAATACTTTGAAATATAATTTGATATAATATATGATTTAAATTATAAAATGATATAAGAGATAATAAAATTTATTATTAAAATAAATCTATATATACATAAAAAGTATATTAAATATATATTTTGTGATTTCGAATGTTATTTAGTAAACAACGGTAACGCTTAATTGTCATTGATTGATAATAAACGAGTTAAAAAGAAACTTATGTAATTTTAAAATAAACGGTGATTCGAAAATGAGTTTTATAAATTTTAGGCTTATTAATAATATATTTAGAAGTTGTTTGTCAAATTTTAAAACTTTTTATATTTTACTTGGGGGTGGGAGTGAATAATTAATGTAATTTTTATTTAATAGTTAATGACCAAACTTTATACCATATGACCTAAATAAATAAAGATACTTAATTTAAAATTTTGGGATTTTTCCGAATTATCCGCCCCTGATTTCAAATAGTGCACGATACACTGTTCGTGAAGAAGTGTCGGCAGAATAGGAGATATATATTTTCTCTGCACATTTCAAATCTAGGAAAAATCATTGTTACTGTTTGAGCTTTTGTCTTTCCTTATAATTGAACGTAAAGTATTGTATGTATGTATATATATATATATATATATATATATATATATATATATATATATATATATATATATATATATATATATATATATATATATATATACACATATAATCAAATGCATATATGAGGAACCATTAAACCACCATCACCTTCACCAGCCGACACCTGCCACCACCCTAACCATCACCGGAGCTGTAACACCGGCCATTTTTTTTTTAAACACACAGCGGAAGACTTTATTTACAAACACAATATATGTCACGTCATTACATTAATCCGTGTAATTACGTTTATGTTTACACCACGGTGTTACGTTATTACAAAACATTATTTATACAAAAGTTCACATCAGAGTTGGGTTGTCAAACATGTCTTCTGGAACAGCACCCATCCCGACTAGCAGTACCTAAACCTGCAAGGGAAGAACATGTGGGGGATTAGCGCACTGCTAAGTAAATAGAGTCTATCTAACAAATATAGCTTAAGCCACACACAAGCTATATACTAACAACAACACCTGCTAACTACCAACTAGCATACAATAAGACAATACGAGGATCGGCGGCTTGTACGAGTACACGACTCCCAGCTGATCAGGCCTGAGTCTACCGATAGTCCCTGTTACTCAATTCACAGTATAGTTATCCAGATGCAGGGGATGCATCGTTCACACTATACTCCACAATCAGTAGCCTATGTGTAGTGACCCGAACTTTTCCATGTATATATATATTAATTGAGATTGATATTTACATGATTAAATGTTTCCAACATGTTAAGCAATCAAACTTGTTAACACTTGATTAATTGAAATATGTTTCATATAGACAATTGACCACCCAAGTTGACCGGTGATTCACGAACGTTAAAACTTGTAAAAACTATATGATGACATATATATGGATATATATATAGTTAACATGATACTATGATAAGTAAACATATCATTAAGTATATTAACAATGAACTACATATGTAAAAACAAGACTACTAACTTAATGATTTTTAAACGAGACATATATGTAACGATTATCGTTGTAAAGACATTTAATGTATATATATCATATTAAGAGATATTCATACATGATAATATCATGATAATATAATAATTTAAAATCTCATTTGATATTATAAACATTGGGTTAACAACATTTAACAAGATCGTTAACCTAAAGGTTTCAAAACAACACTTACATGTAACGACTAACGATGACTTAACGACTCAGTTAAAATGTATATACATGTAGTGTTTTAATATGTATTTATACACTTTTGAAAGACTTCAATACACTTATCAAAATACTTCTACTTAACAAAAATACTTACAATTACATCCTCGTTCAGTTTCATCAACAATTCTACTCGTATGCACCCGTATTCGTACTCGTACAATACACAGCTTTTAGATGTATGTACTATTGGTATATACACTCCAATGATCAGCTCTTAGCAGCCCATGTGAGTCACCTAACACATGTGGGAACCATCATTTGGCAACTAGCATGAAATATCTCATAAAATTACAAAAATATGAGTAATCATTCATGACTTATTTACATGAAAACAAAATAACATATCCTTTATATCTAATCCATACACCAACGACCAAAAACACCTATAAACACTTTCATTCTTCAATTTTCTTCATCTAATTGATCTCTCTCAAGTTCTATCTTCAAGTTCTAAGTGTTCTTCATAAATTCCAAAAGTTCTAGTTTCATAAAATCAAGAATACTTTCAAGTTTGCTAGCTCACTTCCAATCTTGTAAGGTGATCATCCAACCTCAAGAAATCTTTGTTTCTTACAGTAGGTTATCATTCTAATACAAGGTAATAATCATATTCAAACTTTGGTTCAATTTCTATAACTATAACAATCTTATTTTAAGTGATGATCTTACTTGAACTTGTTTTCGTGTCATGATTCTGCTTCAAGAACTTCGAGCCATCCAAGGATCCATTGAAGCTAGATCCATTTTTCTCTTTTCCAGTAGGTTTATCCAAGGAACTTAAGGTAGTAATGATGTTCATAACATCATTCGATTCATACATATAAAGCTATCTTATTCGAAGGTTTAAACTTGTAATCACTAGAACATAGTTTAGTTAATTCTAAACTTGTTCGCAAACAAAAGTTAATCCTTCTAACTTGACTTTTAAAATAAACTAAACACATGTTCTATATCTATATGATATTCTAACTTAATGATTTAAAACCTGGAAACACGAAAAACACCGTAAAACCGGATTTACGCCGTCGTAGTAACACCGCGGGCTGTTTTGGGTTAGTTAATTAAAAACTATGATAAACTTTGATTTAAAAGTTGTTATTCTGAGAAAATGATTTTTATTATGAACATGAAACTATATCCAAAAATTATGGTTAAACTCAAAGTGGAAGTATGTTTTCTAAAATGGTCATCTAGACGTCGTTCTTTCGACTGAAATGACTACCTTTACAAAAACGACTTGTAACTTATTTTTCCGACTATAAACCTATACTTTTTCTGTTTAGGTTCATAAAATAGAGTTCAATATGAAACCATAGCAATTTGATTCACTCAAAACGGATTTAAAATGAAGAAGTTATGGGTAAAACAAGATTGGATAATTTTTCTCATTTTAGCTACGTGAAAATTGTTAACAAATCTATTCCAACCATAACTTAATCAACTTGTATTGTATATTATGTAATCTTGAGATACCATAGACACGTATACAATGTTTTGACCTATCATGTCGACACATCTATATATATTTCGGAACAACCATAGACACTCTATATGTGAATGTTGGAGTTAGCTATACAGGGTTGAGGTTGATTCCAAAATATATATAGTTTGAGTTGTGATCAACACTGAGATACGTATACACTGGGTCGTGGATTGATTCAAGATAATATTTATCGATTTATTTCTGTACATCTAACTGTGGACAACTAGTTGTAGGTTACTAACGAGGACAGCTGACTTAATAAACTTAAAACATCAAAATATATTAAAAGTGTTGTAAATATATTTTGAACATACTTTGATATATATGTATATATTGTTATAGGTTCGTGAATCAACCAGTGGCCAAGTCTTACTTCCCGACGAAGTAAAAATCTGTAAAAGTGAGTGATAGTCCCACTTTTAAAATCTAATATTTTTGGGATGAGAATACATGCAGGTTTTATAAATGATTTACAAAATAGACACAAGTACGTGAAACTACATTCTATGGTTGAATTATCGAAATCGAATATGCCCCTTTTTATTAAGTCTGGTAATCTAAGAATTAGGGAACAGACACCCTAATTGATGCGAATCCTAAAGATAGATCTATTGGGCCTAACAAGCCCCATCTAAAGTACCGGATGCTTTAGTACTTTGAAATTTATATCATATCCGAAGGGTGTCCCGGAATGATGGGGATATTCTTATATATGCATCTTGTTAATGTCGGTTACCAGGTGTTCACCATATGAATGATTTTTATCTCTATGTATGGGATGTGTATTGAAATATGAAATCTTGTGGTCTATTGTTACGATTTGATATATATAGGTTAAACCTATAACTCACCAACATTTTTGTTGACGTTTAAAGCATGTTTATTCTCAGGTGAATATTAAGAGCTTCCGCTGTTGCATACTAAAATAAGGACAAGATTTGGAGTCCATGTTTGTATGATATTGTGTAAAAACTGCATTCAAGAAACTGATTTCGATGTAACATATTTGTATTGTAAACCATTATGTAATGGTCGTGTGTAAACAGGATATTTTAGATTATCATTATTTGATAATCTACGTAAAGCTTTTTAGACCTTTATTTATGAAATAAAGGTTATGGTTTGTTTTAAAAATGAATGCAGTCTTTGAAAAACGTCTCATATAGAGGTCAAAACCTCGCAACGAAATCAATTAATATGGAACGTTTTTAATCAATAAGAACGGGACATTTCAGTTGGTATCAGAGCGTTGGTCTTAGAGAACCAGAATTTTGCATTAGTGTGTCTTATAGAGTTTGTTAGGATGCATTAGTGAGTCTGGACTTCGACCGTGTTTACTTGAAAAATGATTGCTTAACAAATTTTGTTGGAAACTATATATTTTTAACATGTGAATATTATGTGATATATTAATCTCTTAACGCGTTTGATATTATGTGATAGATGTCTACCTCTAGAACAAGTCCCATCGACTCACCTAATAATAATGAAGAGTCAAATGTAAATTGGAATGATTCGTGGACTGATTCACAAGTTCCCGAAGAGGAACCGGAAGAAGAGTCGAAACCGGAAGAAGAATCGGAACCGGAAGAAGAATCGGAACCGGATGAAGAAATAGAACCGGTGGGGGAAATAATAAAACGGTTAAGTAAAAGAAAATCCTCAACCAACCGACCAAGGTTAATTATGGTCAATGGTGTTTTCGCCAAGGAAGCAAAATATTGGGAGGATTACCAATTCTCCGATGAATCGGATTCCGACGAGAATTCTGATGATGTTATAGAAATTACCCCAACTGAATTTAAAAAGGCAAAAGAAAATAATAAGGGAAAGGGCATAAAAATAGAGAAATCTAATTCCAACCCCGATGAACTTTATATGTATCGTCAACCCCCGAAGTCCTTAAGTTGTAACAATGACCCGGGAACCTCTAAACCACCAGGTTTTTCTAAACCAATGTGGACAACAACGGCTCGTATTAGGGGAACATCATATATCCCTAGAAACTTGGCAAAACGAACCAAAACCGAACAAGAAGAAACGAGCGAGTCGGAATAAGATAGTTGTATTTGTGTGGTGTAATATATGTAATATAGTGTGCTTATGCTTTATGATATATGTAAAAATTGCTTGTATTAATAAGTATTTTTTTTGTATGAATCTAACTCTTGTCTATTTTACAGTATAAAAACACAAAATGGATAGACAACCCAATATTTTAAGAGACCTACCCGGAGACATGCTTGATGAAATCTTGTCTAGAGTCGGTCAGAATTCTTCGGCACAACTATTTAAGGCGAGATCAGTTTGTAAGACATTCGAAGAACGTTCCAAGAATGCCTTGGTTTATAAAAGGCTTTCGTTCGGAAGATGGGGGATATCACATTGGGAAATCCATAAGTTACGATGTGTTTACTTTGACGCATATATTGCGGGGAACCCAAATGCTATTTTACGCAATGGGTTAAGAAATTATTTTGACTCAATATATCCGAATATTGGACTTCGTGATTTAGAAAAAGCGGCTAACATGCAACATAAAGAAGCATGTTATGCTTACGGATTAGTAATGTTCGCTTCTCACCAAAGTGAGAACAAGAACATCGGGCTACAACTATTAAACAAAACGTTCCCACAAGTGACGGAGTCGGTAATTGGGGTAAGAAATGAGGTTTTTAGATTGTTACGGGACTGTTGGACATTACGTAACCCTCGTCCCTTTGACGACGTTACAACACGCTGTCTTATCAACGGCCATAACGGTTATGTTGCACAAGACCAAGGATGGGAAGTAGTCCTAGTAAAACCAGAATGCATGACTTGTTTCTGGACGTATGAATTACGTGTCTTTATTGCCTTTGCTGAACGACTTGTGTACTAGCTAGAATTATCTTCACAACTATCTTGTATCAAAGTTATTGTGTGCTATATTTCATGCTTTATGTAAAATAAGCGGTATTGTAAGTTTGTAAAATATTGTATAAAAGTTTGAACGCGAAATATTATTATAATCAGTTTTTCATATAGAATTGTAGTAGTTGAATTGTATATTAGCTACTAAGTATGAACTTAACGGGTAGGTACTACCCGAATTTAAACTTATAAAACGCTAATATGAAGAAAAAGCTTTTATAAATGAGTTCATATTATGCTACGAAATACTATTAACTACTCTTAATATTCTGTATGATTAACTTGTTCCATTTGACTATTTTGAAGGAAATGGCACCGACTACTCGACACACAGTGAATATGAATGAAGAGGAATTCCGTACTTTTCTAGCTTCAAACATAGCCGCAGTACAGGCTGCGCTACATACCAACAATAACCTTGGATCTAGCAGTACAGGAAATCGTGTCGGATGCACCTACAAAGAATTCACTGCCTGCAAACCTTTGGAATTTGATGGAACCGAAGGACCGATCGGATTGAAACGGTGGACCGAGAAGGTCGAATCGGTGTTTGCCATAAGTAAGTGTACTGAAGAGGACAAAGTGAAGTATGCTACGCATACCTTCACAGGTTTTGCATTAACATGGTGGAATACCTATCTAGAGCAAGTGGGACAAGACGATGCGTACGCACTACCGTGGTCAGCATTCAAGCACTTGATGAACGAGAAGTACCGTCCCAGAACCGAGGTCAATAAGCTCAAGACAGAACTTAGAGGGTTACGAACCCAAGAATTTGATATTACCACGTATGAAAGACGATTCACAGAATTGTGCCTATTGTGTCCGGGAGCATTCGAAGATGAGGAAGAGAAGATCGACGCGTTTGTGAAAGGATTACCGGAAAGAATCCAAGAAGATATAAGTTCACACGAGCCCGCCTCCATACAACAGGCATGTAGAATGGCTCACAAACTAGTGAACCAGATTGAAGAAAGAATTAAAGAACAGACTGCTGAAGAGGCCAATGTGAAGCAAGTCAAAAGAAAGT
This sequence comes from Rutidosis leptorrhynchoides, assembly GCF_046630445.1. NCBI lineage: Eukaryota > Viridiplantae > Streptophyta > Magnoliopsida > Asterales > Asteraceae > Rutidosis > Rutidosis leptorrhynchoides. The sequence continues at coordinate 112,082,663 of NC_092334.1, forward strand.
GGGAGGAAAATGGTGATAAGAATCACCAATACAACAACAACAGCAATCGCAAAAATTATCCCAACAATCGCAACATCAATCGCAACTACAACAAACGGCCCAACAACAACAACAATAACAACAACAACAGCAACTACAACAATCATCCCAACAACAATAATAACCGCAACAACAACAATCAGAAGCAGCTATGCCAAAGGTGTGAAAAGTATCACTCGAGGTTCTGCACCAAATTTTGCAACAAGTGTAAAAGAAATGGTCATAGCGCGGCGAAGTGTGAGGTCTACGGACCAGGGGTTAATAGAACGAAAGGAACAAATGGTGTCGGAACGAGTAATGGCGGAGCAAGTAGTGTCGGAGCAAGCTATGCCAATGTAGTTTGTTATAAATGTGGAAAACCGGGCCACATTATTAGAAATTGCCCGAACCAGGAGAACACGAATGGACAAGGCCGCGGAAGAGTTTTCAATATTAATGCGGCAGAGGCACAGGAAGACCCGGAGCTTGTTACGGGTACGTTTCTTATTGACAATAAATCTGCTTACGTTTTATTTGATTCGGGTGCGGATAGAAGCTATATGAGTAGAGATTTTTGTGCTAAATTAAGTTGCCCATTGACGCCTTTGGATAGTAAATTTTTACTCGAATTAGCAAATGGTAAATTAATTTCAGCAGATAATATATGTCGGAATCGAGAAATTAAACTGGTTAGCGAAACATTTAAGATTGATTTAATACCAGTAGAGTTAGGGAGTTTTGATGTGATAATCGGTATGGACTGGTTGAAAGAAGTGAAAGCAGAGATCGTTTGTTACAAAAATGCAATTCGCATTATACGAGAAAAAGGAAAACCCTTAATGGTGTACGGAGAAAAGGGCAACACGAAGCTACATATTTTTAGTAATTTGAAGGCACAAAAACTAATAAGAAAAGGTTGCTATGCTGTTCTAGCACACGTCGAGAAAGTACAAACTGAAGAAAAGAGAATCAATGATGTTCCCATTGCAAAAGAATTTCCCGATGTATTTCCGAAAGAATTACCGGGATTACCCCCACATCGATCCGTTGAATTTCAAATAGATCTTGTACCAGGAGCTGCACCAATAGCTTGTGCTCCTTACAGACTTGCACCCAGCGAGATGAAAGAACTGCAAAGCCAATTACAAGAACTTTTAGAGCGTGGTTTCATTCGACCAAGCACATCACCGTGGGGAGCTCCTGTTTTGTTTGTCAAGAAGAAAGATGGTACATTCAGGTTGTGTATCGACTACCGAGAGTTGAACAAACTTACCATCAAGAACCGCTACCCACTACCGAGAATCGACGACTTATTTGATCAACTACAAGGCTCGTCTGTTTATTCAAAGATTGACTTACGTTCCGGGTATCATCAAATGCGGGTGAAAGAAGATGATATTCCAAAGACTGCTTTCAGAACACGTTACGGTCATTATGAGTTTATGGTCATGCCATTTGGTTTAACTAATGCACCAGCTGTGTTCATGGACCTTATGAACCGAGTGTGTGGACCATACCTTGACAAGTTTGTCATTGTTTTCATTGATGACATACTTATTTACTCAAAGAATGACCAAGAACACGGTGAACATTTGAGAAAGGTGTTAGAAGTATTGAGGAAGGAAGAAGTGTACGCTAAGTTTTCAAAGTGTGCATTTTGGTTGGAAGAAGTTCAATTCCTCGGTCACATAGTGAACAAAGAAGGTATTAAGGTGGATCCGGCAAAGATAGAAACTGTTGAAAAGTGGGAAACTCCGAAACACATACGCCAGTTTTTAGGACTAGCTGGTTACTACAGAAGGTTCATCCAAGACTTTTCCAGAATAGCAAAACCCTTGACTGCATTAACGCATAAAGGGAAGAAATTTGAATGGAATGATGAACAAGAGAAAGCGTTTCAGTTATTGAAGAAAAAGCTAACTACGGCACCTATATTGTCATTGCCTGAAGGGAATGATGATTTTGTGATTTATTGTGATGCATCAAAGCAAGGTCTCGGTTGTGTATTAATGCAACGAACGAAGGTGATTGCTTATGCGTCTAGACAATTGAAGATTCACGAACAAAATTATACGACGCATGATTTGGAATTAGGCGCGGTTGTTTTTGCATTAAAGACTTGGAGGCACTACTTATATGGGGTCAAAAGTATTATATATACCGACCACAAAAGTCTTCAACACATATTTAATCAGAAACAACTGAATATGAGGCAGCGTAGGTGGATTGAATTATTGAATGATTACGACTTTGAGATTCGTTACCACCCGGGGAAGGCAAATGTGGTAGCCGATGCCTTGAGCAGGAAGGACAGAGAACCCATTCGAGTAAAATCTATGAATATAATGATTCATAATAACCTTACTACTCAAATAAAGGAGGCGCAACAAGGAGTTTTAAAAGAGGGAAATTTAAAGGATGAAATACCCAAAGGATCGGAGAAGCATCTTAATATTCGGGAAGACGGAACCCGGTATAGGGCTGAAAGGATTTGGGTACCAAAATTTGGAGATATGAGAGAAATGGTACTTAGAGAAGCTCATAAAACTAGATACTCAATACATCCTGGAACGGGGAAGATGTACAAGGATCTCAAGAAACATTTTTGGTGGCCGGGTATGAAAGCCGATGTTGCTAAATACGTAGGAGAATGTTTGACGTGTTCTAAGGTTAAAGCTGAGCATCAGAAACCATCAGGTCTACTTCAACAACCCGAAATCCCGGAATGGAAATGGGAAAACATTACCATGGATTTCATCACTAAATTGCCAAGGACTGCAAGTAGTGTTGATACTATTTGGGTAATAGTTGATCGTCTCACCAAATCCGCACACTTCCTACCAATAAGAGAAGATGACAAGATGGAGAAGTTAGCATGACTGTATTTGAAGGAAGTCATCTCCAGACATGGAATACCAATCTCTATTATCTCTGATAGGGATGGCAGATTTATTTCAAGATTCTGGCAGACATTACAGCAAGCATTAGGAACTCGTCTAGACATGAGTACTGCCTATCATCCACAAACTGATGGGCAGAGCCAAAGGACGATACAAATGCTTGAAGACATGCTACGAGCGTGTGTTATTGATTTCGGAAACAGTTGGGATCGACATCTACCGTTAGCAGAATTTTCCTACAACAACAGCTACCATTCAAGCATTGAGATGGCACCGTTTGAAGCACTTTATGGTAGAAAGTGCAGGTCTCCGATTTGTTGGAGTGAAGTGGGGGATAGACAGATTACGGGTCCGGAGATTATACAAGAAACTACCGAGAAGATCATCCAAATTCAACAACGGTTGAAAACCGCCCAAAGTCGACAAAAGAGCTACGCTGATATTAAAAGAAAAGATATAGAATTTGAAATTGGAGAGATGGTCATGCTTAAAGTTGCACCTTGGAAAGGCGTTGTTCGATTTGGTAAACGAGGGAAATTAAATCCAAGGTATATTGGACCATTCAAGATTATTGATCGTGTCGGACCAGTAGCTTACCGACTTGAGTTACCTCAACAACTCGCGGCTGTACATAACACTTTCCACGTCTCGAATTTGAAGAAATGTTTTGCTAAAGAAGATCTCACTATTCCGTTAGATGAAATCCAAATCAACGAAAAACTCCAATTCATCGAAGAACCCGTCGAAATAATGGATCGTGAGGTTAAAAGACTTAAGCAAAACAAGATACCAATTGTTAAGGTTCGATGGAATGCTCGTAGAGGACCCGAGTTTACCTGGGAGCGTGAAGATCATATGAAGAAGAAATACCCGCATCTATTTCCAGAAGATTCATCAACACCTTCAACAGCTTAAAATTTCGGGACGAAATTTATTTAACGGGTAGGTACTGTAGTGACCCGAAATTTTCCATGTATATATATATTAATTGAGATTGATATTTACATGATTAAATGTTTCCAACATGTTAAGCAATCAAACTTGTTAAGACTTGATTAATTGAAATATGTTTCATATAGACAATTGACCACCCAAGTTGACCGGTGATTCACGAACGTTAAAACTTGTAAAAACTATATGATGACATATATATGGATATATATATATAGTTAACATGATACTATGATAAGTAAACATATCATTAAGTATATTAACAATGAACTACATATGTAAAAACAAGACTACTAACTTAATGATTTTTAAACGAGACATATATGTAACGATTATCGTTGTAAAGACATTTAATGTATATATATCATATTAAGAGATATTCATACATGATAATATCATGATAATATAATAATTTAAAATCTCATTTGATATTATAAACATTGGGTTAACAACATTTAACAAGATCGTTAACCTAAAGGTTTCAAAACAACACTTACATGTAACGACTAACGATGACTTAACGACTCAGTTAAAATGTATATACATGTAGTGTTTTAATATGTATTTATACACTTTTGAAAGACTTCAATACACTTATCAAAATACTTCTACTTAACAAAAATGCTTACAATTACATCCTCGTTCAGTTTCATCAACAATTCTACTCGTATGCACCCGTATTCGTACTCGTACAATACACAGCTTTTAGATGTATGTACTATTGGTATATACACTCCAATGATCAGCTCTTAGCAGCCCATGTGAGTCACCTAACACATGTGGGAACCATCATTTGGCAACTAGCATGAAATATCTCATAAAATTACAAAAATATGAGTAATCATTCATGACTTATTTACATGAAAACAAAATAACATATCCTTTATATCTAATCCATACACCAACGACCAAAAACACCTACAAACACTTTCATTCTTCAATTTTCTTCATCTAATTGATCTCTCTCAAGTTCTATCTTCAAGTTCTAAGTGTTCTTCATAAATTCCAAAAGTTCTAGTTTCATAAAATCAAGAATACTTTCAAGTTTGCTAGCTCACTTCCAATCTTGTAAGGTGATCATCCAACCTCAAGAAATCTTTGTTTCTTACAGTAGGTTATCATTCTAATACAAGGTAATAATCATATTCAAACTTTGGTTCAATTTCTATAACTATAACAATCTTATTTTAAGTGATGATCTTACTTGAACTTGTTTTCGTGTCATGATTCTGCTTCAAGAACTTCGAGCCATCCAAGGATCCATTGAAGCTAGATCCATTTTTCTCTTTTCCAGTAGGTTTATCCAAGGAACTTAAGGTAGTAATGATGTTCATAACATCATTCGATTCATACATATAAAGCTATCTTATTCGAAGGTTTAAACTTGTAATCACTAGAACATAGTTTAGTTAATTCTAAACTTGTTCGCAAACAAAAGTTAATCCTTCTAACTTGACTTTTAAAATAAACTAAACACATGTTCTATATCTATATGATATGCTAACTTAATGATTTAAAACCTGGAAACACGAAAAACACCGTAAAACCGGATTTACGCCGTCGTACTAACACCGCGGGCTGTTTTGGGTTAGTTAATTAAAAACTATGATAAACTTTGATTTAAAATTTGTTATTCTGAGAAAATGATTTTTATTATGAACATGAAACTATATCCAAAAATTATGGTTAAACTCAAAGTGGAAGTATGTTTTCTAAAATGGTCATCTAGACGTCGTTCTTTCGACTGAAATGACTACCTTTACAAAAACGACTTGTAACTTATTTTTCCGACTATAAACCTATACTTTTTCTGTTTAGGTTCATAAAATAGAGTTCAATATGAAACCATAGCAATTTGATTCACTCAAAAGGGATTTAAAATGAAGAAGTTATGGGTAAAACAAGATTGGATAATTTTTCTCATTTTAGCTACGTGAAAATTATTAACAAATCTATTCCAACCATAACTTAATCAACTTGTATTATATATTATGTAATCTTGAGATACCATAGACACGTATACAATGTTTTGACCTATCATGTCGACACATCTATATATATTTCGGAACAACCATAGACACTCTATATGTGAATGTTGGAGTTAGCTATACAGGGTTGAGGTTGATTCCAAAATATATATAGTTTGAGTTGTGATCAACACTGAGATACGTATACACTGGGTCGTGGATTGATTCAAGATAATATTTATCGATTTATTTCTGTACATCTAACTGTGGACAACTAGTTGTAGGTTACTAACGAGGACAGCTGACTTAATAAACTTAAAACATCAAAATATATTAAAAGTGTTGTAAATATATTTTGAACATACTTTGATATATATGTATATATTGTTATAGGTTCGTGAATCAACCAGTGGCCAAGTCTTACTTCCCGACGAAGTAAAAATCTGTAAAAGTGAGTGATAGTCCCACTTTTAAAATCTAATATTTTTGGGATGAGAATACATGCAGGTTTTATAAATGATTTACAAAATAGACACAAGTACGTGAAACTACATTCTATGGTTGAATTATCGAAATCGAATATGCCCCTTTTTATTAAGTCTGGTAATCTAAGAATTAGGGAACAGACACCCTAATTGATGCGAATCCTAAAGATAGATCTATTGGGCCTAACAAGCTCCATCTAAAGTACCGGATGCTTTAGTACTTCGAAATTTATATCATATCCGAAGGGTATCCCGGAATGATGGGGATATTCTTATATATGCATCTTGTTAATGTCGGTTACCAGGTGTTCACCATATGAATGATTTTTATCTCTATGTATGGGATGTGTATTGAAATATGAAATATTGTGGTCTATTGTTACGATTTGATATATATAGGTTAAACCTATAACTCACCAACATTTTTGTTGACGTTTAAAGCATGTTTATTCTCAGGTGAATATTAAGAGCTTCCGCTGTTGCATACTAAAATAAGGACAAGATTTGGAGTCCATGTTTGTATGATATTGTGTAAAAACTGCATTCAAGAAACTGATTTCGATGTAACATATTTGTATTGTAAACCATTATGTAATGGTCGTGTGTAAACAGGATATTTTAGATTATCATTATTTGATAATCTACGTAAAGCTTTTTAGACCTTTATTTATGAAATAAAGGTTATGGTTTGTTTTAAAAATGAATGCAGTCTTTGAAAAACGTCTCATATAGAGGTCAAAACCTCGCAACGAAATCAATTAATATGGAACGTTTTTAATCAATAAGAACGGGACATTTCACTATGGACCCAACCTCCCCCAGGCACGGTTGACCTCATACAGACTCTAACCTCTCCTAGGCACGGTCTCGAGTCCCCAGTCTCCCTAGGCCCGACTGGTGCCATTCACACAGTGTACACATAATTCACATACAACATCAGGCAAACGATATTATTCTATCATAGCAATTCTTACACTATGCATGGTAAAAGAGTCAACCACAGTAGCATGATATGCTACTTAAACTCTATCCGTAGACAGACCCACTCACCAATTACCAGCAACTGCTCAGTTATTATTTTTGAGCTTCCTCCTTGTCCTTATCTCCTGAGAACAGCAAAAACCAAGTTAGAATAGTGTTCCCATCAAGGTTAGACACACTGACAGCGAATTATAGCAATTTAGTAAAAAAAATGCGTCCGCTAAAATTTTCATGCTTAAAACTTATGCACTTTCAAAATTTACATCCTGAAAACCAAAATACAAATGGGCAGCATAACGGCTAGAAAAAGGCACTTTGGTAAAACATTCTGCCCTGGACACACAGTCGGTCGACTATCTCCTCAATCGGTCGACTGACGTAGACAGTCGGTCGACTGTTGACACAACCGGTCGACTGACTTTCCCAATCGGTCGACTTATTTGGTATATCCACAATCGGTCGAAAGTCAAACTCAGTCGGTCGGCTCACTTGCCAGTCAGTCGACTGTCGACCAACAGTCGGCCGACTGTGTTCTTCATCTGCAGATTCTGAACACAACCTACGGACTTCAAGCTAAATTCACCAAAACTCGATCTAGAGCTTGTTTTCGACACCAAAACTTACCACAACTCAATTACTACATGTTATAGACTATAAACCCACAAAGTTTTGACCATAACAACACTTAAATCACTTGTTTTGACACAAATTCAAGCTTTTTACAAAACTCACACAAAACCATGAATTTAACAACGAAGTGAACACAAAAAACATATGTTACTCACCTTGATTGACTTAGTAAACGATAACAAACACGATTCTAACACCAATTTGAGCTCAAGATCAATGTTTAAGGATTAGGGTTTGATTAGGTGGGAGGGATGAAGGTACGGTGTTTTAGAGAATTTTCTAAAAATGGGAAGAAAATACATTACACTAGTCACTTAATTGGGATTAATTCCCACACTGTACAACACACGGGTATTTACCAGTTATCTGATATCTTTCGCACAAGATTAGGTAGCCCAAACGAGGTCCAATTGAAATAAACAAACCTGTTCTGGGACCCTTGTCACAAACTGGTCACAACACAATTATAATAAAACACTAATAAAATAATTAAAATAAAAGCACTAAGACTAAGCACAAACCCTAAGGGCAAAAATAGTCCACTTACAACTAGCCCGGGTTTCAGTCTGTTACAGGAGCCGTCACCACCGGCAGCCACTACCACCATAAACCTCACCACCACACGCAACCACCTCCTTCTCTAACTCTCCCTCTCTTCAATATATAATATATACACGAACGTACACATGGCATCAACCTCTCTCAACCACCTACGATCACCACCACCGTGGACTATCAACCACCACTGTTAACCGACTGCCACCACCGGAACACCCTCTCCTCCCACCATGAGCCCACATCAACCGTCACTAGTTTTTCTTTATTTTTTCTTTCTTTCTTTCTTTCTTTTCCATTCTCTAGTCGCTGATGGTGGTTACTATACGTTTCTGTTGCAACTACTATTAATAACGAAGATATTGATGGTGGAGATAGAGAATGAGAATGATGGAAAAGTGAAGAGGAGGTCACGAAGAAGATGATGAATAGTGATGGGTGTTGATGATGATATAAAAATGATGATGACGAGTGTATGATAATGATGGTGATGTAAATGATGATACAGGAACGAAAATGAAGATGATGATGGTAAGCTAAGATGATTCGCGATAAAAAGATGATGGAAATCGTGATTACTGTTTTGCCGGAGAATCACGCAACAACAGCCATTAATTCTGGTGTACGTCGACTGTTTAAGGCGGAGGTCGATGAATACCGTGGAAGTTGTGGTGAAAATGATTACAGTAAACGTGATATTGACAATGTTTGAGAAAACGATGATTGTGTTATGATTATGATTTCATGTATGTGATTGTATGATGATATTGATGCTATGTGAACGATGAAGAGGATGATCGAGATAGAGATGATATATGATGAATGATAAAGATGATTAGATGTCAACGACTTATGTTTCCTGTTACCAATTTCTAAATGCAATAACATGGGTTGTACTCCATTTTAGTTATTAGGCCGTGAGTTGTTTTAGTTGCTGGGCCGTGAACATGTTTTGGGCCACTAGGGTTACCTTGTTTTATTGTTGGGCTTGGGAACTGAGGTGGGCTGATGTAAAATGCGGCCCAATATTAACTGATAGGTATAGATTACATAAATTAATCAGGGCATTAAATCAAAGAAAAACAGTATAGATCGATTGGTAAAGGCGTGTTGTGGGTGGGCGAGAGGTCGCGAGTTCGAGCCATGTCTAGGGCATTTCTTTTTGGAAAGCTTTTTGAAACCTTTAAGGTAGTATTTTATTTATTTTTATTAGTATTATTATTATTATTATTGTTGTTATTATTATTAGTATTAATTATAACTATTATTATTATTATTATTATTATTTCTAATACAAGTATTAAGTATCGTTTATTGTTATTATGATTATAGTTACAATTATGAATATTATTATTATTAAGTATTAATATCTTTATTATCATTATTATTATTTTTATAAGTATTATTATTAGCATTATCATTTAGGTTATTATTAGTAGAATCATTATGAGTAAAACCATTACCGTTATTATTATTATTGTTATTATTAATAAGTAAGTTAGTTTTAATATTAATATGATGATCTTAGAATTTAAAAGTATTAGCTAGAGGTTAATAAAATTATAGTTAGACTATAAACATAATATAAATTCTGATATTAAAATCAAAATGATGTAAGATATTAATTACTACTACAAAGTTTATAAGTCATAAGGGTCAGTATAAAGATATATAGAATTATTATTTTTAACATTAAGATTATTAATTTTAACCTTATTATTAGTAATATCATTTTTATTATTACTAGTATCATTATTATTATTATTATAACAATTATATTATTATTATTATCATTATTTTAGTACTATTATAATTATTATTTTTACAAACAAAGGATATATATATAACAATAGAATTATTACATATATCATAAGTATATTTCATTTACTATTTTCATATAAAAATAACATATATAGATATATATAACATTTGGAATAATAAATACATTACTATTTAAATAAGTAATATATTATATAATTAAAATATAAACTGGGTCGAATACCATTATATGCTCGTTATATGTTTTAATATGTATAATTGATATAGGTCGTGAATCCGAGGCCAACCCTGCATTTGTTCAGTGCCGTCGTATGCATATTTTTACTACAAAATATCGTATCGTGAGTTTCATTTGCTCCCTTTTACTCTTTACATTTTTTGGACTGAGAATACATGCACTGTTTTTATAAACTGTTTTACTAAATGCTTTTGAGATATATTTTTGAACTGAGAATACATGAACTGCTTTTATAAATGTTTGACGAAATAGACACAAGTACTAAAAACTGCATTCTATGATAGCATTATTTGGATTCAGAGGTTCGATTTCTATAAGATTGTATTATCGACCATCGGTGAGATGATTTTTCATTGCACTACGCACTAGCTACTGAAATGGTTCGATTTAGTAGTTAGTAACGGTGAGATGAGTTTGCTTTGCACTACGCACTAGCTACCGTTTTAGCTACCCTAGGTGAGATAATTTTGCATTGCATTACACTACGCACTAGCTACCGTTGTATTATTGTATGGTTCGATTTTTTAGTTAGTAACGGTGAGATGATTTTGCATTGCACTACGCACTAGCTACCATTTTAGCTACCCTCGGTGAGATGATTTTGCATTGCACTAAACACTAGCTACCGTTGTATTATTGTATGGTTCTATTTTGTAGTTAGTAACGGTGAGATGATTTTGCATTGCACTACGCACTAGCTACCGTTTTAGCTACCCTCGGTGAGATGATTTTGCATTGCACTACGTATTAGCTACCGTTGTAAAGTTTCTTTTGAAAGGTTCCGGTGTTCTTCATATGAATGATTTTATAGCAGGAGTAGACCTGCACAGATTGTTTTCTAAATATGAGTATCTTGTGGTCTATTATATAATTGGAAATGATTGATTATGATAAACTCATGAACTCACCAACCTTTTGATTGACACTTTAAAGCATGTTTATTTTCAGGTATTAAGGAAATCTTCCGCTGTGCATTTGCTCATTTTAAAGATATTACTTGGAATCATTCATGACATAATTCAAAAGACGTTGCATTCGAGTCGTTGAGTTCATCAAGATTATTGTTAAAGTCAATTAAGTTGAATATATTATGAAATGGTATGCATGCCGTCAATTTTCGATGTAAAGAAAGTTTGTCTTTTAAAAACGAATGCAATGTTTGTAAAATGTATCATATAGAGGTCAAATACCTCGCAATGAAATCAACTATTGTGAATCGTTTATAATCGGTATGAACGGGTCCTTTCAAAATATGACTTTAAAGGTAGTAAAGTTATTTTTAAAGGTAAAATCATACAACTTTTAATATGGTATTAACTAGTTCGGACCGGCCCGCACCTTGCGGTGGGGACTTTCGGTCCGTGTATTCATATTTAACGTAGCGTTGTGTAATTACAGAGGGGAACACGGTCCATGTGTTAAGCGCCGTTTTAAATGTCGTTGTGTTAAGCATTTTTTAAAAAGTATCCGTTTCGAACGTAGTTAGTCTTGTTTTGTTCAATAAATTTTTTCGAGTGTAACGGTGCTGTCGGAAAAATTTAACTCGTGGCGAACAGGAAGAAATGTATTGGAGATAGCCCGAGGTGTTTAACGTTTTTTGAGAAGTGTCCGTTTCGCGTATAGTTAGTCTCGTTGGGTTCGTGAGATTTTTTCGCGTTGAACGGTGGTCTCGAAAAAATTTAACTCGCACCGAGCGAGAAGATAGGGTCCGTTATAAATTCGGGTGGAATTAGTTTATTTTATTTCAATAAAATTATATATTTACACTTTTGACCCCTAAAAAAGTGTAAACTTGAGGGGCTGTTGTGTAAATATAACGAAAGTTGAGGGACCGTTTGTAATGTGAACGCAAACTCAAAACGACAATCGGGTATAACTGAAACTACATAACCAACCACCACTTTTAGTATGTAAGGATGAATGAATGATTCAACCGACCAATTAATATTAAATTATTTTTTATTGTTAATTGTTTGTTTCATATTATTTATGTAGATTATTTAATTGTGAAATAATAAAAATGTTTGAGAAAAATAAAAAAGTATACGTAGAATAACCTTATAACTTATATTTAGTATATTATTATAATAATTATTATTATTATTATGATAAATAAAATTATCCTTATATACTAATAGCCACCTTGATTTCAGTCGTTTGCTTCACCAAACTCCTAAAAACGACATCTTCCCTCACCTTTAAAAAAGGTCTAACTGAAAAAAAAACCAAATTGTTTCTGCGTCGACCCTGCTACCACCTCCGATGCCTCTCATCCCTGCTTCCTTTCTTCTATTGAATGGCAATCCAAGAGACCAACAAAATCACCATCGCCATCTTCATCGGTTCACCCTAATTCTTTTTAATTCTTTAATTTTGCTGATTGAATGAAATTAGGGTTCAACCCTTTATGGGTTTGCACTTTAACAACAGTATTTGTGGTTGTCGGATACGAAATAAATAGGGTTACAATCGTTTAACCTCTAACCCTTAACTCCGACTGATCTTCTTGCAGTACCGTTGGAGGTAGCATTATGGTCGCCGCTACCATTTACGGCATCGTAATCGTCACCACCAACCTGGTATTTGCCATATGGCTGACGAACATCAATTTTGTTTCTATTTTAACTGTTTGTTCATGCCTTTATTTGAATCTAAGTTGGTTCACTGGATTCCTCAAGTTGGTACCATTTCAAGTTATTTCCATTTCTTTCTATTTTGGTATATGTTTGATTTTAGATTTTATTAGTTATAGCATGTTGTTAACTTAAAATACAAGTGTGGTGATATTAGTATCAAGTTTTTATATCTGGTAGTATTTGAGTGGCAGTGATCATGCTTCTTACGATGATTGTAGTTGTATAGACGGTAGTAATATATGGTAAACAAAGGCTGTGATGATCGTTGCAATTATCAGACTACATGTCTAGAGGATATTGGCTATCCGAACTATATCTTGCAAGGCAACACCCGGAAGACATATAATTGGTGCAACCACGTGTGTTTGCAGCCATGTCGAAATTTGCAACTTCTTTTGTCCCAAATCCCATTTGATCTGAGCCTTGATAATATATAGTTGCTATTTGCTTCTTTATTTACTGACTAGAATAATATCGATTGAAATAAAACGAAGCATTTTGGTGTGCTGTTTAGTATATAAGGATAATATTTGTTGCGACTATAACTTTATTCTCAGGTAAATGCTACTGTTCATTTCATTGTTAGCGGTGCTTACGATGAATGTGGCTGCATTGATGGTGGTAATATATGTTAAATAAAGGCTATGATGATCGTTGTTATTATTAGACAAACATATTTAAAGGATATTGGATATCCAAACCGTATCCTGGCATGGCAACACCCGAAAGGCATATAATTGGTGCAACCGTGTGTGTTTGCAGCCATGGCGAAATTCGGATCTTCTTTCGTCCCAACCCCCCAATTTTAGATCTGAGCCTAGCTAATTTATAGTTGCTATTTAGCTCTGTATTGATTGCTTTGGATTACCGATTGCAAATAAAGCTTGCAGTTTTCTTTTAATAGTTAATGCGATTGTAACTTTATGCTCAGGTAAACTCCATTGATGATTTCATTTATCGCTTTATGTTAAATTTTTATAACAGCAGCTACTAATATTAATGGAAGTTAATTTTGTGATGCATCAGGTAGACAAGGGCTACATTTTCAGTTCAAAATTGGTTAACAATCTTAGAGTAAGTTGGCCGTGTTTCATTATCTTTTTCCGTAAGTGTTTTGTTGCTTTTTTCTAATGTTTGGTGTATATGCTATTATACATGCAGGCTTTAACTCATCGAAACTTTATTTCTTGGTTACTATACTTGTTTCTTCCTTCTATTTTTTTTAAATATATTTTTACCTAAAGGTTTTTGCTGCATAAACTGCACTCTCTGCTTCAATCAGCCATGGCATCAACTCTCACTTTCTACAAGGTTCTTCTTACTACTAATTTTTTTTAAACATTTTTTGTAATTATTATTAGATATAGCCGTATAGGTATGTTTTGCTTCATAGTTTTCTGATTGAGAGAATACAGTATCACATTAGATTCAAGTTTAATCGGATTTATGGCTTCTTTGTTCTAGGTGCATACTCCGATCTCTGTAATTCGAAGTTCGGAATATATAGGTGTAAAAGAGAGAAGGTAGAGGAGGAGAAGTGCATAATAACAAGTTCCAGCATTGGCCATAGCATATAGGTATGTTCAATACTTTCTTCGTTGCTTTTAAAATGGTTTGTTGGACCATTGAGCAATTGTGTTGATTTTTTGATACAAACAGATTATAAAAAGAAAGTACTATTTGCTCACAACTTCGCATAAATACATGTGCCTAAGTTCATTTAATTTAATATTATGCTTTGATAATGCTAAAAATGAACATTTATTTCATAGCATTATCCTTCAAGAAAGACAAACTTTTAGTTGTAATTGTTCTATTTACAAGTGATATTCGTTTAAATAATTAAAGGTGAAGACAAAAGACAGATTCGACGATTTGAAGACGCAAACGACCAAAACGCTAAAAAGTACAAAGTACAATCCAAGGGTTCAATTTATTGATGAGAAACGTCTCAAAATTACAAGAGTACAAGCCGCAAAACGCAAAGTACAAGATATTAAATCGTACGCAAGGACGTTCGAAAATCAGAAACCGGGACATGAACCAACAATCAACGTGCGACGCAACGGAGCTAAAATTACAAGTCAACTATGCACAAGAATATAATATAATATATATATATATTTAATATAAATTATATATATATATATATATATATATATATATATTTAAATAAAACGTCGGCAAAGAAGAAAACAAATCAATGTTAGCTGTCATAGAGGGCCATGCGATCACATGGCCTGGAGGCATAACTTCCATACGATCGCATGGCAGTAAAGTTGTGGCCAGGTCCTATAAAAGCCAGCGAATTCGACGAGTTTTAGAACATCTTTTTCTTTTCCTTCTCTGTAACGAAAACATATATATATATATATATATATATATATATATATATATATATATATATATATATATATATATATATATATATATATATATATAAGTTTAAATTAAGTTTAATAATAATTGGGTTATTGTAAGAAATGTTTTAAGGTTTTATAAGACGGAACTCTGTCCGTGTAACGCTACGTGATTAATCACCACTGTAAGCTATGTTCTTCATTTTTAAATTAATGTCTCGTAACTAAGTTATTATTATGCTTATTTGAGCTGAAGTAATCGTGATGTTAGACTAAATATTATGACGGGGTTATTGGATTTTGTACCATAATTAAGGTTTGGACAAAAGACCGACACTTGTGAACATTGGACTATTTACTATTAATATGTAGGGGGTATTGTCTAATTGAATGACAACTCATTGGAACCTGTCGAACCTATCTTCAAATTAGTTAATCTAATAATTATTAAAATGATTATGTATGTCCTATTTAGTGACGTTTATACGACATCTTTTACGATCATTTAATTAATTATTCGAGTTGGGTAATTGATTATTCATTCTGATCAAATGGGTAAATTAATGTTCATATCTTATTAAAACAGGGGTGGATTACATACAAGGGTAATTGGTGTAATTGTTAACAAAGTATTAAAACCTTGGATTATACATAGTCGATAACCTGGTGTAATCATTAAACAAAGTATTAAAACCTTGTTACAGTTCGAATCCCTAATTAGTTGGAATATTTGACTTCGGGAATAAGGTTAATTTGACGAGCATTTTATAATTATGACCGATGGACTATTATGGACAAAAATCAGATAGGTATCAAATAAATCCAGGACAAAGGACAATTAACCCAGATAAATAAATTAAAATCAAAACGTCAACATCATGATTACGGAAGTTTAAATAAGCATAATACTTTTATTTCATATTTCATCTTACCTTTATTTACTATCATTTTAATTACTGCAATTTACTTTCTCGCAATTTAAATTCTGTCATTTATAGTATCGTCATTTATCTTTACGCTTTATTTAAAATCGACAAACCGGTCATTAAACGGTAAAACCCCCTTTTATAATAATAATAATAATAATACTATATTACTAATATATATATATATATATATATATATATATATATATATATATATATATATATATATATATATATATATATATATATATATACAAATATAATTGTTTAAAAATATAGTGTACGCAATAAGCCGTCTCCCTGTGGAACGAACTGGATTTACTAAAAACTACACTACTATACGATTAGGTACACTGCCTATAGTGTTGTAGCAAGGTTTAAGTATATCCCATCTATATAAATTAATAAAACATTGTGTAAATTGTATTGTATTTCGTAATAAAAATAATAGTATTTTGTACTACACCTCGCACACATCAAGTTTTGGCGCCGCTGCCGGGGACTCGGCGAAACGCTATATTTTTATATTTGTAAAAATATAATTGATATACAAAAAGAAAAGAAAATATATATATATATATATATATATATATATATATATATATATATATATATAAAACATTAAAAAGAAAGAAAAAAAAATATATTTTAAGAGTTTGTTTAAAATATATAAAATTATAAAGTATTTCTATTTCTATTTTAGTTTTTGAAATATAAGTTTTTATTACATATTATTTTTTATATAAATTTAAAAATCAGAAAAAAAAATTAAAAGTATTCGGGCCAAATACTGTAGCAGCCCAAACAAACAGGCCTGAAACCCGAAGCCATGCGATCGCATGGACCAGGAGCATAAAACTCATGCGACCGTATGAGGGCTTCTGACACGCCTGATACCTGGTACGTACGGATTAGGGTTAGTTTAATTTAATTATTATTATTATTATTAACCTAATTAGGGTTATATTTAATATAATTAGTTTTTAGTTTTATTTAATTTGTATTTTTAAGTTTCAATTAGTTTTATTATTTATAAAATTAATACTTTTATAACATAATAATATAAAAATAATATTTTTATAAAAATTGTATTTTTATAACTTTAAGTTTTATTTCTATATTTCATATCTTTTTAATCGTTTATTCGTAATATTTGTATTTTTATCGTTCGTAATTAGTTTTAAGACTAGTATTTTGCCGTAGTTTATTTTTATTTCTAGATTTCTAAGATTTTCCGTAAAATCCCTTAAGTGTTTTTTCTTTAGATTAAGATTTAAGTGCTTTAGAACTTTGCGACACAGTTTATAGATTTTAGTACCTTTTAAGTTTCGACGCTGCATTTTATTATTATTATTTTTCAAATTTTATTTTTCGACGCTTATTTTTCGACCTCTTATTTTTCAACGCACTTTTTCTTTTTCATTTCGATGCTCTAGTTTTTAGGACATAGATTTTATCTTCTTTAAATTTCGACGAAAAATTATTTTAAGCGGTTAAATTGATAGACATCCAAAATTTTCTGGTTCGTAGTAATAGTTGGATTTGTTAGTGGCGAGTTGTGGGCTTCCGATTTAAAGGGTCCTGGCTACTGCTGCATCTATTGGCTATTCGAAACGTGGGCAAAATTAGAAAATTCTATTAATTTGATAGCTTATATAATTTTTATCTTTTATAACTAATAGGATATTCAGTGAATGCACCGAGCAAAACGTTCACCACCTTTCATACGTTCACCACATGTAACTCAATCAAGACATCTAACTAATATTGCCGCTGTTGATTTTTCTTTAGAATTATCATCTAGTCGAACAAGTACTCCAATACAAATTTCCGATAATCAATTTTTTGAACCCGATTTCACTATCGAGAACTCGGAGGATATTCAAGGACAATTCCAAGATCCTGAACTACTAATTATTCCTCCTGAACCACAAACCGTTAAATCAGAATCCTCTAGTGATTCGTATTCAACAAATTCAATTATGGAAGTAACTGAACCTCTAAGTATGGAAGATCGAATGAGAGCCACACGTACTGGCCAAGGTCACGCCATTATTAAGTCAGACAATAATACGCCAGATTATGAAATCAAAGGACAAATCCTACACATGGTAACTAATCAATGCCAATATTGTGGTACGCCAAAAGAAGATCCAAATGAACATCTTCGAACCTTTAATAGGATCTGTACTCTATTTAAAATCAGAGAAGTTGAGGATGAACAGATCTATCTCATGTTGTTTCCCTGGACTTTAAAGGGAGAAGCCAAAGATTGGTTAGAATCGTTACCTGAAGGAGCGATTGACACATGGGATGTCTTAGTTGAAAATTTTCTTAAAAGATTCTTTCCGGCATCTAAAGCCGTGAGACTTCAAGGAGAATTTGTTACGTTCACGCAAAAGCCAAATGAAACATTATATGAGGCATGGACAAGATTCGGAAAGTTGTTGAGAGGATGTCCTCAGCACGATTTAGACACTTATCAAATAGTACAAATATTCTACCAAGGTTTCGACGTCGCCACACGAAAAGACATCGACACAACAGCTGGTAGTTCCATTATGAAGAAACCGCAACCGAAGCTCACAAGATAATTGATAATACAGCCTCCCATTCACATGAGTGGCATCAGGAAAAAGATATTTTTTGTTCATCTAAAGCGGCTAGAGCCGATTCTAGCAATGACTTTGATTCCATTTCCACAAAAATAGATGCTTTCGAAAGACGAATGGAAAAGATGACTAAAGATATTCACGCAATACGAATCAGTTGTGAGCAATGCGGTGGACCACACTTAATGAAAGATTGTCACATTGAACAAACGATGGAACAACGTGAGAATGTTTCCTATATGAACCAAAGGCCGGGAAATAATTATCAGAATAATTATCAACTGCCAAGGCCAAACTTCAGTCGAAATCAAAACATTCTTTACAATCCAAATGGACCCAACAATAACTCGTATAACCAACAAGGTCTGAATAACCAACCAACTCAAAACAATACTTTCAATCAACAAAGACCTGGCTTGTATAAACTACCACAACAAACTGAAGAGAAAAAGTCAAATCTGGAAGAAATGGTACAAAAGCTAATGGAATCTCAAACACAATTTATTACATCTCAAGCCCAAATAAATGAGAGGTTTGATCAGTCATTAAGAACTCAACAAGCTTCCATTTTGAATCTAGAAAAATATGTAGGTACTCTTGCTAGCATGATGAGTGAGAGGGAACAAGGAAAACTACCGAGTAATACTGAAGTAAATCCTCGGAATGAGAATGTTAATATGGTATCAACAAATTTTGAAAAACCATCATCAGAAGATGGGAAGGTTTTGAAGAAGTTACAACACCACCACCACCACCACCACCACCACAACCCGAGTATGTAAAGCCAGTGGTGGCACCCTACAGACCACCCATCCCATTTCCAAGAAAAGGAGTTGAGTATGAGAAAGTAATAGGTAATAAAGTTTGTGATACCTCTGGAAAGAAGAAGAAGAATAAGAAAGTATAAGAAATAAAAACTATAGAAGTAAACCCGCTAAAGACAGTTCCACCAAAACCTCCACCCAAGTTGGGTGATCCGGGTGAATTTATTGTTTCGTGCCTACTTAGTGATTGTGTCATGTATGATGCACTAGCAGATTTAGGTGCGAGTGTGAGTGTTATGCCTCTTTCATTATACAAGAGATTAGGTGTAGGTGAGTTAAGTCCAACGAAAATGAGTGTTCGACTCTTTGATCAAACCATTAAGCACCCAGTTGGAATTGCTGACAACCAACCCGTTCAAGTGGGTAATTTAACCTTTTTAGTCGAATTTATTATCATTGACATAGAAGAGGACTCAGACGTTCCTCTAATTTTAGGTCGACCATTCTTAGCGTCCACCGGGGCATTATTTGATGTAAGAAAGGGTAAAATGACACTTAGTGATGGTAACAAATCGGTCACCTTTGTGATTTGAAAGGCTAAATCTCCACCAACCAAAACCGTTGAACCAACAAAAACGATTGGTAAGAACCATGTTGTTTTACCAACTCCAACGGTAGTTGTAACATCCCGCATTTTTCAGTTAAATTTATTTTTAACACTGTCTTTTAAAAAAAAAATAATATCTTTCGTTATTTAAATTCGTAGTCTCCGTTGACTAACGTTCATAATATTTCCGTTATTTAATTATAACATCACTCGTTTACTCGAGCATTTTTAAAATATTCGTTTGGCTAATTCCCGCACCCGCTTTGAAACTTGAGGGACCAAAGTTGCAAAGGAGCCAAACTAGTTGACTAGGTCAACTAGTCAAACCCCACTCTCCACCATTCATTCACTCCACCCTCCACCTCCTCATTTTCTCTCTACTTCCATTTTATGAACTCAAACACCCAACTCACAAAATCATCATCTAAATCCGGATCAAGAGGCAAACATCAAAACAAATTACATTTTCGTGATCCTCTTTTCATCCTTTACATTTTGGTACCAATTTTATCAAGTTTGGGTAACTTTCTAAAAATACTAGATTTCTCTAAATTCGTTTTATATACTTGAAATGGTGTTAATTAGTGTCTATGGCTCAAGTCTAACACGAATATATGTTTAGTTTGCTCGATTTGTTTGTTTTGAGTAACTAGCTTGAATATGAAAAATGGGTTTGTTAAATCCTTGATTTTAGGTGATTAAATGTTGTTTAAATGTTAAAGTTCATGTATTAAATGTGTTACTAGCATCATTAGCTTCAATTTGATATGTAGGTTGATTTAGAAAAACTTTGTTAGCATGATTGTGGATTTTATGATTTTTGATTAGGGTTTGATAGACTTAAAACGAACTTTTGATGCATTGAATTCTTATAAATGTTGTTTACAAGTGTTTAGTTGCAATGTATGTTTAATTACCTTCGAAACGGCATATCGTATGTGTAAATTGGATTCCCGAATCACCATTTGCATTTTTGAGCTTGAAACGTTAAATAATGATCATTCGGAGAGATTTCGGTTATTGTAAATGATGTTTTTGCTTAATGAAATATGTTTATTTGTATTCCTCGTTAAATTACTTTTCCAACGATATAAGATACGTGTTTTGAATGTTTACGGTTCATAAGTTACGTTTGTTTGAAGTTTGGTTCGAGCCTACACATGAAAACAGCCCAGAATTTCTGTCAGGCATACGGAGCGGCGCGCCGATTTCTGAGCGGAGCGCCGAATACCTACAAAGTGGTGCCGAGACTTTTGCCTTGAAATAGAGCGGCGCGCCACTTATCTGAGCGGATCGCCATTTGCCTGTTGTCCAAAAAGTCTCATTTACGTTTAATTCTAACTATGCTACGCACTTCCGATTAACATGAAACTTGGCCAACATACTTATATATGCTTATCTTTCATAGAAAAATTGTCGGATACCAGACCCGACCCCGTTGACTTTGACTTTGACATTGACCAAGTTTGACTTTTAGTCAAACTTAACAAAACACTTATGCAATCGTTCTAGTCTTATTTTATACTTGATTCTTGCATGAAACTTGACAACGTGATTCACATGCTATACATTCGAGTCGTAACGAGCCATAGGACTAATTGAACACATTTCACCCGACCTTGTATCGTAACCGGTTAATTGATGCAACTTACTTGTTTAGGTCAAGGCTAAGCAACTTTCATGCACACGTTTACTTTGTGAGGTACATTTATACTCGTGCACTCGAGGTGAGATCATAGTCCCACCTTTTCAACAACTTTTATACTTTTAAATTGTGGGCTGAGAAACATATACCGTTTTATACTACATAATTTTATGCTTTGAACAAAAGTACGGAAAAACTAACATTCCACAGCGGGTTAGAACAAAAAGCCTCAATTCAATTATCATTAGTTATACTTGCAGGGTGTAAACGTGAACTTATATTATGTGATCACATGGGCTTCACAAGCCTCATTCGGACGGTTCACTACCGTTAGCGGATGAAATATATTTTCGAGTTTAGTGTATGTTCTAACACTACGCAACAGGGTGCAAAACAGTTAAGTTTGATAATTGGGTGCTCGCGAACATAACTTTTGGAATACAAACGATTCAGATAATCAACTATACAAAATCTTGTAGTTCAAAAACAACGTTTACAAACACTATGATTTCACCAACGTTTTTGCGTTGACAGTTTTCTATATGTTTCTCAGGTTCAAACATGGCTATTTGATACATGCTTCCGCATTCACTCATACTTGCTTGGGGTCAAGCATACATGCATACACTCTGATTACTTGCTTGGAGTCAAGCATACATACATATATACGCTAGTGATAGCACCTTTGGATTCAAACATATTGTTTACATACTTACGCTATTTATAGCAACCGTGATTTTCAAACTTACATTATGTCGCAAGTTTATTTCATTTATACTTTACTACCTTTTGTAAACTTAAACTTGTTGTCGATCCGTTTGGTGAACTAAACTTTGCAAGTCTTATACATTTCAAATGAATGCGACATAATTTTGGTCAACGAGTCTCATATAGGGACTACGACCACGTAACGGGACCTAAGTTAGCGGCGCCGTCAATGTCGATTTTGTCGGGTCGCTACAGATTGTAACATCCAGCGTTTTTCCGTTAAATTTATTTTTAACACTATCTTTTTTTTTAAATAATATCTTTCGTTATTTAAATTCGTAGTTTCCGTTGACTAACGTTCATAATATTCTCGTTAATTAATTATAACATCACTCGTTTACTCGAGCGTTTTTAAAATATTCGTTTGGTTAATTCCCGCACCCGCTTTGAAACTTGAGGGACCGAACTTGCCAAGGGATCAAACTAGTTGACTAGGTCAACTATTCAATCCCACCACCACCACTTATTATCCACCACTTTCTTTTTTCATTTTCTTAACACTTTCACCATTTTCTCTCAAATCCTCTCAACAAAGATCATCATCCAAATCCGAATCAAGAAGCAAACATCAAAACAAATTACATTTTCGTGATCCTCTCTTCATCCTCTACATTTTGGTACCAATTTTATCTCATTTAGGTAACATTTCTAAAACTCTAGATTTCTCTAAATTCGTGTTTTTGACTTGAAATGGTGTTAGTTAGTGTCTATGGCTCGTGTATAACATGAATATATGTTTTGTTTGCTCGATTCGTTGTCTTGAGTAACTAGTTTGAACATTTGAAATGGGTGTGCTTAATCTTTGATTTTGGATGAGTTAATGTTATTAAATTATTAAAGTTCATGTTTTAAATGTGTTACTAGTATCACTAGCTTCGTTTTGATGCGTAGGTTGAGTAAGAAAACTTCAAGAACATGATTATTGATTTTTGTGAATTTTGGTTAGGGTTTGATAGACTTAAAACGAACTTTTGATGTTTCGAATGCCATGAAATGTTATTAGTAAGTGTTTAGTTGTAATGTATGTTTCATTACCTTCAAAACGGCATATCATATGTGTGAATTGGATTCCCGAATCTAGAAATGCATTTTGTAAACTTGAAACGATGATTTTGAACATTTAATGATCACTTGACGAGATTTCGGCTATTGTAAATGATGTTTTTGTTTGATGAAAAGTGGTTAGTTGTATTCCTTATCAAAATACCTTTCCAACGATATAAGATACTTGTTTTGGATGTTTATGGTTTATGATTTATGTGTATTTGAAGTTGGATTCGTGCTTGAGAGTGAAAACTGCCAGACTTGCTGATCAGTTAAATGGAGCGGTGCGCCAATATGCAGCGGCGCGCCATTTGGGTCTGTCCCAACTACTTTTTGTTTTTCACATTTTCACCCCCGCTTACTCGTAACTTCGATTAACATGAAACTTGGCAAATATGTTTATATATACTTTTAAATCATGGGAAAATTGTCGAATACCCAACCCCGTTGACTTTGACTTTGACCAAGTTTGACTTTTAGTCAAACTTAACCAAACACTTATGCAATCGTTTTAAACATATTTTATACTTGATTCTTGCATGAAACTTGACAACGTGATTCACATGCTATACTAATCGAGTCGTAACGAGCCATAGGACTAATTGAACACATTTCGTCCTACCTTGTGTCATAACTGGTTAATTGATACAACTTACTTGTTTAGGTCAAGGCTAAGCAACTATCATGCACACGTTTACCTTGTGAAGTACTTTTATACTCGTGCACTCGAGGTGAGATCATAGTCCCATCTTTCAACAACTTTTATGCTTTAAACTATGGGATGAGAAACATATACGTATCATACTTTTACACTTTGAACATAAGTACGAAAACGAACATTCCACGTACGGGTTTGAACAAAAAGCCTCAATTCAATTATCATTAGTTACACTTGCAGGGTGTAAACGAGAACTTATATTATGTGATCACATGGGCTTGACGAGCCTCATTCGGACGGTTCGCTACCGTTAGCGGATGAAATATATTTTCGAGTATAGTGTATGTTCTAACACTACGTAACAGGGTACAAAACAGTTAAGTTTGATAATTGGTTGCCCGCGATACAAACAACAACTTTGGAATGCAAATGATTTTGATAATCATCTTATATTAAATCTTGTGGTTCAAATACAACGTTTACTAAAACACCTATGATTTCACCAACGTTTTTCGTTGACAGTTTTCTATATGTTTCTCAGGTTCATACATGGCTATTTGATACATGCTTCCGCGTACACTCATACTTGCTTGGAGTCAAGCATACATGCATACACTCTGATTTCTTACTTGGGGTCAAGCATACATACATACATACATACATACATACGCTAGTGATAGCACCTTTGGATTCAAACTTTTGTTTACATACTTACGCTATTTATAGCAACCGTAATTTTCAACTTATATTATGTCGCAAGTATATATCATTTATACATTATACTTTTGTAAACTTAAACTTGTTGTCGAACCGTTTGGTAAACTAAACTTTACAAGTCTTGTACTTTTCAAATGAATGTGACATAATTTTGGTCAAACGAGTCTCGTATAGGGACTACGACCACGTAACGGGACCTAAGTTAGCGGTGCCATCAATGATGATTTTGTCGGGTCGCTACAGATGGTATCAGAGCGTTGGTTGTAGGGAACTAGGATATGCATTAGTGTGTCTGATAGAGTCGTTAGGATGCATTAGTGAGTCTAGACTATAACTGGATAGTTAGCCATTGCATTCTGACCTACATTTGCTATAGCTAGCACTTACTTGACTACTTGTGCATCATACTTGAATCATTCTTAGGCAAACTTCTTAATGGTACCAAGTTTTCATCATACGAACTCGTATTCTACAACTTTCTGGTAACACACTTAAACTCAAGATTCATACGCATAAGGATGACGACGACTTCATCAGTCACACTGGTTCGGGAACTCTGTCTCCCACGTTGTTATTTGCCACCGTTTCAATTTACTATTGGTGTCACACCTGTGTTCCTTGCTATCTACCACTTCTTGTTACTACCATAACTACTCTAGGTGAGTGTCGTCATCACTATTTATCACTACGGTTGCGTACTACTCGTTATCATGATTCGTTACTCTTTTCATACCTAAATACATTATTGTTTGACTTGAACCACATTGATGTGAACAATCATTTATACACTTCTCTCGGGGAACACTTCTTTAGAGTTGCACTAATTCTTTCGATTCAATACAAGTCACGTTAGTGATGTCACTATACTTTGTACATTTTAAATCTTCACGATTATACGAACTTGAGTCTATGGAGTGATGTGGGAATGGAGGTATGAGTTAGTATAATATAACGACACTCGATCAACGTGGTTATATTATAGTAAGTCATACCAAAGTTCTAATGACACGTGATGGTGGTTGGACTCGATCAACCTAATCACCACCATGTGCCATGTACATGACTTCATTTTTCTTGTTTGAACATCCGAAAACTCCGAGAATACTGATAACAATCATACCAGGGACACAACTTCGATTATTGTCGAACCATATTTATGCTTCTGAATGAATGACAAATTCCTTCGACTTCAACCATATGTTACACGTGTATACTATCTCGTTTTCGCACAATTTTATCGTTGAACTACAATATGCTTGATATTCTCACATCGAGGCAGAAAGTTCTCTCACATCACACTCGTACTTCTGTATGAGGAAATCTTTATTCTAAATTCTCAAAGGAGAGAGAGACTCTTCACGTTATACTAGTATTCACCACGAGGGTGAATAGTCCTAACGAACGTTTTTAGAAACCGATAAATCTTCCTCGGTGCAAAATTCTTGAGAAACAGAAACTTGTTCTAACAAACGTTTTCAAGACCTAACAACTTTTTCAAATATACCTTAAAGAAATGTACCTCGTTTCGGATCGAGATCCTCATTTCACTTCTAGAATTTGGAGTGCCTTACAAAAAGCCTCGGGACCACGTTTAAACATGGGTACCGCGTATCATCCACAAACCGACGGACCAAGCAAACACATGATTCAAACTTTGGAAACCATAATACGAGTTTGCGTTATCAACTTCAAATTTACTTGAGAAAAGTTTTTGCCTTTAACCAAATTCTATTACAACGATGGTTATCATTCAAGTCTTAACGTCACACCTTTTGAAATCTTATATGACCGGAAACGTCATTCTCCTTTTGTAGAACCAAGTAAATGATAATCAAGTCACCGGACCCGGACTCATTCATGGAGTAACTGTTAAAATCGTTCCAATCCGAGAAAGGCTCGAGACGGCCCGTAGTCGCCAAAGGAGCTATGCCAATGTTAGACGTAAACCTTTCAAATTCCATGTGGGAAACCGCGTAACGTTAAAAGTCGCACCTTGAAAAGGTGTAGTCCGTTTCGGAAATGTAGAAAGTTAACTCCGCGATATTTTTTAGACCTTTTGAAATCTTGGGGCGTTGCTTACCGTTTCGAAAAGGTGTGCCCGTTGCTTACCGTTTCGAACTTCCGACTCAAACAAATTCCGTTCATCCTACATTCTGTGTATCAAACTTAAAGGCGTGTCTTGCGAAACAAGAACTTGTTATCCTCTTCGATGAACTTACTATCAACGATAAACTTCACTTCCTAGGAGGACCGGTTGAAACTATAAATCGTGAAACCAAACTTTAAACCAACGTAAAATCCCGACTGTCAAAGTTCGTTGAAATGCCCAAGGAAGTACCTTCACATATCCGTAGAATTTGCAACGCAAGGTTTCGAAGAAGAAACAACAACTACTACTTGCAACTAAATTTCAGGACGAAATTTCTTTTAAGGTGTAGGTAATGTAACATCCCACGTTTTTCCGTTAAATTTATTTTTAACACTATCTTTTTTTTAAATAATATCTTTCGTTATTTAAATTCGTAGTTTCCGTTGACTAACGTTCATAATATTCCCGTTAATTAATTATAACATCACTCGTTTACTCGAGCGTTTTTAAAATATTCGTTTGGTTAATTCCCGCACCCGCTTTGAAACTTGAGGGACCGAACTTGCCAAGGGATCAAACTAGTTGACTAGGTCAACTAGTCAATCCCACCACCACCACTCATTATCCACCACTTTCTTTTTTCATTTTCTTAACACTTTCACCATTTTCTCTCAAATCCTCTCAACAAAGATCATCATCCAAATTCGAATCAAGAAGCAAACATCAAAACAAATTACATTTTCGTGATCCTCTCTTCATCCTCTACATTTTGGTACCAATTTCATCCCGTTTGGGTAACATTTCTAAAACTCTAGATTTCTCTAAATTCGTGTTTTTGACTTGAAATGGTGTTAGTTAGTGTCTATGGCTCGTGTATAACATGAATATATTTTTTTTTGCTCGATTCGTTGTCTTGAGTAACTAGTTTGAACATTTGAAATGGGTGTGCTTAATCTTTGATTTTGGATGAGTTAATGTTGTTAAATTGTTAAAGTTCATGTTTTAAATGTGTTACTAGTATCACTAGCTTCATTTTGATGCGTATGTTGAGTAAGAAAACTTCAAGAACATGATTATTGATTTTTGTGAATTTTGGTTAGGGTTTGATAGACTTAAAACGAACTTTTGATGTTTCGAATGCCATGAAATGTTATTAGTAAGTGTTTAGTTGTAATGTATATTTCATTACCTTCAAAACGGCATATCATATGTGTGAATTGGATTTCCGAATTTAGAAATGCATTTTGTAAACTTGAAACGATGATTTTGAACATTTAATGATCACTTGACGAGATTTCGGCTATTGTAAATGATGTTTTTGCTTGATGAAAAGTCGTTAGTTGTATTCCTTATCAAAATACCTTTCCAACAATATAAGATACTTGTTTTGGATGTTTAAGATTTATGATTTATGTGTATTTGAAGTTGGATTCGTGCTTGAGAGTGAAAACTGCCAGACTTGCTGATCAGTTAAATGGAGCGGCGCGCCAAATATAGAGCGGCGCGCCATTTGGGTCTGTCCCAACTACTTTTTGTTTTTCACGTTTTCACCCCCGCTTACTCGTAACTCCGATTAACATGAAACTTGGCAAACATGTTTATATATACTTTTAAATCATGGGAAAATTGTCGGATGCCCGACCCGACCCCGTTGACTTTGACTTTGACCAAGTTTGACTTTTAGTCAAACTTAACCAAACACTTATGCAATCGTTTTAAACGTATTTTATACTTGATTATTGCATGAAACTTGACAACGTGATTCACATGCTATACTAATCGAGTCGTAACGAGCTATAGAACTAATTGAACACATTTCGCCCGACCTTGTGTCGTAACCGGTTAATTGATACAACTTACTTGTTTAGGTCAAGGCTAAGCAACTATCATGCACACGTTTACCTTGTGAAGTACTTTTATACTCGTGCACTCGAGGTGAGATCATAGTCCCATCTTTCAACAACTTTTTTGCTTTAAACTATGGGATGAGAAACATATACGTATCATACTTTTACACTTTGAACACAAGTACGAAAACGAACATTCCACGTACGGGTTTGAACAAAAAGCCTCAATTCAATTATCATTAGTTACACTTGCAGGGTGTAAACGAGAACTTATATTATGTGATCACATGGGCTTGACGAGCCTCATTTGGACGGTTCGCTACCGTTAGCGGATGAAATATATTTTCGAGTATAGTATATGTTCTAACACTACGTAACAGGGTACAAAACAGTTAAGTTTGATAATTGGGTGCCCACGATACAAACAACAACTTTGGAATGTAAATGATTTTGATAATCATCTTATATTAAATCTTGTGGTTCAAATACAACGTTTACTAAAACACCTATGATTTCACCAACGTTTTTCGTTGACAGTTTTCTATATGGTTCTCAGGTTCATACATGGCTATTTGATACATGCTTTCGCGTACACTCATACTTGCTTGGAGTCAAGCATACATGCATACACTCTGATTTCTTACTTGGGGTCAAGCATACATACATACATACACTAGTGATAGCACCTTTGGATTCAAACTTTTGTTTACATACTTAACGCTATTTATAGCAACCGTGATTTTCAATTTATATTATGTCGCAAGTTTATTTCATTTATACATTATACTTTTGTAAACTTAAACTTGTTGTCGAACCATTTGGTAAACTAAACTTTGCAAGTCTTGTACTTTTCAAATGAATGCAACATAATTTTGGTCAAACGAGTCTCATATAGGAACTACGACGACGTAACGGGACCTAAGTTAACAGTGCCGTCAATGATGATTTTGTAGGGTCGCTACATAGATGGTATCAGAGCGTTGGTTGTAGGGAACTAGGATATGAATTAGTGTGTCTGACAGAGTCGTTAGGACGCATTAGTGAATCTAGACTACAACCGGATAGTTAGCCATTTCATTCTGACATACATTGCTATAGATAGCACTTACTTGACTACTTGTGCATTATACTTGAATCATTCTTAGGCAAACTTCTTAATGGTACCAAAATTTTATCATACGAATCCGTATTCTGCCACTTTCTGGTAACACATGTAAATTCATGATTCATACGCGTAAGGATGACGACGACTTCATTAATCACACTTGTTCGGAAACTCTGTCTCCCAGATTGTTATTCACCACCGTTTCAACTTACTATTGGTGTCACACCAGTGTTCCTTACTAACTATCACTTCTTGTTACTACCATCACTACTCTAGGTGAGTATCGTCATCACTATTTATCACTACGGTTGCGTACTATTCGTTATCATGATTCTTTACACTTCTCGTACCGGAATACATTATTGTTTGATTTGAACCGCATTGACGTGAACAATCATTTATACACTTCCCTCGGGGAACGCTTCTTTAGAGTTGCACTAATTCTTTCGATTCAATACGAGTCACGTTAGAGGCGTCGTTACACTTTGTTCATTTTAAAACTTCACGATTACACGAACTTGAATCTATGGAGTGATGTGGGAATGGAGGTATGAGTTAGCATAATATAACGACACTCGATCAATATGGTTATATTACGGTAAGTCATACCAAAGTTCTAATGACTCGTGATGGTGATTGGACTCGATCAACCTAATCACCATCATATGCCATGTACATGACTTTATTTTTCTTGTTTGAACATCCGAAAACTCCGAGAATACTGATAACAACCATTCCAGGGACACACCTTCGATTATTGTCGAACCATATCCATGCTTCCGAATGAATGACAAATTCTTTCAACTTTAAACATATGTTACACGCGTATACTATCTTGTTTTCGACCAGTTTTATCGACGAACTACACTATGCTTGTTATGCTCACATCGAGATGGAAACTTCTCCCGCATTACACTCGTACTTTCCGTTTAAGGAAATCTTTTATTCTAAATTCTCAATGGAGAGAGAGACTCTTCACGTTATACTAATATTCACCACGAGGGTGAATAGTCCTAACAAACGTTTTTAGAAACCGATAAATCTTCCGCGGCGCGAATTTTTTTGAGAAACGAAAACTTGTTCAAATATACCTTAAGTAAATGTACCTCATCTCGGATCGAGATCCTCGTTTCACTTCTAGATTTCAGGGTGCCTTACAAAAAGCTTCGGGACCACGTTTAGACATGAGTACCGTGCATCAACCACAACCCTACGGACCAAACAAACACGCGATTCAAACCTTGGAAAACATAATACGAGTTTGTGTTATCAACTTCAAATTTACTTGAGAAAAGTATTTGCCTTAAACCGAATTCTCTTACAACAATAGTTATCACACGAGTATTGACGCCACACCCTTCGAAAACCTTAATATCCGCAATTGTCGTTTTCTAAATTGTTGAACCGAAGTAGGTGACAAGCAAACCACCGGACCCGAACTCATTCATGAAATAACTGTTAAGATCATTCAAATCCAAAAGGGACCCAACACGACTTGTAGTCACCAAAAGAGCTACGCCGATGTTAGATGTAAACCTTTCGAATTCCAAGTGGGAAACCGCGTAACGTTAAAAGTCGCACCTTGAAAAGGTGTAATATGTTTTGGGAAACGTAGAAAGCTAAATCCGCGATATCTAAATCCTTTTGAAATCTTGGGGCGTATTGTACCGGTTGTTTACCGTTTCGAACTCCCAACTCAATCGAATTCCGTTCATCCTATATTCTATGTATCAAGCTTAAAGACGTGTCTTGCAAAACAAAAACTTGTTATCCTTTTCGATGAGCTTACTATCGATGATAAATTTCACTTCCTAGGAGGACCGGTTAAAACTATGAATCGTGAAACCAAACTCTGAAAAATTGTAAAACCCCGACTGTTAAAGTTCGTTGAAATGCTCAAGGAAGTACCTTCACCTATTCGTAGTATTAGCAACGCAAGATTTCGAGGAAGAAACAACAACTACTACTTCCAAATAAATTTCGGGACGAAATTTCTTTTAAGGTGTGGGTAATGTAACATCCCGCATTTTTCCGTTAAATTTATTTTTAACACTGTCTTTTTAAAAAAAATAATATCTTTCGTTATTTAAATTCGTAGTCTCCGTTGACTAACGTTCATAATTTTCCCGTTATTTAATTATAGCATCACTCGTTTACTCGAGTGTTTTTAAAATATTCGTTTGGCTAATTCCCGCACCCGCTTTGAAACTTGAGGGACCAAAGTTGCAAAGGGGCCAAACTAGTTGACTAGGTCAACTAGTCAAACCCCACTCTCCACCATTCATTCACTCCACCCTCCACCTCCCCATTTTCTCTCTACTTCCATTTTATGAACTCAAACACCCAACTCACAAAATCATCATCTAAATCCGGATCAAGAGGCAAACATCAAAACAAATTACATTTTCGTGATCCTCTCTTCATCCTCTACATTTTGGTACCAATTTCATCAAGTTTGGGTAACTTTCTAAAAACACTAGATTTCTCTAAATTTGTTTTATATACTTGAAATGGTGTTAATTAGTGTCTATGGCTCAAGTCTAACATGAATATATGTTTAGTTTGCTCGATTTGTTTGTTTTGAGTAACTAGCTTGAATATGAAAAATGGGTTTGTTAAATCCTTGATTTTGGGTGATTAAATGTTGTTTAAATGTTAAAGTTGATGTATTAAATGTGTTACTAGCATCATTAGCTTCAATTTGATATGTAGGTTGATTTAGAAAAACTTTGTTAGCATGATTGTGGATTTTATGATTTTTGGTTAGGGTTTGATAGACTTAAAACGAACTTTTGATGCATTGAATGCTTATAAATGTTGTTGATAAGTGTTTAGTTGCAATTTATATTTAATTACTTTCGAAATGGCATATCGTATGTGTAAATTGGATTCCCGAATCACCATTTTCATTTTTGAGCTTGAAACGTTAAATAACGATCATTTGGCCAGATTTTGGTTATTGTAAATAATGTTTTTGCTTAATGAAATGTGTTTAGTTGTATTCCTCGTTAAATTACCTTTCCAACGATATAAGATACGTGTTTTGAATGTTTACGGTTCATAAGTTACGTTTGTTTGAAGTTTGGTTCGAGCCTACACATGAAAACAGCCCAGAATTTCTGTTAGGCATACGGAGCGGCGCGCCGATTTCTGAGCGGAGCGCCGAATGCCTACAAAGTGGTGCCGAGACTTTTGCCTTGAAACGGAGCGGCGCGCCACTTATCTGAGCGGAGCGCCATTTGCCTGTTTTCCAAAAAGTCTCATTTACGTTTAATTCTAACTATGCTACGCACCTCCGATTAACATGAAACTTGGCCAACATACTTATATATGCTTATCTTTCATAGAAAAATTGTCAGATACCCGACCCGACCCCGTTGACTTTGACTTTGACATTGACCAAGTTTGACTTTTAGTCAAACTTAACAAAACACTTATGCAATCGTTCTAGTCTTATTTTATACTTGATTCTTGCATGAAACTTGACAACGTGATTCACATGCTATACATTCGAGTCGTAATGAGCCATAGGACTAATTGAACACATTTCGCCCGACCTTGTATTGTAACCGGTTAATTGATGCAACTTACTTGTTTAGGTCAAGGCTAAGCAACTTTCATGCACACTTTTACTTTGTGAAGTACATTTATACTCGTGCACTCGAGGTGAGATCATAGTCCCACCTTTTCAACAACTTTTATACTTTTAAATTGTGGGCTGAGAAACATATACCATTTTATACTACATACTTTTATGCTTTGAACACAAGTACGGGAAAACAAACATTCCACAGCGGATTAGAACGAAAAGCCTCAATTCAATTATCATTAGTTACACTTGCAGGGTGTAAACGTGAACTTATATTATGTGATCACATGGGCTTGACGAGCCTCATTCGGACGGTTCGCTACCATTAGCGAATGAAATATATTTTCGATTTTAGTGTATGTTCTAACACTACGCAACAGGGTGCAAAACAGTTAAGTTTGATAATTGGGTGCTCGCGAACAAACTTTTGGAATACAAACGATTCAGATAATCAACTATACAAAATCTTGTGGTTCAAAAACAACGTTTACAAACACTATGATTTCACCAATGTTTTTGCGTTGACAGTTTTCTATATGTTTCTCAGGTTCAAACATGGCTATTTGATACATGCTTCCGCGTTCACTCATACTTGCTTGGGGTCAAGCATACATGCATACACTCTGATTACTTGCCTGGAGTCAAGCATACATACATAGATACGCTAGTGATAGCACCTTTGAATTCAAACATATTATTTACATACTTACGCTATTTATAGCAACCGTGATTTTCAAACTTACATTATGTCGCAAGTTTATTTCATTTATACTTTACTACCTTTTGTAAACTTAAACTTGTTGTCGATCCGTTTGGTGAACTAAACTTTGCAAGTCTTATACGTTTCAAATGAATGCAACATAATTTTGGTCAACGAGTCTCATATAGGGACTACGACCACGTAACGGGACCTAAGTTAGCGGCGCCGTCAATGTCGATTTTGTCGGGTCACTACAGCAGTGCTTAACAATAATAAAACGCCTAAGTGTGGGGAAAATAAAGTAACACCTAATGATGACCTGATAACAAAGAAGCCCGTTGTTGATACGAAATTAAACGACCCCGTTATTAATAGTTCAATGAAGAAACTTATTAAACGGATTCGCGATGCTAGAACCAAGGGGAACTTTAAGTTATGTAACCGGTTAGTATCCAATCTATCGCCTAAATAAAAGGCAAAACTAGTTGAATTTGTGGATATTACACAGGAATCCGACCAATGGCTTAAAGCAAAAGTCACAGATATGAAAGTTGATTATGGTCCAAGAGAAATTGACGATGAAGTTAATCACAATTTCGACACCACAGCTACCTAAGTGTGGGGTGTAACATCCCGCCTTTTTCCATTTACTTTTCCGTTATACTAATATAAAGTCCGTTATATGTTTATAACATCTCCCGTTGATACGCGTTTTAAATTATCTCGTTTAGGTAATTCCCGCACCCGAACGAAAGTTGAGGGACTAAACTTGACAAGGGGTCAAACCCTTGACTAGGTCAAAGGGTCAACCCCCTTTCACCCATTCATTACCATCTCCCTCTCTCTCTCTCTTTCTCTCTAGCAAGAACACACCCAATTTCCTTTCTCATTCATTCATCATCTAAATCCGGATTAGGGAGCTAGCAACCAAATAAATTACATATTCGTGATCCTCTCTTCATCCTCTTCATTTTGGTACCAACTTCATCTCATTTGGGTAACTTTCTAAAATCACTAGATTTTGTGTTCTTGATGTTTTTAACTTATAAAAGTGTTAATTAGTGTCTATGGCTCAAGTCTAACATGAATATATGATTTATATGCTCGATCTCGTTGTTTTAGTGTAACTAGCATGAACTTGAATTTTGGTGTGTTGTTCTTGAATTTTGGATGATCATATGTTGTTAGATGTTGAAAGTTGATGTTTTAATTGTGTTACTAGCATCACTAGCTTCAATTTGATGTGTAGGTTGCCTTAGAAAACTTCATGAACTTGATTATTGATTTGTGGTGAAATTGGGTTAGGGTTTGATGAACTTGAAATGGACTTTTGATGCATTGAATGCCATGGATTATGGTTGGTAAGTGTTTAGTTAGAATGTATGCATGATTACCTTCGAAACGGCATATCATTCATGTAAATTGGTTGCCCGAATCATTGAATTGCATTTATGAACTTGTATGCGATTAATGTTGAGCATTAGATGCGGTTTTGGTTGTTATAATAGGTAGATTGATTGATGAAATGTGTTTAGTTGTGTTCTTTGTCAAATTACCTTTCCAACGATATAAGGTGCGAGTTCTAAATGTTAGCGGTTTGTAATTTATGCTTGAAAGAGTTTTGATTTGGGACTTGAACAATTGAGACTGACCAGGTACCAGCGCACGGCCAATGCCGCGGCGCGGCCAGACTATGTCGCGGCGCGACATAAGCCGTGGTCAGGTTCTGACCACCATGTCCAAATTACGAAAAATGTTTGGCATACTATGGACCTCCGATTCACATGAAACTTGTTCTAACATACTCATACATGATTAAAAACCTCAGAAAAATAGTTCGGGACACGACCCGAACGTGTTGACTTTTTCGTTGACTTTGACCGACCAAAGTTTGACTTTTTGTCAAACTTAACCAAATGATTTTGCAACCTTCCTAACTTGTTTATATACTTGTATCTTGCATGAAACTTGACAATTTGATTTCACATGCTAAATAATCTAGTCGTAACGAGCCATAGGACTAATTGAACATCTTTGACCTATCGTGTTTACCGTTATTAATACAACCTATTGTTTAGGTCAAGACTAGCATTGTTCTTTGCACACGTTTACTTGTTGAAGTACTTTACTACTCGTGCACTCAAGGTGAGATCATAGTCCCACTTTTACTCTTTTTGAACTTATATTTGGGATGAGAAAACATAAACGATTTTTTTTTGAACTAAGTGAACACAAGAACGGGAAAACAAACATTCTACATACGAGTTTAGAACAAAATCCTCAATTCGATTATCATTAGTTACACTTGCCGGGTGTAAGCGAGAACTTATGTTATATGGCCATATGGGTTGACAACCCTCATCCTTGACGGTTCGCTACCGTCTACGGATGAAATATATTTTCGAGAATCAGTGTTTGTTCTAGCACTAAGTGATGGGGTATACAATGGAAGGAATGTTAAGCTTTGATAATTGGGTGCTCGTGAAACAAACTTTTGGAATGTATTACTATTATTTCATTGATGCAAATCTTGTGGTTCACTTGTACTTACTTACTTAAACCTATGATTTCACCAACGTTTTCGTTGACAGATTTCTATGTTTTTCTCAGGTCCTTGAACGATACATGATACATGCTTCCGCTCATTATTTTGATACTTGCATTGGATGTCGTGTATACATGCATACATGGAGCGTCTTTTGGATACTTTTAAATTGTGTCGCATAAGTTTCATTTGTACTTAAAACCTTGTATCGTAACTTGTGGTGGAACTATTCTTGTAAAACTTGAACAACCTTTACATTTGAAATGAATGCGACATATCTTTTGGTCAAACGTTGTTTTAAAGACTTACGACCACGTAACGGGACCTAAGTAGACGGCGCCGTCAATGACGATTTGGTCGGGTCGCTACAGATGGTATCAGAGCGTTGGTTGTAGGGATTTAGAGTTCATTGGTGTCAACCCCGAGTCATAGGGTACATTAGTGAGTCTAGACTACAACCGGCATATAGACTTGAAGTAGGAATTACTTGACTACTTGTGCATTTATACTCGAACGCTTCTACTCATATCTACTCTTAGTTCATCTTAATCTCACGTTGTTTAATTTGATTGACGCGCCACCTTGACTATATGAAATGATGTCGAATGCACATATGAATCAGGGTAATATAATTTTCGGGATTATATTACGGTGACTCATATGAACGTTCCGACATTATGGCATAAAGAATTTAAGGCGAGTCGAGGAAAAACTTCTCTTTATCTTTATTCTATATCACGGTTAGTATTATTGAGAATACTAATCAATGATATTCTTGTGTCTTGAAGGAACAATGGCTCCTCGTCGTGTACGCCGCAATGAAACTCCCGAACAAGCTCTCGAACGGATGATAGCTACCGCCGTAGATGCGGCCATGGCCGGTCACTCATCCAACAACAATAATAATAACAACCACAACAACAACAACAATGGAGCCGGAAACTCAAACGAGGGATGCTCCTATAAAGCTTTCATGGGGTGCAAACCTCACACTTTTGATGGAACCGGGGGACCGGTCGTGCTCACCTGATGGTTTGAGCAAACGGAAGCCGTCTTTAGCATAAGCGGTTGTCGGGACCAAGACAAGGTCAAATACTCCACTCACACTTTCTCCGGAATTGCTCTAACATGGTGGAACACCTATGTTCAATCGGTGGGTACCGATGAAGCTCATGCCCTCTCTTGGGCCGATCTAAAGGAAAAGATGATTGTTGAATATTTTCCGCGCGAAGAAACCCGAAAGCTTGAGGAAGAACTAAGAGCTTTGAAAGCGGTCGGAAACGATCTTAAAGCTTATAATCAACGCTTCGCCGAACTATCCTTGATGTGTCCTAATCTTGTTAACCCCGAATCTCAAAGGATTGAGCTCTACATGCTCGGTCTTCCAAAAAGCATCAAACAAGGGGTGATGTCATCCAAACCCACTACTCATCAAGCCGCTATGAACATGGCTCGCCAACTAATTGAAACGGTTGACGAAATCGTAGTTCCGGCACCTAAGGCCGAGGATAAATCGGGCGGCAACAAAAGAAAGTGGGAACCCTCCCAATCAAGCAACAACAACTTTGCTAAGAAGCCTTACACCTCCGACGGCAAGAAAGGTTATGCCGGGAACCTACCTCTTTGCAACAAATGCAACAAACATCACTTTGGCGAATGTAGTAAGTTAATTTGCCACCGGTGCCAAGGAGTTGGTCATAAGGCCAACGATTGTAAAAGTGCCACTCCCGTCGCTCGAAAGTGGCCCAATGCACCAAAAACGGGCACTTGTTACGAATGTGGCCAAACGGGTCATTATAGAAATGCATGCCCAAAGAAGAAAGATAACCCCAATACGCGCGGCCGAGCTTTCAACATAAACACCGAGGAAGCCCGGGATGACACTGAACTAGTCACGGGTACGTTTCTTCTCAACAATTCTTATGTCTCTTGCTTATTCGATTCGGGTGCCGATAAATGCTTTGTATCCAAGACTTTGACTCATTCTTTTAGCACCCCACCTCTTCCATTAGATACCACTTATACCATTGAAGTGGCTAACGGAAAACTATTAAGTGCCGACACATATTACCGGGGGTGTACGTTAAACATTTTGGGTAAGGAATTTGAAATTGATTTGATACCCATGGAACTAGGAAGCTTTGATGTAATAATCGGTATGAATTGGTTAGTCAAAACGAAATCTCACATTCTTTGTGATCTTAACGCAATCCGAATTCCTATCGAGAATGGTGAACCTTTGATCGTCTATGGCGATAAGAGTTGCACCGGACTCAACCTCGTTTCGTGTGTTAAAGTTAGAAAACTACTCCGTAAGGGTTGTTTTGCGATCCTTGCTCACGTTAAGAAAGTCGAGTCCGATGAGAAGCACATCGATGATGTGCCAATTGTTAGTGACTATTCCGATGTATTTCCCGACGAATTGCCGGGTCTTCCGCCTCATCGACCAGTTGAATTCCAAATCGATCTTATTCCGGGAGCCGCACCCGTAGCACGTGCACCATATAGACTCGCTCCATCTGAAATGCAAGAATTGCAAAGTCAAATCCAAGAACTACTTGATCGAGGTTTTATCCAACCTAGCCATTCACCTTGGGGCGCTCCGATTTTGTTTGTTAAAAAGAAAGACGGATCCCTACGAATGTGCATTGATTATCGTGAACTAAATAAATTGACGGTTAAGAACCGATATCCTCTTCCTCGCATCGATGACCTCTTTGATCAACTACAAGGGTCTTGTGTATATTCGAAAATCGATCTCCGCTCGGGTTATCATCAATTGAGGGTTAAGGGGGAAGATGTCTCCAAAACCGCTTTCCGAACTCGTTATGGTAGTTATGAATTCCTTGTCATGCCATTTGGTCTCACTAACGCACCGGCGGTGTTCATGGATCTTATGAACCGCGTGTGCAAACCGTATCTCGATAAATTCGTTATTGTGTTCATCGATGACATATTGATTTATTCTAAAAATGAAGAAGAGCACGAACAACATCTCTGACTTGTGCTTGAACTTTTAAGACAAGAACAACTCTATGCCAAATTCTCCAAGTGTGAATTTTGGTTAAAGGAAGTTCAATTTCTTGGTCATGTTGTAAGTGACCAAGGTATTAAAGTCGATCCAACGAAAATCGAAGCCATTAGCAAATGGGAGACTCCTACTACTCCTACTCACATTCGTCAATTTTTGGGTCTCGCCGGGTACTATCGTAGATTCATCGAAAACTTCTCTTTGGTTGCACGTCCTCTAACCGCATTGACTCACAAGGGAAAGAAATTCATTTGGGCGACCGAACATGAATCCGCGTTTCAAATCTTGAAAACGAAGCTAACCACCGCTCCTATCTTGTCACTTCCCGAAGGCAATGATGACTTTGTTGTATATTGCGATGCCTCGAAACATGGTTTTGGGTGTGTATTGATGCAACGAACAAAAGTCATTGCTTATGCTTCTCGACAACTCAAAATTCATGAACGAAACTATACGACACATGATCTCGAACTCGGAGCCGTTATCTTTGCACTTAAAATGTGGAGACACTATCTTTATGGAACCAAGAGTACTATCTTCACCGATCACAAAAGCCTTCAACACATTTTCGATCAAAAACAACTAAACATGAGACAACGAAGGTGGATTGAAACCTTAAACGATTACGATTGCGAGCTTCGTTACCATCCCGGGAAGGCAAATGTAGTAGCCGATGCCTTAAGTCGAAAAGAAAGAGCGGTGCCTCTTCGTGTCCGAGCCTTAAACATCACCATTCACACAAACCTTAATAGCCAAATTCGGGTAGCCCAAGATGAGGCTCTCAAGGATGAAAACATCTCTCTCGAACACTTGAACGTCCTCACCTCTCGATTCGAAGTTAAAGAAACCGGACTCCGATATTTCGCCGGAAGGATTTGGGTGCCTAGTTATGGGGACCTACGAAGCCTTATTTTAGATGAAGCCCATAAGTCACGATACTCGATTCACCCCGGTGCCAATAAGATGTACCACGACCTTAAACAGCTATATTGGTGGCCGAACATCAAAAGGGACGTAGCTACTTATGTTTCCAAGTGTTTGACATGTTCCAAAGTCAAAGCCGAACACCAAAGACCGTCCGGACTACTTCGACAACCCGAGATTCCGCAATGGAAGTGGGAAAGAATAACGATGGATTTTATCACCAAACTACCAAAAACGACGGGCGGTTATGATACCATTTGGGTTATTGTTGACCGTCTCACCAAATCCGCACACTTCCTGGCCATGAAAGAAACGGATAAAATGGAGAAACTTGCACAACTTTACATTAAGGAGATCGTAGCCCGACACGGTGTACCTTTATCGATTATCTCCGACCGAGATGGCCGTTTCGTTTCTAGATTTTGGCGTACATTGCAAGAAGCGTTGGGAACGCGTTTAGACATGAGCACCGCATATCATCCTCAAACCGATGGACAAAGCGAACGTACAATTCAAACCTTAGAGGACATGTTACGAGCTTGCGTGGTTGATTTCGGAAAAGCTTGGGACAAGCACTTACCTCTCGCCGAGTTCTCTTACAACAATAGTTATCACGCGAGTATTAAAGCCGCACCTTTTGAAGTGCTATATGGCCGCAAATGTCGTTCACCTCTTTGTTGGGCCGAGGTAGGCGACGTGCAAATCACCGGACCCGAACTCATTCACGAAACCACCGAGAAAATCATTCAAGTCCGAGATAGGCTTAGGACGGCCCGAAGTCGTCAAAAGAGCTATACCGACAAACGACGCAACGATCTTGAATTTCAAGTCGGTGACCGAGTAATGTTAAAAGTCGCACCTTGGAAGGGTGTAATCCGTTTTGGGAAACGCGGGAAGCTAAATCCGCGGTATATTGGTCCTTTCGAAATCTTGGAGCGTATTGGAACCGTTGCTTATCGTTTAGACCTTCCGCCCCAACTGAGTTCCGTTCATCCTACCTTCCATGTATCTAACTTGAAAAAGTGTCTTGCCGAACCCGATATCATCATCCCTCTTGAGGAACTTACTATTGATGACAAGCTTCATTTTGTGGAGGAACCGGTTGAAATTGTGGACACCTCCGTCAAGACATTGAAACAAAGCCGAATCCCGATTGTTAAAGTCCGTTGGAACGCCAAAAGGGGACCCGAGTTTACTTGGGAAATACAAGATCAAATGCAAAGGAAGTATCCTCATCTATTCGTGAATTCAGAAACGCAAGATCTCGAGGAAGAAACAACGACTACTACGCCTACTTAAATTTCGGGACGAAATTTCTTTTAAGGAGTAGGTAATGTAAC
This sequence comes from Rutidosis leptorrhynchoides, assembly GCF_046630445.1. Lineage (NCBI taxonomy): Eukaryota > Viridiplantae > Streptophyta > Magnoliopsida > Asterales > Asteraceae > Rutidosis > Rutidosis leptorrhynchoides. Next base: position 112,125,074 of record NC_092334.1, read on the forward strand.
ATCCCGCCTTTTTCCATTTACTTTTCCGTTATACTAATATAAAGTCCGTTATATGTTTATAACATCTCCCGTTGATACGCGTTTTAAATTATCTCGTTTAGGTAATTCCCGCACCCGAACGAAAGTTGAGGGACTAAACTTGACAAGGGGTCAAACCCTTGACTAGGTCAAAGGGTCAACCCCCTTTCACCCATTCATTACCATCTCCCTCTCTCTCTCTCTTTCTCTCTAGCAAGAACACACCCAATTTCCTTTCTCATTCATTCATCATCTAAATCCGGATTAGGGAGCTAGCAACCAAATAAATTACATATTCGTGATCCTCTCTTCATCCTCTTCATTTTGGTACCAACTTCATCTCATTTGGGTAACTTTCTAAAATCACTAGATTTTGTGTTCTTGATGTTTTTAACTTATAAAAGTGTTAATTAGTGTCTATGGCTCAAGTCTAACATGAATATATGATTTATATGCTCGATCTCGTTGTTTTAGTGTAACTAGCATGAACTTGAATTTTGGTGTGTTGTTCTTGAATTTTGGATGATCATATGTTGTTAGATGTTGAAAGTTGATGTTTTAATTGTGTTACTAGCATCACTAGCTTCAATTTGATGTGTAGGTTGCCTTAGAAAACTTCATGAACTTGATTATTGATTTGTGGTGAAATTGGGTTAGGGTTTGATGAACTTGAAATGGACTTTTGATGCATTGAATGCCATGGATTATGGTTGGTAAGTGTTTAGTTAGAATGTATGCTTGATTACCTTCGAAACGGCATATCATTCATGTAAATTGGTTGCCCGAATCATTGAATTGCATTTATGAACTTGTATGCGATTAATGTTGAGCATTAGATGCGGTTTTGGTTGTTATAATAGGTAGATTGATTGATGAAATGTGTTTAGTTGTGTTCTTTGTCAAATTACCTTTCCAACGATATAAGGTGCGAGTTCTAAATGTTAGCGGTTTGTAATTTATGCTTGAAAGAGTTTTGATTTGGGACTTGAACAATTGAGACTGACCAGGTACCAGCGCACGGCCAATGCCGCGGCGCGGCCAGACTATGTCGCGGCGCGACATAAGCCGTGGTCAGGTTCTGACCACCATGTCCAAATTACGAAAAATGTTTGGCATACTATGGACCTCCGATTCACATGAAACTTGTTCTAACATACTCATACATGATTAAAAACCTCAGAAAAATAGTTCGGGACACGACCCGAACGTGTTGACTTTTTCGTTGACTTTGACCGACCAAAGTTTGACTTTTTGTCAAACTTAACCAAATGATTTTGCAACCTTCCTAACTTGTTTATATACTTGTATCTTGCATGAAACTTGACAATTTGATTTCACATGCTAAATAATCGAGTCGTAACGAGCCATAGGACTAATTGAACATCTTTGACCTATCGTGTTTACCGTTATTGATACAACCTATTGTTTAGGTCAAGACTAGCATTGTTCTTTGCACACGTTTACTTGTTGAAGTACTTTACTACTCGTGCACTCAAGGTGAGATCATAGTCCCACTTTTACTCTTTTTGAACTTATATTTGGGATGAGAAAACATAAACGATTTTTTTTTGAACTAAGTGAACACAAGAACGGGAAAACAAACATTCTACATACGAGTTTAGAACAAAATCCTCAATTCGATTATCATTAGTTACACTTGCCGGGTGTAAGCGAGAACTTATGTTATATGGCCATATGGGTTGACAACCCTCATCCTTGACGGTTCGCTACCGTCTACGGATGAAATATATTTTCGAGAATCAGTGTTTGTTCTAGCACTAAGTGATGGGGTATACAATGGAAGGAATGTTAAGCTTTGATAATTGGGTGCTCGTGAAACAAACTTTTGGAATGTATTACTATTATTTCATTGATGCAAATCTTGTGGTTCACTTGTACTTACTTACTTAAACCTATGATTTCACCAACGTTTTCGTTGACAGATTTCTATGTTTTTCTCAGGTCCTTGAACGATACATGATACATGCTTCCGCTCATTATTTTGATACTTGCATTGGATGTCGTGTATACATGCATACATGGAGCGTCTTTTGGATACTTTTAAATTGTGTCGCATAAGTTTCATTTGTACTTAAAACCTTGTATCGTAACTTGTGGTGGAACTATTCTTGTAAAACTTGAACAACCTTTACATTTGAAATGAATGCGACATATCTTTTGGTCAAACGTTGTTTTAAAGACTTACGACCACGTAACGTGTGACGATCGCTCCAAATCCATATGGACGAACACGTCATTCATTGATTTCATTGCGAGGTATTTGACCTCTATGTGATACATTTTGTAACATTGCATTCGTTTGAAAAGGTATTTCATAAATGAATATATAAATTCCAGGTTTTTTTACATCTGATGATTCCTACGTATAGACAATCACCATTTAAATGGTTTACAATAATACATCTGTTGACAATACAGTCAAAATAAGATACATGGTAATGGTTTGATGAATGCAAGTTTCTTGTATATAGCATGTATGACTCCAAGCACATAACTTGTATCACGTATGAGCAAACAGCGGAAGACTTCTAGAAACCTGAGAATAAACATGCTTCAAGTGTCAACACAAAGGTTGGTGAGTTCATAGTTTTAATATTACACATAATCCGTATATCAATGTGGATTACAAAAGTTCAGTTGTTTCATTCAAAACGTTTATCATTATGTTTTAAATAAAAGGTGGACCACAAGATTTCAGTTGTTTCATCCGAAACGTTTATCAATCGGTTCTACAAAATTGAGCACCCTGGTAACTAAACTTTAACGTTTATATAATTTGTACCCTTTGTATAATCATCTTAATAATACACGCAAACCAACGTGTACGCTTCTCAAATAGCATACGTCCGTTAAAAGGCTAGCGCTCTAGCTCGGACGGGGATGTCAAGCCCTATGGATCCATATACTACTACTCGCGCCCACCAGTTCTTATAACTGGCAGTTACTAGTTACCAAAGTTAAGGGATTTTCGGTTCAAACTCAGTGTAGAATTTAGTATGTACTTGTATCCATTGCGTTTAAAATAAAGTGCATGTATTCTCAGCCCAAAAATATATTGCAAAAGCAATTAAAAAGGGATCAATGAAACTCACGCATATAAATATTGTATATCGGTTAATAAAACATTTGCATGTATTCTCAGCCCAAAAATGTAGAGAGTAAAAGGGATCTTATGAAACTCACTGTTTAATATTGATATACAATATTGCAGGAAAGCACGTAGACGCATCGGAGATGATAAACACGAGGTTTGATTCAGAAAAAAAATACCCCCGAACATTACCCATAACCTCCTTGGCAATAACCCATAATTTCCTTAGCTCTAGCTTGCTCGAAAACTCATTTTGAAAATTACTTGGACAGCACTCCGTCGTAATATTTGATGTACATTATTATTTTTGTATCGCAAAAATAATAATACTAATAATAAGATTAATAAGATTAATAATAATCTTAATAATAATAATAATAATAATAATAATAATAATAATAATAATAATAATAATAATAATAATAATAATAATAATAATAATAATAATAATAATAATAATAAATATTATACGGAGTAATATATATTTGATTTTTCATTCGAGCAAAACACCTGAATTTATAGTACCTGGCCTGGAATCTGGAGTCATGCGACTCGCATGGAAATGGCCTTCTGGCCATGCGACTCGCATGAGGACCAGGGACAGCTCACATTGTTTTGGCTCCTAGCTTGTCGACATAATATAAAATAAATATAAATATATAAATAATTAATATAATTATTTATATATTATATTTTATTCTTGTGCATAGTAGACTAGATATTTTTGGTCCGATAAGTCGTACGTCATCACTCGACTTATGTCCCGGTTCCGGTTTCTCGAACGCATTTTCGTACGCTTAGAAAACTTGCATTTTACATTTCGTGACACGTACCTTTGTCAAAATATAGCCTTAAATTATCCCTTAATTATATCACTCAAAGTGTATCTTAAACTTTCGAGTGTTTTGGTCATTTACTTCTATAAATCATCGTCTCGCTATTTGTTAAAACACATTTTTATAATAGTGTTTTACTGTAGCAAAGTTACTGTAGCAAAGTCAAATTTTACTGTAGCAATTCAATGTAGCAAAGTCAATTTCACTGTAGCAAATAGTGATTTTCGAAAACACTGTAGCATTTTGAGTAATGTGGCAATTTGAAAACACTGTAACAAATTAGTGTTTAACTGGTTCATCTTAAACGCCTTAGTTAACTTAACTAAATATCAATTGAATCAATAAACGAATGTTACTATCGTTTATTATATATATGTATATATCTTTTTAATATACATAAATCAGTTTTTAAATACACATTGGAAGTTATTTATAAATAAATTTTAATAATAAATATTTCAACTTATCATATACATTCGAATAGATATTTAAACCAATAAGTTTAATGTACGGTATCAAACAATTAATACATTGTTACCTTTTCATGTTATAGTATATATGTATCTATTTACATATAATTGTTCGCGAATCGTCGAAAACAACCGAAGGGTATTTAAATATATAAAAGTAATTCAAAAATTTTGAGATTCAGTTTTACAGACTTTGCTTATCGTGTCGGAAATGTTAATCATACAAAGATTAAGTTTAAATTTAGTCGAAATTTCTGGGTCATCACATAACGGGACCTAAGTAGACGGCGCCGTCAATGACGATTTGGTCGGGTCGCTACATGGGGAGATTCAAATGTTCTAAGAAAAAAAGATGTCTAGAGTTCGTTGTTCTGTTCTCGTGTAGTTCCGAGAATGGAATCCGATTGGTCCTATTCCACTAACAGACACTAAAGAACTAGTTTTCTCCCCCCATTCTGAATTTTTTTTTTTTGTTTTATAGGTTTTGTATTAAATTAATACGCTTTTTAAATTTAAGTTTTGTGTGAATTTAAAAACAAAATTTACTTTATTTCATTAAGTTTAAAAAAAAATGATTTCTAAAATTCGTCGTAAGTTAAAGACTAGGTCATGTAACCGAAATTGCTTTACCCGAGGGCGGGGCGAAAATTTTTATTATCATTATTTTAATATTATTGATCTAAAGTATGCAAAAAGAAAATCTCTCTATATATATATATATATATATATATATATATATATATATATATATATATATATATATATATATATATATATATATATATATATATATATATATATATATGTATGTATGTATATGTTTATAGTTTATCTTATGTACAAAACAGGGTAAAACAGCGCACTTTCAAAGATTGGCATTAAAGTTCAGCAAAAGCTACTAATTTTGACGACAAGACACAAAATATCAAATGTGATATAAAATAATATGTTTGCAAACTCGGTATTTTTAATCACTTTTCTACACTAATTACCCTCATAAATTTATAATTATAGTCTGATTTCATGCAAATGAGGGCATTGCATGATCTCAAGTGTGGGGAAGGGTTATAAATTCTCTCGGGTTTACACTTAGTTTAATTGCCAAATTTTGTGAAAATTTGAAAAATTTTCAACTAAATAAATTCAAAATCATGTTTATACATATTTATGAACGATAAAACTAGGTGTTAATGCCGAAATTATTGTTACCTCGGAGAGAACATAAATGGAGAAACAACCCAAAACTCTTGAATTCATTTAAAATGGAATAGAAGAGAATAAAAAGGTAAAGAAAAGAATAAATAAAAGCTAAGTGTGGGAAGAATTTACCAAGCTCTTTAAAACACATATCACATATATGGTACAGATTATTGAAGGTACTTTTGCTTTGGACTAAACTAATCAGTTTTACCCAATTTATTGTAATACCTTTGAAAGAATAGATGGATCTACACGATGAATCAATTCCATCATTAAAAGGAAGCAAAGTCTTCCGAAAAAGACACGCGCTTCTTGATATAGGTCAGGAAGTTGTCGTCCAGACCAGCTGTAGGTTGACGAAAAATCTAGAAAAGTCATCTCTAAAATCAGCAGGAAATCCACAAACCTCAGCATCAAACAGGGTCGCCAAGTGGTCAGACTTATCCTAACCATGAGAGGATCTGTCTCGTAAAATAAGGAGGGCGCCGTGCAAATTAGCTTGATAAGACTAATGAATCAGACCCCCAGAAAGGATAATCTCCTTAAAGATTAAAAATCAGCATTTAAGCCTGATATTACTCAATCCTTGAGATTGACCTTAAAGATTGAGAATTACAAACTCATGGAATTCAATGATATCTAAACTCGAGCTTGAACGAGAAAATATTTCGATTAAATTAAAACCGATTTATTTTCTGAAAACCTATTTTCAATGCGTTCATTACCATTGAATGTAAAATCCTAGGGATTCACCTGGATTTCATTAGGTCACCTGAACCAAATCGGGTGTCAACCGTAAGAACGGTGGTTGCATAGCATGGTCGAAGACAGGACCTTGTGCCAGACCTAAAAATTATAGGGTGATCTTTACTATTGCTCCTACAAAAGATAGTAATTGCATCCGACACGATATAGACCATGAACAAATGCATGTCATTAGACAATGCCTTAACAGTTGCTTGTTCATCGCTTTCCTTTACAACCGGACGGTAGTTTACCGAAAGGTAATATACGGAGTAAGTAAACTGGACGTGTTGTTTTTTCAATACAAGGTTAGCAAGTGGGTGACACAAAACCGCAAGTTTTGAGCTAAAATTTTCAAATCTGAAACTCACAAAACCCACAAAAACATTTTGCAAACACCGGTGAAGGGTTATTCCGGAAAACTTATCTAGGGTAAAAGCTAGATTGAATTTTCAAAAGATCAAATGTTTTCATAAAGATCCAATTTCTTAAAGGATCTAAATTTTTATAGTCATGTGGGACTGTAAACCACATCGTTACTATCATTGTTCATACCGCCGTATCAAACTCACTGATGTATAAAGTGTGAAGAATAAAGAAGTGATTCTAGTAAAGTTATATTCAAGTTCTATATTGCTTGAGGACAATCAAATCTCAAGTGTGGGAATATTTGATAATGCTAAAAACGAACATATATTTCATAGCATTATCCTTCAAGAAAGACAAGCTTTTAGTTGTAATTGTTCTATTTACAAGTGATATTCGTTTAAATAATAAAAGGTGAAGACAAAAGACAGATTCGACGATTTGAAGACGCAAACGACCAAAACGCTAAAAAGTACAAAGTACAATTCAAGTGATTCAATTTATTGATGAGAAACATCTCAAAATTACAAGAGTACAAGCCGCAAAATGCAAAGTACAAGATATTAAATCGTACGCAAGGACGTTCGAAAATCCGGAACCGGGATATGAACCAACTATCAACGCGCGACGCAACGGAGCTAAAATTACAAGTCAACTATGTACAAGAATATAATATAATATATATATAATTAATATAAATTATATATATTATATATATATTTAAATAAAACGTCAGAAAAGAAGAAAACAAATTAATGTTAGCTGTCATAGAGGGCCATACGATCGCATGGCCTGGAGGCACAACTTCCATGCGATCGCATGGCAGTAAAGTTGTGGCCAGGTCCTATAAAAGCCAGCGAATTCGACGAGTTTTAGAACATCTTTTTCTTTTCCTTCTCTGTAACGAAAACATATATATATATATATATATATATATATATATATATATATATATATATATATATATATATATATATATATATATATATATATATAATATTAAGTTTAAATTAAGTTTAATAATAATTGGGTTATTGTAAGAAATGTTTTAAGGTTTTATAAGACGGAAATCTGTCCGTGTAACGCTACGCGATTAATCACCACTGTAAGCTTTGTTCTTCCTTTTTAAATTAATGTCTCGTAACTAAGTTATTATTATGCTTATTTACGCTGAAGTAATCGTGATGTTAGACTAAATATTATGACGGGGTTATTGGATTTTGTACCATAATTAAGGTTTGGACAAAAGACCGACACTTGTGAACATTGGACTATTGACTATTAATAGGTAGGGGGTATTGTCTAATTGAATGACAACTCATTGGAACCTGTCGAACCTATCTTCAAATTAGTTAATCTAATAATTATTAAAATGATTATGTATGTCCTATTTAGTGACGTTTATACGACATCTTTTACGATCATTTAATTAATTATTCGGGTTGGGTAATTGATTATTCATTCTGATCAAATGGTTAAATTAATGTTCATATCTTATTAAAACAGGGGTGGATTACATACAAGGGTAATTGGTGTAATTGTTAACAAAGTATTAAAACCTTGGATTATACATAGTCGATAACCTGGTGTAATCATTAAACAAAGTATTAAAACCTTGTTACAGTTCGAATCCCTAATTAGTTGGAATATTTGACTTCGGGAATAAGGTTAATTTGACGAGCATTTTATAATTATGACTGATGGACTATTATGGACAAAAATCAGATAGGTATCAAATAAATCCAGGACAAAGGACAATTAACCCAGATAAATAAATTAAAATCAAAACGTCAACATCATGATTACGGAAGTTTAAATAAGTATAATACTTTTATTTCATATTTCATCGTACCTTTATTTACTGTCATTTTAATTACTGCAATTTACTTTCTCGCAATTTAAATTCTATCATTTATATTATCGTCATTTATCTTTACGCTTTATTTAAAATCGACAAACCGGTCAATAAACGGTAAAACCTCTCTTTTATAATAATAATAATACTACTATATTACTAATATATATATATATATATATATATATATATATATATATATATATATATATATATATATATATATATATATACAAATATAATTGTTTAAAAATATAGTGTACGCAATAAGCCGTCTCCCTGTGAAACGAATTGGACTTACTAAAAACTACACTACTCTACGATTAGGTACACTGCCTATAGTGTTGTAGCAAGGTTTAAGTATATCCCATCTATATAAATAAATAAAACATTGTGTAAATTGTATCGTATTTCGTAATAAAAATAATAGTATTTCGTACTACCTCGTACTACACCTCGCACACATCATGCTTTCATTCCAAATCAATCAATTTATGCCTTAAAAAAGTAGGTGTGGATGTCATTGATTTATTTTTTGTAACGAATGGGGTGTACAACTGGATATTGAGAACTGTCTGCAAAGACAATGTCGTGGTTACTATGTGAGTTGCAGAATTTTGCATCAAAGTTGACAACGATGTCTACATGAACGTTGGCAATTGATCTTTTTAGTTTCAACTTTGACGGTGACGTCTACGTGAACGTTTGACGATGATGTTTAGACAATCCTGTGAAAGATAAGGTATTGTTTGTTGTTGGATATATCTTGGTGGTGCTTTTGCATTATACTTGGTGTTTTTTCTAGATAATTTGCAATCAGTCAATTAGTATTTGTTTTCATCCTTTACACTTTAATAATGTTTTTGATTCAGATGTCGTGTGTTATCTGTTGTTTTGTTAGTTACATTATGTCTTTACTTGGTGATTGTTTCTTATGTTTTTGTCATGTTTCGGTGGTTGTTGCAGCGAACATGTGCCATTATTTCTTGCCTATATATAGTTAATCTCAGAATTATTATATAACATTATACATTCTGTACATCCTACATGGTTACAAAAGCTAAATTTCATATTTATTGTAACACTTCAGACAAAATTGAGCAATAAAAGGTACTAAAAGTTACTAGCTAGATGGTTACTTTGTCTAGAATGCAGCAAACGATAATGATTCTTGACTTGAAGATGAACAATGTCATCGTGTGCTCTCTTAATGATAAAGCTTCAAAATCAGTTATGATCTAAAACCATTTGGAATGATGTAATTTATTACTCCGTATTACAATATTTGTGTCAACACAACTGTTTGAATGAATTCAGAATATGTTTATTTTCTATCTGTATAAGCATATACTAGTGAAGTTTTAACATCATCAAGATACTTATGTGAAATCAGCTATGAATTAACCTTATTAATTAGCAGGGACCACTGAGGAATCGGGGTGTGATTGTGGTACAATTCTTGAATTTGACTGCAGTGAAGAAGAGTCGGTTTCGGTCGTTGAGGGAAGACGAGCTGCGAGTTCCCCCTTCGTGCAGGGCTAGCCTCTGGAGAAGGCATCATCAACTCTCATTATCCAACCAAAAGGTACAACCTTATTTTTTTTTTTTTTACTTTGTTTTTCGAACGATTTTGTTTTAAACAAAAAATGATTCAAGAGACACATAACAAGTTCACAAAAATTGATGAATTCGAATTTAGATGCATATTTTGGATGACCAGTACTTGCAAAACTCGATCTTTCATGCTCATGGAATAAACTGGCGAAGAGGGTTTTCCATGTCTTGAAAACCAACCCACAAGATTTTGACCAAGAAAATTGTAAATAAATATGACTTATGTATTTGTAGTTTGGCTTGCGTATTTTGTAAACAAATTGATGGATTTTCTAAGTCGAAAGACCACACACCCTAGCCGCAGCAATGCGCATTTTGTGTTTTTGTTAAGTAGTTGATTGTTCTTATGGGCAATTTATTGTTTTGGTTCTTATTCTCATTAATTTTGTTTCTCAGGTTGTGAGTTCTGGTTTGTCTTTCTGGGTTCTTTTTGCCAAGGTATAGTAAAATAAAATTTCTTATAAATTGTAATTTAATAGTCATAAATAAATAACTTTAGTTTAATAAGTGTCAAGTCCATGTTACTGAACTCGCTAAAAACAACCCTACTGATCAAGTTATTCAAGGTTTTGGTAACAAATTTTTAACTATTTTACCATGTTAAAGCTTTAATTTGTGATCCATGTATTGAACTTCAAATTCAATGTCGAAGGACAAATATTGTTAAGCTGAATACCATTAGAAAGTTTCTTATTCATTGCGGCTGTTATCAGCTTCGTGATTCTACAAATGCAGGTACATAAGATCACGCTCTTTGGTAAAGTTGCAGGGCCCCCAAAAAGGATCCAAAAACTAAAAAGCAACAACCATTTCTTTATTCCAGCGATCTACTACACTATATATATGTAACTTTAATCTTTCGTTTATAATTTTCATGTAACGACCGCCAGAAACGACCCCGAGACACGCAGTGAAGCGCGTGTTGGACCCAATTCTAGTTAAAACTAAACTGAAAACATATACTAGGGAGTGGCTTGTTTATCCTCAACAAGTAGACGCAAGTTCAATTTTAAGAGCCGAGATCTGATTGGTATTGCCAACAATTAGCTTCTCGGAGGGGTTTTCTTAACTTTCAGCCGTACTGCTAGGGTTGTTGCGATTTGAGTTTCATGTAAACGCTGTGTGAGTGACATATGATAGCGAAGGTGGTTAAGTTCCTTCTAGGTGATGCTGATATTGTAACTTGAAATTGAAATCTATTATTGTACGTACAAAATATATATTAATTAATCTTCTATACTATGTATAAATTTCTAAAATTATGATGTTATAAATAAAAATTATTTAAGCTTAAAAATAATTTAAAAATAAGGAAAATTTTTTAAACCTTTCATGATGATGTCATTAAAATAATTAATTATATTTAGTAAAAATATTAATATGTTCATTGTATAATATATGAAGCATTATGTACAACTTTATTATAAAACGCCCCCATTACCATATGTTCAATATTTGAAGCATTATGTACAACATTATAGTCAAACACCTCCATGACCATATGCAAGGTTGAAAAATACGTGAGACGGGGCCGAAACGTTAACGACCTTAAAACGTCGCAACGGAAAAAAAGGGGTCGAAACGAGGTCGAAACGGATGTTGACTAACGTTTTTACGAACTTTGAAACATATTGTACAACTTTCATATAATAATTGTATTTTAAATTTTAAAAAATTAAAGAGACATTTGTTATTACTAATAATTATTATTAAAAATATAAGTACTCAATTTTGGACAAAATTTATTATTATTATATTATTATTATTCAAATATTAGTTCTCTTTACGGGATTAATTACGTTATATATGTATACGAAATACATGTCTCAATAAAATGTTGTAATGTAAACTTTTATGACAAGAAAAATAGTAATTATGATGAAAATTGGAAAAAGGTCGTGAGAGAATAAATGTAGTTCGTTTATTCTGACCATGTGAATTATATCAATATGTTTGTAAAAACGACAAGTTCTTTAGTCGTAATATGTAGTTCCGCGGGTCATTAAACTAAATGACTTTAGCATTTACGTTCACTTAATATCTAAAACATATCATTAAACTGTTTCGTTTAAACAGCCTCGTGATTCTACGGGTCATTTCATTAGTTTAATTTATATTTGTATATATTTTATATATTATATTCTATAATTAATATTAATAATGATAATAAAAAGAGTTCGAAGTTGGAAGGAATGCGTAGGCTAGGGCTCTTTCTAGAGTTTCCATAGGAATGTTAGTGGTGGTGTATACGTGTTGTGATGTGTATGTATCAATATATCATGATCATGAATCGAATTGTATAGATATAATTATTATTATTTTTTGGATAACCAAGAAACCCTATATGATAACCAAGAAACCCTATATGAAAAAGTAAATTGACTCTCTTATAAAGTATAAAACTTCAGGTAATCACGCCTCCGAAAAGTTCATAGACATAATTACGCATATAATTGTTTTCACATATTAAGCATTTAGTCTCTAAACTATTTTTTGTGTGTGGACATTACCATATTAACTATTAGACAAAACTTATGAATAGTATCAAGAGTATTTTCGTCTTTTCACCCCTTTTTTTCCCCTTTTCCCTTCTTTCTTTCAAATAACACCACACAAGCCCCCTTTTACCTTCTTTCTTTCAAATAACACCACACAAGCCCCCCACACTATGTTCATATATTAAAATCGACCCCCAACATAGGGGGTTACAGCGTCAAATCAAAATTTTCATAAAATATCTTAAATAAACTCCACTCAAATATTCAACAGGTCATATCTTCTCGCTCGCAACGAGTTAAATATTCAACATAGGGGGTTAAAGCGTCAAATCAAAATTTTCATAAAATATCTTAAATAAACTCCACTCAAATATTCAACAGGTCATATCTTCTCGCTCGCAACGAGTTAAATTTTTCCAACACCATCCTTAAACTCGAAATAATTTTATGAACACAATGTCACTAACTATACGCAAAACGGACACTTTAAAAAAAAGCTAAATATTTAGGGTACTATTCATATATGTTGATTTTTCACTCGCAGGCTACGTAACTAAACACAATAAAATACATTAAAAATCGAACCCCCGACGCGAAGCGAGGGTTCAAAAACTAGTTTCTAGTTATTTGTCAAATCTAACAATTTTGCACAAATACTTCCAAAAAAAAAAAGGTTCAGGAATTAAGCGAATATGTGGAAACCATAGAGACTATCCATGTAATCAAGGGCGGAGATAAGGGGACTAAGGGGTGCTCAGCCTCCCCCAAGGCTCACTCGAGAATTAAGTTTCATTTGTATTATTATGCACAAGTAATTGTAAGTCTCCCTCAAAGCCCAAATATCAAATATAATGTTATGGCTTGTTAATGTAACTTTTTTTTTTGTTATGTAATCATTCGATTAACGACTAAGCTACCCCCATATGTACACCCTGGCTTCGCCTCTGCACGTAATTATGTCAATTTCATTTCATTTCAATTTCAATACATACTAAATGCTACAAGAATTTGGTCATGCTACAAGAATTTGGTCGTTTTAAGCAACTATGAATGACGTTTTATTCAGGGAATAAAAGTGTCAAATGACTTATAGTATAAGGGTAAAAGTTGTGCATATTTAGGGTATGATGGGTAACTTAAGGTAACTTGGGGGGTACTAAAATGTAAAATTACAATTTAACACTCCATCCGTCCCAATTTACTAGTCTCTAGACAAAAAACATAGTTTAATAAAAAGTGACTGACACATGTACTTTTTTGTCTACTTTTCAGTTTTATTACATTTTTTTGTCTACTTTTCAGTTTTATTACATACTTTTTAATTAAATTTTTGTATTACTTAAATAAAGTAAGCGTATAAAAGTACTTTAACCAATTATTCTTATCAATTATGGAAGTGGACTATTAATTTGAGACAAAAAAAAGTGAAACCATGACTATCTACTTGGGACGGAGGGAGTATACTAATAGTTAAATAAAACTCATCTAATTTTTTGACAGAATTTATCTTTTTTTTCGCCGTGAGTTAAGTTTCTCTGTCATCATCTTCAACTCGAAATGATTTTACGAACAAAATGCAACTATATATATATATATATATATATATATATATATATATATATATATATATATATATATATATATATATATATTATAACGCCCTTAAACTCTTGCTAGAAACGACAATTTTTTTAGAGGGCTCACCACCAGACCCAGGCCTAAGCCACGGCGCGGCTAGTCTGGTCGCGGCGAGGCCTAACATTGATCTGCAGATCAGTTTTTCATTTCTCCTATTACCAAAACACATTAAAGGGCGCGGTGCGGCGCTGCCCTGTGCTGTCGCTGGTACTGAACTTTAACTTGCTTTAATTCAACAAATTTCACCATTTTACCCACATAATATATTCAGGAACTTAACTTTTAACACTTCCATTCATCATTAAGAAATACAAATAACGCTTAGTCGTGCACGACCCGTTACACAATTTAAACGTATCTTTTTGACCCAAAATACCGAATTTAGCATTTGGTTTCGAAACATAACCTACATATCTTTTATCTTTAAACACTTTTGACCCTTGGCGTTAATAAGCGGCTATCATAAAGCTAGATTCAATAACACTTGTGTAACGACCCGACTTTTTCGACTTGCTTTTATGCCTTGTATTTTAACGAAACTGCGTATTTGTGCATACTGTGTTACTTTATTACTCCGGAACCTTGGCACACGTGTTTTATATTCATATATGCTTAAAAACATGCATTGGTGTATGTGGAATGCTTAACTTGTCCATTGGATGCTTTATAACCGTTAGTGTTACTTGCCGTTACGAATAAACCGCGGACTGCGCGCACGTTTGATTTTTGTCGGAACCGGAACTTTTGGACTGCGAAATATTAATTATTATTTTATAATAATAATTACCTGGCTTTTGGATGCTTAATTTTATTTATTTAATTGCTAAAGCCCAATAGTTAGTCTTGTTGGACTTTCTACCTTGTTGGGCTCAAGCCCACCCTACTCTAGCTAGTGACCCAATTAATTAGCCCAAGTATTATCACTAGTGACCCATAATAATAAATAAATAATAAATAAATTAATTAATGAGTCATACTAGCATAATGGATAAGGATTATCCATATGGTCACTTAGGATTCTAGCATAAGGACACACTTTAGACAACCATGATCCATAAAGCAACATGGTGTCTCCCTCCCCCTCCCCTCAAAATCACGGCACCAAGGGGTGCCATGTCACCAATCCATGTCATTTTATTTGCCTATAAATACTAGCCTTTAGTCCCTCATTTTCACACTTGATCATTTTGGTTTTTCACACACTTGTTCTTTCTTTCTTTCTTTCCTTTCTAGCATTACTTGTAAGTCTTCTTTTTCTTCTTCTTTTTCTTTTCAAATTCATGATCATCATCATCATTTTATGGAGATCAAAGTTCCTTTTAGCTTTGATCTTACTTATATCTTGTTGATTCAAGCATGAATCTTTCAAGAACATGGAAGATTCAAGCTTTTTAGCTTGAATCTTCATATCTTTTGTAGATCTACTTCTTTTATACTTTAATCTTTCTATTTTATGGTAAAGATTCAAACTTTTGTTTGTAATCTTCATGCATCTTCAAGATCCAAGCTTTATGCTTCAAGATCTTCAAGAACAATCAAGATGCAAGCTTTCTAGCTTAGATCTTCATATCTTTTTGTTAGACCTAAGTTCTTTTTGCTTTGATCATGTTGTTTTGTGAAAAAGATTCAAACTTGTGTTTGTTATCTTCATATATCTTAAAGATCCAAGCTTTATGCTTTAAGATCTTCAAGAACACTTAAAGGTTCAAGCTTTCTAGCTTTGCAACCTTGTAACTTGTGTGAAATGGATCCAAGCTCTCTAGCTTAGGGTTCCATCACCTCTTTAGACTTGGATTGTGCTTATACTTGTTGAATTAATGTAAAGTTTGTAACTTTAGTTGTTATTGTGAATTGAAATTGTGTTAAGACTAAGGATATGATGTAACATTGGTTCATCATCCATCTAAGACTCATGAATGAGTTGTGTTCTTACTTGGTCTTAACATATTGTGTATTGATGGTGAATCTTGGTCAAAAGTGATGCTAAACCATCAACGAGTTGTACACTTGAAGCTACAAGAATCAAGGATGAGAACCGTGATGAGCATCAAGCACCAAGAACCCCACCGGAGCACTTACCTACTGTTTTTCGTATCTGATCAGGCCACCTGGGGCTACTGGAAAGTTGATTTTCAGTTTGTTCGGTTTGATAGATGATTTTTCGTTTAGGCCTCGTCTTAATCCGAGTTACGGTTTAGGATTTATGGCCCTCCGAGAGTCACTACACCCTATTAACATTGTGCTAAAATTTCTGACCTACTCGCACTTAAACCGTTGCCACGGTCAAACAAAGACGAGTTAGGTTCTGAAAATTGGTCAGCTGTTAGGGGACTCACATACGGAGCCATAGCCACTGACTATGCATCTTTTCGATTTACGTAGAGGTCGTAGCAGCTGACCGAAGTCAGCCTATTGTTTCAATCTCTATTCTTGTCGAACTTACTTAGCTTTTATGATGATGAATGATGATGATGATGACACTTAAACTTATTTTATGCACTATTAGAATTTATAAAGACAACCTACTGACCTAGTAACCCTTGATTTAGGTTGACGACCTTTCGGACCGACTTACTACTTGCGTACTTTCATTACCAACTTTACCGCTTTTATCACTGTGAGTTATAGCATCCCTCTTTACCACTTTTACTATTTTTGGGACTGAGAATACATGCGCTTTTTACATTTTACATACTGGGCATGAGTACTTAAACTTTATATGTGTGTGGGTTATACAACGGCATAAACATTCCCCTTAGCACGGTAACGTTTAGTCATTGGTTTTTGAACCGGTGAACGCGAATCTTAGATATGGATCCATAGGGTTTGACATCCCCACTCGGGCTAGTCGCGCTAGCATTTAACGGGTGTTTAATACT
This sequence comes from Rutidosis leptorrhynchoides, assembly GCF_046630445.1. Lineage (NCBI taxonomy): Eukaryota > Viridiplantae > Streptophyta > Magnoliopsida > Asterales > Asteraceae > Rutidosis > Rutidosis leptorrhynchoides. The sequence continues at coordinate 112,142,304 of NC_092334.1, forward strand.
TCGTGAACATACGCACTCGCCAAGTGTACTTTCAGGGGGTTATAAATGTTAAGTCTAGTTACCGGGTGCCCACGGTTATACATATACTTTATCTTACTGATTTGAATTACTGATTTGAAACGCTTGTTTGAAGCACTGAAATCTCGTGGCCTACATTACATTACTGATTACAAACAAACTATAGCTCACCAACATTCGTGTTGACTTTTTAAGCATGTATTTCTTAGGTGCTTAGACGTTGTTGCTTCCGCTGTTAGACTTGCTGTTAGACTTGCTGTTATAGACTTGCTGTTATGGACCTGCTGTATTAGATTTCCACAGCATTACTTAGAGATGTCTCAAGCATGGAAATTTTAGTTTGCATTCGTGACTTACGTTATTTTAAAACAATGGCTTTGTAATGACCTTTGTACCATGTACACATGTTAATGTTTTCTAGTCATCTTTTGTAAAACGCTATCTTTTTACGAATGCAAACTGGTTTTCAAACAGCATATAGTGTTTGACCTTGTAATGATCCTGTTGTAGATGATCCGTACACGATGGTTTTGTACGGGGCGTCACAGTTGGTATCAGAGCATTGGTTGTAGGGAATTAGGTTGCATTAGTGAGTCTAGACCGGACCAAGTAGGATTCACTAATAGGACTAATCTACAACTTGCTTGTTTACTTGTTTCTGCGGGACCTTCTGCATGCTACTGTGTTATAATACTGCATGTTACTGCTTATTACTACTGCATGCTACTGCTTACTTTTATTGCTGTATGATCTTACTGCATGCTATTGCTTATCTTTACTGCCAAGCGAACTTGCTGTAGGCTTATTTCCGCTATTGCATGATTACTATCTGCTTTCACATGTTACTTCTGTTTAGCGCTGTTGATATTATTGCCATGCTGTGTACTATTTTAGACAACCTAGGTTGTTGTAGTGCGTGATTACATGCTTGCTTCATGTCTGCCATTCGCTATACCGACTTGGAAAACTTACCTTTCCTAGTTCAGATGTTTTTCTGAACCCTTTTCCCCACTCGTCTAGCCCTAAGGATTAGTATTGCAATCCGCCTATTAATACCATTCCACCGTTCCGGAGATCAAAACATTAGTTCACGCAATCTAGTAGGAGTATCCCTCGGATTACACGCCCACTAAAGTTGATCCTCGGAGGAGGAGATATGTGAGGACTTGTCGGAATAACCGCACCCCGAGCTCACTCTAATTAGCCACGTACAACGTATGAATATTAGAAGGTTGTTCACTTCCCGCAAGATGACCTGTATCCTATACGCTTTCATGATCGTCACTTATCTCCTTCATTCTTCCCTACTGCTCGACGATCTAACGACACTTCTGGACATAGGTCCCCAACACTCTTAGGAATTGGAGAAGTTGGGAAGGCATCTCCTTTCACAAGGTCATAGTGTCTTCTACTAATGCTCAGCCATACCCAAGGACTTGGGAGTCACCTCGAAACATATCGTATTACTACTTGCTACACGTACAACTCAACACAAGACCCATATTGAATTTCTAGAAAGGAACCTAATGACATTACCGGAACCCGAACATTTTGAAGAAGTTTCGAGACATTTAGATGCATGACCTACGGAACCTACGCACCCACACCGAGAAACTGTGAGATTAATTATGTAGATTTTGTTTTGAGATAGCATAGATAAGGCACCGTTAGGTGGAATTGAGTAGAACTTGAAGTGAACACGTTACATTGACCATATGGAGTGATATTGGAATGAACGTACGATTTAGTACAATATAATGACGCCAGGCCAGCGTGATTATATTGACGTAAATCATGCAGAAATCCCAATGTTACTATATAAGGAATATGAAGCGATTCAAAGGAAATTTTGGTAGGAACCACTTGAGTATACGCATTACGGTCTGATAAAGGTAGGAATAAACACTTAGCCTAGGTACTAAAAGAGAAGGGCCTGGATTGCAGAATTGATAACCCAAAAATTTGTTATAGATATACACACCCTGGGCACTTAAGTAAAAAGTTCTCAAATAGGAAAAACTTTGGACTTACTTGCGGTAGAGCAATCGTTATCTCAGTTATGGAGACTCGCATGGATCCTGATTTTAGTTAGGGTTCATTTCTTCACAACGTTTATTGTCTCTGAGATGTTAATACTAGAGTGATAGAAACCTTACATCTAAGAACTTTAGCGTTATGAATAGTAAGCCATTAACAACCATAAGAGTTAAGTATTCTATAGGACAAAGTAATGGTAATCTGGCAGAGATAGAGGAATGATTTAAGGTAGTATCTTATAATTAACAGGTGGGTCATTTGGAGATGACCTCATGCCGACGAAACTTGGAAGTTTTATAGTAGTAGTTGGAAAGGATTAGTTACCTACGCACAAGCAGATGTTATTTGAGAAGGTTGATGGAATTTTTCGCGATAGTATAATAAGATTTAGTTGGAATGGACTTTAGGATTAACCTAATACTCATCAAGATAGGAAGCTTTGATGAAATAGTTGGAACATATTGGCTTTCAAGGATGAAAGCGTAAGTTATTTATAGTAAGAATATTATTCGTATACCTCGCGAGAATGGTGAGCCAGAAGCCATCTGGGTTACTTCAACAACCCGAGATCCCACAATGGAAATGGGAAAGGATGACGATGGATTTCATCCTGAAGACTACCAAAAACAATAGGCAGTTATGACACCATCTGGGTTATCGTTGACCGCCTCACCAAATCTGTTCACTTTCTAGCCATGAAAGGAACCGATACAATGGACAAACCTGCATAACGATACATAAAGGAAAATGTATCCCGTCACTTCGACAATTCAAATTCTATCTTAAGGACTGGCCAGGAATCTTATTTGATACTCATTCTTACGCGACTCTAAATCCTAACTTACTCCTAGAGATTTCTTATTTGATGATAATCGTACTATCATCCTTCTTACGTCAATATTAGTCGTACCAGTTCGAAATTTCTAAAATCAATGGGTAGTTAATTCCCATCCTCATACTCTCCCACTCGTATCTCACTTATAAGCAACAACTTCACACTTAAACATTTTTGGTCAAAGGACTTATGTCCTACTAAAAGTCATCAACCACATTTAAATTCAATAGTTTTTATTACCCAAATGTCACTCGAAATTTTCAAAAATCTTTTACTCGATCTTTTCCCAACTTGTAATCTCCGAAATATGAAAATTTGTTTACCAAAATTTTACACACACTATTTTACTATGCGATCCTCTCAAAGTTTTATAAAAATTTATTTTATTGCCATTCGTACAAATTTTAGAAACCGTATATGTTAAATAATTACTTATTTTGACTAGTACACATGAAATTTTACTTTCATTTTTACAAATCAAAGCTTTTATTCAAAAGATATTTTACCTTAAAATGGTACGTGTTGCACATAACCCTAGTTTGCTAAGAACTTCGTTTCTTTTCTTACATTGTCACCTTAAACGATTTTTATAAAATTTTCGTTGCTTGTCAATATAAAATTTTTCGTTGCTTATTCGTATCCAAGTCTTCATGGAGACTTTACAACCATTGAAATCGAGAGATTCATGGGTGTGTATGTGATGAAGGCACTTACTACCACGTCATGCAGAGCCTTCGGGCATCCATCAACACTTAAACCATTCAAAATTACTGCGTTACCCTAGGGATCTTATCCTTCACACCTGTCCGAGCGATGCTCTATCTTACACAACTCAAAGTCCTGACTTATTCCAAGGGATTCTCATCTAGCGATATTAACATCATCAGTACTCCGACTTTAATATTGGCCATAACCTATTTGGCATTTTTGCAAAGTCAAGAAACAATTAACTTCTCATCCTCATGCTCTATCCTTCATACCTCACTTTTTAGCAACGGCTTCGCACGTGAACATTTTTGGGCCAAAGACTTAGGTCCTGATAATTTTCAAAACTACATTTAAGTCATTAGTTTTCATTACCTAGTAACATGTCAACCGATGATTCAAAGATTTTTCACTCGACCTTTTTCAACTCATAACCTCTGAAATACGAAAAACTATATTTATCAAAATATTTTGATTTTACACGTTGCTTATTTGTGCGGTCCGCACGAGATTATGGACAAATGAAAGTAATAAAATTTTTCGGTCACTTACGCGATTTATAAAATCATATATGTATATATATAATTAAGTTAACAAATTTACCCTTACTTATTTTGGTTAATACCTACTAAGTTATACCTTCAAATTATTTAACAATCTCTCCTTTAATGAGTTGTTTAACTTAAGTCAAATAGTTTTATGCAAAATGGTACACGTTGTACATATTTCTAAATTTACTAAGAACTTTGTTCCGTTTATGTTATCACATCAAACGTTTAAAGGTTTTTCAAAACTTCCTTGGTTGATTTTAAAGGTTTTCGTATTAAGCTACACCATGTATGGATCACACTTCTTCTCGCCCTCCGTTAGGGATGAAGCTTACTATTAAAATCCTTGTTAAAAACACTTGAGCCACTTTGGGTGGCAGATTTTTAAAAAAAAAAAAAAAAATTAAGAAGTCTTTGCGCTCATGAAATGTTCCTCTTAAGGTTAGACTTGGCAAAAACGCGAGCCGATAAATCAGTCTTCTGATGTACACTCAGTGTTTACCCGATTGTAGGAAAGGAACTAGTTAGGTTTCTACTCTCAATATTTCACGGCTAATCGCAACACCCTCGTAAACGTCATCTCTAGGATTCATTATGTTGAGGTACAGGAAATCATTGTTGGAGATTCTCTTAACTTGGAGTAAATCATTCTTTATGACCAGGAGTTCACGTATCTTCTCATTCGCGCATCCCCTTAAGTATAAGGATAAATTCAGAACGAACTGATCGGATAATTCACTCTCGTTCAAGGACCACACCTTTCGTGCGATTTTCTTTCGAAAATGTAACATAAGATACCTTAAGAATCTATGAATCTTGTTATCCTCTTGGAAGGGACTGCTTAAAACGTCTGTAACACGGATATGGTTACTCCACACATTCCTTCCTTCGCCGGTTGCAACTATATATTGTTCTAGTTAATGTTAACCCTAACCCCAACATGTAACTGAAAGGAAAAAGTTACATTATGGAACTGTTCACCTGTAGTATGGTAAACTAAGGTGATATACTTCATTGTTCGTTCAGACCGTCCTAAAGACACTATAGATAATTATGGCTTGCATTTCAAATAAGTCCGATTAGTCACTTTCAGCTAAAAATTTCAATTCATTTAGTCAAATGAAACGTTCTTAAATATCGGGTTCTGTATGCCTATGGTCTCCCTCCGAAATTTAGGGGTTAGTGAAATCCGCGGCCAACACTATCTATACATCAAATCGCATAGTTGTGATCACCATGTTTTCCATTCCACCTGTCAGCTTTATATTGCGACATAAACGCTCGATGTTTTAAATGAGTTTGGTAACATTCATGATGCATTTCATGCATCCAGCTTACTGAAAATGCCTGTAAGGCTAAAAACATCAAATTTCCTTTTGTGGGTATATATATTGAGATGACATATTCATGATAGCAAGAAACGAAATCAACTTGTTGATCTCTTAGGACAAGGGACTTACTTAATGGCATATACCTATTCTTACTTTTATACGCCCAAGTACCTTTCGAGGTAAATAACTCACTTCTGAGCCCACGAGTCTCACGGAACCTTGATACGCTACTTCTTATTTAAATACGGTACCATTTGTAATCACTCCTTAAATTTCGGGACAAAATTTCCATTAACAGGTGGGTAATGTAACGACCCGACTTTTTCGACTTGCTTTTATGCCTTGTATTTTAGCGAAACTGCGTATTTGTGCGTACTGTGTTACTTTATTACTCCGGAACCTTGGCACACGTGTTTTATATTCATATATGCTTAAAAACATGCCTTGGTGCATGTGGAATGCTTAACTTGTCCATTGGATGCTTTATAACCGTTAGTGTTACTTGCCGTTACGAATAAACCGCGGACTGCGCACACGTTTGACTTTTGTCGGAACCGGAACTTTTGGACTGCGAAATATTAATTACTCCCTCCGTCCCAGATTAATTGTCCCCAGACAAAAAACACACAGTTTTAGGAAATCCCACTAACTTTATTTCTCCACCAATGAAATATCTTCTCTCTCCATATCCACCAATGAAATATCTCCTTTCCTTTCTATTTATGGAAGTAGACAATTAATTTGGGACATCCCAAAATGGAATACTGGACAATAATTTAGGGACGGAGGTAGTATTATTTTATAATAATAATTACCTGGGCTTTTGGATGCTTAATTTTATTTATTTAATTGCTAAAGCCCAATAGTTAGTCTTGTTGGACTTTCTACCTTGTTGGGCTCAAGCCCACCCTACTCTAGCTAGTGACCCAATTAATTAGCCCAAGTATTATCACTAGTGACCCATAATAAACAATAAATAATAAATAAATTAATTAATGAGTCATACTAGCATAATGGATAAGGATTATCCATATGGTCACTTAGGATTCTAGCATAAGGACACACTTTAGACAACCATGATCCATAAAGCAACATGGTGTCTCTCTCCCCCTCCCCTCAAAATCACGGAACCAAGGGGTGCCATGTCACCAATCCATGTCATTTTATTTGCCTATAAATACTAGCCTTTAGTCCCTCATTTCCACACTTGATCATTTTGGTTTTTCACACACTTGTTCTTTCTTTCTTTCTTTCCTTTCTAGCATTACTTGTAAGTCTTCTTTTCCTTCTTCTTTTTCTTTTCAAATTCATGATCATCGTCATCATTTTATGGAGATCAAAATTCCTTTTAGCTTTGATCTTACTTATATCTTGTTGATTCAAGCATGAATCTTTCAAGAACATGGAAGATTCAAGCTTTTTAGCTTGAATCTTCATATCTTTTATAGATCTACTTCTTTTATACTTTAATCTTTCTATTTTATGGTAAAGATTCAAACTTTTATTTGTAATCTTCATGCATCTTCAAGATCCAAGCTTTATGCTTCAAGATCTTCAAGAACAATCAAGATGCAAGCTTTCTAGCTTGGATCTTCATATCTTTTTGTTAGATCTAAGTTCTTTTTGCTTTGATCATGTTGTTTTGTGAAAAAGATTCAAACTTGTGTTTGTTATCTTCATATATCTTAAAGATCCAAGCTTTATGCTTCAAGATCTTCAAGAACACTTAAAGGTTCAAGCTTTCTAGCTTTGCAACCTTGTAACTTGTGTGAAATGGATCCAAGCTTTCTAGATTAGGGTTCCATCACCTCTTTAGACTTGGATTGTGCTTATACTTGTTGAATTAATGTAAAGTTTGTAACTTTAGTTGTTATTGTGAATTGAAATTGTGTTAAGACTAAGGATATGATGTAACCTTGGTTCATCATCCATCTAAGACTCATGAATGAGTTGTGTTCTTACTTGGTCTTAACATATTGTGTATTGATGGTGAATCTTGGTCAAAAGTGATGCTAAACCATCAACGAGTTGTACACTTGAAGCTACAAGCATCAAGGATGAGAACCGTGATGAGCATCAAGCACCAAGAACCCCACCTGTGATGCCCTGTACAAAACCATCGAGTACGAATCATCAATAACGGGATCATTACAAGGTTAAGTACTATATGCTGTAATTAAAGAAGTCGCATTCACGATAAAAAGGTGATGTCATAACCGACATCAAATGTTTTACATTTCAAAATCATGCTTCACTAAGTAGAAGCAAATAATAAGTGTATGTGACCACAATGGTCGTTACAAGTCATAGTTCAAAAGTACGAATGTTTGAATGCAAAATAAAGTAGTTCATGCGATGACAACTCTAAGTAGAGGGTGTCTACAGCACGACTAGTACATAGCGGAAGCTAACCTCAAGCACCTGAGAAAAACATGCTTAAAAACATCAACACAAAGGTTGGTGAGCTATAGTTTAAGTATAACAGTATGTAAGGTAGGCCACGAGATTTCAGTGCTTCAAAGAGCGTTTCAAAACAGTATGATAAAGTATATGTTAACTGTGGGCACTTGGTAACTAACTTAACGTTTATACCCCCTGAAAGTACACTTGGCAAGTGCGTATGTCTACGAAGTATTAAACACTCGTTAAATGCTAGCGCGACTAGCCCGAGTGGGGATGTCAAACCCTATGGATCCATATCTAAGATTCGCGTTCACGGTTCAAAAACCAATGATTAAACGTTACCGAGCTAAAGGGAATGTTTATGCCGTTGTATAACCCACACATATATAAGTTTAAGTACTCGTGCCTAGTATGTAAAACATAAAATCCGCATGTATTCTCAGTTCCCAAAATAAGTTAAAGTAAAAAGGGAATGCTATAACTCACAATGATATGTAGCGGTAAAGTAGTAGTCGGGAAAGGTGTGCAAGTAAACGGTCCGAAGGTCCTCAACCTAAGGCAAATAGTACTAAGTCAGTAAATCGTCTTAATAGGTTTAAAAGTATGTATTTAAGGTCTTAAGGGTCATCATCATTCATCATTAAACAAAAGGCGTAAGGTAGGTTTCGTTCATGAAAGTAGTTTAAAACAAAGTCTGAAATCAGTCAGTCACCACGGCCTCTACCCTTACTGAATTAAACATGAGACTAGTGGCCATGGATCCGTCTATGAGTCCCTTAAGTGTGTTAAAATTTACAGAAGCAAACTCGTCTTGGTTTGACCATGGCAATGGTCTAAGTGCGAGTAGGTCAGAAATTTCTGCACAACATTAAAGGACATAGTAACGATCGGAGGGCCATAAATCCTAAACCGTAACTCGGATTAAGACGAGCCCTATATGAAAAGTTATCTACTCGAAAAGTTCTATCTAAAAATAAAGGTTAGAACAGCCAGGGTCTACTGGTATGTTACAGAAACATCAGATCAGTAGCTTTTGGACAGAAACAGTGAGTTTAAAAGGGTTCCGGTGGTCTTGGTGCTTGATGTTCATCATGGTTCTCATCCTTGATGCATATAGCTTCAAGTGTACAACTCATTGATGTATCTACATCATCTTAACCAAGTCTTGACCATCATAACCCTAGTGCAAGTCTAAGACATGAAGCACAACTCACTTAAGAGTTGCATGAAGTTTGATGAACCAAAGTTACATCAAAGTCTTAGGTTTGACACTTACATGAACTATAAACTTGAAAGTTAACTAACTAATCAAGATCATAAGTAGTAGAACATAGGTCTTAGTTTGATCTTGAAGATTCAAGACTCAAAAGTCTAGATCCAAAGTTATATTTAAAGAAAACTTATTTGTGTGTTCTTGAACTTTCAAAGTTAACTTAATTTGTTCAAGAGATATGAGATCAAGACTAACTTGTAGTACTTGACCATATAAACTAACTACATGAAATTAAAGTGCATAAATTGAAGAAGTAAACTTAAATAAACAAGAAAAGGTTCATGGTTGTTCATACTTTAAAGATTCAAACCAAAGTTTGATCTTTAGAAAGTAAACTTTAAAGTTTACTTCATGAGCTTCAAGTATGTCTTTAATCAACACATGGAACTTGCAACTTTTGAAACAATTGAAGTAGAATCATAAACTAGTGAGTTTATGTTCTTGTGTTCTTGAACTTACAAGATAATAGAAGAACCAAAACTAGAAAGTTAGGTTCTTGAAAGCTAGTAAGTAACTACAACAACAAGATGAAACAAGTAACAACAACAAACAAGAAATCAAACAAGCAAGTAACAAAAGATGATGATGATGATTAAGTGTGTATATAATTCGGTTTTAGCAAGAAAAAGAGAAAGAAAAGAAGTCTTGTAACTTACAAAGTGTAGAGAGAAAAGAGGGAAAAAGTTTTGAGAGAAATTGCAAGTAAGGTGTGTGTGTGAGATGTAAATGAAACTAGTAGATGAAGTAGTAAAAAAAAGATTTGAATCCCTCTTTTCTCCCCCATGGCCGTCGGTTTGATGGGTTAGAGGGGGGAGGGAAGTGTCCACAAGTTACTAGCATGAAAAGCTTAAAAGTTTTGGTTAATTGGTGTATGTGCATGGGGATAGCAAGTAATTTGATTCCAAATGCACCAACTAACTAGTTACTTATGAAAGTAATACTTGCATGCAATGTTGGGCTAGTTAAGTCCATATAGAAAGTAGGGTGGGCTTACATAAGTCCATTAACACTAACAAGGCTCAAGTTCAAGTATTTACCAAGTTAAACCAATTAAAGCCCAAGTAACTAACAAGTAACCTTTGTTAATTAAAATGATTAGTAAAACTAATCATGAATGCAAATAATATCTAGAAATATTATTCGTGCAAGTTCCGGGTGTCACAAAGACGTTTCGGGCAATTAAAGTCAAGTTCGGGCAATCATGGTAACATGTAAATGTAATAACATACATTCGTTTAATCACACGTATTAATAATAATAATTATTAATAAATAAACGTTGAAAATTCCAGGGTCGTTACATTACCCACCTGTTAAAGAAAATTTCGTCCCGAAATTTTAAGCTGAGGTAGATGGAGGAGTCGGGAAAAGGTGAGGATACTTTCGCATCATTTGATCCTCTCGCTCCCAAGTAAACTCAGGTCCTCGTTTGGCATTCCATCGTACTCGGACGATCGGAATCTTGTTGTGTTTCAAAGTTTTGATCTCACGATCCATAATTTCAACAGGTTCTTCCACAAAGTGGAGTTTGTCGTCAATAGTAAGTTCTTCCAATGGTATGATAAGTTCAGGTGCAGCAAGACACTTCTTCAAGTTTGACACATGGAAGGTAGGATGAACTGAGCTCAATTACGCTGGTAGATCCAAACGGTATGCAACGGGTCCAACACGTTCCAAGATTTCAAAAGGACCAATGTATCGTGGGTTTAAATTTCCACGTTTTCCAAAACGAATCACACCTTTCCAAGGTGCAACCTTTAACATTACACGATCACCAACGTTGAATTCAAAGTCTTTACGTTTAAGATCGGCATAACTCTTTTGACGATCACGGGCAGTCTTAAGTCTAGCTTGGATCTGAGCAATCTTCTCCGTGGTTTCGTGGACTACCTCGGGTCCGGTGATTTGCTTTTCGCCTACTTCGGCCCAACAAATAGGAGATCGGCACTTACGGCCATACAATGCTTCGAAAGGTGCAGCATTAATGCTAGAGTGATAACTGTTATTGTACGAGAATTCGGCGAGTGGCAAATGTCTTTCCCATGCCTTTCTAAAATCAATGACACATGCACGCAGCATGTCCTCCAAGGTCTGAATCGTTCGTTCACTTTGCCCGTCAGTCTGAGGATGATTAACAGTACTCATGTCGAGACGAGTTCCCATGGCTTCTTGCAAAGAACGCCAAAATCTAGAAGCAAAACGGGGATCGCGATCGGAGATGATCGATAAGGGTACACCATGACGAGATACAACCTCCTTGATGTACAGCTGAGCAAGTCTTTCCATTGTATCAGTTTCCTTCATCGCTAGGAAGTGTGCAGATTTGGTAAGGCGGTCAACAATAACCCAAATAGTATCGTATCCGCCCACCGTCTTCGGCAGCTTAGTAATGAAATCCATTGTGATCCTTTCCCACTTCCATTGTGGGATTTCTGGCTATTGAAGTAACCCAGAAGGTCTCTGATGTTCGGCCTTAACTTTCGAACAAGTCAAACACTTCCCAACATAAGTTGCAACGTCCTTCTTAAGATTCGGCCACCAATACTGTTCTTTAAGGTCGTGGTACTGATAATGCTAAAAACGAACATATATTTCATAGCATTATTCCTCAAGAAAGACAAGCTTTTAGTTGCAATTGTTCTATTTACAAGAGATATTCGTTTAAATAATAAAAGGTGAAGACAAAAGGCAGATTCGACAAATTGAAGACAAAAAGGTCCAAAGAGCTAAAAAGTACAAGATACAATTAAAAAGGTTCAAAATATTGATGAGGAACGTCTCAAAATGACAAGAGTACAAGTTACAAGACGCAAAGTACGCGATTTAAAATAATAAGCGAGGACGTCCGAAAATCTGGAACCGGGACCTGAGCCAAGAAGAAACGCCCGACGCAACGGACCAAAAATATCTAGTCTACTATGCACAAGAATATAATATAATATATATATAATTATATATAATTATATATTCTATATATTATTATTATTATATTACGTCGGCAAGAAGAAAACAAAGTAGTTGGCTGGATCCAGGGTGGCCATGCGACTCGCATGGCCAGAAGCACAAATCCATGCGAGTCGCATGGTGTGAGATTGCTGGTCAGGTCCTATAAAAAGCCAGTTTTCTGCCGAGTTTTAAACATCCTTTTTCTCTTCCTCTTCATACGTAAATATAATTATATTTATAATTTATATTTTAATTTTAATTATAATTCTAATAATAAGGGTATGTTAGCGAATGTTGTAAGGGTGTAAGTCGAAATTCTGTCCGTGTAACGCTACGCTATTTTTAATCATTGTAAGTTATGTTCAACCTTTTTACATTAATGTCTCGTAGCTAAGTTATTATTATGCTTATTTAAAACGAAGTAATCATGATGTTGGGCTAATTACTAAAATTGGGTAATTGGGCTTTGTACCATAATTGGGGTTTGGATAAAAGAACGACACTTGTGGAAATTAGACTATGGGCTATTAATGGGCTTTATATTTGTTTAACTAAATGAAAGTTTGTTAATGTTAATATAAAGATTTACAATTGGGCGTCCCTATAAATTACCATATACACTCGATCGGACACGATGGGCGGGGTATTTATATGTACGAATAATCGTTCATTTAACCGGACACGAGAATGGATTAATAGCCACTAGAATAATCAAAACAGGGGTGAAATTACATTCAAGGGTAATTGGTGTAATTGTTAACAAAGTAGTAAAACCTTGGTTTATACGCAGTCGATAACCTGGTATATTCATTAAACAAAGTATTAAAACCTTGTTACAATTCGAATCCCCAATTAGTTGGAATATTTAACTTCGGGTATAATAATAATTTGTCAAGGACACTTGCAATTTATATTTATGACTGATGGACTGTTATGGACAAAAACCAGACGGACATATTGAATAATTCAGGACAAAGGACAATTAACCCATGGGCATAAAACTAAAATCAACACGTCAAACATCATGATTACGGAAGTTTAAATAAGCATAATTCTTTTATTTCATATTTAATTTCCTTTATTTTATATTTAATTGCACTTCTAATTATCGCACTTTTATTGTTATTTAATCGCACTTTTAATTATCGTACTTTTAATTATCGCAATTTAATTTTATCGCATTTTTATTATTCGCAATTTCATTATCGTTATTTACTTTACGCTTTAATTTAAAGTCTTGTATTTATTTTATATTTTACATTAGGTTTTAACTGCGACTAAAGTTTTAAAATCGACAAACCGGTCATTAAACGGTAAAAACCCCCCTTTATAATAATAATATTACTTATATATAAATTTGTATTTTTATAAAAGTAAACTAATATAGCGTTGAGCTTTGTTTAAAGATTTCCCTGTGGAACGAACCGGACTTACTAAAAACTACACTACTGTACGATTAGGTACACTGCCTATAAGTGTTGTAGCAAGGTTTAAGTATATCCATTCTATAAATAAATAAATATCTTGTGTAAAATTGTATCGTATTTAATGGTATTTTCTAGTAAAATATAAGCTATTTTATATACACCTCGTTCGACATCAAGTATTTTTGGCGCCGTTGCCGGGGAACATTCGCCGAAGCGAAACGCCATATTTTTAATTTTTAAGTTATAATTAGTTTTGGTAAAATTTATATTTTAAAAAAAAAATTAAAAAATATATAAAAAAAAAAAAAAAGAGCTTTTAAAAACCAAAAAAAAAAAAAAAAATAATATCACTTATATATATATTTGTATTTTTATGAAAGTAAACTAATATAGCGTTGAGCTTTGTTTAAAGATTTCCCTGTGGAACGAACCGGACTTACTAAAAAACTACACTACTGTACGATTAGGTACACTGCCTATAAGTGTTGTAGCAAGGTTTAAGTATATCCATTCTATAAATAAATAAATATCTTGTGTAAAATTGTATCGTATTTAATAGTATTTTCTAGTAAAATATAAGCTATTTTATATACACCTCGTTCGACATCAAGTATTTTTGGTTAAATTCTTTCGGATTTTAAAATTTTAATATTAAACACTTGGTTACCATTAAAAATACTAGTAAAGCAGTAGTTGTATTAGAATCTAGTGCTCTCTGATAAAAAAGAACAGCCCTAGTCTTATATACTGACTACCCAATTCTAGTAAAATTTTTCAAAATTTTCAATTAAATGAATTCAAAATCATGTTTATACATATTTATGAACGATAAAACTAGGTTTTAACACCGAAATTATTGTTACCTCGGAAAGGACATAAATTGAGAAACAAACTAAAATGTTAAAATTCATTTAAAATGGAATAGAGGACGATAAAAAGAAAAATAAAAAGCCAAGTGTGGGAAAATTTACCAAGTTATTTTAAACATATGCCACATATATTTGTAACAAATAACTGAAAATACTTTTGCTTTGGACTAAACTAAACTGTTTTACCCGATGAAAGAAAAGAAGAGATGGATCTACACGATGAATCAATTCCATCACTAAAAGGAAGTAAAGTCTTCCGAAAAAGACACGCGCTTCTTGATTTAGGTCATGAAGTTGTCGTCCAGACCAGCTGTAGGTTGACGAAAAATCTAGAAAACTCATCACTAAAATCAGCAGGAAATCCACGGACCTCAGCATTAAACAGGGTCGCCAAGTGGTCAGATTTATCCTAACCATGAGAAGGATTTATCTCGTACAATGGGGAGGCACCATGCAAATTAGCTGGATAAGACTAATGAATCAGATCCCCAGAAAGGATAATCTCCTTAAAGATTAAAAATCAGCTTTTAAGACTGATATTACTCAATCCTAGAGATTGACCTTAAAGATTGAGAATTACAAACTCATGGAATTCGATGATATCTAAACTCGAGCTTGAACGAGAAAATATTTTGATCAAAAATACAAACCGATTTGTTTTCTGAAAACCCAATTTTCAATGCGTTCATTACCATTGAACGTAAAATCCTAGGAATTCACCTGGAATTCACTAGGTCACCTGAACTAAATCGGGTGTCAACCGTAAGAACGGTGGTTGCATAGCATGGTCAAAGACAGGACCTTGTGCCAGACCGAAAAATTATAAGGGTGAGCTTTACTATTGCTCCTACCAAGGATAGTAATTGCGTCCGACACGTTATAGACCATAATCAAAAGCATGTCACGGGACATTGCCTTAATAGTTGCTTGTTCAACGCTTTCCTTTACAACCGGACGGTAGTTTACCGAAAGGTAATATACGGAACAAGTAAACTGGACGTGTTGCTTTCCAAATACAAGGTTAGCAAGTGGGTGACACAAAACCGCAAGTTTTGAGCTAAATTTTCAAATCTGAAACCCACCAAACCCACAAAAATATTTTGCAAACACCGGTAAAGGGTTATTCCGGAAAACTTATCTAGGGTAAAAACTAGATTTAATTTTCAAAAGATCAAATGTTTTCATAAAGATCCAATTTCCTTAATGGATCTAAATTTTTATAGTCATGTGGGACTGTAAACCATATCGTTACTACCATTGTTTATACCGCCGTATAGAAATCACTGATGTACAAAGTGTGAAGAATAAAGAAGTGATTCTAGTATTTCAATACGATATTGCTTGAGGACAAGCAACGCTCAAGTGTGGGAATATTTGATAATGCTAAAAACGAACATATATTTCATAGCATTATTCCTCAAGAAAGACAAGCTTTTAGTTGCAATTGTTCTATTTACAAGAGATATTCGTTTAAATAATAAAAGGTGAAGACAAAAGGCAGATTCGACAAATTGAAGACAAAAAGGTCCAAAGAGCTAAAAAGTACAAGATACAATTAAAAAGGTTCAAAATATTGATGAGGAACGTCTCAAAATGACAAGAGTACAAGTTACAAGACGCAAAGTACGCGATTTAAAATAATACGCGAGGACGTCCGAAAATCCGGAACCGGGACCTGAGCCAAGAAGAAACGCCCGACGCAACGGACCAAAAATATCTAGTCTACTATGCACAAGAATATAATATAATATATATATAATTATATATAATTATATATTATATATATTATTATTATTATATTACGTCGGCAAGAAGAAAACAAAGTAGTTGGCTGGATCCAGGGTGGCCATGCGACTCGCATGGCCAGAAGCACAAATCCATGCGAGTCGCATGGTGTGAGATTGCTGGTCAGGTCCTATAAAAAGCCAGTTTTCTGCCGAGTTTTAAACATCCTTTTTCTCTTCCTCTTCATACGTAAATATAATTATATTTATAATTTATATTTTAATTTTAATTATAATTCTAATAATAAGGGTATGTTAGCGAATGTTGTAAGGGTGTAAGTCGAAATTCTGTCCGTGTAACGCTACGCTATTTTTAATCATTGTAAGTTATGTTCAACCTTTTTACATTAATGTCTCGTAGCTAAGTTATTATTATGCTTATTTAAAACGAAGTAATCATGATGTTGGGCTAATTACTAAAATTGGGTAATTGGGCTTTGTACCATAATTGGGGTTTGGATAAAAGAACGACACTTGTGGAAATTAGACTATGGGCTATTAATGGGCTTTATATTTGTTTAACTAAATGAAAGTTTGTTAATGTTAATATAAAGATTTACAATTGGGCGTCCCTATAAATTACCATATACACTCGATCGGACACGATGGGCGGGGTATTTATATGTACGAATAATCGTTCATTTAACCGGACACGAGAATGGATTAATAGCCACTAGAATAATCAAAACAGGGGTGAAATTACATTCAAGGGTAATTGGTGTAATTGTTAACAAAGTAGTAAAACCTTGGTTTATACGCAGTCGATAACCTGGTATATTCATTAAACAAAGTATTAAAACCTTGTTACAATTCGAATCCCCAATTAGTTGGAATATTTAACTTCGGGTATAATAATAATTTGTCAAGGACACTTGCAATTTATATTTATGACTGATGGACTGTTATGGACAAAAACCAGACGGACATATTGAATAATTCAGGACAAAGGACAATTAACCCATGGGCATAAAACTAAAATCAACACGTCAAACATCATGATTACGGAAGTTTAAATAAGCATAATTCTTTTATTTCATATTTAATTTCCTTTATTTTATATTTAATTGCACTTCTAATTATCGCACTTTTATTGTTATTTAATCGCACTTTTAATTATCGTACTTTTAATTATCGCAATTTAATTTTATCGCATTTTTATTATTCGCAATTTCATTATCGTTATTTACTTTACGCTTTAATTTAAAGTCTTGTATTTATTTTATATTTTACATTAGGTTTTAACTGCGACTAAAGTTTTAAAATCGACAAACCGGTCATTAAACGGTAAAAACCCCCCTTTATAATAATAATATTACTTATATATAAATTTGTATTTTTATAAAAGTAAACTAATATAGCGTTGAGCTTTGTTTAAAGATTTCCCTGTGGAACGAACCGGACTTACTAAAAACTACACTACTGTACGATTAGGTACACTGCCTATAAGTGTTGTAGCAAGGTTTAAGTATATCCATTCTATAAATAAATAAATATCTTGTGTAAAATTGTATCGTATTTAATGGTATTTTCTAGTAAAATATAAGCTATTTTATATACACCTCGTTCGACATCAGGTACATTTTGCCTGCTCTAGAGTGAATCGAATATCTCGATTTGTGTGCTTCATCAAGTATTAGGTTTCGTAGATCTCCATAATAAGGTACCCAAATTCTTCCGGCATAACATCGGAGTCCAGACTCCCTAACCTCGAATCGAGAGACAAGTATGTTCAAATGTTCGTGAGATATGTTCTCCTCCATGAGAGCCTCATCTTGGGCTACTCTGATCTGACTGTTGAGGTTCGAATGGATGGTGATGTTCAGAGCCCTAACACGAAGAGATGCCGTCCTCTCCTTTCTGCTCAAAGCGTCAGCTACAACATTGGCCTTGCCAGGATGATAACGAAGTTCACAATCGTAGTCGTTGAGCGTCTCGATCCATCAACGCTGTCTCATATTCAGTTGCTTCTGATCAAAGATGTGCTGGAGACTCTTGTGATCGGTGAAAATAGTGCTCTTAGTTTCATACAAATAATGTCTCCACAATTTAAGCGCAAAGACAACGGCTCCAAGTTCAAGATCATGTGTAGTGTAGTTCTGCTCGTGAATCTTCAATTGTTGGGAGGCATAGGCAATAACTTTTGATCGTTGCATCAGTTCACAACCAAAACCACTCTTTGATGCATCACAATAAACAACGAAATCGTCACTGCCTTCAGGAAGCGATAGGATAGGTGCGGAGGTTAACTTCTTCTTCAAAGTTTGAAATGCTGATTCGTGTGCGGGTTCCCAAATGAACTTCTTGCCCTTGTGAGTCAGCAGAGAAAATCCTTCGATGAATCTTCGGTAGTAACCGGCGATACCTAGGAATTGGCGAATATGCGTTGGAGTGGTGGGGGTCTCCCACTTGATGATGACTTCAATCTTGGCGGGATCAACTTTGATACCCTGGTCGCTCACCACATGACCCAAAAATTGTACTTCCTTCAACCAAAATTCACACTTGGAGAATTTGGCGTAAAGTTGCTCTTGTCTTAAGAGTTCAAGCACTAATCAGAGGTGTTGCTCATGTTCTTCTTCACTCTTAGAGTAGATGAGGATATCATCTATGAAGACGATAACAAACTTATCCAAGTACGGCTTGCAGACACGATTCATGAGGTCCATGAACACGGCAGGTGCATTTGTCAAACTGAATGGCATCACGAGAAATTCATAGTGACCATAACGAGTTCTGAACGCAGTTTTCATCATGTCACTTTCCTTCACCCTCAATTGATGATAACCGGATCGCAAATCGATCTTTGAATAAACGCTCGATCCTTGTAGTTGATCAAAAAGATCGTCAATTCATGGAAGAGGATACCGATTCTTGATAGTTAATTTGTTGAGTTCACGGTAGTCGATACACATACAGAAGGATCCATCCTTCTTCTTCACAAACAACACAGGTGCGCCCCAAGGCGAGAAGCTTGGTTGGATAAACCCTCGATCTAATAGCTCTTGTAGTTGACTCTGTAATTCTTGCATCTAGGAAGGTGCGAGTCTATAAGGTGCGCGAGCTACAGGTGCAGCTCCTGGCACTAAATCAATCTGAAACTCTACAGCTCTCTGCGGCGGCAATCCAGGTAATTCCTCTGGGAAGACATCGGAAAATTCGTTCACAATTCGAACGTCATTCACGCTCTTCACCTCAGTTTCTACCACTTTCACATGTGCTAGGACAGCAAAGCGTCCCTTCTTCATAATCTTTTATGCTTTCACGCAACTAATGAGTTTCAACTTCGAGGTACATCTCTCTCCATAGATAACCAGTGGTTTGCCATCTCCTTGCGGTATGCGAAGTGCTTTATCTCCACAGATAATATCGGCCTTTATCTTGCTCAACCAATCCATACCGACAATCACGTCAAAACTTCCCAGTTTGATAGGTATCAAATCAATTTCGAAATCTGCACCAGCTATGTTGATAATAGCTCCTCGACTAATGTGGTCAACTTTTTCAAGTTTACCGTTGCCGACCTCGACAAGCATACTTTCTTTTAACGGGACTAATGACCAATTAATCTTATCGCAAAAATATCTACATACATAACTTCTATCCGCACCAGTATCAAACAAGACAGAAGCTAAAAGATTGTTGATTGTGAATATACCTGTCACCAAGTCGGGGTTATCGCATGCATCCCTTGCATTAACATTGAAGGCTCTACCTCGGGGTGGTCCTCCATCTTTTCGCTTGTTTGGGCACTCGTTTCTGAAATGGCCCGTCTGCCCACATTCGTAGCACTTCTTCGGTCCATTGGTGTTCGGTTTCCCATTCAAAGTGGTGACCTTGAAGTCCTTTCCGATATGCCCAGCCCGTTGGCACTTCTCACAGACAACATTGCAATACCCAGTGTGGTGTTTGTAGCACCGATTGCATTGTGGTAAGGTTCCTTTGTAGTTCGGGTTGGTGTTGGTGTTGTTGTTGGGATTAGGGTTTCCACCGTTGTTGTGCCTCTTGGCGGGGGTCTGATCGTAGTTTCTCCCCCTGTTATTGTTGTTGTTGTTGTTGTTGTTGTTGTTGTGGTTGTTGTGGTTGTTATCCCATTTCCTCTTTTCGCTACTACCAGCTTCAAACCTAGCCTTCTCTGGCTCATCAATAAGAATCTGATTCATGAGAGTATGCGCCATGCGCATTGCTTCGGGAACATTCGGTGGTTTCGATGAGGTGACATTTCCTTTGATGGACTTAGGGAGTCCCGAGAAGTATTTCTCCATGCGCTTGAATTCAGGGGTGACCATGGTCGGACACATCAGTGCTAACTCCAAAAACCTACGATTGTAACTGTTAAGGTCGTTCCCTACGGCCTTCAACTGCATGAATTCAATTTCCATCTTCTGAATTTTGGTTCTCGGACAATACTCATCAATCATAGCCGCCTTGAATTCCTCCCATGGCGTAGCATACGCCTCATTGATACCTTTCGCTTGAGCTAACGTGTTCCACCACGTTAGCGCGCCGTCAGATAGCGTGCAAGATGCAAACTTGGTCTTATTGTCCTCCGAACAGTTGCTAACTCGGAATACTGATTCAAGTTTCTCGAACCATCTGGTGAGACCAACTGGTCCCTCGGTGCCGCTGAAGTTATGCGGTTTGCAGCTCTGGAATTCCTTGTATGTACACCCATTTCGAACGGGTGGAATAACCGGTGGTGGTGGCAGTGGAGCTTCGAGATTTCTTTCTGCTAGGGCTGCAGCGACCCGTTCGTTGATCATGTCCTCAATCTGGGCGGCGGTAGGTGTGGATCTTCCGTTAGCCATGGTATTCTAAACAAAAATTTTGAATCAAGTCAAAATCCAGTATGCAAGTAGTAATAATACAGTATATAGTGACCAACATGGAATCAAAACATCACATGTTATTAAATAATGCATCTAGGTACAAATACCACATAATCATTGTACAGCAATGTAAATAGAACATTGTGCAAGAATTAAATAACGCAAAGTTCCATTCATTAATAATAATAAGTTTCATACATCTGAATAAGTTTGTACAATACATATGAAATACATGAAACTATAACTAGATTACATCATGAAATCTAAATACAAAGTCCTACGGTGAAGGCGGGTGAACTGCTCCTCGAGCCAACTGCTCCTCGAGCTCAGTGACTCGAGCTCGGAGAGTCTCAATCTCCCTCATCAGTTCCTTGTTAGAGGGAGCTGGTAGGGCAGGCGGTGCAGGTGGGGAGGGTGGTGCGGGTGGTGCCGGTGGTGCTGATGTAGATGGTCTGGCTCAGGATGTAGACGGTACGTCCCTAGATGTAAGTGGTCCGTATCTAAATCTAGGTGCTACGGTTCCAGGAATAGTCAATACGTAACGGGGAACCTTACGTATATGTGGGTTGGCAGGGTATGGCTCAACTTGTTTACGAGCAGTAACCCTACGACGATGGCCAAATGCGTCAGTAAAAGCACGACCTCCATTCACCCCTGGAATGACGGTGCCGTCAAAACGGTACCGCTACTTCGGCGGGGTGGAGGGTGCCTGAATAGGTCTATCAGCAGGATCCTCATCATCGCTGGAGTCGTCTGATGATGAAGAATCGGCGGATGATGAGTCATCCGAATCGTGTGGTGGTGACACTGGTGGCTGAGCTGGTAATCCGAAGCGTCCGAAGGCGGCCAACATCTGTCTGTGTCTGCCTGGCAGAATCACGACTAAACGTCCGTCAGGAGTACGTCGGTAAGGCGTGCGCATGTGGTTACGAAACGGCCCTTCCCCAAACTCCGCGGGGATCTCAATACCACCAATGCGGGGCTGTGACCTCGAGGGTCCGGGAGCAGACACTGGGGCAGGTGCACTAGTACTAGCTCCGGAAGTGGAAGCGCCGGGATCACTAGTGGGTGTCGGGGCCGGTGTATCGGCAGCAGCAGCAGCAGGTGTAGCAGTAGGTAGGGCGACGGGGTCTGAGTCTGTACTACCCGAAATGCCAGCAGGTGGAACATTCGACATCTGAACAAGGAAAAATAAATTTTCCATGTCAATATGTCATAAAGCAAGCAAATAATAGGCCAACAGTTTAAATCATGTATAACGGTAACTAGCATGGCAATAACAGTAATTTGTATGAAAGTAGCATGCAATCGAAAGCAAGTAGCATCATGCAGTAGTGAAATCATGTAGTAGCATACGGCATATAGTGGAAAAAGTAAGCAGCAGCATGCAGTAAATTCAGCGGAAACAAGTAAACTAGCAAGTTGTAGATTAGTCCTATTAGTGAATCCTACTCGGGTCGGTCTTAGACTCACTAATGCAACCTAATTCCCTACAACCAATGCTCTGATACTAAATGTGATGCCCCGTACAAAACCATCGTGTACGAATCATCAACAACAGGATCATTACAAGGTTAAGTACTATATGCTGTAATTAAAGAAGTTGCATTCACGATAAAAAGGTGATGTCATAACCGACATCAAATGTTTTACATTTCAAAAGCATGCTTCACTAAGTAGAAGCAAATAATAAGTTTATGTGACCACAATGGTCGTTACAAGTCATAGTTCAAAAGTACGAATGTTTGCATGCAAAATAAAGTAGTTCATGCGATGACAACTCTAAGCAGCGGGTGTCTAAAGCACGACTAGTACACAGCGGAAGCTAACCTCAAGCACCTGAGAAAAACATGCTTAAAAACATCAACACAAAGGTTGGTGAGCTATAGTTTAAGTATAACAGTATGTAAGGTAGGCCACGAGATTTCAGTGCTTCAAAGAGCGTTTCAAAACAGTATGATAAAGTATATGTTAACCGTGGGCACTTGGTAACTAACTTAACGTTTATACCCCTGAAAGTATACTTGGAAAGTGTGTATGTCTACGAAGTATTAAACACTCGTTAAATGCTAGCGCGACTAGCCCGAGTGGGGATGTCAAACCCTATGGATCCATATCTAAGATTCGCGTTCACGGTTCAAAAACCAATGATTAAACGTTACCGAGCTAAAGGGAATGTTTATGCCGTTGTATAACCCACACATATATAAGTTTAAGTACTCGTGCCTAGTATGTAAAACATAAAATCCGCATGTATTCTCAGTTCCCAAAATAAGTTAAAGTAAAAAGGGAATGCTATAACTCACAATGATATGTAGCGGTAAAGTAGTAGTCGGGAAAGGTGTGCAAGTAAACGGTCCGAAGGTCCTCAACCTAAGGCAAATAGTACTAAGTTAGTAAATCGTCTTAATAGGTTTAAAAGTATGTATTTAAGGTCTTAAGGGTCATCATCATTCATCATTAAACAAAAGGCGTAAGGTAGGTTTCGTTCATGAAAGTAGTTTAAAACAAAGTCTGAATTCAGTCAGTCACCACGGCCTCTACCCTTACTGAATTAAGGTGAGACCAGTGGCCATGGCTCTGTCTATGAGTCCCTTAAGTGTTTTAAAATTTACAGAAGCAAACTCGTCTTGGTTTGACCGTGGCAACGGTCTAAGTGCGAGTAGGTCAGAAATTTCTGCACAACGTTAAAGGACATAGTAACGATCGGAGGGCCATAAATCCTAAACCGTAACTCGGATTAAGACGAGTCCTATATGAAAAGTTATCTACTCGAAAAGTTCTCTCTAAAAATCAAGGTTAGAACAGCCCAGGTATACCGATATGTTACAGAAACATCAGATCAGTAGCTTTTGGACAGAAACAGTGAGTTTAAAAGGGTTCCGGTGGTCTTGGTGCTTGATGTTCATCATGGTTCTCATCCTTGATGCATATAGCTTCAAGTGTACAACTCATTGATGTATCTACATCATCTTAACCAAGTCTTGACCATCATAACCCTAGTGCAAGTCTAAGACATGAAGCACAACTCACTTAAGAGTTGCATGAAGTTTGATGAACCAAAGTTACATCAAAGTCTTAGGTTTGACACTTACATGAACTATAAACTTGAAAGTTAACTAACTAATCAAGATCATAAGTAGTAGAACATAGTTCTTAGTTTGTTCTTGAAGATCCAAGACTCAAAAGTCTAGATCCAAAGTTATATTTAAAGAAAACTTATTTGTGTGTTCTTGAACTTTCAAAGTTAACTTAATTTGTTCAAGAGATATGAGATCAAGACTAACTTGTAGTACTTGACCATATAAACTAACTACATGAAATTAAAGTGCATAAATTGAAGAAGTAAACTTAAATAAACAAGAAAAGGTTCATGGTTGTTCATACTTTAAAGATTCAAACCAAAGTTTGATCTTTAGAAAGTAAACTTTAAAGTTTACTTCATGAGCTTCAAGTATGTCTTTAATCAACACATGGAACTTGCAACTTTTGAAACAATTGAAGTAGAATCATAAACTAGTGAGTTTATGTTCTTGTGTTCTTGAACTTACAAGATAATAGAAGAACCAAAACTAGAAAGTTAGGTTCTTGAAAGCTAGTAAGTAACTACAATAACAAGATGAAACAAGTAACAACAACAAACAAGAAATCAAACAAGCAAGTAACAAAAGATGATGATGATGATTAAGTGTGTATATAATTCGGTTTTAGCAAGAAAAAGAGAAAGAAAAGAAGTCTTGTAACTTACAAAGTGTAGAGAGAAAAGAGAGAAAAAGTTTTGAGAGAAATTGCAAGTAAGGTGTGTGTGTGAGATGTAAATGAAACTAGTAGATGAAGTAGTAAAAAAAAAAGATTTGAATCCCTCTTTTCTCCCCCATGGCCAACGGTTTGATGGGTTAGAGGGGGGAGGGAAGTGTCCACAAGTTACTAGCATGAAAAGCTTAAAAGTTTTGGTTAATTGGTGTACGTGCATGGGGATAGCAAGTAATTTGATTCCAAATGCACCAACTAACTAGTTACTTATGAAAGTAATACTTAAATGCAATGTTGGGCTAGTTAAGTCCATATAGGAAGTAGGGTGGGCTTACATAAGTCCATTAACACTAACAAGGCCCAAGTTCAAGTATTTACCAAGTTAAACCAATTAAAGCCCAAGTAACTAACAAGTAACCTTTGTTAATTAAAATGATTAGTAAAACTAATCATGAATGCAAATAATATCTAGAAATATTATTCGTGCAAGTTCCGGGTGTTACAAAGACGTTTCGGGCAATTAAAGTCAAGTTCGGGCAATTATGGTAACATGTAAATGTAATAACATACATTCGTTTAATCACACGTATTAATAATAATTATTATTAATAAATAAACGTTGGAAATTCCAGGGTCGTTACACCACCGGAGCAATTACCTACTGTTTTTCGTATCTTATCAGGCCACCTGGGCTACTGGAAAGTTGATTTTCAGTTAGTTCGGTTCGAGTAGATGATTTTCCGTTTAGGCCTCGTCTTAATCCGAGTTACGGTTTAGGATTTATGGCCCTCCGAGAGTCACTACACCCTATTAACGTTGTGCTAAAATTTCTGACCTACTCCCACTTAAACCGTTGCCACGGTCAAATGAAGACAAGTTAGGTTCTGAAAATTAGTCAACTGTTAGGGGACTCACATACGCCACTGACTATGCGTCTTTTCGATTTACGTAGAGGTCGTAGCAGCTGACCGAAGTCAGCCTATTGTTTCGATCTCTATTCTTGTCGAACATACTTAGCTTTTATGATGATGAATTATGATGATGATGACACTTAAACTTATTTTATGCACTTTTAGAATTTATAAAGACAACCTACTGACCTAGTAACCCTTGATTTAGGTTGACGACCTTTCGGACCGACTTACTACTTGCGTACTTTCATTACCAACTTTACCGCTTTTATCACTGTGAGTTATAGCATCCCTTTTTACCACTTTTACTATTTTTGGGACTGAGAATACATGCGCTTTTTACGTTTTACATACTGGGCACGAGTACTTAAACTTTATATGTGTGTGGGTTATACAACGGCATAAACATTCCCCTTAGCACGGTAACGTTTAGTCATTGGTTTTTGAACCGGTGAACGCGAATCTTAGATATGGATCCATAGGGTTTGACATCCCCACTCGGGCTAGTCGCGCTAGCATTTAACGGGTGTTTAATACTTCGTGAACATACGCACTCGCCAAGTGTACTTTCAGGGGGTTATAAACGTTAAGTCTAGTTACCGGGTGCCCACGGTTATACATATACTTTATCTTACTGATTTGAATTACTGATTTGAAACGCTTGTTTGAAGCACTGAAATCTCGTGGCCTACATTACATTACTGATTACAAACAAACTATAGCTCACCAACATTCGTGTTGACTTTTTAAGCATGTATTTCTCAGGTGCTTAGATGTTGTTGCTTCTGCTGTTAGACTTGCTGTTAGACTTGCTGTTATAGACTTGCTGTTATGGACCTGCTGTATTAGATTTCCACAGAATTACTTAGAGATGTCTCAAGCATGGAACTTTTATTTTGCATTCGTGACTTACGTTATTTTAAAACAATGGCTTTGTAATGACCTTTGTACCATGTACTCATGTTAATGTTTTTTAGTCATCTTTTGTAAAACGCTATCTTTTTACGAATGCAAACTGGTTTTCAAACAGCATATAGTGTTTGACCTTGTAATGATCCTGTTGTCGATGATCCGTACACGATGGTTTTGTACGGGGCGTCACAACTTGCTAAGTGCTGAATGCTCCTCTAAAGCCTTGTCGTCCCATACTTTCTCAATGCATAAGAACCTATCAACCATTATCAACATAATGGGGTAATCAATACGCTTAGTGAGTTAATGGTAAGTAAATGTCTTAAACTTAAAACATAGACATAATCATAACGTGACCATAACCTTTCAACTCGGAGGTTGATTTCGTGTTTCAGACTTGATCATCTCGCGTCATAGGCATACGTCTAATCTTAGCACTGTAATGTTTCATAAGATTACCAAATATCCATATCCATATATGTATGTGTCAAAAGTCGACTTTATTAATAAGTAAGCGGAAGCATTTTAAATCTAATCTTTTAACAAGTTTAACCATTTAAACATGAATCCCTTTGATAGATCTAGTCTTGTAATATATGCTAAAATGTAAATAGAGCTAGTTATGGAGTTTTTACCTCCTCTAATCAAAGAGGGTGAAGAAACTAGATGTAGAGAAGAAGATGATGAAAAAGGGCTTGTTTCTCACTTGAAACCTCAAGTTTTGTATACCCACAAGTATGCAACCAACACCACCTTTGGTTAGGATTTACAAGACACCAAATTACAAGCAAAATCAAACCAAAACCACCTTTTGGAACCCCTTCAAAATCGGCCAAAATATGGAGGAGGAAGAAGAAGATTTTTTGCTAGTTTGAAACTTGAGAGAAGTGTGTGTAAAGTTGTGCAAGAGTCATTTGCATGTATGGGAGACTACAACTAGTTAAACCAAGCATGGGAGGTGTCTTGGGACTCCCCAAAACCGTCCCCCTTTGTTTTTTTTTTTTTTTTTTTTTTTATTATTTAATTAATGATTAAAGCATGCTTGAAACTAGTTACATACACTTTATTATGCATGTACATTTATATATGTTATAAACCTTTTATAAACATATAAATATACATATGTTACATGTACATGTATATTATTTATAAGCCACTTATAAATATATACATATAAGTTACTTGCACATCTATTCTATTTCATAACCATTTTATAAAATTATAACACACAAATAAGTTTAATCAACCAATTAAACTTATACTTAAAATTATCCAAATAATTTAATCTCAAGTATTTTACTTTAGAGAACCAATTTTCTAAAGTTTAAGTGTCAAGTATTAGTTTTAATAATCCAATCATTAAACAAATACATAAAGGTGTTGATAAACTTGTTATTGGGTATGACCCGACTTGGATCATAACATATTAGCCACATTAATTTATTATGTCTCTCGGGCATATAAAATACTATCAATCTCCCACTTGCACGAGAAACATAAGGAATTAATGCAAGTGACGGATACCACCTAACGACCGTCCATCACCCCCAATATGTTATGACTTAGTGCCATTCAATAACATCATCCCTTTCGAGTTCCCATCTCGAATATGATTAGGTGAATCTTTCACTATATCCTTTTGTCCTAGATGTCATGCTAAATCCAAGAGACATAGAGTGATCACTCTCTTATTGATTTAGCTTTATCAGGCCTTAGACATCTGACTCTCAATGAATAAGAGGGACAAATTCCATCTTGACTACATACGTCCTAGACACTACACCTTGCATCATACCTGAAGCCTCCCTTATGAGCTACCATGTTTCAGAATAGCGAAGGAAGGAATCAAAGCACAATACTCGGTGAATATCTGAACCCAATATGTATCTCAGGTCAGAGGATACAATGATATTCTCCTTTACTCAAGATTACATGTGATCAACCACAAAGGCTCCATACAGTAAACCTTGAGAGCGGGTCTTCCAATATTTGTGTCCCACAAATATCTATGAACCTTGGTTGCAACCTTGCCCCACATTCAGTCCTTGAATGTTAACCAATCCAAGTTCATAATAGTCTAAACCTCACACTTGTTCCCACAATTGTGATCAACTACGGAATTTAGAATAATAATTTATTCATGGATAAATATGCAAAATTGGAACATAACTCAAAATAAAATTAATACCATAATTATATTAATGAGTTTGAACTAATTCGTTCCGTTACAATACATAAAATAGATCATTTCCAATCACTAGAATATCGAAGCCCTAATGCACAAACATGTCCCTCATGTTTTGGCCCATGTAAAAGCTTCGTGAGTGGATCTGCAACATTATGATCTGTGTGAACTTTGTGAATACATATCTTTCCCTTTTCAATCTCATCCCTGATGTAGTTGAATCTCCGCTCAATGTGACGAGTCTTTTGATGAGCACGAGGTTCCTTGATTTGAGCAATCGCACCCTCGTTGTCACAAAAGATCTCAAGAGGGTCCTGAATGGAAGGGACCACTCCTAAGTCGTCGATAAATTTCTTCATCCATGCAGCTTCCTGAGCTGCCATTGAGGCGGCAATGTACTCCGACTCTGTAGTGGACAATGCAACAACATCTTGCTTTGAACTCTTCCAAGAGACCGCACCTCCATTTAACATGAAGACATAACCGGATTGTGATCGAGAATCATCTCGATCAGTTTGGAAGCTCGCGTCCACGTAACCTTTTACAGCGAGTTCCTCCTCACCAGACCCATATATTAGAAACATATCCTTAGTCCTCCTAAGGTATTTCAATATACTTTTAACAGCAATCCAATGACTGTTTCCTGGGTTATTCTGGTATCTACTTGTCAAGCTTAGAGCGCATGACACATCCGGTCTAGTACATATCATTGCATACATAATTGACCCAATAGCAGACGCGTATGGGACATTCTTCATCTTCTCTTGTTCATCTTTTGTGGTAGGACATTGAGATGAACTGAGAATGGTTCCTCTTTGAATAGGTACCAAACCTTTCTTAGAGTTTTCCATCTTGAACCTTTTCAAGACTTTATCAATGTATGTACTTTGACTTAAACCTATCAATTTCTTGGATCTATCCCTATAGATCCCAATCCCCAATATGTATTGCGCTTCTCCTAGATCCTTAATGGAGAAGCAACTCTTTAGCCAAGTTTTGACTCCTTGCATTGTGGCAATATCATTCCCAAATAATAATATATCATCCACATATAATACAAGGAACAGGACAGAGCTCCCACTAGCCTTCTTGTATACACAAGCTTCATCACCATTTTTAATGAAGCCAAATTTCTTTGCCTCCTCATTAAAACGATGATTCCACATTCTAGATGCTTGTTTCAATCCGTAGATTGATTTCTTTAACTTGCATACCTTTTCAGGATATTTCGGATCAACAAAACCTTCGGGCTGTACCATATAGACATCTTCCTCAAGATATCCATTTAGGAAAGCGGTTTTGACATCCATTTGCCATATTTCATAGTCATAATGAGCAGCAATGGCAAATAATATCCTAATAGACTTTAGCATTGCCACAGGCGAGAAAGTTTCATCATAGTCAACCCCTTGAGTTTGAGTGAAACCTTTTGCTACAAGTCTAGCTTTGTATGTATCCAAGTTTCCATGTATATCGGTTTTCTTCTTGAAAAGCCATTTGCAATCAACTAGCCTAGAGCTAGGAGGTTGCACAACAAGTTCCCAAACTTGGTTGTCATACATGGATTGCATCTCGGCGTTCATGGCTTCTTGCCATTTGTCTTTATCAATCCTTGACAAAGCATCTTTGTAGTTCGTGGGTTCATCCAAATCAACCACATAGCAACCATCCATGAGAAAACCATATCTCTCGGGAGGATTGCTAATCCTACTAGATCTTCGAACGCCTTGTATACCTTGATCATCCACTTGATCATTTTCAACATCCTCATGTTGAGTACTAGTGCCAACCATTTGTGCATCATCGGCTTGATCTTGAACCTCTTCAAAATCTATCTTCCTTTCACTATTTCTTTCCATTAGGAACTTAGTTTCAAGGAATTCCGCCTTTCGAGCAACAAATACATTTTGCTCGATCGGATCATAGAAATAATATCCCATGTCATCCTTGGGATATCCTATGAAGATACACTTCGTGGATCGAGCATTTAGCTTATTAGCGACGAAGCGCTTAGGATAAGCTTCACATCCCCATACTTTCAAGTATGATAGAGAAGGAGGTTTTCCAAACCACATCTCGTAAGGAGTTCGTTCCACTTTCTTGGTTGGGGCCATATTTAAAATACGAGCCGCGGAGCTTAGACAATAACCCCAAAATGATAGAGGTAACGTGCTTCTAGCCATCATAGATCGAACCATATCCATTAGGGTTCGGTTCCTCCTTTCGGACACTCCATTAAGTTGAGGTGTCCCGGGTGGAGTAAGTTGTGAGATAATCCCACAACTCCTAAGATGATCTTGGAAAGCATCGCTTAGGTATTCACCTCCTCTATCGGTACGAAGTACCTTGATTGTCTTGTTGAGTTGATTTTGTACTTCGTTTTGATATTCTTTGAATGCTTCAAAAGTTTCATCCTTATGTCTTAACAAGTAGACATATCCGAAACGACTGAAGTCATCAATGAATGTAACAAAGTATCTTTCACCATTCCTAGTTATGGGCTTAAAGGGTCCACATACATCCGAATGTATTAATCCCAACAAGTCCTTAGCCCTTTCAAATGTCCCTTTGAAAGGTGTTTTAGTCATCTTGCCTTGTAAACAAGATTCGCATACATCAAATGAATCCATCTCATTTGATTTCAAAAGTCCATTCTTTTGAAGTGTATGCATTCGATTCTTATTTATGTGACCAAGGCGACAATGCCATAAATAGGAATCACTCAAATCCCTTTTGAGTTTCTTGGTGCTAGTATGGTACATTGAGCTACTAGATGATGTATCATCATGAACCAATTCATAAATTCCATTTGAAGGCGAAGCCTTGAAATAGAACACATTATCTAAACAAACATGGATATCATCATTAATGAAATTAACATTAAAACCACATTGTTTCAAGCGAGAAATAGAAATAATGTTTCTACACAAATCCGGGGCATACAAAACATTTTCTAAAATAAGCTCCAATCCGCTTGGTAGCTTCAAAACAAAATCTCCTTGAGCTTTAACATGCACCTTTGCACCATTGCCCATATAGAGACTTGATGTTCCCGCCATATGATCACTTCTTTTGAACCCCTGCAAAGAATTGCAAATATGAGTTCCACATCCCGTGTCTAATACCCATGTATTAGAAGAAGTAATATTTAGCTCTATATATACCATATATATATATTACCTGAGGTTTGCTCCGCAACCCTCTTGTCTTTCAACTCCTTAAGGTAGACCGGGCAGTTTCGTTTCCAATGACCCATTTCACCGCAACCGAAACACGGGTCTTCCTTGGGGTTTGCTTGTCCCGCAACCTTTTGCTTCTTGTTTGGGGTGACCCCTTTCCCTTTTCCCTTGCCTTGATTGGCGGGTCCTTTCCTTTTAGCCACCTTAGGCTTAAAGGTGTTTTTACCCTTGGACCCACCTTGATCGATTGCTAACACGGGTAAAGCCCTTTTACCCATGCTAGTTTCCGCCGTCTTAAGCATCCCGTGGAGCTCACCAATGCTCTTATCCATCCCATTCATATTGTAATTAATTACAAATTGATCAAACCTTTTTGATAGGGAGTTTAGGATAAGATCGGTGGCAAGCTCTTTTGATATGTTTAGATTGAGACGGTTGGCGCGATCGATAAGGCTTTTCATTTTGAGGACATATGTTGAAACGGATTGGGAGTCGTCCATACGACATGCATGAAGCGCTCGAACGGTCTCGAAGCGCTCAACTCGTGCTTGTTGAAGGAACATCTCCTTCAATTGAGTGATCATGTCGTATGCGGTATGAAACTCGAAATCCTTTTGGAGTTCGGGTATCATAGTCCCAAGCATTAGACATGATACTTGCACGGAATCGTTGACATACTTATCCCAAGCAGCCATGCCCACTACATCCGCCTCGTCTGGTTGGTCGGGAATAGGGTCCTCCAACACATACGCCTTGTCCTCATGCCTAAGGACAATTCTTAAATTACGGAACCAATCCATAAAGTTCGTATGGTTGAGTTTGTCTTTCTCTAAGAGAGACCGTAACGATAGGTTGTTCATGTTAATTGGTACATTTTGCAAGTTGTTGTTGTTGTTGGCGGCCATCTACAAAATTTAACAAAGTTCTTTTAAGTATCGATTTTAGATTTAATAAACAATACCCTTTTATGATTTTTAATTGTTTTATTAAATCTTAGAATCCAACGGTAAATCAAATTTCGGTTAGGTGACCTTTATCCCGTCATTTGATTTAGCTAGGTAGTCATTTACATGACAATTGCAATCCTTTTGCAACTTCTAAGTTATGGGATCATGCAATCCTTTTGCATGGCATATTAATCCCATCAACGCCTAATTGTTCCTCATGCTTCGGTGACCCTAAGTTCATGATTCCCAATTCAAGTCGTCCTACTTGTGTAAACATGTAAATTTAACAAACAAGTGGTTAGGTGACCTTTATCCCACTAGTGTGCGGAATTTACCTTATTCACATTAATCCGCTCATGACGGTTAGGTGACCTTTATCCCGTCAAGAGTTTCTTAATATGTCTAAGTGTTTTCACAAAAGGATGGCGTTCAACTTGTTTTCTTTGTTTTAGTTAAAGGGATTTTAAGTCTTCCTAGATTCTAGTTTAAGAAAACCCTTTCCATACACCAACATGCATTTGATGTATGGTACATTATGAAAACCCCATTTCATGTCATTAGTAAAAAAAACCAATTTTTACTTGATATAAACCATTTTATATGCACTTTTCATCTAGTTCCTAATAACCATTTATTAGTGTCTTATGTTGTTTTTAATTATAACCAATTATAATGTCATTTTGCAAGTTTGTTTCATGAGATATTGTATCATCCAAACACATACACAAAATCATACAAGCATGCAAAATAGAAGTCCACAATCATGCCAAAGTGGTGAACACTTGTTTAGCCAAAACAAGTGTTACCTAAAGGGTTAAAACCACAAAGTAGGAGATTAACAAATCTCCCACTAACTCTTGCATCCTAATGCTCCATCTTGTAATCTTCATACATCTTCTTGAGTCTTCATTTCTTTTTACAAAATTATGTAACCTACTACATTTTTCTAGTAAAAGGAAATTACAACCTACTCTATTTTTACAAACCAAAATAGAATAAATTACAACATGAAATTACAAAATAATTATTACAAGCTTTACAACCAAATGAATGAATAATTATTACATGCCATAAGAATGAATAATCAACCATGAATATAATCAAATCACACACAAATCCAACCACAAGGTCAAGGCATGATTGTGAACCAAAACAACAACAAATCTTGGCCAAACTTGAAGTCCCAAAACCCACTTTTGGGGTCCAAAATTTCGGCCAAGAACCAAACCCCACCAAAACTCAAGATTTTTACATTCTACTTTCATGCATGTTAGTAGATTGTAAAATAAATGAGTTTTCTAGCCAAAAACAAGAAGCATATTAACAAGACTTTGGCTCTAGATACCATTGTAATGTTTCATAAGATTACCAAATATCCATATCCATATATGTATGTGTCAAAAGTCGACTTTATTAATAAGTAAGCGGAAGCATTTTAAATCTAATCTTTTAACAAGTTTAACCATTTAAACATGAATCCCTTTGATAGATCTAGTCTTGTAATATATGCTAAAATGTAAATAGAGCTAGTTATGGAGTTTTTACCTCCTCTAATCAAAGAGGGTGAAGAAACTAGATGTAGAGAAGAAGATGATGAAAAAGGGCTTGTTTCTCACTTGAAACCTCAAGTTTTGTATACCCACAAGTATGCAACCAACACCACCTTTGGTTAGGATTTACAAGACACCAAATTACAAGCAAAATCAAACCAAAACCACCTTTTGGAACCCCTTCAAAATCGGCCAAAATATGGAGGAGGAAGAAGAAGATTTTTTGCTAGTTTGAAACTTGAGAGAAGTGTGTGTAAAGTTGTGCAAGAGTCATTTGCATGTATGGGAGACTACAACTAGTTAAAGCAAGCATGGGAGGTGTCTTGGGACTCCCCAAAACCGTCCCCCTTTGTTTTTTTTTTTGTTTTTTTTTTTATTATTTAATTAATGATTAAAGCATGCTTGAAACTAGTTACATACACTTTATTATGCATGTACATTTATATATGTTATAAACCTTTTATAAACATATAAATATACATATGTTACATGTACATGTATATTATTTATAAGCCACTTATAAATATATACATATAAGTTACTTGCACATCTATTCTATTTCATAACCATTTTATAAAATTATAACACACAAATAAGTTTAATCAACCAATTAAACTTATACTTAAAATTATCCAAATAATTTAATCTCAAGTATTTTACTTTAGAGAACCAATTTTCTAAAGTTTAAGTGTCAAGTATTAGTTTTAATAATCCAATCATTAAACAAATACATAAAGGTGTTGATAAACTTGTTATTGGGTATGACCCGACTTGGATCATAACATATTAGCCACATTAATTTATTATGTCTCTCGGGCATATAAAATACTATCAAGCACATGACATGGACATAGTCTAAGCTTAAAACAATATCATGGATGTAAATTCAAGCTTACACTTAACATGGACCTCGTCCAAGCTTACACTTAACATGGATATAAATCCAAGCTTACTCTTAACATGGACCTCGTCCAAGCTTACACTTAACATGGATATAAATCCAAGCTTATCACGTGATATGGACATAGACATAAAGTCTAAGTTTTACACCTTGACATAGACACAAAATCTAAGCTTTTCGCCTTATCATAGACATGAAGTCTAAGCTTTTTACCTTGACATAGACGTAAAGTCTAAGCTTTTACCTAGTGAGCTTAATTGTCACCCTCTTGCATGGATGCAATCTGGGAGTATTAAGTCACCCATATCATCCTATCTCGTATTCAAAACAACCACAAGTACACTTCTATAGTTAAATTCAAAAACGTAGAATAATTCATAAACACCTCTTTTACATAACTTGTGATCATGGATTCCGTGATCACCCTTGACCCGCCCATATTACCCCCATATAACTCACCTTGATTTAGAGCACTCCCTTGATTGGTTGAAGTTCCTTTGCTTTGACTAGCACCTATATAATAGCTAATCTCATTATTTACACAATCGAGCTAACATAAAGCATTCAAACAAATTAACCTCATAAGCATAAACTTTCACTTTCATTCATGTAACACTTGAGGCTTAATTTTGCTTAACCCTCTTTTATCACTTCACATGAACATTTATAATATTCAAAATTCTTAAATTTCATTAAATTTAGTTTAACATTTTCCATTTCAACATCTAGTGCCATACTCACAACTTTTCAATATACAATTTCTCGAGTTCAATTAAGATATGTTCTCAAATCTTCAACCTCCTTCTAAATTTAGAGGTGAACCTTAAACATTGACATTTCTTGAAAACACCTTTTTGACTTTCACTTCTTAGCAACAAACACTAACTAGCAATTTCATCATCTCAAAATAAATCTTTTCACACAATTTCATCAAAATTACATATTTACTTTCATTGAGGCATTTCATCAAACACTTAGTGTGCATAAAGCCATATTCAACCATTTCATAATCTAAGAAATCACCTTTTCCACCATTCATCATCTATTAGCTAGCTTATGCATAAACATATGCCACAACATCATAAAAACTAGTATTTACACATAACCATAACATAAACCCATCATAATCTACACTTATACCTTCATCTCATTAACAAAACCCATTTAGACATAGACCATAACACTTAAATTCGAATTTTAACTCATGCTTACATAAATCATACAATAATTCATAAAACACAAACACTTAAGCATAAGCATATGTAAAAATTCGATTTTACCAATCATACCTCAATTTCACTTCACCATTCTAGTCCATCTTAGCAAAAGAGATGAAGATAGAGATGATTCCTTGCTTCCACCATGACTACCTTGCCTCTAATTTCTTAAATTTGATTTGCAAGAGCTTTAGTCACTTAGATCCAACACTTGAAAACCCTAGGTCTTCTCCCTTTCTTTCTTTCTTTCTCAACTCTTCTTCCACAAACTAAAAGCTTCATGACTAGTTTAATACATATAAACTTTCACTAGTTGGCAACTTAAGTCCCTCCCCACCAAAACATAGTTTAGGTGGTCCTTAACACTAACTAACCACCTCATTTCATACTTTGCATGATTAGTCCTTTTTAACAAAACACATAACTTGAAATTTTTAGGATGTTATATATATATATATATATATATATATATATATATATATATATATATATATATATATATATATATATATATATATATATATATATATATATATATATATATCAAGTGGATGGCTAAAGCAAGTGGTAAGCTAATGAGTTTGTAAGGAAAACTACTTGAGTTCGAGTCCCCATGTCCCTTTTTTTGTAATATATCTATGACTAGACCAAATATTTCATATGCAGTACAACATTTAAGCCAATTTGTTTCAGCACCAACAGATACACATCTGCAAGCTGCAACTTATTTGCTGAGCTATTTGAAAGGAACAATCTCCAAAGGATTGTTTTATCCTGTACAACCTCATTTAAAGGTAGCAGGGTTTTCTGATGCAGACTGGGCTTCATGTGTTATGACAAGGAACTCACTCACTGGTTATTGCATTTTTCTGGGCCATTCTTTGATTTCATGGAAGACAAAGAAACAAGTAACGGTTTCAAGGTCATCAACAGATCGAGGCAGAGTATAGGAGTATGGCCACTACCACTTGTGAATTGGTTTGGCTAGCCTATTTGCTCAAAGATCTGCATATACAGGTTCAAATTCCTATGACTTTGTTTTGTGATAATAAGGGAGCTCAACAGATTGCAGCAAATCCATGCTTTCATGAACGAACGAAGCATTTTGGATATTGATTGCCATTTTATTTGTGACAAGGTTCAAGATGGTTTTGTACAAACTGCCTTTATTCCAACGAATTTACGACTTGCATATATTATGACCAAAGCTTTAGGTCACAAGTAACATACTATTTTGGCTAATAAGTTGGGTTTTGAAGATCTTCAAACTTGAGGGGAGGATATAGATTTATTTACACGTTTGGACATTTTCTGTAAGTAATAGAACTATAGGGTCCAAAATGTAAATATGGATAATTACCATTATTAGTAGCTAACTAGGGTAGAGGTCCGCGCTTTGCGGCGGATATACGTGTCGACATCGATAATTACCCAATTTGACCCCAAAATGACTTAACGGCTAGAAGGGGTCCAAATGGGTTAATTTGCTTTCCACTCCATAACGTCCAAACGAATATCATTTCCGTACCTGCTTTATGATAATTCGAAAAATGATAGGCTGACAGGCATAGGCAGAATTTTGTGAATAATGATTTGTACGTAAGTTTGAGAACATGTTTACATATAGATAATTCATAACATACTTCTAGTGATGTATTATGTCAAAACGGCTGATAAAAATAAATCATTACTTCCTGGAAATGTTAACATTTTTGTAAAAGGGTTTTGAACTCCTTTTAGCTGCTTACATATGAGAAAGTTTGTATTATGTTCAAAGGGCTGCTGCATTCTTTAAAAGTTGATTGGCCTTCGATTGTTGCATTCTTCAAAAGTTGATTGGCTTAGATATGACAAAATTTGTACTGTAAACAATTAAAACTTGAATCACACCGAACGGTTGTTCTACACTACACGGAGCATTGGAAATCATTAGCACTGCTATTTAGAATAGTAAATGTAATGACTAATAGCAACAACTTGCTTAATTGATATATTCCCCAAGCTGATAACTTCAAAGCTCCAAAGTACTACATATAAATATGTTAGGATTTGGTCTTTTGGGCTCAAATTTGCTCCAATCCTAATACAGTTTGTAATCTAAAAGTTCTTTGCTTATTACCTTATAAACATAGACCTGCATTTAAGCATTAATGACTTAAAGTCCATCTAAATTCTACATACAGCTTATAGCTTATGATGTGATTTGAAGAAAGGCTGCTTGATTTTACAATTTATTAATAAGTTGATAGTTTGAATCTATGCTACAGGTAACAAATTTCAATGACTACTAAATGCAATGACTAATAACCAAAACTCCCCACGTTGATCAGTTTCCCAAGCGACTTCACCATTGACAGCTCCAAAGTACTACATACTAATAAGTTAAAATTGATTTTTTGTGCTGAAACTTGCTCCAATGCTCCTAATACAGTTTGTAATCTAAAAGTGCTTTGCTTATTGTCTTAAAATAATTAACCTGCATTTTGGCGTAAATGACATTACATTGTTTTAAGTTGTATATCCAACGTATGTTGTAATTTGAAGAAAGGATGTCTAATAACATATAGCCATTATGACCACTACTTTGCAATCATATTCAATTGTATTTGATAATACTCAAGACAAACAACATAAAGATCAAAAAAAAATTAATTCAACAACTTTACTTCGCTGCGGAGTACGTAATGAGATAAATTTTTCTTAACTAATAATGTAAGATTAACATGTTAAAAGGTACCCAAAATAAAAGTTAATAAGCTGCATGCATTACTGGACTATTATTCAAATGGATGGATAAAGTAAGATGAGTTGCTTACCTCAATTTATAAAGATTGGCTTGGATACAGAGGCGGGAGGTAGTGTAATTTTAAGAGGGCTATGGCCCTCCTCCTATTTTAACTACTAGTGTAAAATTTAGTGATATTTTAAGATAGGTTTAAGAATTTTCTTTTATGGTCCTCCTGAAATTTGTTAATATTACTCATGGCCCTTCTAGTGTTATTATTAACGTTCCACCACTGCATGGACATGCATGAGAGTTTTTGATATATTACATAAATTTTGTATTGGTAGAGATTAAGAGATATTCATAGAGCTAAATAAATAAATAGATAAAATTAGACAACACATGCACTCCACCTGCCATCATCCTCAACCAATCCCATCCACTACAACTTTTCCAATTTACTCCGTAACTCATTTTCAAACATTTTACTCCTCTCTCTGTCTCTTTATCTAAAACAAAATAAAAAGAAAAAAAAAGATCACATGCATCATCTTACCATTTTCCTCTCACCTTTTTACCTCACCTCTTCATCTCCATTAAATCACCTAAATTCACCAATACAACCGCCACCAATTCCTCTGTCTTCACCAATATTAAAGCAAATAATATATTGTAGAGATGGTTGTCGAAAAGAAATGATGGCGGAAGCCGGCAATAAACCGTCAAATTTCAAGGTTGAATCGTCGCTAGATCTCTTTCTTTGGTTCTTTATTTTTATTTTAGATCTGTAATTTTTACTATTTTTTGTCTACTTTATGCTGAATCGTCGTAAATCTATGCAAACCGTTGGTGGATCTGTTTTTTATTTGTTTTGTTATTCTTTTTTTAATTTTAGTTTGTAGCTTTGGTATTTCTTTAGCCTGCTTCATATTTATTAATAATATTGAATTTTCATATTTTTTTCTCATATCAGGTGGTGATTTCTATAGGTGATTCAGTTGGTGTCGCTGTTGTTTCGACTTTGATCCGCCAATTTTGGTGTATGATCTTGTTTATCAGATTTATTTCTAGGATTTGTTTTCGCAATTTATTAAAATTAATAAGTTTTCAATTTTGGTGTATCATCTTGTTTATCAGATTTGTTTCAATTTTTTTTTTTGGCAATTTATGGGGTGTAAAAAGACAAAAGTACCCGTTTCCGTTACTGTTATACTGTAGCAATTTTGATGATGTGATGGGATATAATTGGTGGACATTAATGTTATACTGTTATACTGTAGCAATTTTGATGATGTGATGGGATATAGTTGTTGGACATTGTCCATATTTAGTATATATATAAATTAGTTGTTAGAAGGTGGTTAAGTCAGTTTGTACAGGTTGTTAGAGGTTGTCTCTATATTTTCAGCTATATAGCTTGTAACTAGTTGTTGAACTATCGTTCGCGCGCAGGGGTTCGGTTTACAATGTATTTTATTGTATTTAGTTTGTAAAATTATTTCGTGGCTAAAGAATGATGTCGTTGAAGCGCAACTCGAGTCGAACTAAAAGGTATAACCCGTGAAAGATTTAAATGTTATGTTAAATTAACAATATATGTCCATCTCCGCGTTTAGCTATGTAATTATCGACCTTTAAAAATTTAACGCAAAATCAACGTGTATGAAAACTACCCCAAATATTTAGCATTTTTTAAAAAGCGTCCATTTTACGTATAGTTAGTGACATTGTGTTCCTAAAATTATTTCGAGTTTAACGATGATGTCGGAAAAATTTAACTCGTTGCGAGCAAGAAGATATGACCCGTTGAATATTTAGGTGGAGTTTATTTAAGATTTTTTTGTTGAAAATGGTTATTTGACACTTTACTCCATGTTTGGGGGTCGATTTGAATATTTGAAAAAAGTGTGGTGGTCTTTGTTGGTGTAGTGAAATTTAATTAGGATTAAAAAAATGAAAGGACGAAAATGCTGCTAGTTACTATTCACCATTTTTGTCTATTAGATAATATAATAATTAGGGATGACAATGGATCGGATATGGACCGGGTGAGGCCGTATCTATATCCATATCCATTTATTTTTTTTAATCCATATCCATATCCATTTATAAAAATTTCATCCATCTATATCCATATCCGTCGGGTGAAGCGGGTTAATGGATACTCATCCATATCTGTTTAAATTTATTTTATTTTTAGCAATTATAATTGTTGATTCACTGTATACGATCAAAAGTAATAATTCTTAATGGTTTATGCGACCGAAAGTCACATTTTTACTAATCTAGATAACAATAGTCAATAAATAGCCTATTAAACGTGTAAAGATAATGACTACCTGTAAGTTGCTTACTTTTTAGTTACATGAAATCACATTTAAACTACCAAAATACGATAAATACATTTAATGATTTAAATAAAACAAAAGATAAGAAAATTTTTATATTTTTAAAGAAATTATAAAGAAAGATGAATATAATTAATGAAATATCACTACATAAATGATATTAATTCGAGTGATAAATTTATATATTTAGTTATTTCGGGTGAAATCGGGTTCATTCATAGATGAAACTTTTCATCCATATCCATATCTATTTCGGTTTATTCATATCCATATCCATATCCATATCCATTTACATCGTCCATATTCACGAATAATCGGATGGATCGGGTGAATATCCACTGAATCGAGTATCCATTGTCATCCCTACTTGTAATTGTTCAATTGTTGAATCAATTAATTCAATTTCACACAAATACACTTTCGTTTTTTAGTGGGAGGGTAATATTTTTATTGGAATAAAATTAGTAGATGAGTCGGGTTAAGGTAGATGTGTGTCATTCTTTCTGATTTGAATTAGGCATGAATACTTTTTTGATATTCTTCAATCTTCATACCATCTTATCATTGATAGCTTTATTTTTTTTACGTGCCATTCTATAGTATAAGTATCAACTGTTGAGGTGTAGGCTTCGGTAGTTTAAGCCTAATAAAACTGACCAGGAGTTTACATGGTGACCAAGTTAGGGTTTGGCCAACCCTAATTGTTTGGGCTGATTTTATTTGAGTGTCCTAGTCTATATATAGTCTCTCAATTGTACATGTATTGTAACACCCTCTAAATTAATAATATACT
Organism: Rutidosis leptorrhynchoides; assembly: GCF_046630445.1. Lineage (NCBI taxonomy): Eukaryota > Viridiplantae > Streptophyta > Magnoliopsida > Asterales > Asteraceae > Rutidosis > Rutidosis leptorrhynchoides. The sequence goes on from NC_092334.1 coordinate 112,184,726, forward strand.
CTCTAGTTCCAAAGTGGATGTAGGTTTTACCTGGAAATCGAACCACTATAATTCTCGTGTCATCTCTCATTATTTTTCCGTGTTTTATTTTCGGCTATTGTGTGTGCTTGTGATTATCTTGATTTCACAGCTTATTACATAACAACTGGTATCAAGAGCCAAGGTTCCAACAACTAGCCGATTGCATCAGACCACGTCTGCTACTGCTGCTGTTACAGATCAGTTCGGATCTGCTGCTGCTATTTTTTTAGGGTTACAGATCAGTTCGGAACAGCTGATCCAGGCCTGCTGTTTTTTTAGGGTTCTAACAGCTGCTGCTCAGAAACCCTAGCTGATTACAGCTGTTTGCAGGAGTGTTTTGCTGCTGTCCACTAGATCTAATAAAGCACTTTCAAATGGCAGAAGAAGGAAGAATTAAAATCGATAAGTTTGATGGGCAAGATTTTGGGTGGTGGAAGATGCAGGTTGAAGACATGTTATGTCAGAAGGATCTGATAGATGCTTTGTGTAACGACCCGACTTTTTCGACTTGCTTTTGTGCCTTGTATTTTTGCGAAACTGCGTATTTGTGCGTACTGTGTTATTTTATACTCTGGAAACTTGATATATGTGGTTTACTTCCAATTATATGTTAAAACGTGCCTTAGAGTACGTAGGATACTTAACTTGATCATTGGAAGCCTTTATAACCGTTAGTGTTACTTGCCATTACGAATAAACCGCGGACTGCGCGCACGTTTGACTTTTGTCGTAACCGGAATATTTGGACAGCGAAATATTAATTATTATTTTATAATAATAATTACTTGGGCCTTTGGATGCTTAATTTTATTTATTTAATTGCAAGAGCTCAATAATTAGTCTTGTTGGACTTTCTACCTTGTTGGGCTCAAGCCCACCCTACTCTAGCTAGTGACCCAATTAATTAGCCCAAGTATTATTACTAGTGACCCATAATAATAAATAAATAAATAAATAAAATAATTAATGAGTCATACTAGCATAATGGATAAGGATTATCAACTTTGTCACATGGGATTCTAGCATAAGTACATGCTTTAGACTACCATTATCCATAAAGCAACACTTTGTCTCCCCCCTCCCCTCTAAAACCGTCGGCCACCAAGGCCACCATGGCCTTGTCCATGTCATCAATCCTTGTCATTTCATTTGCTTATAAATACTAGTCATTTGCCTCTCATTCCAACACTTGATCATTTGGTTTTCACACACACTTGTTCTTTCTTTCTTTCCTTTCTAGTATCACTTGTAAGTTTTCTTTTTCTTCCTCTTTTCCTTATTATTTTCGTGTACCATCATCATCATTATATGAAGATCAAGTTCCATTTAGCTTTGATCTTGCTTATATCTTGTTGATTCAAGCATGAATCCTTCAAGAACATTGAAGATTCAAGCTTTCTAGCTTTGAATCTTCACCAACTTTGTAGATTCATCTTTCTTTTACTTTAATCTTGTTATTTTGTGAAAAAGATTCAAACTTTTGTTTGTAATCTTCATGTATCTTCAAGATCCAAGCTTTATGCTTCAAGATCTTCAAGAACACTAAAGGTTCAAGCTTTCTAGCTTTGCAACCTTGTAACTTGTGTGAAATGGATCCAATCTCTCTAGCTTAGGGTTCCATCACCTCTTTTGACTTGGATTGTGCTTATACTTGTTGAATTGATGTAAAGTTTGTAACTTTGTTGTAAATAGGACTTGTAATTGTGTTAAGACAAAGGATATGATGTAACTTTGGTTCATCATCCATCTAAGACTCTTAAATGAGTTGTGTTACCACTTGGTCTTAATACATTGTGTATTGATAGTATAATCTTGGTCAAAAGTGATGATAAACCATCAACGAGTTGTACACTTGAAGCTACAAGCATCAAGGATGAGAACCGTGATGAGCATCAAGCACCAAGAACCCCACCGGAGCAATTGTACACTGATTTTCGTATCTGATCAGGCTACCTGGTCTACTGGAAAGTTGATTTTCAGTTAGTTCGGTTCGATTAGATGATTTTCCATTTAGGCCTCGTCTTAATCCGAGTTACAGTTTAGGATTTATGGCCCTCCGAGAGTCACTACACCCTATTAACGTTGTGCTGAAATTTCTGACCTACTCGCAATTAAACCGTCGCCACGGTCAAATGAAGACGAGTTAGATTCTGAAAACTGGTCAGCTGTTAGGGGACACATATACGGAGCCATATCCACTGACTATGCGTCTGTTCGATTTACGTAGAGGTCATAGCAGCTGACCGAAATCAGCCTATTGTTTCGATCTCTATTCTTGTCTAACTTACTAAACTTTTATGAGGATGAACGATGATGATGATGACACTTAAACTTGTTTTATGCACTATTAGAATTTATAAAGACAATCTAATGACCTAGTAACCCTTGATTTAGGTTGACGACCTTTCGGACCGACTTACTACTTGCGTACTTTCATTACCGACTTTACCACTTTTATCACTGTGAGTTATAGCATCCATTTTTACTTTAACTATTTTGGGACTGAGAATACATGCACTTTTTACGTTTTACATACTAGGCACGAGTACTTAAACTTTATATATGTGTGGGTTATACAACGGCATAAACTTTCCCCTTAGCTCGGTAACATTTAGTCATTGGTTTTTGAACCGGTGAACGTGAATCTTAGATATGGATCCATAGGGTTTGACATCCCCACTCGGGCTAGTCGCGCTAGCATTTAACGGGTGTTTAATACTTCGTGAACATACGCACTCGCCAAGTGTACTTTCAGGGGGTTATAAACGTTAAGTCTAGTTACCGGGTGCCCACGGTTATACATATACTTTTTATACTGTTTGTTACACTGAAATCTCGTGGCCTATCTTACGTTACTGTTACAACTTAAACTATAGCTCACCAACATTCGTGTTGACTTTTAAGCGTGTATTTCTCAGGTGCCTAGAGGTTTATTGCTTCCGCTGTTAGACTTGATGTCATGCTGTTAGATTTGATGTCTTGCTGTTAATGACCTGCTGTATTAGTTACCCGCTGCATTACTAGAGATGTCTCATTCATGGAACTTTTCTGTTGCATTCGTAGTTTATGTTAATTTCAAACAATGGCTTTGTAATGACCTTAGGGTCAAATACTTATGTTTATGCTCCTATTCGTAGGATGCACGTTATCTTTTGTAAACACTATGTTTTTATGAATGCAAACTAGTTTTCAAACAGCATGTAGTATTCAACCGTGTAAAGATCCTGTTGTTAGCGAATCGTACACGATGGTTTTATACGGGGCGTCACATTTGGTATCAGAGCCAGGTTGTAGGGAATTGGGTTGCATTAGTGAGTCTAGACCGACCCGAGTAGGATTTACTAATAGGACTAATCTACAACTTGCTAGTTTACTTGTTTCTGTGAGACTTACTGCATGCTACTGCTTACTTTTACTGCTATGTGACCTTACTGCATACTATTGCTTATCTTCACTGCCATGCGAACTTATTGTATGCTTATTTCCGCTATTGCATGATCACTATCTGCTTTCACATGTTATTTCTGTTTAGCACTATTATTATTACTGCCATGCTAGGTTGCTGTAGTGCCTAATACATGCTTGCTTTATGACTTAGTGACATGGAAAAGTTATTTTTCCCTGTTCAGATGTCGGATATTCCACCTGTCATCATTTTGGGCAGCGATTCAGACTCGTCAGCTACCTCACCTACTGCTGCTACCGACACACAGGTCCCGTTAACCAGTGACCCTGGCGCTTCATCCTCCGAAACCAGCAGCCGTACGCCAGCCCCAGTGGTTACCTCAGGCGGAGCCCAGGACCCCCCGGATATTCCAGCTCTACTTGCCCCAGGACCCTCGGAGCCACAGCCCCGCTCCGGTGGTGTCGTGATTCCCGGGGAATACGGGGATGTTCTGTTCCGTAATGAGCATAACCATTGGTGCCGACGCCTTCCAGATGGATGTGTCATACCGATCCCACCTTTCAGATACCGGATCATGACTACCGGTCGCCGATCGCCGCCACCTCCGACTGTTTTCGACGATTCATCATCCGACGACTCATCCACAGACAACACTAGTGATGATGACTCCGAAGAGGAGGACCCTGATGATGCACCTGTACAGCCACCCTCCACCCCGCCGAAGAAGCGGTACCGTTTCGATGGCACCGTTATTTCGAGGATCAACGGAGGTCGAGCGTTCACTAACGCGCATGGTCAGCATCGTAGGGTTACTGCCCGTAAGCGGGTTGTGCCTTACCCTGCTGATCCTTTTGTGCGTAAGCCTTACCGCTATGCAGCATCTGCTTCTGGTGCTGAACCATCTGCACCACCGGCACCACCTGCACCAGCAGCACCGCCTGCTCTGCCAGCCCCTCCCTCTGTCGAGGAACTGGCGAGGGAAGTGGAGATCCTCCGTGCTCGGGTAACTGAGCTCGAGGACCAGATGTCCCACGTAATGGACATCCTTTACCCACCGTTACCCTAGGGCATTGTAGTATATTTCATTATGTAATCTCGTTTGTAGTTCATGTTTTACTTATGTATTGTACGAACCTAAGCGAATGTATGCAACTCTTTATTAATGAATGGAACTTTGTATCGTTTAATTCTTGCACAGTGTTCTATTTACATTACTGTATGGTGTTTTTATGGTATCTGTATCTGGTTGCATTGCTTAGTTAACATGTGTTGCGTTGATTCCATGTTGGTTGCTATATACTATATTACTACTTATTGAATGTTGGATTTTGACTAAGTCAAAATTTCTGTTTAGAAGAGCAATGGCAAACGGACGAGCAGCACCCACAGCAGCACAGATCGAGGAAATGATTGCGGAATGAGTAGCCGCAGCCATGGTAAATGTCATTCCCCCAGCCCCACCGGTTAACCAGAACGTCTAGAACGGTTGCACTTACAAAGAGTTTCAAAGCTGCAAGCCCCACAACTTTAGCGGCACTGAGGGGCCAGTTGGTTTGACTAGGTGGTTTGAGAAATTGGAAGCTGTGTTCCACGTCAGCAACTGTTCAGAGGCGAACAAAACCAAGTATGCCTCATGTACGCTGTCAGACGGCGCCCTAACCTGGTGGAACATACTGGCTCAAGCTAAGGGTATTGATGAGGCTTATGCCATCCCGTGGGAAGAATTCAAGGGGGCCATGATCGAAGAATACTGCTCCAGGATGGAGATACAAAAAATGGAGGCTGAGTTCTGGGAGTTAAAGGTTATGGGCAACGATCTTGATGGTTACAACCATAGGTATCTGGAATTAGCGCTGATGTGTCCCACGATGGTCACCCCAGAATTTAAGAGAATGGAACGCTACTTATGGGGACTTCCCAAGTCCATTCAAGGAAATGTCACCTCTTCTAATACACCCAATGTCCCGGCAGCTATACGCATGGCGTATACCCTTATGAACCAAATTATCAGCAAAGAACCGGAGAAGGGTAAATCCGAATCGGGAGCCAGTGGTGAGAAGCGTAAGTGGGACTACAACAACAAGGGGAGAACCTATGAACAAACCCCCGCTAAGAGGCCTAACGACGGAAGGAACCCCAACCCGAATACCAGCTTGAACCCCAACTACAAGGGTACTCTACCACAGTGCAAGAGGTGCTACAAGCACCATACCGGGTACTGTAATGCGGTCTGTGAGAAATGCAACAAAATCGGGCACGTTGGTAAGAACTGCAAGATTCCCATTCCAGCTGTGAGGACAAACCAAAATGGGCCAAGGAAATGCTATGAGTGTGGACAGCAGGGCCACTTTAGGAATGATTGCCCCAATAAAAAGAAGGACGGCGGACCACCGCGTGGTAGAGCTTTCAACGTTAATGCAAGGGATGCACGTGAGAACCCCGATTTGGTTACAGGTATATTCACTATCAATAATCTATTAGCCTCTGTCCTATTTGATACTGGTGCCGATAGAAGCAATTTCTGTAGAAACTTTTGCTCTAAGATAGATTGGTCATTAGTGCCTTTAGAAGAGAATATGCTAGTAGAAGTAGCCATTGGGAAACTTGAGAAGGTTGACCAAATTGGCCGAGGAGCTATTATTAACATAGCTGGCGTGGATTTCGAAATTGACTTAATACCTATCAAATTGGGAAGCTTTGACGTGATTGTCGGCATGGACTGGTTGACTAAAGTAAGGGCCGATATTATCTGTGGAGATAAAACTCTTCATATACCACAAGGAGACGGTAAGCCATTGACTATTTATGGAGAGAGATGTAGTTCAAAGCTGAACCTCATTAGTTGTATGAAAGCACAGACGATCATGAAGAAAGGACGTCTTGCTATTTTAGCACATGTGAAGGCTTTAGAAACAGAAGAGAAGAGCGTGAATGATGTGCGAATCGTAAATGAATTCCCTGACGTCTTTTCGGAAGAGTTGCCTAGATTACTGCCACCCAGAGCAGTGGAGTTCCAGATCGATCTAGTGCCGAGAGCTGCACACATAGCTCGCGCACCTTATCGACTAGCACCTTCCGAACTGCAAGAGTTGCAGAGTCAACTTCAGGAATTGCTCGACCGAGGGTTTATCCAACCGAGCTCGTTGCCTTGGGGAGCGCTTGTTTTATTCGTGAAAAAGAAGGACGGATCCTTTCACATGTGTATCGACTACCGTGAACTCAACAAATTGACGATCAAGAATCGATATCCTCTTCCCCGAATTGACGATCTTTTTGATCAGATACAAGGATCGAGCGTGTACTCTAAGATCGATTTGCGATCCGATTATCACCAGTTGAGGGTGAAAGAGAGTGATGTGATGAAGACTGTGTTTAGAACCCGCTATGGTCATTACGAGTTTCTCGTGATGCCGTTCGGATTAACCAAAGCACCAGCCATGTTCATGGACCTCATAAATCGTGTCTGCAAGCCTTATCTGGATAAATTCGTTATCGTCTTCATAGATGATATCCTCATCTACTCCAAGAGCGAAGGAGAACATGAGTAACATCTTCGGTTAGTGCTTGAACTCTTGAGATGAGAGAAGCTTTATGCCAAATTCTCCAAGTGTGAATTTTGGCTGAAGGAAGTCCAATTTCTGGGTCATATTGTGAGTGATCAAGGTATCAAAGTTGACTCCGCTAAGATTGAAGCTATCAGCAAGTGGGAGACACCCACTACTCTGACTCACATCCGATAATTTCTAGGTCTTGCCGGTTACTACAGAAGGTTTATTGAAGGTTTTTCGTTGATTTCGCGTCCATTGACCGCACTGACTCACAAAGGAAAGAAGTTCGTTTGGGAAACCGAACAAGAAGCAGCATTTCAAACCCTAAAATAGAAGTTAACCACCGCACCTATCTTATCTCTTCTCGAAGGCAGTGAGGACTTCGTTGTGTACTGCGATGCTTCGAAGAATGGTTTTGGTTGTGTATTGATGCAAAGAATGAAGGTCATTGCTTATGCATCTCGTCAGCTAAAGATTCATGAGCAAAACTACATTACTCACGATCTCGAACTTGGAGCCGTTGTCTTCGCATTGAAGCTGTGAAGACACTATCTCTATGGAACAAAGAGTACCATATTCACCGATCACAAAAGCCTCCAGCACATCTTTGATCAGAAGTAGCTGAACATGAGACAACGATGATGGATTGAGACGCTGAAAGACTATAATTGTGAACTTCGTTACCATCCTGGTAAGGCCAATGTTGTAGCCGACACTCTGAGTCGAAAGGAGAGAACGGTACCTCTTCGTGTTCGGGCTCTGAACATCACCATCCATTCGAACCTCCATAGCCAGATCCGAGTAGCCTAACAAGAGTCTCTCAAGGAGGAGAACATATCTCGTGAATACCTGAACATCCTGGTCTCTAAATTCTAGGTTAAGGAGTCTGGACTCCGATGTTATGCCGGAAGAATTTGGGTACCTCGTTATGGAGATTTACGAAGCCTTTTACTTGATGAAGCCCACAAGTCGAGATATTCGATTCATCCAGGAGCCGAAAAAATGTACCACGATCTTAAGGAACAGTATTGGTGGTCAAATCTTAAGAAGGATGTTGCAGCTTATGTTGGGAGGTGTTTGACTTGTTCGAAGGTTAAGGCTGAACATCAGAGACCATCTGGATTACTTCAACATCCAGAAATTCCACAATGGAAATGGGAAGCAATTACGATGGATTTCATCACGAAGCTACCAAAAACGGTGGGCGGATACGATACAATCTGGGTTATCGTTGACCGTCTTACCAAATCTACTCATTTTCTAGCGATGAAAGAAACAGGTACAATGGAGAGACTTCTCAACTGTACATCAAAGAGGTTGTATCTCGTTATGGTGTGCCACTATCAATTATCTCATATCGCGATCCCCGTTTTGCTTCCAGATTCTGGCGTTCATTGCAAGAAGCCTTGGGAACTCGTCTCGACATGAGCACCGCTTATCACCCACAGACCGACGGTCAGAGTGAACGAACGATTCAGACATTGGAGGACATGTTGTGTGCCTGTATTATTGACTTTGGAAAGTCTTGGGAAAGGCATCTGCCGCTAGCCGAATTCTCTTACAACAATAGTTATCATTCGAGTATTAAAGCCGCGCCTTTTGAAGCGTTTTATGGCCGCAAGTGCCGTTCTCCTATTTGTTGGGCCGAGTTAGGCGAAGTGTAAATCACTGGACCCATGATAGTCCATGAAACAACGGAGAAGATTTCTCAGATTCAAGCGAGACTTAAGACGGCCCGCGATCGCAAGAAGAGTTATGCTGATCTTAAACGTAAAGATTTCGAATTCAACGTAGGTGTCCGAGTAATGTTGAAGGTCGCACCATGGAAAGGTGTAATTCATTTTGGAAAGCGCGTAAAGTTAAATCCGCGATATATTGGTCCTTTTGAAATTTTGGAACGTGTTGGACCCGTTGCTTATCGGCTGGATCTTCCGTCTCAGTTGAGTGCTGTTCATCCTACCTTCCATGTATCGAATTTGAAGAAGTGCCTTGCTCCACTGGAACTTGTCATACCATTGGAAGAAATTACGATAGATGACAAACTCCACTTCGTGGAAGAGCCTGTCGAAATTGTGGACCGTGAGGTCAAAACCTTGAAACGCAATAAAATTCCAATTGTCCGAGTTCGATGGAATGCCAAGCGTGGACCTGAGTTTACCTAGGAACGAGAGGATCAAATGATGCAGAAGTATCCTCAGCTTTTCCCGACTCCAACACCTGCCTCAGCTTAAATTTCGGGACGAAATTTCCAATAACAGGTGGGTAATGTAACAACCCGACTTTTTCGACTTGCTTTTGTGCCTTGTATTTTTGCGAAACTGCGTATTTGTGCGTACTGTGTTACTTTATACTCTGGAAACTTGATATACGTGGTTTACTTCCAATTATATGTTAAAACGTGCCTTAGAGTACGTAGGATACTTAACTTGATCATTGGAAGCCTTTATAACCGTTAGTGATACTTGCCGTTACGAATAAACCGCGGACTGCGCGCACGTTTGACTTTTGTCGTAACCGGAATATTTGGACAGCGAAATATTAATTATTATTTTATAATAATAATTACTTGGGCCTTTGGATGCTTAATTTTATTTATTTAATTGCAAGAGCCCAATAATTAGTCTTGTTGGACTTTCTACCTTGTTGGGCTCAAGCCCACCCTACTCTAGCTAGTGACCCAATTAATTAGCCCAAGTATTATTATTAGTGACCCATAATAATAAATAAATAAAGAAAGAAAATAATTAATGAGTCATACTAGCATAATGGATAAGGATTATCAACTTTGTCACATGGGATTCTAGCATAAGTACATGCTTTAGACTACCATTATCCATAAAGCAATACTTTGTCTCCCCCATCCCCTCTAAAACCGTCGGCCACCAAGGCCACCATGGCCTTGTCCATGTCATCAATCCTTGTCATTTCATTTGCTTATAAATACTAGTCATTTGCCTCTCATTCCAACACTTGATCATTTGGTTTTCACACACACTTGTTCTTTCTTTCTTTCCTTTCTAGTATCACTTGTAAGTTTTCTTTTTCTTCCTCTTTTCCTTATCATTTTTGTGTACCATCATCATCATTATATGAAGATCAAGTTCCATTTAGCTTTGATCTTGCTTATATCTTGTTGATTCAAGCATGAATCCTTCAAGAACATTGAAGATTCAAGCTTTCTAGCTTTGAATCTTCACCAACTTTGTAGATTCATCTTTCTTTTACTTTAATCTTGTTATTTTGTGAAAAATATTCAAACTTTTGTTTGTAATCTTCATGTATCTTCAAGATCCAAGCTTTATGCTTCAAGATCTTCAAGAACACTAAAGGTTCAAGCTTTCTAGCTTTGCAACCTTGTAACTTGTGTGAAATGGATCCAAGCTCTCTAGCTTAGGGTTCCATCACCTCTTTTGACTTGGATTGTGCTTATACTTGTTGAATTGATGTAAAGTTTGTAACTTTGTTGTAAATAGGACTTGTAATTGTGTTAAGACTAAGGATATGATGTAACTTTGGTTCATCATCCATCTAAGACTCTTAAATGAGTTGTGTTACCACTTGGTCTTAATACATTGTGTATTGATGGTAGAATCTTGGTCAAAAGTGATGCTAAACCATCAACGAGTTGTACACTTGAAGCTACAAGCATCAAGGATGAGAACCGTGAAGAGCATCAAGCACCAAGAACCCCACCGGAGCACTTGTCCACTGATTTTCGTATCTGATCAGGCCACCTGGGCTACTAAAAAGTTGATTTTCAGTTAGTTCGGTTCGAGTAGATGATTTTCCGTTTAGGCCTCGTCTTAATCCGAGTTACGGTTTAGGATTTATGGCCCTCCGAGAGTCACTACACCCTATTAACGTTGTGCTGAAATTTCTGACCTACTCGCACTTAAACCGTCGCCACGGTCAAACGAAGACGAGTTAGGTTCTTAAAATTGGTCAGCTGTTAGGGGACTCATATACGGAGCCATAGACACTGACTATGTGTCTTTTAGATTTACGTAGAGGTCGTAGCAGCTGACTGAAGTCAGCCTATTGTTTCGATCTGTATTCTTGTCGAACTTACTAAACTTTTATGAGGATGAACGATGATGATGATGACACTTAAACTTGTTTTATGCACTATTAGAATTTATAAAGACAACCTACTGACCTATTAACCCTTGATCTAGGTTGACGACCTTTCGGACCGACTTACTACTTGCGTACTTTCATTACCGACTTTACCGCTTTTATCACTGTGAGTTATAGCATCCCTTTTTACTTTAACTATTTTGGGACTGAGAATACATGCACTTTTTACATTTTACATACTAAGAACGAGTACTTAAACTTTATATATGTGTGGGTTATACAACGGCATAAACTTCCCCTTAGCTCGGTAACGTTTAGTCATTGGTTTTTGAACCGGTGAACGGGAATCTTAGATATGGATCCATAGGGTTTGACATCCCCACTCGGGCTAGTCGCGCTAGCATTTAATGGGTGTTTAATACTTCGTGAACATACGCACTCACCAAGTGCACTTTCAGGGGGTTATAAACGTTAAGTCTAGTTACCGGGTGCCCACAGTTATACATATACTTTTCATACAGTTTGTTACACTGAAATCTCGTGGCCTATCTTACGTTACTGTTACAACTTAAACTATAGCTCACCAACATTCGTGTTGACTTTTAAGCGTGTATTTCTCAGGTGCCTAGAGGTTTATTACTTCCGCTTTTAGACTTGATGTCATGCTGTTAGATTTACTGTCTTGGTGTTAAGGACCTGATGTATTAGTTACCCGCTGCATTACTAGAGATGTCTCATTCACGGAACTTTTCTGTTGCATTCGTAGTTTATGTTAATTTCAAAAAATGACTTTGTAATGACCTTAGGGTCAAATACTTATGTTTATGCTCCTATTCATAGGATGCACGTTATCTTTTGTAAACACTATGTTTTTATGAATGCAAACTGGTTTTCAAACAGCATGTAGTATTCAACCGTGTAAAGATCCTGTTGTTGGCGAATCGTACACGATGGTTTTGTACGGGGCGTCACACTTTGAGTGAGAATAAACCAGAAAAATTGAAAGATGACAAATGGAAGATGCTTGACAGGAAAGCCCTAGCTATTGTCAGGCTCACGCTGACAAAAAGTGTTGCCTTTAACATTGTGAACGAAACCACGACACATGGTTTAATGAAGACCTTAGCAAATATGTATGTGAAGCCGTCTGCTTCTAACATTGTGTTTTTGATCAGATAGTTGGTAAACACCAGGTTAAAAGAAGGTGCTTCAGTAACAAACCATGTTAATAACTTCAACAATATTATCTCTCGGTTACTGTCAGTTGATATCAAGTTCGATGACGAAGTTAAAGCTCTTCTATTATTATCTTCGTTACCTGAAAGCTGGTCAGGCTCAGTCACAGCTATCAGTAGATCCACAGAGTCCTTAAAGCTCAAGTTTGAGGGCATTAGTGATTTTATTCTTGGAGAAGATATAAGAAGAAAGAGCTCAGGAGAACCATCAGGAAACTTACTGAGCACAGAAGAGAGGGGTAGGAGAAAAGGCAGAAGTAACACCACCAGGGGCAGGTCAAAGTCAAGAAGGAGGAGTGTGTCAAGAACAAGGAATGATATTAAATGTTGGAATTGTTAGGAGATTGGGCACTTCTGAAACCAGTACATTAAGCCAGTAACATCATCAAATCCAAGGGAAGTTAATGTTGCAGCTGCAACAGATGATTATGATAATGTCCTTGTTTGCTGCATTGAGAATACAACTGATACTTGGTTTATGGATTCAGGAGCATCGTTTCATGCTACTCCAAGTCCACACTTGATGAAGAATCTACGAACAGGTAATCTTGGTAAAGTTCGTTTGGCTAATGATCATTGTCTTGATATTACAGGGATTAGAGATTTAGAGCTGAAGACCTCTTTGGGCACTAATTGGACCTTGAAAAATGTTCGAGTTATTCTTGGCCTAAAGAAGAAATTAATCTCTGTTGGACAGCTTGATGATCAAGGATACAATTGTAGTGACCCGAACTTTTCCATGTTTATATATATTAAATGAAATTATTATTTACATGATTAAGTGTTTCCAACATGTTAACCAATCAAACTTGTTAAGACTTGATTAATTGAAATAGGTTTCATATAGACAATTGACCACCCAAGTTGACCGGTGATTCACGAACGTTAAAACTTGTAAAAACTATATGATGACATATATATGATTATATATATAGTTAACATAATATTATGATAAGTAAGTATCTCATTAGGTATTTTAACAATGAGTTATATACATAAAATTGAGTTTATTGAATTAAGAAACTCGAAACGATATATATAACGATTATCGTTATAACAACGTCTTACTAAATACATATGAATCATATTAAGATATTGATACACTATGTTTAATCATGATAAATGATAAGTAAACATGTCATTAAGTGTATTAACAATGAACTACATATGTAAAAACAAGACTACTAACTTAATGATTTTGAAACGAGACATATATGTAACGATTATCGTTGTAACAACATTTAACTGTATATATATCATACTAAGACATATTAATATATCATAATATCATAATAATGTAATAATTTAACATCTCATTAGATATAATAAACATTGTGTTAGCAACATTTAACATGATCGTTAACTTAAAGGTTTCAAATCAACATTTACATGTAACGACTAACGATGACTTAACGACTCAGTTAAAATGTATATACATGTAGTGTTTTAATATGTATTCATACACTTTTGAACGACTTCAAGACACTTATCAAAATACTTCTACTTGACAAAAATGCTTACAATTATATCCTCGTTCACTTTTGAAAGACTTCAATACCATCATTTGGCAACTAGCATGAAATATCTCATAAAATTACAAAAATATTAGTAATCATTCATGACTTATTTACATGTAAACAAAATTACACATCCTTTATATCTAATCCATATACCAATGACCAAAAACACCTACAAACACTTTCATTCTTCAATTTTCTTCATCTAATTGATCTCTCTCAAGTTCTATCTTCAAGTTCTAAGTGTTCTTCATAAATTCTATAAGTTCTAGTTTCATAAAATCAAGAATACTTCCAAGTTTGCTAGCTTACTTCCAATCTTGTAAAGTGATCATCCAACCTCAAGAAATCTTTCTTATTTACAGTAAGATATCTTTATAATACAAGGTAATACTCATATTCAAACTTTGATTCAATTTCTATAACTATAACAATCTAATTTCGAGTGAAAATCTTACTTGAACTTGTTTTCGTGTCATGATTCTGCTTCAAGAACTTTCAAGCCATTCAAGGATTCTTTGAAGCTAGATCTATTTATCTCTTTTCCAGTAGGTTTATCCACAAAACTTGAGGTAGTAATGATGTTCATAACATCATTCGATTCATACATATAAAGCTATCTTATTCGAAGGTTTAAACTTGAAATCACTAGAACATAGTTTAGTTAATTCTAAACTTGTTCGCAAACAAAAGTTAATCCTTCTAACTTGACTTTTATAATCAACTAAACACATGTCCTATATCTATATGATATGCTAACTTAATGATTTAAAACCTGGAAACACGAAAAATACCGTAAAACCGGACATACGCCGTCGTAGTAACACCGCGGGCTGTTTTGGGTTTGATAATTAAAAACTATGATAAACTTTGATTTAAAATTTGTTCATCTGGGAAAATGATTTTTCTTATGAACATGAAACTATATCCAAAAATCATGATTAAACTCAAAGTGGAAGTATATTTTTCAAAATGGTCATCAAGACGTCGTTCTTTCGACTGAAATGACTACCTCTTACAAAAATGACTTGTAACTTATATTTCCGACTATAAACCTATACTTTTTCTGTTTAGATTCATAAAATAGAGTTCAATATGAAACCATAGCAATTTGATTCACTCAAAATGGATTTAAAACGAAGAAGTTATGGGTAAAACAAGATTGTATATGTTTTTTTATTGTTGTAGCTACGGGAAATATTGTAACAATTCTATACAAATCATATCCTAGATAACTTATATTGTATTATACATGTATTCTAATATATTATGTAATCTTGGGATACCATAAACACGTATGCAAATGTTTTTACATATCATATCGACCCATGTATATATATTATTTGGAACAACCATAGACACTCTATATGCAGTAATGTTGGAGTTAGCTATACAGGGTTGAGGTTGATTTCAAAAATATATATACTTTGAGTTGTGATCTAGCCTGAGACGTGTATACACTGGGTCGTGGATTGATTTAAGATAATATATATCAATTTATTTCTGTACATTTAACTATGGACAACTAGTTGTAGGTTACTAACGAGGACAGCTGACTTAATAAACTTAAAATATCAAAATGTATTAAAAGTGTTGTAAATATATTTTGAACATACTTTGATATATATGTACATATTTGTTATAGGTTCGTGAATCGACCAGTGGCCAAGTCTTACTTCCCGACGAAGCAAAAATCTGTGAAAGTGAGTTATAGTCCCACTTTTAAAAACTAATATTTTGGGATGAGAATACATGCAGTTTTATAAATGTTTTACGAAATAGACACAAGTAAATGAAACTACATTATATGGGTGAATGATCGAAGCCGAATATGCCCCTTTTGCTTGGTAACCTAAGAATTGGTAAACCGATCTACTAATTGACGCGAATCCTAAAGATAGATCTATTGGGCCTAACGAACCCCATCCAAAGTACCGGATGCTTTAGTACTTCGAATTCGTTTTTATCATGTCCGAAGGATTTCCCGGAATGATAGGGGATATTCTTATATGCATCTTGTTAATGTCGGTTACCAGGTATTCACCATATGAATGATTTTTATCTCTATGTAAGGGATGTATATTGAAATATGAAATCTTGTGGTCTATTATTATGATTTGATAATATATAGGTTAAACCTATAACTCACCAACATTTTTGTTGACATTTTAAGCATGTTTATTCTCAGGTGATTATTAAGAGCTTCCGCTATTGCATACTAAAATAAGGACAAGATTTGGAGTCCATGCTTGTATGATATTATGTAAAAACTGCATTCAAGAAACTTATTTTTGATGTAATATATTCTTATTGTAAACCATTATGTAATGGTCGTGTGTAAACGGTATATTTTAGATTATCATTATTTGATAATCTACGTAATGCTTTTTAAACCTTTATCGATAAAATAAAGGTTATGGTTGTTTTAAAAATGAATGCAGTCTTTGAAAAACGTCTCATATAGAGGTCAAAACCTCGCGACGAAATCAATTAATATGGAACGTTTATAATCAATATGAACGGGACATTTCAGTTGGTATCCGAGCGTTGGTCTTAGAGAACCAGAAAATTGCATTAGTATGTCTTACCAAGTTTGTTAGGATGCATTAGTGAGTCTGGACTTCGACCGTGTTTTTCTTCAAAAACGATTGCTTAACATTTTTTGTTGAAAACTACATATTATTAACATGTAAATATTATGTGATATATTAATCTCTTAACGTGTTTGATATTGTGTGATAGATGTCTATCTCTAGTACAAATCCCATTGATTCACCTAATAATAATGAAGAGTCGAATATATTTTGGGAAGATTCACAAATTCCCGAAGAGGAACCGGAAGAGGAGGAACCGGAAGAGGAGGAACCGGAAGAAGAGGAACCGGAAGATGAGGAATCGGAAGAGGAGGAACCAGAAGAAGAGGTTCCGGAGGAAGAAATATTGATACCTATAGTAAATCGATTAAATAAAAGAAAATCCTCAACCAACGAACCAAAGTTAATAATGGTCAATGGTGTTTCCGCCGAAGAAGCAAAATATTGGGAAGATTACCAATTTTCCGATGAATCGGATCCCGATGAGGATTCCGATGATGTTATAGAAATTACCTCGACCCAATTTAATAAAGCGAAAGAAAATAATAAGGGAAAAGGTATAAAAATAGAGAAACCCGATTCCAACCCCGATGAACTTTATATGTATCGACAACATCCGTATTTCCTAAAATGTAACAATGACCCGAGAACCTCTAAACCACCAGGTTTCTCTAAACCATTGTGGAAAACGACGGTTCGTATTAGAGGAACACCATATATTCCTAGAAAATTAGGAAAACGAACCAAGTCCGAAGAAGAAGAAACCAGCGATTCAGATTAGAGGGTTGTAATCATGTTGTATATTATATGTATTGTAGTGTGCTTGTACTTTTATGTTCTATGTAAAAAAATTGCTTGTGTTGTTTGTTAATTATCTTTTACGAATCTAATCCTTGTCTATTTTACAGTATAAAAACAAAATGGACGTTAAGGGTAGACAACCGAATATTTTAGAAGACCTATCAGAGGATATGATTGAGGAAATCTTGTCTAGAGTCGGTCAGAATTCATCAGCACATTTAGTTATGGCAAAATTAACTTGTCAAACATTTGAAAGACTTTCCAGAAATGCCTTAGTTTATAAAAGGCTTTCCTTTGATAGGTGGGGTATATCACATTGGGGAGACCGTAAGTTACGCCGTGTTTTCTTTAAAGCATTAAATGCGGGGAACCCAAATGCAATTTTACGCTACGGGTTAAGAACCTATTTTGACTCAACATATCCTAACATAGGATTTCATGAATTAGAAAGAGCTTCTAACATGCAACATAAAGAAGTATGTTATGCTTACGGGTTAGTGATGTTCGCTTCTTACCGAAGTGAGAAAAAGAACATCGGACTGCAGCTTTTAAATAAGACCTTCCTACAAGTGAAGGATTCAGTAGTTGGGGTGAGAAACAAGGTTTTTAGATTATTACGGGGCTATTGGACATTACGAAACCCTCGTCCTTTTGACGACATTACAACATGCTGCATAGCCAATGGTCATAACGGTTATTTTTCACAAGACCAAGGATGGGAAGTCGTCTTAGTAAAACCAGAATGCATGACTTGTTTCTGGACTTATGAATTACGTGTCTTTATTTCCTTTGCTGAATAACTTGCGTATTAACTAGGTTTATCTTCAAAACTGTCCTGTATCAAAGTGTACTATATTTCATGTTATATGTAATATAGCGAAGTTGTAAGTTTGAAGAATATTTGTATGTGATATATTATTATAATCAGTTTTCCATATGAAATTTTAGTAGTTGAATTGTATATTAGCTACTAAGTATGAACTTAACGGGTAGGTAGTACCCGAATTTAAACTTATAAAACGCTAATATGAAGAAAAAGCTTTTATAATTGAGTTCATATTATGCTACGAAATACTATTGACTACTCTTAATATTCTGTATGATTAACTCGATTCAATTAGCTATTTTGAAGGAAATGGCACCGACTACTCGACACACCATGAATATGAGCGAAGAGGAATTTCGTACCTTTCTTGCTGCAAACATAGCCGCAGTACAGGCTGCGCTACATACGAACAATAACTCTGAATCTAGCAATGCAGCTAACAGCGCGAGAAATCGTGTAGGATGCTCCTACAAAGAATTCACTGCCTACAAACCTTTGGAATTTGATGGAACCGAAGGACCAATTGGATTGAAACGGTGGACCGAGAAAGTCAAATTGGTGTTTGCCATAAGTAAGTGTACTGAAGAGGACAAAGTTAAGTACGCTACGCATACCTTCACAGTTACTGCATTAACGTGGTGGAACACCTATCTTGAACAGGTAGGACAAAATGCTGCTTACGCACTACCGTGGTCGGCATTCAAGCAATTGATGAACGAGCAGTACCGTCCTAGAAACAAAGTCAATAAACTCAAGGCAGAACTTAGAGAGTTATGAACACAAGGGTTTGACGTTACCACATATGAACGACGATTCACAGAGTTGTGCCTATTGTGTCCGGTTGCATTCGAAGACGAAGAAGAGAAGATCGACGCGTTTGTAAAAGGGTTACCAGTAAGGATTCAAGAAGATGTAAGTTCACATGAGCCCGCTTCTATACAGAAGGCAAATTGAATGGCTCATAAACTCATAAATCAGATTGAGGGAAGAATTAAAGAGCAGGCGGCCGAAGAAGCCAACACGAAACAACTCAAGAGGAAGTAGGAGGAAAACGGTAACAAGAGTCACCAGTACAACAACAACAACAATTACAGCCACAATCGCAACAACTATCCCAACAACCGCAACAACAATCGCAACAATAACCGCAATCCTAACAATAACTACAACAAACATCCCAACAACAACAACTACAACAATCGTTTCAACAACAATAACAATCCCAACAACAACCTCAATAACAACAACGGCAACAAAAACCAAAAACGGCCATGTCACAGGTGTGAAGAAAATCATCAGGAGTTTTGCACGACATTTTGCAACAGGTGTAAAAGAAATGGTTATAGCGCGACAAAGTGTGAGGTCTACGGACCAAAGTTTAATAGAACCAAAGGAACAAATAATTTCGGAACAAGTAATGCCGAAACGAATAGTGTCGGAGCAAGTAATACCAACCCTGTTTGTTATAAATGTGGAAAACCGGGCCACATTATTAGAAATTGCCCGAATCAGGGAAATACTAATGGGCAGGGCCGTGGAAGAGTTTTCAATATTAATGCGGCAGAAGCACAGGAAGACCCGGAGCTTGTTATGGGTACGTTTCTTATTGAAGATAAATCTGCTTATGTTTTATTTAATTCGGGTGCGGATAGAAGCTATATGAGTAGAGAATTTTGTACTAAATTAAGTTGCCCATTGACGCCTTTGGATAATAAATTTTTACTCGAATTAACAAATGGTAAATTAATTTCAGCAGATAATATATGTTGGGATAGAGAAATTAAACTGGGTGATGAAACGTTTAAGATTGATTTAATATCAGTTGAGTTAGGGAGTTTTGATGTAATAATTGGCATGAACTGGTTGAAGAAGGTGAGAGCAGAGGTCGTTTTTTACAAAAACGCGATTTTCATTATGCGTGAAAAAGGAAAATCTTTAATGGTGTACGGAGAAAAGAACAACGCGAAATTAAATCTTATTAGTAGTTTGAAGGCGCAAAAACTAATAAGAAAAGGTTGTTACGTCATTCTAGCACACATTGAGGAAGTTAAACCTGAAGAAAAGAACATCAGTGATGTTCCCGTCGCAAAAGAATTTCCCGATGTATTTCTGAAAGAATTACCGGGATTACCCCCACATCGATCCGTTGAATTTCAAATAGACCTTGTACCAGGAGCTGCACCAATAGCTCGTGCTCCATACAGACTCGAACCCAGTGAAATGAAAGAATTACAAAGTCAGTTACAGGAACTTTTAGAGCGTGGTTTCATTCGACCAAGCACATCACCATGGGGAGCTCCTCTTTTGTTTGTCAAGAAGAAAGATGGTACATTCAGGTTGTGTATCGACTACCGAGAGTTGAACAAACTTACCATCAAGAACTGCTACCCACTACCAAGAATCGACGACTTATTTGATCAACTACAAGGCTCGTCTGTTTATTCGAAGATCGATTTACGTTCTGGATATCATCAAATGCGGGTGAAGGAGGATGATATTCCAAAGACTGCTTTTAGGACGCGTTACGGTCATTACGATTTTATGGTTATGCCGTTTGGATTGACTAACGCACCAGCTGTGTTCATGGACCTCATGAACCGAGTGTGTGGGCCATATCTTGACAAGTTTGTCATTGTTTTCATCGATGACATACTTAATTACTCGAAGAATGATCAAGAGCATGGAGAACATTTAAGAAAAGTGCTAGAGTTGCTGAGAAAAGAAAAACTGTACGGTAAGTTTTCAAAGTGTGCATTTTGGTTGGAAGAAATTCAATTCCTCGGTCACATAGTGAACAAAGAAGGTATTCAGGTGGATCCAGCAAAGATTGAAACCGTAGAGAAATGGGAAACCCCAAAAACTCCGAAGCATATACGTCAATTTTTAGGACTAGCTGGTTACTATAGAAGGTTCATCCAAGATTTTTCCAGAATAGCAAAACCCTTGACTGCATTAACGCATAAAGGGAAGAAATTTGAATGGAAGGATGAACAAGAGAAAGCGTTTCAATTGTTAAAGAAAAAGTTAACTACGGCACCTATATTGTCATTACCTGAAGGGAATGATGATTTTGTGATATATTGTGACGCTTCAAAGCAAGGTCTCGGTTGTGTATTAATGCAACGAACGAAGGTAATTGCTTATGCGTCTAGACAATTGAAGATTCACGAGCAGAATTATACGACGCATGATTTGGAATTAGGCGCAGTTGTTTTTGCATTAAAGACTTAGAGGCACTACTTATATGGGGTCAAAAGTATTAAATATACTGACCACAAAAGTCTTCAGCACATATTTAATCAGAAACAACTGAACATGAGGCAGCGCAGGTGGATTGAATTGTTGAATGATTACGACTTTGAGATTCGTTACCACCCAGGGAAGGCAAATGTGGTAGCTGACGCCTTAAGTAGAAAGGACAGAGAACCCATTCATGTAAAATCTATGAATATAATGATTTACACTAACCTTACTACTCAAATAAAGGAGGCGCAACAAGGAGTTTTAAAAGAGGGAAACTTAAAGGATGAAATACCCAAAGGATCGGAGAAACATCTTAATATTCGGGAAGACGGAACCCGGTATAGGGCTAAAAGAATTTGGGTACCAAAATTTGGAGATATGAGAGAAATGGTACTTCGAGAAGCTCATAAAACCAGATACTCAATACATCCTGGAACGGGGAAGATGTACAAGGATCTCAAGAAACATTTTTGGTGGCCAGGTATGAAAGCCGACGTTGTTAAATACGTAGGAGAATGTTTGACGTGTTCTAAGGTCAAAGCTGAGCATCAGAAACCATCAGGTCTACTTCAATAACCCGAAATCCCGGAATAGAAATGGGAAAACATTACCATGGATTTCATCACTAAATTGCCAAGGACTGCAAGTGGTTTTGATACTATTTGGGTAATAGTTGACCGTCTCACCAAATCAGCACACTTCCTGCCAATAAGAGAAGATGACAAGATGGAGAAGTTAGCACGACTGTATTTGAAGGAAGTCGTCTCCATACATGGAATACCAATCTCTATTATCTCTGATAGGGATGGAAGATTTATTTCATAATTCTGGCAGACATTACAGCAAGCATTAGGAACTCGTCTAGACATGAGTACTGCCTATCATCTACAAACTGATGGGCAGAGCGAAAGGACAATACAAATGCTTGAAGACATGCTACGAGTATGTGTTATTGATTTCGGAAACAGTTAGGATCGACATCTACCGTTAGCAGAAATTTCCTACAACAACAGCTACCATTCAAGCATTGAGATGGCGCCGTTTGAAGCACTTTATGGTAGAAAGTGCAGGTCTCCATTTTTTTGGAGTGAAGTGGGGGATAGACAGATTACGGGTCCGGAGATAATACAGGAAACTACCGAGAAGATCATCCAAATTCAACAACGGTTGAAAACCGCCCAAAGTAGACAAAATAGCTACGCTGACATTAAAAGAAAAGATATAGAATTTGAAATTAGAGAGATGGTCATGCTTAAGGTTACACCTTGGAAAGGTGTTGTTCGATTTGGTAAACGAGGGAAATTAAATCCAAGGTATATAGGACCATTCAAGATTATTGATCGTGTCAGACCAGTAGCTTACCGATTTGAATTACCACAACAACTCGCGTCTGTACATAACACTTTCCACGTCTCAAATTTGAAGAAATGTTTTGCTAAAGAAGATCTCACTATTCCGTTAGACGAAATCCAAATCAACGAAAAACTTCAATTCGTCGAAGAACCCGTCGAAATAATGGATCGTGAGGTTAAAAGACTTAAGCAAAACAAGATACCAATTGTTAAAGTTCGATGGAATGCTTTTAGAGGACCCAAGTTCACCTGGGAATGAGAAGATCAGATGAAGAAGAAATACCCGCACTTATTTCCAGAAGATACGTCAACACCTCCAACTACTTAAAATTTCGGGACGAAATTTATTTAACGGGTAGGTACTGTAGTGACCCGAACTTTTCCATGTTTATATATATTAAATGAAATTGTTATTTACATGATTAAGTGTTTCCAACATGTTAAGCAATCAAACTTATTAAGACTTGATTAATTGAAATAGGTTTCATATAGACAATTGACCACCCAAGTTGACCGGTGATTCACGAACGTTAAAACTTGTAAAAACTATATGATGACATATATATGATTATATATATAGTTAACATAACATTATGATAAGTAAGTATCTCATTAGGTATTTTAACAATGAGTTATATACATAAAATTGAGTTTATTGAATTAAGAAACTCGAAACGATATATATAACGATTATCGTTATAACAACGTATTACTAAATACATATGAATCATATTAAGATATTGATACACTATGTTTAATCATGATAAATGATAAGTAAACATGTCATTAAATGTATTAACAATGAACTACATATGTAAAAACAAGACTACTAACTTAATGATTTTGAAACGAGACATATATGTAACGATTATCGTTGTAACAACATTTAACTGTATATATATCATACTAAGACATATTAATATATCATAATATCATAATAATGTAATAATTTAACATCTCATTAGATATAAACATTGGGTTAGCAACATTTAACATGATCGTTAACTTAAAGGTTTCAAATCAACATTTACATGTAACGACTAACGATGACTTAATGACTCAGTTAAAATGTATATACATGTAGTGTTTTAATATGTATTCATACACTTTTGAACGACTTCAAGACACTTATCAAAATACTTCTACTTGACAAAAATGCTTACAATTACATCCTCGTTCAGTTTCATCAACAATTCTACTCGTATGCACCCGTATTCGTACTCGTACAAATTGCCTAGCGAAGCCGGAGAGCGATTACGAGTAATGAGTGACCCTATAACATGAAGCCAAACACCAAGTTGTGGCCCCGAAAACCAAGTCGTGACCGAGAAATATGAGCCATGGCCTGGTCGTCACCTAGCAAACCAAGTCGCGACTTAGTTTTCTAGGCCACTGCCAAGCTAAATCTTAGTCACGACTTGGATTTATAGCCCATTGCCAAGCTATAAATCAAGCACGACATCGTGCATTTGAAAAATTATGACTCCTCAGAAAATCAATGTCTGTTCCTGTCACTTCACTTTTTGTGCAATATGTATATATAGGGGGTACCATGTCCACTCCATGCCCTGGTACCCAGATGTTGGTATATACACTCCAATGATCAGCTCTTAGCAGCCCATGTGAGTCACCTAACACATGTGGGAACCATCATTTGGCAACTAGCATGAAATATCTCATAAAATTACAAAAATATTAGTAATCATTCATGACTTATTTACATGTAAACAAAATTACACATTCTTTATATCTAATCCATATACCAACGACCAAAAACACCTACAAACACTTTCATTCTTCAATTTTCTTCATCTAATTGATCTCTCTCAAGTTCTATCTTCAAGTTCTAAGTGTTCTTCATAAATTCTATAAGTTCTAGTTTCATAAAATCAAGAATACTTCCAAGTTTGCTAGCTTACTTCCAATCTTGTAAAGTGATCATCTAACCTCAAGAAATCTTTCTTATTTACAGTAAGATATATTTCTAATACAAGGTAATACTCATATTCAAACTTTGATTCAATTTCTATAACTATAACAATCTTATTTCGAGTGAAAATCTTACTTGAACTTGTTTTCGTGTCATGATTCTGCTTCAAGAACTTTCAAGCCATCCAAGGATCCTTTGAAGCTAGATCCATTTATCTCTTTTCCAGTAGGTTTATCCACAAAACTTGAGGTAGTAATGATGTTCATAACATCATTCGATTCATACATATAAAGCTATCTTATTCGAAGGTTTAAACTTGAAATCACTAGAACATAGTTTAGTTAATTCTAAACTTGTTCGCAAACAAAAGTTAATCCTTCTAACTTGACTTTTAAGATCAACTAAACATATGTCCTATATCTATATGATATACTAACTTAATGATTTAAAACCTGGAAACACGAAAAACACCGTAAAACCGGACATACGCCGTCGTAGTAACACTGCGAGCTGTTTTGGGTTTGATAATTAAAAACTATGATAAACTTTGATTTAAAAGTTGTTCTTCTGGGAAAATGATTTTTCTTATGAACATGAAACTATATCCAAAAATCATGATTAAACTCAAAGTGAAAGTATATTTTTCAAAATGGTCATCAAGACGCCGTTCTTTCGACTGAAATGACTACCTCTTACAAAAATGACTTGTAACTTATATTTCTGACTATAAACCTATACTTTTTCTTTTTAGATTCATAAAATAGATTTCAATATGAAACCATAGCAATTTGATTCACTCAAAACGGATTTAAAACGAAGAATTATGGGTAAAACAAGATTGGATATAAATTTTTTTATTGTTGTAGCTACGGGAAATATTGTAACAATTCTATACAAATCATATCCTAGCTAACTTATATTGTATTATACATGTATTCTAATATATTATGTAATCTTTGGATACCATAGACACGTATGCAAATGTTTTGACATATCATATCGACCCATGTATATATATTATTTAGAACAACCATAGACACTCTATATGCAGTAATGTTGGAGTTAGCTATACAGGGTTGAGGTTGATTCCAAAAATATATATACTTTGAGTTGTGATCTAGCCTGAGACGTGTATACACTGGGTCGTGGATTGATTCAAGATAATATATATCAATTTATTTCTGTACATTTAACTATGGACAACCAGTTGTAGGTTACTAAAGAGGACAGCTGACTTAATAAACTTAAAACATCAAAATGTATTAAAAGTGTTGTAAATATATTTTGAACATACTTTGATATATATGTACATATTTGTTATAGGTTCGTGAATCGACCAGTGGCCAAGTCTTACTTTCCGACGAAGTAAAAATCTGTGAAAGTGAGTTATAGTCCCACTTTTAAAACCTAATATTTTGGGATGAGAATACATGCAGTTTTATAAATATTTTACGAAATAGACACAAGTAAATGAAACTACATTATATGGGTGAATGATCGAAGCCGAATATGCCCCTTTTGCTTGGTAACCTAAGAATTAGTAAACCGATCTACTAATTGACGCGAATCCTAAAGATAGATCTATTGGGCCTAACGAACCCCATCCAAAGTACCGGATGCTTTAGTACTTCGAATTCGTTTTTATCATGTCCGAAGGATTTCCCGGAATGATAGGGGATATTCTTATATGCATCTTGTTAATGTCAGTTACCAGGTGTTCACCATATGAATGATTTTTATCTCTATATATGGGATGTATATTGAAATATGAAATCTTGTGGTCTATTATTATGATTTGATAATATATAGGTTAAACCTATAACTCACCAACATTTTTGTTGATGTTTTAAGCATGTTTATTCTCAGGTGATTATTAAGAGCTTCCGCTGTTGCATACTAAAATAAGGACAAGATTTGGAGTCCACGCTTGTATGATATTATGTAAAAACTGGATTTAAGAAACTTATTTTTGATGTAATATATTCTTATTGTAAACCATTATGTAATGGTCGTGTGTAAACAGTATATTTTAGATTATCATTATTTGATAATCTACGTAATGCTTTTTAAACCTTTATCGATAAAATAAAGGTTATGGTTGTTTTAAAAATGAATGCAGTCTTTGAAAAACGTCTCATATAGAGGTCAAAACCTCGCGACGAAATCAATTAATATGGAACATTTATAATCAATATGAACGGGACATTTCAACAATGTGCTATTTGGTGAAGGTCAGTGGAAAGTAATAAAGGGGAACTTAGTAATAGCCAAGGGTAAGAAGAGAGGCACTCTTTATATGGTAGAAGTCCCAGCTAATGAAGTAAATGCAGTCTCCAATGACCGAAGCTTAACCAGTCAGTGGCACCAACGTTTAGGTCACATGAGTGACAAAGGAATGAAAGTGCTAGTGTCTAATGGTAAAATGCCTGGTCTAAAGAGAGTTGAATCGGACTTTTGCGAGTCATGTGTTCTAGGAAAGAAGAAGAAGGTCACCTTTGCAAAAGCAGGCAGAACATTAAAGGCTCAGAAGTTGGAGCTAGTACACACGGATGTGTTCGGGCCTACTCCTGTTTCTTCATTGGGAGGAGCACGCTATTATGTTACTTTCATCGATGATTCAACACGCAAGGTATGAGTTTACTTTCTTAATAATAAATCTGATGTATTTGAAGCTTTTAAGAAATGGAAATCTGCTGTTGAATTATCTTCTGATTTGAAGGTAAAATTCTTGAAGTCGGATAATGGAGGAGAATACATCAGCACCGAATTCGTTAACTATTGTGCTGATCATGGCATTCGGATGATCAAGAAGGTTCCAGGTACTCCACAATAAAATGGAGTTGCAAAAAGAATGAATCGTACTTTAAATGAGAGAGCACGTAGCATGAGACTTAATTGTGGGCTACCAAAGACTCTATGGGCTGATGCAGTAAGCACTGCCTCTTATTTGATCAACCGTTCTCCATCAGCTCCGCTTGATTTCAAAATACCCGAAGAAGAATGGAGAGGTAGAGCAATCAGTTATGAACATCTAAAAATCTTTGGGTGCAGTGCATATGATATTAATAAAGATGGTGACAAACTTGATGCAAAAGCAAAGAAGTACGTGTTCATTGGTTGTGGGGGAAGTGACATGGGTTACAGGTTATGGGATAACAAGGGAAAACATGTTATCAGAAGTAAACATGCCACCTTCAATGAAGCAGAATTGTACAAGGATTTCAACTCAACACCAAAAGAAAAAGAATCAGTTGAATTTGAGGTTGACACGGAGACAACAAGAGAGGATGAAAGGGAAACTCCAGAGTATGAAACTGAAGTTCCAGTGGGAGTTCCTAACAGTGAAAGCTTGAATTCTGATCACAAGCAGACTTCTGATAGTGGGAGCTCAGATTCTGATGATGAGCAGCCCCCACAACCCCCACCACAACCTGACCATTCCAATTGGGTCAGGAGATCTACACGAGTCACAAGACAATCAAATAGGTTTGGTCCAACAGTGAACTATCTTCTTTTGACAGAAAATGGGGAACCAGAAAGTTATTCTGAGGCAATGAAGGTGAAAGATTCATTCCAGTGGGAGCAGGCTATGAAAAGCGAGATGGAATCTTTATTGAAAAATCAAACTTGGAAGTTGTCCAAGTTACCACCAGAAAAAAGAGTCTTACAGAATAAATGGGTTTTCAGAGTCAAGGATGAATGGGATGGTTCTAAACGATACAAGGAAAAATTAGTTGTCAAAGGATTTTAACAAAAAAAAGGAGTCGACTATGCTGAAATCTTTTCTCCAGTAGTGAAGATGACGACTATCAGATTAGTTCTAAGTATGGTGGCAACCGAGAAGTTACACTTAGAACAGTTGGATGTTAAAACAGCCTTTCTGCATGGCGACATTGAAGAAGACATTTACATGTCTCAACCAGAGAGGTTTTGTGTCAAAGGAAAGGAGAATCTTGTGTGTAATCTAAAGAGAAGCTTGTATGGTTTGAAACAAGCTCCCAGACAGTGGTACTTGAAATTTGATAATTTCATGGAGAAGACGGGATTCGTGAGAAGTTCTACAGATCATTGTTGTTATTTGAAGAAGTTCAAGAGCTCCTATATTATATTGCTTCTTTATGTCGATGATATGTTAATTGCAGGTTCTGATATGGTTGAAATACACAATTTGAAGAAGCAATTATCTAAAGAATTTGAAATGAAGGATCTCGGGCCAGCTAAGCAGATTCTCGGTATGAGTATATGCAGGAATAAAGATGGGTCAGTTTCTTTATCTCAAGAAAATTATATTCGCAAGGTTCTTGAAAAGTTCAGAATGAATGGTGAGTCTACAAAGCCAAGAAACACACCGTTGGGAAGTCATCTAAAGATTTCTAAACATCAGTTTCCTAAAACTGAAGTAGAAAAAGCATAAATGGCTAAGGTTCCTTATGCATCCGCCGTAGGTAGTCTAATGTACGCTATGGTGTGTACAAGACCTGATATAGCACATGCAGTCGGAATGGTTAGTCGCTTTATGTCAGCTCCGAGGAAAGAACATTGGGAAGCAGTGAAGTGGATATTGCGGTATTTAAAGGGTACTTCCAAAGTTGGGTTATGTTTTAAGGGCAGGGATACTACTCTCAGGGGTTATTCTGATGCAGATCTGGGTAGATGCAATAATACTTTCAAGAGCACCACCGGGTATGTATTCACTATAGGAGGAACGGCAGTGAGTTGGATGTCTAGGCTTCAAAAGAGCATGGCTCTATCTACTACTGAAGCAGAATACATGGCCTTGACTGAAGCCAGTAAAGAATTAGTATGGTTGAAGACATTCATGAAAGAACTGGGGAGCAAACAGACAGAATATGTCTTATATTATGATAATGAGAGCGCAGTCAAGTTAGCGAAGAATCCAGTCTATCATGCTAAGACGAAGCACATTGGCATGAAGTATCACTTTATCAGAGAACGGATAAGCAATGGAACATTTAATCTGGAGAGCATTCCAGGTTCAAAGAATCCAGCAGATATGTTCACCAAACCAGTAACGTTGGATAAGCTGAAGCTGTGCATAGCTTCAACTGGCCTTCAGGAACATTGAAGAGAAGGCGGGAACTAGAGAGAGTACAAACGAGTAAAAGTCTTGCAAAGCAGAAGTACAAGAGTACAGATCGATGTTATTCGAAGCCTCTAAGTGGGAGATTGTTGAGGTGTAGGCTTCGGTAGTTTAAGCCCAATAAAACCGACCAGGAGTTTACTTGGTGACCAAGTTAGGGTTTGGCCAACCCTAATTGTTTGGGCCGATTTTATTTGAGTGTCCTAATCTATATATAGTCTCTCAATTGTACATGTATTGTAACACCCTCCAAATTAATAATATACTCTCTAGTTCCAAAGTGGATGTAGGTTTCACCTAGAAACCGAACCACTATAATTCTCGTGTCATCTCTCTTTATTTTTCTGTGTTTTATTTTCGACTATTGTGTGTGCTTGTGATTATCTTGATTTCACAGCTTATTACATAACATCAACTACTTCAAATATTTACAAACTTGTATTGAGAAATAGCGTGTACCATAAATCTATATCTATATCTATATATCTATATACTTATATAAAAGAGAGTTTAAATTATCATAGGTGTCATTAGGAGAGTATTAATAGGAATTAATGACAAGTGGAATTTACACATGTTATATCCTCATAATTTTTTATAATAACAAGTTAATAAAAAAACAATAACTGATAAGAAAATTAAATTTAATTAGAATGATTAAAAAATATATTGATGTTAAAAAATATATCAATCAATGAAACGTATTAATAGGAACTAATTAAAAAATATGACACTTCTTTATTATCACAATCTAGCCCTAAAATAACGGTCCCATCAATTATCAATGGATTATCAAAGGTTTTGATTAAAGGTGCTGAAAAAAATTGAAGGTTGTAATCAAATTAATATCCAAATGCACCATCATATAACTTGACATTGATAATATTAACTCTAACACGTATCTCTCTTCATGTTTGTAATCTATATCTATCCAACCCGTATCAATAACTTGGCTGTCATATATATCTATGAATGTCTATATATAGGATTTTAAAACGGTTTAAAGAGATTTGTTTAGCTTACTTGTCAACAAAACCATTTTTTACGAGGCTAATGACAAGTGGAATTTACACTTGTCAAATTCTCAATGATTGTGATTAAAGTCCATTAAATAAAGGGGGATGATTCTCACACACACTTTTTTGATCCTCACACACCAATTGAGTATTATTAGAAGAGCAAAATGTTAAAATAGGTGTATGAGGATCAAAAAAGTGTGTGTGAGAATCATCCCCCTTAAATAAATGATTAATAACAATATTAGAGAATAAAAAATTAATAAAAAATAATGATAGCAATTTAGTACGGGTAATTCTAAGAGATTGTTATAACTAACCACTTAGAAAAATATGCTTAACTATAGTAGAACACATCTATCTTTATAACAACTCACGAGTCAAATATATTTTGTTTAAGAAAAAAAAAATATACATCATCTTACTCTATAGCAAGCCATATAGATTAATTACCACTTGTGAATTAGTAGACCACTTACGATACATATTCATTATTGTGTCGTTATTCATTTATATATCATTATTGTGAACCAAGATCGCTAGAGAAAAAAAAATTATGTTTTTATTTAACTAATCTTTAAACAGACTTTGATTAGCCGTGCAATGCACGGGCTCAAAAACTAGTCGTTATATATATTTAAATCATGTCGGTCAACATCAGATTTAATTGGTCAAAATGGTTGACAAGTTACTCTGAATACAAAATTCCATATTATTTTTTTAGGCTTTTACGTATTATTTTTCTGTTTGCAATAATAAAAGTTAAAGGTTCAATTTATTTGTTTTAGAATTTATAACTTTTAAAGGAATGTTGTTAACGTTTATAAATAAGTAGTCAGAGGCGGAGATAGGGAATGCATGTGGATGTTTTGCATTTCATAACTCTTCAAATAAGCGAATTATAGTGTGTTTAAAAAATTATATATTAATTGTCAATATCCCCAAATAATAGACACAAACATCCCTTAAATATGATTAACATATCTCATAGTTACGATGTATATATGAAAATTTTATGTTCATCTTTATTTTTTGTGAAATGCATCATCTATCCGTGAATCGTAGCTTTGCCTCTGTAAGTAGTACCAACGATTATTGTTTAACTTTGTTTGACATAATCTTTATTATAAGCATTTTAAGCACTTTAACGAAAACCTTTGACTGTCGATAAAAAAATCATATGGAGTAATATTTTTATAATATGTTTATTTACTATTGATAAAAAAAATTTATTCAAATTATACGTGTTTGATTAGTTTGGATATTGAAAATTAAATTAAATCATGTATATTCAGCAGCAAAACACGGACCTTTAAAACTAGTTATATATAAATCACCTTATAAGCCCATTAGTCCATGAGATTATTATTTATTAATTAAAACTCAGTAGAAATTTCTAAAGCACAAAACAAATAATCATTTTATTTAATTTATTTTTATTACTTGAATAATATATACCAAATATAAATTATTTAATTGACCCGGGCAACTGCACCAAAAGAACACTACTCATGTGATATTAAGTTTTGTTGTTATTGTTGTTGTGTATATATTATTTAATTGATGTCTAGGTGTATATGTATGTGACTCAGGCTCACATAACTTTAGCGTGGAATAAGTTATGAAAAATTTCGTTAGATTTAATACTCTCAAAATTAGAGCCAAAAGATTAGGGATGTAAAAAACATTTCGGGCCGGGTAAATGGCGCCGGGTATGGGATGGTTTTTAAATTTTTTTCTTCGCGGAACCAGATCCGGGGATGGTTTTAGACACAAATCCAATTAACCGGCTCGTATATCCGATAACCTTGACCGTATACCAGATTACCCGGCCCATATACCCGAAATAAGACTCGAATACCCGTGAAAAAACTCGTTTATCCAATAGTCCGTAAATAAATGGGAACCCGGATACTCGTAGAGAAACCCTTTGACCCGCTTGTTAATAACTAAATGAAGACCCGACAAGTCCGGAACAGGTTTTTTAATCGGGTTCGGGTCTATAATTACCTAAAACCGACCCAAATTCGACCCGATACCATCCCTACAAAAGATGTTTTAATTGGCTTCTTATCAGATATTCATGAGCTTCTTATCACAAAGCTATTTCTCGTTAATTTTTTTCTGTTTACTTCGTTATATTATATACATCCAAACATGTTACAAGAAGAAAAGCACCTAAACAGTCGTTTGTCAAGTGTTTACTACTTGAACAAAGTCATCCTTTAGATATACTTCTGCCATTTCCCGAATCTACACAATTTACTCTTTTGTTATAAAATATACAAATATACAAATGTTGAGATCATTTTGGGCAAAGTACATTCCAAGTAACGATAGCAGCTCTGACCGAGAAGCTTCAAAACTTGAATATTGGCATCCGGGGTTGAAGGAAGCATGTGACGCAGTTTCTTCGAGCCCAACATATAGCGACATTTTTGTCGCGTATGTCATATATAACGACATTTTTGTCACCAGTCAATAAGGAGTTTCAACATGAATCCTCAACTGATGTGTGAAAAACAAAACTTGGAAATGCTGTAGTGACGTCCCTGAACGATCTCAAAAAAAAAAAAAAAAAAAAAAAAAAAAAGATCAATTTACTGTGAAAAATACAGTTATACTCAGATCAATCCACTAATATTATCACCAACAGATGTGACAAGCTGGACGGGTCAGGTAATGGTTCGAAATAGGCGAGTTTTTAGTATGCACCAGCCCATTTTCTAAAATTTTTAGTATATTGAGTTTTTGAGCAGAATTACATACACAAGGTAAGGAAGAGTCATGTTCTTTAAAAGGTTCGGGTATCGGATGGCAAACTCTTTCCATTCCTCTTTACAAATTTTACCATCTCCATCAGCATCCGCATCAGCAAATGTCTACAGTGACATCATCATATTCTATTGGTTAGTATTTGACAGAGGGAAATTACTACAGTAAATGAGACATGTTATTGAGAAGGATGCTCTTACTTTGTCTATTATGACATCAAGAAGATCATCTGATAAGTTCATCTCAGATTCATTCAATATTGCTATCAACATTTGCTTCACCTGTTCAATATAAGGTACAAAATGAGTCGAGAGACGGTGAGATCTATATGATGCAAAATGGGCAGTTTGGCCGGGTTGGGTAGCTAACCATTAATGCAAAATAATAATTCTTTCTTAGTAGATAATTAGTGTCACAAATATAATTCGAAGAATTACATTATTTTAGTAAGAAAGTAACTCTTTGAATATAATTATTTAGGTTACACATTAAAATCACAATATCTCAGACAATTAACCTAAATCGAACCATTCATCAAATAGTGGTTTAAAACTTGAAAGTCGCCTCTACTTATAAATGTTAATTATTTTCTTAATAGATGTTTAACCATATGAAGGAAAATGTTATAAGTCAATGAAAGTCAAAATAAAAGTCAATGATGGGCATTTTAATAAGTACATGATCTGCAGATGGTGTTGAGCTGAAGTTAGCACGTGAGGTGCATGTGCGGTCATTAACAGAATTCTGTTAAGGCGTTAGGGTTCAGTTAAATAGCTCGTTCAACGGTGTTAGTCAGTTTTTGATTTGGTTGTTTCTAGTTCTCTCTCAAATTCTTATAATTGTAATTCAATTCGTGTAACGACTGATTGTTAATTCAGTTTCATAGCTTCGATTGTTAAGTTGTCAGGTTGAACTTGATTAGTTCCAGTTAATACTCAAAGACTAATCATAAAAGAAAAAAAGAACTTCCACATGCACAAATGCACGCTACGAGGACATATTAGTATTTCTGATATAACAGCAAACTTACTTCTTCTCTTTCAATATATCCCGTCTGTCTCAAATCGTAGAGCCTAAATGCAACTGCAAGAATTTAAAAAATGATTAGCGATGAAATTTTCTGAGATAATATAGAATAAGAACGTCTTACAGTTTATTTTATCTTCTATAGGTGCATAGGGATGGAAGATACTGAGAGCATGGACAAATTCTTCGAACTCAATTACACCATTTCTCTTCTCATCAAAAAGATCAAAAACCTATTGAACAAATGAGCATTTTATCGATCATAATACATGGTAAATACGGGATCAACCCAATCCAATCCAAAATTAAATTAAAAATATAATGACAGACTATATGTAAGTTCAGTTCTAAAGGAGCTTTACCCGATCCAAAAATAGATTCTCACCCTGAGGGGTATTGAATAATGCTAATCGGAGCTCTTCCTATGCAAGAGCAAACATCAATTTATTAGCTTTTTCTTTCATTCATTAATAATTCGATTAAGCGATCATACAAAAGCAATCAAGTTCATTTGATTTCTTGTTCTAATACAACAAAAGAAACAGACAGTAATACTAGCACAAATACGATAACTAGTAAATACATATACCTTGTGTATCAATCCATCATCAATAATCGAAGAACTCAAACTCTTAAACAATTCGAAAAGTGCCTCGACATCATTGACACTAACTGCAGAAGAACATAAATATAGGGCAAAAAGTATCCCTGCTTTAGCTCAAGCAGGGAAAGGTAATACAAAAATAAATTAAATTGCA
Organism: Rutidosis leptorrhynchoides; assembly: GCF_046630445.1. Lineage (NCBI taxonomy): Eukaryota > Viridiplantae > Streptophyta > Magnoliopsida > Asterales > Asteraceae > Rutidosis > Rutidosis leptorrhynchoides. Next base: position 112,219,952 of record NC_092334.1, read on the forward strand.
TTATTACAATGAATAAGCTCAATTTACTATTACTGCTGTATTATTTTTAAATTATTAATTACTGTATTTGTTTATCCCAGATTATAGTCAACAAAAGGCACAACTATTGATATTCATATGCATAATATATCTGTTTGATCTTCATTCGGACACATAAATAAATTAATTTCTTATACATTTAAACAATACATATCAATTTCAAAGCTAATGATGTATAATTTGATTAACCTAATAGGTCAGACCATGCGTCATTAACCTCAAAAAAAAAGTCAAAATTCAATTTGGTACGAAATTAAACAGTAACTGAAACTAAACATGAAAATTAGATCTTACAATTAGATTCAGAAGCAAGTAGCGATAACTGATGATGATCATAACGAAGCTTTTTATTAGTAACCGAAAAACGGTTACAATCGAAACAACCAGAAACAGCAAACAAAAGGATTTCAGCTAGAGCTATAATTGGCATACATGCAGCACACAGCTTGTCTCCAATTGTTAATGAGCTCCATTTCTGCTTAAAACAGACAAATTTATTCAAAATTAATGTACTAAATGCTAATAATAATAATAAGCATGAATTAATTAAAAGGAGGTATTAATACCGATGAATCGTCGGATGCGCTCATCGTGACCAAAATGATTATTTAGGTCCTTTTGTAATGAAGAAAACATGAGGAAATTGAAGAAATATATAAAAAGAATTTAAAATAGTAATCGCATGTGAGACAATGTAGTGTAGGATAGAGCTGGTTTTTCAGGAGGGCCCTCCCACATTTTACATGTACGAAGACTTTTGTGTGACGTTGGTCCCTCCATTATACATCAAATAGTGAACAGCGTCCCTTCTGTTTTTTTTCTGCTTACAGCATCCCTCCATTATACGTCAAATAGTGAATAAGTCGGTTTTGACTTTTCAAAAGGGTAAATGCTCTCTCTGTCTCAAAATAATTGTCCTGTTTTGACTTTTCAAAGTCTTTTTTTCTCAACTTTGACTTTAAATATCTTTTTTTGTGTGTTATATAATCCATCATGAAAATTATATGAATTGATTGAGTTTCAAATGTACTTCTTATTTGCATAACTTTTATTAAATATTATATAATACAAATAAAGATATTTAAAGTCAAAGTTGAGAAAAATTGACTTTGAAAAGTCAATACAGGACAATTATTTTTTGGCACGGAGGGAGTATATATATTACATAAGAGAAAAATTAAGCTGTTAGTTGCTTATGTTTGTCAAAAATTGCATGACAGTCATCTGTGTTTATTTTTTACGCGGTTGATCACTCAAGTTTGTACTAATTATGCAGTTGGTCCTCCAGTCTAACAGGCGTTAACTCTTCTCGATAATTTATAAAATATGCCTTGCACGTGAGGGCATTATGGTCATTTTGTAACACCCCGTTTTTCCCCGTACGTGATATATAAGAGTATTGTGTAGGTACGACTAGTGTATGAAGGATTGAGACATGTTCGTGTGTGAAGTTCATGTGTGCGAGAAAACGGATCAGACCATGTTAAAGGTCGCGGCGCGACAATACAAGCAATTCAGAATCAGGAGGCATGGTAAGACAGGCACCAGACCACGCCTAATGTCGCGGCGCGATAAAGGAGGCCGCGGCGCGGCGATACTGACGAACTGGCACCAGATTCAAGGGCATTTTGGTCTTTTCGCGTGTCAGCCAGATTTGCGATCTTAATCTCATCCACTCATTTCATTTCTTCATTTCTTTTTCCTTTTCTTCTCATTTTCCTCTCAAAAACTTCAAACCCCAATTGGTTCAAAGGGATTTTTGGAAAGGAAGAAGCGGGTTTTAATCAAAAGCGTAAGAGACAAGTTTGTTCTCCTCGTTCTTAGCTTCAAGGTGATACTAGCGATAAGCTCTAACTCCGAATTTCGTTTTCGTGCTCTTCATCCAAATTTAGAGTTTTTGATTGTATGTTCATACATGGAACCCCACTAGTTGTTAATGGAAGATAATAACTAGGATTCGGGTTTATTAGTGATGAAGGCGAGTTTTGGGTTGGTTGATGATTTAGCCTTGTTTAGGGCTTTAAATTGAGTGTAATCACTATAATTAGTGATTATGGAAGTGTTGGAACCCATTTGGGGGTATTTGGTTGACTAATTTTGAAATGGGTCAAAATTAGGGTTTTTGTGTCAAATTGGGCAAGACAAGTGTTTAACACTTGTGTTCGGGTTTAATTGGCTTATTAGGACCATTGTCACTAGTGTTAGTGATTATTGGTTAGTTTGGGCGCGGTTTGTGCTTGGAGGTGTATTTGGGTCGAGATTTGCACTAGTTGTCAATTTGGGTTGGTTTGTAAATCCTCCCTAATTGTGTTGTTGTATTTGTGGTGATGGAATAGGTACATTCCATCGGCGAGTTGCGGATTATTCGGTGGCATTCATCAAGGCGACAAGGTGAGTGTTAATATCCTATGTGCATATGTATGTGTAGGATGGGTGCGGGCCGGGTGATGTGATTCTCGGCTATATAGCTCACTTCACATATAGGTGGATTTGATGGACTTGTGTATGTGTCCAATTAGCACGGTTGTGCGTTTTGGTTGACCACCTTTGACGAGGTGCACACCTTGTGTGTACGTTATCACATGTGATTGTGATGTGGACTATTTAACCCCAATGGTGAAGGGTTGATATTGAATCATGTTGTGAATTGGATAACCCCAATGGCGAAGGGTTGGTAGGAGAAGTGAGTCACGTGTGGATGCGGATTCACGATGACACGTGTAGTTCGGTCATCTTATCGGAAGTGAGTCTCGTGTAGTTCGGATTCACGATGACACGTGTAGTTCGGTCATCTTATCGGAAGTGAGTCTCGTGTAGTTCGGATTCACGATGACGCGTGTAGTTCGGTCATCTTATTTAGGTAGTGATCTCGTGTGGTTTCGGATTCACTAAGGCTCGTGTAGTTCGGCCAACCTCGATGTTGTTGTATTAATGAAGATAGTAGTCTCGTGTGGATGCGGATTTACTAAGGCTCGTGTAGTCCGGCAAATCTTCATTGTGGTATTTGGTTTTCGGTATTGGGTTAAGGGTTTAACCTTGGACGTTTATATATTGTTTAATATATTGTCGTATTGTTGTGTTGTAGCTAACCCTCCGGGTGTAGTTAATTGGCATTGTTCACATCGTCGTTGGTGAACTTATATTTGTTGTTATTTTAGCTTGTTTGCTTAGTGATCGTACGGTATGCTTAGATTAGTTTGCCTTTATGCTTGGATGCTCCGGTATGCGTTATTTGATTCCTTGTGTGGCATGTCCATTTTATGCATATATATGTATGTAGTATATTTTCATTCACTAAGTGTTAGCTTACCCTCTCGTTGTTTACATTTTTATAGATTTGCATGGAGGCGGTGGCTCGGGTAAGCATGGGGACTAGTGGACTCGCGTAGTTTGCTTTAGAAGTTTGCTTTTGGAGTTATTAGGATTGGGTAGCGTATTCCCAATCACCATGCTCGTTTAGAAATTTAACTATGTATTAAATGTTTTAAAAGTTTATTGAACTTATTAATTGTGTTAATGATGTTTTTGGAAACATAATTGGGACCTAAATATTAATGTAATTAAGAAAAAAATTACGGGCCGGTTTAAATACGGGTTGGGTTGTTTCAAGTGGTATCAGAGCATGGTCTAAGGGATTTAGGCGACTTGAGATAGGTACCTAGACTTAGACTTTCGTGTGTGCTTAATTGCTGCGGTACTTGTAGGTGAACGGGTCGGACGGGGACTTAGTTAGTACCTTAGCGTGTAGGTGAACTAACTAGGATTTTGGCTTGTGTTGTGGTGTAATTCTTGCGTGTGTTTGTATCGCGTAGAATTTTTGTTGTGTAGGTTTATATCATCGAGCGAGGCGGTCATTGTACTAACGAGTTGATACGGCGTGTGTGCGTAATAAGGACTTGCAAACCTTATTACGGGTGCAAATTGTGTCTAACAAGTGATGTACGACGAGTGTTTAGCAAGATGGGGCGGTGTTGTGCGTGTGGTTTTATATGTTCGCGGACTAATCGTTTTGCATTCTTTAGAATGACGACGCGAAACGAGATAGAGACGAATGACGTTGAGTTTAACGCTAGGGTTGCGGACGCCGTTGCGGAGCAAATGGGTGCGTTTCGAGAAGAAATGGATAGGAAGTATTCCGAATTAGCAGTGAAATGGAGCGTTGTCTTAAGAGCTTCATGAGGACTAAACCTCCGATGTATGATGGGAAACCGGATCCTTTGGTAAGCACAACATGGATCTTGGATGTTGAAGGGTGTTTTCGTACTATTGATTGCCCTCCCGAGAAGAGGACAAGACTCACTACTAGCTTGTTGCGGGGTAGGGCGAAGGACTGGTTGGATGGTAAGATTGATCTTATCGGTGGTGAAGTGTTTATGGGGTTATCGTGGGACAAATTTAAGGAGGAATTCTTCGAGGAATTCCGGACTTCAGCCGATTTGTCGGATTTGCATAATGAGTTGCGAAATTTGCAACAGGGTTCTATAGATTTGAATACTCTCAAGACGACCTTTATGGCGAAGGCTCATTTTTGCCCGGAGTATTTGGGAAATGATCGTTTGTTGATGGAAGATTTCTATCGAACTTTGAATGACGACTTGAAGAACAAAATTAGCAGAGGTCAGGCGAAATCGTTTGCGGGATTATTCGCCGTGGCTAGGGGTTTCGAGTCTTATTCGCGATCAAAGATTGGTGAACCTTCAAGTAAGAGAAGGGTTGTTTCGTATGGTGCTCCAAGTAAGGGTACAAGTGTGAGTACGGGTGGTATACGGACGAGTATATCGGATTCTAGTGCGTCAAGATGTTACAATTGTGGCGTGAGGGGTTTCAAGTCTTGGGAATGTTCGGTGCCAAAGGGTGATGGCACGGTGTGCTTCAATTGCCAAGATGAAGGACATCGTAGGTCGGAATGTCCCGAGTTAGCGGGGACGGGTGCGGCAAGGAGACGTTAAGGTACGTTTCATTTTAATGAATATGTCCTTTGAATATTTATTATGTTTCGTTTGAGTTCGGGTTTGTTAAATGCATTGTGTTGTGCAAGTTATTGTTATGGGTGACGTTCCTAATGGAAGTACCCTATGGTGACGTTTTAAATTGCCAGGTGAAGGGCGTAAGACTTGGTGTAACCAAGCATTCCTTAGTGTTGAGAAATGTTTCTGCCAAGGCATGGGTGTGGGCTTTGGTGTTCGGATGTTAGAGCGTGTTCGCTCTCGTGTTGAAGTTGATGAACCATAAGGTTCGTCGGGTGGATAGAACCCGAGAGATCTAGTGTTGATCTCGATGTATATTGGTGAGGGAGTCTACATGACGTGACGTTAGGTACCTCTTTCATACCTACTAGCGCGGTGTTCGACTCCGATGGTGTTGCGGTTACATTGTACTTTGGGTACCGGAGAGAAACCCTTAGGTACATGAGTGACTAGGTGGGAAATTTGACAAACTATAGCAATTAAATGATTGCGAGAGTAAAGTTTGTGTAATTTGTGGTGAACTCTTCTTTCGAAGTGTTTAAGGATAGGTTAAAATCCTTCGTATGCTCAGGGTTGGAGCAAGATGTGGTGATGGGTCGTGTGAACCCAATGGTTAGTAAAGTCCACCTTTGGTAGCATTGTACGATTGTACAAGTTACGATTATGGAACGTAGTTCCAAGTGAGGGAGTTACACTCCCACACGAGAAGGTTTTAGTGTGAAATTTCGGATGATGCTCTTAGTAGATCCGGAATTTGTGACGGGACCTAGATTTGGTCGATTTGTGGAAGAGTACAATTTCGGTTAAATTGTACTTATGAATTTTGGATTTGAATTATCACCAAGGTGGTAATGTGGCGAATCTCGTTAAGAGATAATGGGCGTGTTTGACGAGCAAGGTGAGATCCCTCGGTTAAGGGATGTGTGTGTGTCGGATTCTCTTTTGGGGAATTATTGTTTTGTGCCTATGTGCGATATAGGTGGTTCTTGCTCGATTGTGGTGGCGATGTATACACGTACGTGTGATGCGTGTACAAGGATTTCCAAGTGGATGGAATGATTATGCGTGTACGTATATAATGTATTTATTTGTGTAACGTGGAATGTGGAATTGTCGCGGTGTTTAAGACACCACATTCTATGTAACGAGTGGGATTGTCGCGGTGTTCAAGACACCACTCATTGGTTTGATTGACATGTAGAATTGTCGCGGTGTTCAAGACACCACATTGTCATAGGGGTGAGTTAGTCGCGGTGTTTAAGACATCACCCGAGAGATTAGTGATTACGCGGTGTTTACGTACACTAATGGATGTCATGAACTCCGATGGTCTTTAGCGAGTACCATTCCTGAGTTGAGATTTGGGTAGTGGATCACGTGTGGTTGCGGATTCACGATGACGCGTGTAGTTCGGTCATCATATTGTGGAAGTGAGTCTCACGTAGTTCGGATTCACAATGACTCGTGTGGATGCGGTCATTATATTGAGGAAGTGAGTCTCGTGCAGTTCGGATTCACAATGACACGTGTGGATGCGGTCATTCTTTTGGGATAGTGATTCTCGTGTAGTTCGGATTCATTGGGGCGCGTGTAGTTCGGCCAATCCCGATTGTTGTGCGGTGGAGGTAGTGGGTCGCGTGTGGTTACGGATTCACTAAGGCGCGTGTAGTTTTCAGCCAGCCTTCATGTTGTGTGATCTATTGGTTGTTTTATACGCCAATGGTGGGGTCGTAAGGACCATGTTGTGTGATCTATTGGTTGTTTCATACACCAATGGTGGGGTTGTAAGGACCATGTTGTGTGATCTATTGGTTGTTTTATACGCCAATGGTGGGGTCGTCAGGACCATGTTGTGTGATCTATTGGTTGTTTCATACACCAATGGTGGGGTCGTAAGGACCATGTTGTGTGATCTATTGGTTGTTTTCTACGTCAATGGTGGGGTCGTAAGGACCATGTTGTGTGATCTATTGGTTGTTTCATACACCAATGGTGGGGTCGTAAGGACCATGTTGTGTGATCTATTGGTTGTTTTATACGCCAATGGTGGGGTCGTAAGGACCATTTTGGTGTGAATAGTGATGCAATAGTCGTATTTTGCTCACGTGTTTGCGGTAGTTGCGTATTATACGTGTTGCGCACTACAAGGGATGTTAAGTGGTAAGTGTTATCCGTTAGATTTCACTTTTATTTGGTCTTCATCGGTTAGATGGTTGACTTTAGTTTGGGACGTGTTTACTTTTAGCATTGTACTTGGTATGGTACGCTAAAGGGTTGATATCTCGGTACGAGATTGGTGGATTTTTTCTCGATATGAGGGATTGAGCAAGTTTTAGTGCTCGGATTTGTGGACTTGATAAATCACGAATGACGAGTTAGTTGTTAAGGTTAACTCTATGAGAAGAATTGCCTAGAGGAGTTGGAAGGATACGTGGCGGATTCGCCTATTCTAAGTGATCGTTGTAGACTTCGAATATTGTGTGTATTGTACATCTCGGAATGCGTTCAAGTGTGCATTTAGTTAATGGATTGACCTTCGGGTTAATGAGTAATGTGGTGTAAGTTCGGATTAGTTAAGTGACTAGGATCACGAGGGCGTGATCGAATCTAAGTGGGGGAGAGTTGTAACACCCTGTTTTTCCCCGTACGTGATATATAAGAGTATTGTGTAGGTACGACTAGTGTATGAAGGATTGAGACATGTTCGTGTGTGAAGTTCATGTGTGCGAGAAAACGGATCAGACCATGTTAAAGGTCGCGGCGCAGAGGTATGGGTCGCGGCGCGACAATACAAGCAATTCAGAATCAGGAGGCATGGTAAGACAGGCACCAGACCACGCCTAATGTAGTGGCGCGATAAAGGTGGCCGCGGCGCGGCGATACTGACGAACTGGTACCAGATTTTAGTAATTTTAAATTAGGTTCAAAGGCATTTTGGTCTTTTCGCGTGTGAGCCAGATTTGAGATCTTAATCTCATCCACTCATTTCATTTCTTCATTTCTTTTTCCTTTTCTTCTCATTTTCCTCTCAAAAACTTCAAACCCCAATTGGTTTAAAGGGATTTTTGGAAAGGAAGAAGCGGGTTTTGATCGAAAGTGTAAGAGACAAGTTTGTTCTCCTCGTTCTTAGCTTCAAGGTGATACTAGCGGTAAGCTCTAACTCCGAATTTCGTTTTCGTGTTCTTCATCCAAATTTAGAGTTTTTAATTGAATGTTCATACATGGAACCCCACTAGTTGTTAATGGAAGATAATAACTAGGATTCGGGTTTATTAGTGATGAAGGCGGGTGTGACGACACGGAAATTTCCAACCAAATTTAAACTCAATCTTTATATAATTCTGACTTGATAAACAACGAATTTTAATAAGTCTTGAACCTCCGGAAAGAGTTTTACACAAGCTTTTGGTCACCCTTTTATTCTGACGATTCACGAACGTCATAACTTGATTTAATTGTTTAATTATTGTGTATATATATGGATTTATATATATTTAACTTGAAAATATGATAATTAAATATCTCATTAAGTATATTAACAAAGTATTATATATATTTCATACTACTAATTTAAAGAGTTTTTGAACAATATATATGTTACTATTTAAACGACGTAATTAACTTATGTTAAAATGTATTTACATATAATGTATTACGAGTGTAAATACATCTTTACAAGTATTGAATACACTTTATAATATACCAATACATATAAAGGATAGCTATTGTGATGCCACGTACAAAACCATCGTGTACGAATCATCAACAACAGGATCATTACAAGGTCAAATACTATATGCAGTTTCAAAAGAAGTTTGCATTCGTGAATAAAGGTGATGTCTTAACCAACATCAAATGTCTTACAACAAAAGTATGCTTCAATGAACAGAAGCAATTAGTAATAGTACGTGACCCAATGGTCGTTACAAATCATTGTTTCAAAAGGTAACATAGTTTGAATGCAAATAAAACGTTTCATGCGGTGACAACTCTAACAAGTGCAGCGGGTGTCTACAAAGCATGATTAGTACAGCGGAAGCAAGCAAACCTTAAGCACCTGAGAAAAACATGCTTAAAATGTCAACACAAAGGTTGGTGAGCTATAGTTTAAGTATAACAGTAATGTAAGGTAGGCCACGAGATTTCAGTGCTTCAACAGCGTTTCAAAACAGTATGAAAAGTATATGTATAACCGTGGGCACCTGGTAACTAACTTAACGTTTATCACCCCCTAAAAGTACACTTGGCGAGTGCGTATGTTTATGAAGTATTAAACACCCGTTAAATGCTAGCGCTACTAGCCCGAGTGGGGATGTCAAACCCTATGGATCCATATCTAAGATTCGCGTTCACCGGTTCAAAGACCAATGACTAAACGTTACCGAGCTAAGGGGAAAGTTTATGCCGTTGTATAACCCACACATATATAAAATTTAAGTACTCGTGCCTAGTATGTAAAAATTAAAATGCGCATGTATTCTCAGTTCCCAAAATAGTTAAAGTAAAAAGGGATGCTATAACTCACAGTGATAAAGTAGTAGTAAAGTTGACACGGGAAAAGTAAGCAAGTATGGTTGTCCGAAAAGGTCCTCAACCTAAGTCAAAAGTTACTAAGTCAGTAAATCGTCCCAATAGGTTTAAAAGTGTGTAAATTAGGTCTTAAGTATCATCATCATACATCATTAAACAAAAAGTGTAAAGTAAGTTTTAAGTCAAGACTAGGGTTTGAAATAAAGGCTGAATTCGTTCAGTCTCCACGACCTCTATACAAACTGAAATGGGGTGAGACTAGTGGCCATGGCTCCGTATAAGAGTCCCCTAGGTACTGACCAACTTCCAGAACCAAACACATCTTCGTTTGACCGTGGTGACGGTTTAAGTGCGAGCAGGTCAGAAATTTCAGCACAACGTTAATAGGGTGTAGTGAATTTCGGGAGGCCATAGATCCTAAACCGTAACTCGGATTAAGACGAGGTCTAAACAGAAACTCATATAATCGAACCAAACTAACTGAAAATAAACTTTACAGTAGCCCAGGTATTCTGATCAGACCCGAAAAACAGTAGGTTTAGTGTTCCGGTGGGTTCTTGGTGCTCGATGCTCATCACGGTTCTCATCCTTGATGAATATAGCTTCAAGTGTACAACTCGTTGATGTGTTTGCATCATCTTTACCAAGTTTTGACCATCATAACACAATTGTAAGTCTAAGATAAGTAGCACAACTCAATTAAGTGTTGCAAGTAGTTTGATGAACTAAAGTTACATCAAGATCTTAGATCGGAGACATACATGAACTCTAAAAGTAATATTAAGCTACAAACTTGAAAGTAAACTAAATAATCAAGATCTTAAGGTGTAGAACATAATTCTTAGTTAGATCTTGAAGATCCAAGACCCAAAAGTCTAGATCTAAAGTTACTAAGTTAAATCCTAAGTCATAACACTTAGAATCTTTACTTTAATGAAACCATAAGTTATGAAACTTAGATTCTCATCTTGTAAAGTGTATGTAAGTTCATAAGCCCTTGTTTACAACAAAATTAGAAGACCATAAGCTATAGAAACTTAGATCCAACATAAGTATATGAAGTTATAACTAGAAAGCTATATGAACTTACAAAGTTAACTTTTAGTTTCAAGAAATATGAGATCAAGATTAACTAGTAATACTTGACCAAATTAACAACATTTCAACTTTAAAGTACATAAAATGAAGAAATAAATTAAATCTACAAGTAACAAATTCATAGTTGTTCATACTTTAAAGATTCAAGCCAAGGCTTTGATCTTTAAGAAAGTAAACCTTAAGTTTACAAACATGGATACAAGTATGATTTTAAAACTCATGAACTTTAAATCTTTAAAACATTAAGTGTAGAACCAAAAACTAGAAAGTTTAGATTCTTTGTTCTTGGTTCTTTACAACAAAAGATGAAAGTAACCAAGATTAGATGAAGATACAAGTTATAGAACTTGATCTTTAACAAAGATAAACAACAAATAAGTAATCAACAACAAAGAACAAGTAATCAAAACAAGCAAATGATGATGATGTATATGTATATGCTACGGTTTTTAAGGCAAGAAAAAGGAGAAGTATTAAAGCTTGTTACTTACAATATAGAGAGAAAATGAGAGAAAGAGAAATGCAAGTAAGAGTGTGTGTGAGAAATGAAGATACAAGTGAATATGTAATACATAAAAAAAAGTTTTGAACTCCTGTCTTTCCAAGGGAGCTGTAACATCCCGTTTTTCCCGTACACATTTAAAGGTACAAACTTAATTTCTAGTACGCTTATAACTTGTGCATTTTTATGATTAAAAGACCTAAGTGTTTGAAATTTGTGTAATTATATATATATATATATATATATATATATATATATATATATATATATATATATATATATATATATACACACGAATATGTATGTATATATATGATATTGCTCAATAACATCATATATATCTATCGCAATATCGTGTAAAAATGCTCTAGAATCAAGGATAATGAAGGCGTTTTCTACAAGTGATAGGCCAAGATATGCAAATTTGTATCGGAGAGTGATTTATAAAGAGTTTTGATGATTTATGACCTTGGTTGATCCCGATACGAGTTAAGGTCTATTTAGTGCTCTAAAATGGTAAAACAAAGCTTCAAATGTGTTAGGCTTCGTCCAAATGAAAGAAGACTGAAAACAAAACGAAACAGTAGCTTTCTTTACACTTGGACGCCGTCCGGGGCTTTGGGACGCCGTCCAGCGCTTTATTCTTGGACGCCGTCCGGGGAATTGGGATGCCGTCTAGCTCTTCACAACGGGACGCCGTCCAGCCTTTGGGACGCCGTCTAGCTCTTTACAACGGGATGCCATCCAGCCTTTAGGACGCCGTCCAGAAGTAGGTTTCAGCCACTTTTGACTTTCTGACCTACTTTCTCCACTTTAAAAGCTACTGATTGAGGAACTGTTTTAATACATACGAAACCAGAGGTTACAGAGACGATTTTGGGAGAAAATTTGGTGAACTCCAAGCTCTTGGAAGAGGCTCAACATAAAGTCTTCAAAGATCAAAACCTTCTCCATCCAAGATTCATTCTCTAGTAGGTTGTTTTCTTGTTCTCCAACAATGAATTCTACTTATCAGTTGATTGTTATTTTGTTTGTAATTATGATTGGTGGCTAAACTCTATAATGTTTGTTTAGATAAATAACTGAGATGTTGAATGTTTACTTTTGATTGATTGTTATTATGCACGATAGTTTAATGTTTGAATACAAGAACCATTCTTGTTAAAGTTTAATCCTTTCGATTCAACTAATTGATATGTTCATTTGATTAAGAAACATCATCTTGTTAAATTAATGTATTGATTTACACCTAGTGACATGTGTTTATCCATCTTTTACCAAAAGGGATAAGTTGAGTTCAAATGGTCAGCTTACATAGGAATGTAAGAACGACTCTTGTAGACACTTTCGGATAGCCTAATTGATATGTGTAGTTATATAGGTGAACGATCAATTCCCTAGATTATGTTATACATATTTTCATTACTCGATTCCATATAACTAATAGGTGTTAGTAATTTGCCTTATCTAGTGACATTTATAGGGATCTTATTACCACCCTAAATTGATTACTTGGGTTGGGTGAATTGAGCATTTAACCGGACCAAGGGAATGAACTAGGCTAAATCATAAGTTGACATAGGAGTGGATCATGATCAACACACCATTGACTTGATCATTCTTCAAGTCTTTAGACTAGTTGAATTAGTTGAATACAAATAGGAGGTCTTAGATGACAAGAACATCACTTGCGTCTTGTAATCCCGTTTGAGTGTTTACTCAAGACTACTCTTGGTAAACCGATCAATTAGTTCTCGTGCATAACCAATCAATCCAGTCTTAATCCTAAATAACATTCAACATCGAGGGTAAAAAGTCTAGATGAACAGTTTTCCTTAAATTGATATCAAAACTATCTTACTTGCTTTCTTTGCACTTATTTTCATCTTATAAACTTAAAATATTGTTTTTTACATTTAACCTTATCTGATTTGGCTAAATCGTTAAATAGCCACAAAAACATAAAACTTGTACCTTTAAGCTTCATTTACTTAGTTAATCATAATATAGTTTATAATTCTAGTTTGACTAATACAACTACGGAACTAAACCAGTTACTATACTACTACACGATCGGGTACACTGCCCGTTAGTGTGTAGCAATCTCTAATCGGTATTTTTCCATATTATTTTATACAACAATTCATATACCACTTTCCACACATCAAGTTTTTGGCGCCGCTGCCGGGGACAGTTTTGTGTCAAAATAGAATTATTAACTAATTTGTGATTAAGTAGTTTCTTAATTATTTTAAATTATTAATAGTCTTTGAATAATCTTGTAGAATCGGTATGTTTAATAGTTTTTGTTAGTTGTGTGATTGACAGATTATAGGTTGCATATGCCACATACCCGAAGTTCATAATCTCCATTACTTACACCGTTTACGGAACCTGATAGAAAGCTTGGTAGAATTCCAAAAGAAGTACTTGAACTTTTTGAATCTTCATCAAAGCAAGAAACTTTTGATTCAGAATCAAGTACAACCAAGCCTCGATATTCAGATTTTGGTAAACCCATTCAACCCTCAAATTTTGAAATGGAAGGAGTAAGACCATTGGTACCAAGACAATCAATGGCGGCTAAGATGAAAGCAACCCGAACCGGCCAAGGTAGTGCTATTACTCCGCCCACTGGTGAGGTAAATTTTGAAATAAAAGGACCTATTCTTCAAATGATTAATAACAGGTGTCAATTTAGTGGTGGTCCAAATGAAGATGCAAACGAACATATTCGTCTCTTTCAAGAGATATGTCTTCTTTTCAAACTTAAACCAGACAGTGACCAGGCCATATTTTTAAGACTTTTCCCATGGACACTCCACAGGGAAGCACGAAGTTGGTTAGATTCATTGGCTGAGGCTACGATAGAAACTTGGGATGGTATGTTGGAAAAATTTCTTAAGAAATATTTTCCAACTTCTAAGTCCGCGAGACTCCAACACGAAATTACCCAATTCTGTCAAAAGCCGATGGAAACCTTGTACGAAGCATGAAATCGATTTTCCAAAATGTTAAGAGGATGTCCGAACCATGGTTTGGATACCTTCCAAAAAGTCCAAATCTTTTACAAGGGTTGTGATGTTGTAACCCGAATTTTCATTGATCAAGCGTCCGGAGGTTCACTCATGGACAAAACTGAGTAAGAAGCTTATGAGATAATCGAGAAGCTAGCCGATTATTCTCATGAGTGGCATCAAGAACGACCAATTACTCGTAATGCTCAAGTCCAAAGTGCCGGTGCTTATGATGACCTTAGTTCCCTAAGTGTGAAAATAGACGGTGTTGCTCGAAACATGGACAAAATCACCAAGGAAATTCATAGTATGAAAGTAGGTTGTGAATACTGTGGTGGACTCCATTTAGTAAAAGATTGTGATGCCGGTTTAACTATGGCTCAAAAAGAAGAAGTGGCTTTCATAAGTCAAAGAAATAATAATCAATTTCAAGGAAGAGCCCAGTTTAACCGGAACTTCAACAACCCCTACAACCCTCAAGGTCAAAATTCCAATTACCAACAAGGGTCAAGTAGCGGGTACCAACAACAAACTCCGGGTTTTTATCAAAAACCCCAACAGGAAGAGAAAAAGTCAAATTTGGAGAGTATGTTGGAAAAGTTAATTGCATCACAAACTCAGCTTGTCACAAACATAAACCAAACCAACGAGAAAAACGAACACCAGTTTAGGAACCAACAAGCCTCAATACAAACTTGGAGAAGCAAATGAGTGGGTTAGCTAGTTTACTTAGTGAGAGAAAACCAGGAAGTTTACCGGGCGATACCAATAAGAACCCTCGAAATGAGCACGCCAATGTTATTACCACACGGAGTGGTTTAGCATACGATGCTCCAAAAATGCCCGAAAATTCTGATTTCAGTGTTCCGTTGAACCAAAATGATGAACCGGTTAAGGAGCCGGAACAAGTGGTTGAAAAGGAAGAACGGGAAAAACCCGTAGTGAAACCATATTAACCACCGCTCCCATACCCAAGAAAGCAAAAACAAGAAAGGTTAGAGGCCGAAAGGTCGAAATTCCTAGATATGTTTAAACAAATTAACATAAATATGCCTTTCATTGATGTAATCTCAGGTATGCCCAAGTATGCTAAGTTCTTAAAAGACTTACTTACCAATCGGAAGAAAATGGAGGAACTTTCATCAGTCACCATGAATGCTAATTGTTCAGCAATCTTGATGAACAAAATACCAAAAAAGTTAGCAGATCCTGGAAGTTTTACCATACCATGTCTCCTTGGAGATTTGGAATGCATTAAAGCATTAGCGGATTTAGGGGCTAGCATAAATTTAATGCCTTATTCATTATATGTTAAGCTAAACCCCGGGGTACTAAAACCAACCCGAATGGCAATTCAACTAGCAGACTGCTCTGTTAAATTCCCCCGTGGAATTTTAGAAAATATGTTGGTAAAAGTAGGTACCTTAGTATTTCCGGCTGATTTTGTAATTTTGGACATGGAGGAGGATACACGTGTGCCTCTTATATTAGGTCGACCTTTCCTCAATACTGCTAGAGCTATGATAGATGTTCATGGGCAGAAATTAACCCTTAGTATTGAGGATATGAAGGTTACCTTTTCCGTTGACCATGCCCTGCAATACCCCGAATCTACTGATGATCAATGTTATTATTTGCAAACCGTAGACACATATTCGGAATTGTTGCAGGAATTTCCAGAATTGCAATGTACGGGAGAATGCATTTTTGTAGAAGGTGATGAAGAGAATATGGTGGAAGAAGTGGAGATGTTGACCACCTTGATGGCTAACGGTTATGAGCCAAATGATGAAGAGTACATAAAGTTGGATTTGGGAAATGAATACCGATGTAAAACATCGATTGAAGAACCCCCCGTTTTAGAACTCAAGCCACTTCCAAAACATTTGAAATATGCTTACCTTCAATAGGATTCTACTCTTCCGATTATCATTTCATCCGAACTCTCTGTAAGTGAGAAGTCTAAGCTTGTTTCCATGTTAAAAGCCCATAAACCGGCTCTAGCATGGAAAATTCATGACATCAAGGGTATCAGTCCCTCTTATTGTACGCATAAAATATTAATGGAAGATAACTATAAACCATGTGTACAAAGACAAAGGCGACTGAACCCTAATATGCAGGAAGTTTTTAAAAAGGAGATTGTCAAACTCCTAGATGCAGGTCTTATTTATCCAATTTCGGATAGTCCTTGGGTGAGTCCGGTCCAATGTGTACCCAAAAAGGGTGGCATGACCGTTATCACCAATGAAGACGACCAATTAATTTCCACCAGGACTATCACGGGATGGAGGGTATGCATTGATTACAGAAAATTAAATGATGCTAAGCGAAAAGACCATTTTCCCCTTCCTTACATTGATCAAATGTTGGAAAGGTTGGCAGGAAAGAACTTTTATTATTTTCTTGACGGTTTCTCAGGATATTTCCAAATCCCTATAGCACCCGAGGACCAAGAGAAAACCACCTTTACATGCCCTTATGGTACTTTCTCTTACCGACGTATGCCCTTTGGCTTATGCAATGCTCCTGCTACCTTCCAAAGGTGTATGGTAGCTATTTTTCATGATATGATCGAAGACTTTGTGAAAGTATTCATGGATGACTTTTCAGTCTTTGGTGATTCTTTTGACTCATGTCTTAATAATCTTAAGCGTATGTTGATTAGGTGTGAAGAATCTAATCTTGTGCTTAACTGGGAAAAATGCCATTTTATGGTAAGAGAGGGCATTGTTTTAGGTCATAAAATTTCCTCTGCAGGACTGGAGGTGGACAGAGCTAAAGTGGAAGTTATAGCTAAATTACCACCACTGTCAAATGTGAAAGGTGTAAGAAGTTTTTTGGGGCACGCCGGTTTTTACCGGCGGTTCATTAAAGATTTTTCCAAAATTGCAACCCCGATGAACAAACTTCTTGAGAAAGACGCTCCATTTGTCTTTACAGATGAGTGTCTTAACGCCTTTAACCTCCTTAAAGCAAAACTCACGCAATCACCCATTCTCATATCTCCGAATTGGTCAATTCCATTCGAACTTATGTGTGACGCTAGTGACTTTGCTATTGGTGCAGTCTTGGGGCAAAGAATTGAAAAACATTTCAAGCCCATTTATTATGCTAGTAAGACATCGCAAGGAGCCCAACTTAATTACACTACCACCGAGAAGGAACTCCTAGCAATCGTCTTTTCATTTGATAAATTCCGATCCTATTTGGTACTAGCAAAGACGGTTGTCTATACAGACCATTCGGCATTAAAGTACTTGCTTGCTAAGTAAGATTCTAAACCCCGGTTAATACATTGGGTCTTGCTTTTGCAAGAATTCGACATTGATATTAAAGACAAAAGGGGGGCCGAAAACCTAGCAGCCGATCACCTTTCTCGACTTGAGAACCCGAATCTTGAGGTTCTCCATGAGACCGTTATTCAAGATAATTTTCCTGATGAAAATCTCATGAAAATTGAGAAAATTGATGATCCCTGGTTTGTAGACATAGCCAACTATCTTGCGGGTGGATTCCTAGAAACCGGTATGTCACATCAAAAACGAAAGAAATTTTTCAGTGACATAAAATACTATTTTTGGGAAAACCCGTATCTCTTTAAACGGTGTCCCGATGTGATAATCCGTCGTTGTGTCTCCGGGGAAGAATGCAATCAAATTCTTCTCCAATGTCATCTTGGTCCCACTGGTGGACATTTCGGACCCCAAATCACGGGGAGAAAAGTCTATGAGGCTGATTTTTATTGGCCTACCATCTTCAAGGATGCCCACCAAATTTGTAAATCATTCGATTCTTGCCAAAGGGCAGGAAAATTAGTCAAAGAGACGAAATGTCTCAAAACATAATCCAAGTTTGTGAGGTTTTCGATATTTGGGGCATTGATTTCATGGGACCATTCCCGAAATCTAATTCCAACCAATACATACTCGTTGCAGTTGACTACGTGTCAAAATGGGCGGAAGCAAAGGCTCTCCCCACAAACGATGCACGAGTTGTTGTAATTTTTCTTAAAGAGCTCTTTGCCTGATTTGGTACCCCGAAAGCATTAATTAGTGACCGTGGTACCCATTTTTGCAACACCCAATTAGAAAAGGTGTTGAAACGATATGGGGTAACCCATAAAATTTCTACATCTTATCACCCACAAACAAGTGGGCAAGTTGAAAATACAAATCGGGCACTAAAAAGGATCCTTGAGAAAATGGTTGGATCAAATCCTAAGGTGTGGTCAATGAAGCTTGACGATGCTTTGTGGGTGTTTAGAACCGCCCACAAAACTCCTATTGGAACCACACCTTACCGCCTAGTCTACGGGAAGGCATGTCATCTCCCTTTGGAGATAGAGCACAAATCACATTGGGCTCTTAAGACATGTAATCTCGATCTTGAAAAAGCGGGAAACCTTCGTTTAAACCAACTTAATGAGTTGGATGAGTTGAGACAAAATGCCTATGAAAACTCGCTCATATACAAGGAAAAGACAAAAGTTTGGCACGACAACCGTCTTACGAATCTGAAAGATTTTAAAGAGGGTGATCGTGTTTTGCTATTTAACTCACGATTTAAACTTTTCCCTAGAAAACTCAAGTCTCGATGGATGGGACCATTTGTTGTTAACAAGGCTTTTCCATATGGAACGGTGGAGTTAAGGAATGCAAAAGGTGAAACGTTTAAGGTAAATGGCCACCGGGTCAAGCATTATGTTGATGGTCCCCTAGAAATCGAAGATGAGGTTAGCCTCAACTTCGAGAACAAAGCATAAATCGAAATGGGGACGAGTTGGGTGAACGACTCGTTAAAAAGTGGTTCACAAATGTAAATATTTTGAATTGTGTGTACGATAATTTTTAGTGTTGTGCAAAATGATTTACGTTTGGACTTAAAACTGGCGTGTGTCGAAAATTGAGGTCAGTAAGTTTTAGTTCATTGGGACGCCGTCCCAAATCCCTGGACGCCATCCCCCTTTTAAATCCTGGACGCCGTCCCACTTCATAAACTTGGATGCCGTCCCATATCCTGGACGCCGTCTAAATTACCTGACTCAGAAAAAAATATACGCGTTTTATACCCTATCCACCCCATTTCTCAACCACAAAACACATTTTTTTATCAAGTTCTCTCTGCCAAACACGAACCCACTTCCAAAACCCCTAATTTCCTACCTCAAATTCGCGTTTTCTTCTACCAAATCCAAGCTCCAATCATGTTTTCAAGGGTATGGTTACTTCATTTTCACATTTTTCTTTCTCAATTACTTGAATTGTATGTTTATATGTATAAATTGGTGAAGGATAAGTGTGGGGTGTTTGATTTTCATGATTCATGTTTAGATTAACATGCCTTACTTGTTTAATTACCCATATTGTGTTGATTTTGCAAATATTACATGTTTTTAAGGGTATGCTCATGATTCTAGGGTTTGTGATAATTGAATCCGAATTTAGGGTGATTAATTCATGATATTGAGTTTGTTATGATGTTAATGAAGCTTGTGAAGTGTTTAATTGTGTTGGTGACATCGATGTCAATTTGGCCGGGTCATAATTTGAATGTTCTTGAATTTTTAGCATATTTTTGAATTGAAATGAACTTATGAAACATGTATGCTTGATTTTCATTTGTGTGAGCCTGTTGAAGTAGATTGATGGTATGGGTTGCTATAATGTATGACGTTATAATGGTCCTTTTGAGCTAAAATTATGAAAATTTGTGTTATGATTTGTAATGAATATCATTAGAATGCAAGTTTAAATTTTATGACCTATGAACGCAACATGCTTGAATCCTAAGTTGATGCTAAATTGTGAAGTTGTGATTTTCATTTTTGAAAGTGTATTAGCGGGTTTATGTTAACTTTGGTTGACTTTGGTTAAAAATGGTGAACATACGCTTTTGTTTAAATGAATCATAATACTTATGAACTTTGTATGGAATGATTAGGTTCTCTTGCTACTCGGTTATGTTTTTAGCTAACATTAACACAACGGTTTCTATGTTCTTTTGGTTTGGTGTTATTATGTTTTGCAGGGACAATCTAGTAGAAGAGGACAACCAAAAAGAGGGAGGACTTCAGGTTTGGTTCCACCACCACCACTACCGCAACAACATTCATCTTCATCATCTGGTGACGAAGAAGAGGAGGATCTAAATGATCCTCGAGTTTGGTTGACACAGGTTCAAAATGACAACTATTACGCAGAAACATTTGAGAGGATAAACAGTAGGCCCATAAATGCAACGTGGTACTTTATTTGGGGCCCATTGGATGAGGCAAATATGCACCAAC
The DNA here is from genome assembly GCF_046630445.1 of Rutidosis leptorrhynchoides. Lineage (NCBI taxonomy): Eukaryota > Viridiplantae > Streptophyta > Magnoliopsida > Asterales > Asteraceae > Rutidosis > Rutidosis leptorrhynchoides. Next base: position 112,240,394 of record NC_092334.1, read on the forward strand.
ATGTTTCCCGTTAGCTAGCCATTCCCTATGATAGGATCGTTACCTACGCATGGGAGCACTTTTTAGCATCCGCGAACCAATTTTCCGGTGTTGTTAAAAGAATTTTACTCAACTGTACGGTTTAATAATGTTCGGGATTATTTGTCGAATGATTTTCTTCGGTTTCGATTAGGGGGCAAAAATAGAGGGATAAGCAAATTTGAGTTGTGCAGAGTGTTGGGGATTTTTGAGGAACTTACTGACAACCAATTGGGTGATTACTTGCGGGGTTCGGATTACGTTGGTCGAGAGCCCTTTAATGAGATTGCTTATTGGCGAAGAATTTGTGGGCCGAATGCATCTACACCGTTCAGATCAAGCAGACACAGGTATAATGAGATTGCATCCTGGGATAATAGACTTCTTCATCGACTCATCACATGCACTTTCAATGCGAGAGTCGAAGGCAACAAAAAGGTTAAAACATTGGATCTATGGATAATGGATCAAATAAAACGAGGTTGCTATACTGATATTCCTGGGTTGATAGGAAACTATTTTCTGGCAATCGCTACCGAGACACGGAGAGAAAAGCCACTTCTTGGAGGCCACTATATCACGAGGATTGCTCGTCGCTTCGACATAGATTTCAGCCGATTGATGGAGTGTACTAACGTCATGAAACCATTAAAGAAAATTTCTTATATCAACGCTGATATTCTCATGAAGGATGCAAATGGGCATTTGGTACCTTTTGGCGCAGGTGGCGTAGGTGGCGCGAGTGGTAGTGGCGTGCAGCAAGAATAGCAGGTAGAGGAGGAAGCAGAAATGGAGGCGCAAACGAGCGTTGGTGATCAGGGTCCTTGGCATCCGTCCCAATCTAGTTGGGATAATTTGATTAGTAGTGTTAATAATATGAGGTTGAGTCCGAGTGAGCAAAGGACACACAACGATCGAATGTGGGATAGTCAGCAGCGAATAGAGCAATGACAGATTGCTCAAGTGCACGATCAGGGATGAATGAGTTATGGTATTGATTGGAATAACCATAACTCAGAGTTGTTTTATTCCAACCCCGAGCAGTACTATGGGACGACACGACTGACACCCCAATATTACACGGATCCTCAACACCCACCTCCTCCTCACCTGATTTATGATAATAACGCTGCGATGCAGGATGCTAGGAACCGATTTGATCAGGAATTCCCGCAAGGACGACCGTATAGAGATGGTTCGGGAAACTACTTTTGGCCATATGGTAACTAATCCAGTTAAGGCCTGCGTGCCTTTGATAATTTTGTACACTGTTTTCAGACTATTTAATTTGTGTGGTATGTTTTTAGACAATATTTGGTTTGTAATAATTGACTAATTGTGTGGATTGATAATGGGTGTGGTTGACAAAACACCATTATTTTTAGAATTATTTGTGTGGTTTGTTTTTTTTTTGCAGCGTGATTTAACTTCAAAGACTGGCATTAAGTTCAGCAACATTTGATATTGTGATGTGTGTATGATGATAATCGCGGAATGGACGATGCTCTTATGCTGGCAGTAAGTTCAGCGGCATCCGTTTACATGTTCCACGAATTGCAGGTTAAAAAAAAAATTTGAAAATTTCTACAATCACCCTATCACTTTGCCCTCTAAAATTAATCCTTTTTCTGATTTCATGTAATGAGGGCCTTGCATGATCTCAAGTGTGGGGTGGGGAATAGAAATTTATCGGGAACTCGTTTTACTAAAATTAAGGCATTTATTTAAAAATTTTAAAATTTTCAAGTAGCCTTAAATGTCCAAAAACCATGTTACACACATTGTGGTCTTAAAATCTAGAAAATAAATGTTGATTTATGTTTTAAATTATTAATAGTTTTTGAAGTTGCACTATCATTCAATTATTTGGATGAAAATCCTACTAGTTTAGTAAAGCTAACTTGTAGGTCACTTGTACCAAAACGAGTGTAAACCGTGAGAGAGCGGTGATTGTATAGCGTGGTCGGAAACCGGATCTCGCGCCAGATCGAAAACCCTAAGGGCGATCCTCATTGTTTCTCCTAACAAGGACAATGTTGCGTCCGACCACTTGATATGACCAATATGATGTATCTATTCCATCCTCAAGGAAGTAAAGTCTTCCGAATGACACACTTACTGATTCAATTCAGAAGATGTAGTCCAGACCAGTTGTAGGGTGATGAAAAATCTTGAAAAGTCATTACTAACATCAACTGGAAATCTACCAGGCCTCAACGTCAAACAGGGAAACTGGTAGTCAAAGTTTGTCTCAATGAGGGAGATTTACTAGTAAAACGGGAGGAACCTTGCATACACAAAATGTTAGTGATTTATCAGATTCCCGAAAGGATAACCTCCAGAAAGGTAAGATATCAGCTTTTAAGACTGATGAACCTCAATCTTCATGATTGATTTAACGGATTAGATGATTACCTCATAATTGTCAATGATATCCGGACGTAATGTGTATCCTCTTAAGCACATTATTTTCTTACCAACATCTTGTGATGTTAGGTACCGTGGGAGGGATTGGCTTGACCAATAGCGGGAAACCCGCACTCATTTTTTCAAAATTCAGAAAATCCAAAAAAATCAGAAAACGTGCCTAGTATTAAAACTAGCATAATATTTTCAAAAACATAAAACGTTTTCATAAGGTCCTGATTTTCGTAGGATCAAATTTTTCGGATACTTGACTCTAATCTCTCAAAAATGTGTGTGTGTGTGTGTGTGTTTCCATTGTGTACATAGCGTGAGTGTGATTACAATAAAGGTGTGTTATACTTAAAGCGTGTGTTTCATATAGCGTGAGTTGCGTTTCATATCAACGTGTGTGTATCGTGTGCTTCGAGTGATTTATGTAATGTTTGTAATCTATATTGTGTGATTGTGTTTGATATTGTTCTACTTTGTAAAGAAAGAATTGCTTGAGGACAAGCAAGGTTTAAGTGTGGGGTGTTTTGATATTGCTCAATAACATCATATATATCTATCGCAATATCGTGTATGCTCTAGAATCAAGGATAATGAAGGCGTTTTCTACAAGTGATAGGCCAAGATATGCAAATTTGTATCGGAGAGTGATTTATAAAGAGTTTTGATGATTTATGACCTTGGTTGATCCCGATACGAGTTAAGGTCTATTTAGTGCTCTAAAATGGTAAAACAAAGCTTCAAATGTGTTAGGCTTCGTCCAAATGAAAGAAGACTGAAAACAAAACAAAACAGTAGCTTTCTTTACACTTGGACGCCGTCCGGGGCTTTGGGACGCCGTCCAGCGCTTTATTCTTGGACGTCGTCCGGGGAATTGGGACGCCGTCTAGCTCTTCACAACTGGACGCCGTCCAGCCTTTGGGACGCCGTCTAGCTCTTTACAACGGGACGCCGTCCAGCCTTTAGGACGCCGTCTAGAAGTAGGTTTCAGCCACTTTTGACTTTCTGACCTACTTTATCCACTTTAAAAGCTACTGATTGAGGAACTGTTTTAATACATACGAAACCAGAGGTTACAGAGACGATTTTGGGAGCAAATTTGGTGAACTCCAAGCTCTTGGAAGAGGCTCAACATCAAGTCTTCAAAGATTAAAACCTTTTCCATCCAAGATTTATTCTCTAGTAGGTTGTTTTCTTGTTCTCCAACAATGAATTCTACTTATCAGTTGATTGTTATTTTGTTTGTAATTATGATTGTTGGCTAAACTCTATAATGTTTGTCTAGATAAATAACCGAGATGTTGAATGTTTACTTTTGATTGATTGTTATTATGCACGATAGTTTAATGTTTGAATACAAGAACCATTCTTGTTAAAGTTTAATCCTTTCGATTCAACTAATTGATATGTTCATTTGATTAAGAAACATCATCTTGTTAAATTAATGTATTGATTTACACCTAGTGACATGTGTTTATCCATCTTTTACCAAAAGGGATAAGTTGAGTTCAAATGGTCAGCTTACATAGGAATGTAAGAACGACTCGTGTAGACACTTTCGGATAGCCTAATTGATATGTGTAGTTATATAGGTGAACGATCAATTCCCTAGATTATGTTATACATATTTTCATTACTCGATTCCATATAACTAATAGGTGTTAGTAATTTGCCTTATCTAGTGACGTTTATAGGGATCTTATTACCATCCTAAATTGATTACTTGGGTTGGGTGAATTGAGCATTTAACTGGACCAAGGGAGTGAACTAGGCTAAATCATAAGTTGACATAGGAGTGGATCATGATCAACACACCATTGACTTGATCATTCTTTAAGTCTTTAGACTAGTTGAATTAGTTGAATACAAATAGGAGGTCTTAGATGACAAGAACATCACTTGCGTCTTGTAATCCCGTTTGAGTGTTTACTCAAGACTACTCTTGGTAAACCGATCAATTAGTTCTCGTGCATAACCAATCAATCCAGTCTTAATCCTAAATAACATTCAACATCGAGGGTAAAAAGTCTAGATGAGCATTTTTCCTTAAATTGATATCAAAACTATCTTACTTGCTTTCTTTTCACTTATTTTCATCTTATAAACTTAAAATATTGTTTTTACATTTAACCTTATCTGATTTGGCTAAATCGTTAAATAGCCACCAAAACATAAAACTTGTACCTTTAAGCTTCATTTACTTAGTTAATCATAATATAGTTTATAAATCTAGTTTGACTAATACAACTGTCCTTGAAACGATACACGGAACTAAACCAGTTACTATACTACTACACGATCGGGTACACTGCCCGTTAGTGTGTAGCAATCTCTAATCGGTATTTTTCCATATTATTTTATACAACAATTCATATACCATTTTCCGCACATCAATATGTATGTGTTTAGAATATATGCATGTATAGTTATATGCATGAGTCTTTGTTGATGTTAAGGCTTGTGAGACTAAAGATGAGGTTTAGACGTGCATAGGAAGCGTGAACGAAGTGTACAAGTTGGATAAATTGTTAAATTGTGTAAAGTTGTTGAATGGCTCAGTTGAAGGCCATTGCCGCGCCGCAGAAGCCTTTGTCGCGCCGCGACATTTAACTCGAAAAAAAGTCAGGAGGCCTGTTAAGAAGGGTCAAATTTTCCTTTATATGTCGCGCCGCGAAGAAGAAGGCCGCGCCGCGACCAATAACTAGAATCTGAGTCAGGAAAGATTTAAGAAAGCTCGTAAAATACGTTAAACGCCGCGCCGCGACAATTGGGGCCGCGCCGCGACCCACTGGGTGAACTAGTTTCGAATTTTGTTTTTAAAATAAGTGGCTTAAGGGCAAAATCGTCATTTTACGTCTAGATCTGATTGGAGCACTAAATCTCCACCACTCATCCATTTTGTTCATTTTCATTTCCCTTTTCTTTCTCCATTTACTCTCAAAACTTAAAAACCCATTTGATTTCAAGTGAGATTTGAGAGTGGAGATTTGTGAATCAAACCTTGGAGCAAGAATTAAAGTTGTTCTCCTTGTTCATAGCTACAAGAGGATAGTTTTGGTAAGTCCTAACTCCATGTTTCAAGTTTTAATTAGTTTATGCTAGGGTTTAGTTCATTTAAAACTTGTAAGACCCATTTGGGGGTAATATGGGTGGATTTGGGTTAGGTGATAAAAGGAAACCCTAAATAGCCATAATCTAGGGTTTGGTCTTATGATTTAGGGTTGTAAGTGTTAAATGGTGTTGTTAATCATTAATACACCTTTAAATTTATGAAAGAAGTGTTAATGGGTAAGTTTGACTCGATTGTGAGTCTAAGTATTTAAAATGGGTCAAATGAGTACTAGTTGACCTAATTGGGTGAAGTGGGTATGAAATACTCAAGTTTGTGTTAGTAGACTTTAATTCACTAGCTTTAGTGATTGAAGTTGAGTCTTGACCCTTAAGGGCGGTTTTGGTGAAAATGGGGCATTTAATGCATTAAGTCATTAAATGCACATAAGTGAATTGTTGGTATTTAGTCCAACTAGGTATTGTGTTGATTGAAGTACTTATTATATTAGGTACTTTGCTTTGAAGCTTGCGGAGGTATAAAACCGTCACCGAATCGTTAAGGTGAGTGGAATAATTATATGTGTAGGTATATAATGTATCTATTTGTTGTAGCGTGAGATGTGAAGTGTCGAGGTGCTAAGACACCACGTTTCACGTGACGAGTGAAGCATCGAGGTGTTAAGATGCCACCTAGGAGTGAAGTGTCGAGGTGTTAAGACGCCACTCCATAATAAAGGGTGAAGTGTCGAGGTGTTAAGACGCCACCCGAGGGTGAAGTATCGAGGTGTTAAGATGCCACCCGGGGGTTAGTGATACGAGGTGCTAAGTACACTAATGGATGTTGTGAACTCCGATGGCCTTTCGCGGGCGCCATTCCCTTGTATGATTGGTTAACCATGGTTATTGTGTTGTAAGCGAGAGCTTATTATATCGTTCGAGTTACATATATAATTATGCGATTGTTATGCTAGCTTGTGGTATTGGAGGTTGGTAGCCTCGTATTGATGATAAGCAAATTGTGTTGCTAGCATGTATTTGGTATGTGTAATGAGTGTTTGCAAGTAGGTATATTATATATGTATGTGTATAATTATTGCATTCACTAAGCTTTAGCTTACCCTCTCGTTGTTTATCTTTTTATAGGCTTCGGCGTGGACAAGGGTAAGGGCATTCGGTTGGATTATAGATCTCGCTTTATTTGTTAGGGGACGCTTTTGGATTTGTAGCTTTTGGAAGTTGGCCTAACGTTTTGGATAGTTTAGTCCCAAACCATGCTCGAAGTGTCATTTGGATTATAAACTATCATTTGTAGTGGGTCGAATTTGTATTAAACTTAATTAATGGCCTTCGTGCCTTGTAAACATTTAAATTGTGGTACATTTTAAATGGAACTTGTGGAATGGTTTACATATTTAATTGGCGCGTAAATGTGTATTAATAAAAAAAAATTATCGTATGGAATACGGGTTGGGTTGTTTCAAGTGGTATCAGAGCATGGTCTAAGGGATTTAGGCGACTTGAGATAGGTGCCTAGACTTAGACTTATTTGTGTATGCGCTTTATGCGGGACTTGTAGTAGACGGGTCGGACCGGGAGTTGATTAGTGCTTAGGTTTATGAGAATTAACCTTGCACTAACTGTTTTGTGTTGTCTTAGCAATCATCAAGCGAGATAGACGTTGTACTAGCGAATTAATGCGACGTGATCGCGTAACAATGATTAGCTACCATTGTTACGGGTTCAAATCGTGTCAAACAAGCAATGTACGACGATTGTTGAGCAAGATGGGGTAGTGTGGTGTATATGAATATACATATGTGTTAAGTCCTTTTGTTTCGTTGCTTAATTTACTTCGTTTATTAGAATGAAGATGAGAAATGGACACGACACCAATGATGGAAGTACGAGTGAGGACGTTGAACTCACGGCCAAGGTTGAGGCCATCTTTAAAAGGCTAAAAAAGGATTTTCTTGACGATGTTAGAAAGGTTTTCCAAGAGTCGGTTGATGGGCAAGTAACCGAAATGATAAATGAGTGAATGAATGCCGCGATCGAGGAGGCATTAGAAGCTAGAAACATTCATCCTCGTGGTGAAAGGGGTGATGGTAACGGTGGGAATGGAAGGCGGGACTTCCATTACAAAAATTTCAAGGATGCTCAACCCCCGATGTTTAATGGGGTACGGGATCCGTTGAAAAGCACATGTTGGATTTCCGATATCGAGGGAGCTTTCCGTACCGCGGAATCTCCTCCCGAGAAGAAGGCGAGGTATGGTTCTAGTATGTTGCGGGAAGAAGCTAAGTTGTGGTGGGATGATAAAATCAACTTATATGGTGAGGAGCAATGTATGAGTTTGACGTGGGAAGAGTTTAAGAAGGAATTTTTCAAAGAATACCGAACTTCTTCCGATCTTTATAGAATCCGGGACGAGTTGCACAATTTGCAACAAGGTTCAATGGACTTGGTTACTCTCAAGTCTACCTTCTTGGCAAAGACTCGTTTTTGTCCGGAATATGTTGGTTACGATCACAAGCTAATGAAAGATTTCTACCGTACCATGAATGACGAGTATAAGGGTAAGATTAGTCGGGGAGCGGCTAAGTCTTTTGAAGAGTTATTTGAATTGGCTCGGGGTTTTGAGCCGGAAGTTCCTAGGAGAAGTGATTTCACTTTTTCTAAAAGAAAGTTTGAAGGTTCTAGTCATTCTAACTTTTCAAACAAGAAGAACAAGAACAACAAGAACAAGAAGGGTTCCGAAAGTGTCAATAGCGTGAAGAAGGGCGCTTCCGGTGGTTTTTCTTTTTTGTGCTACAATTTTGGGCAAGCGGGTTATATGGCTCGTGATTGTCCGAAACCATCTTTCGGAAACAAGCTCACTTGTTTTAATTGCGGTAAAGAAGGGCATAAGAAGCCGGAGTGTCACGATAATGTTAAGCGTCTAGAGAAGGCGGCGGGTACGACTAGGGGTCGCAACTATTTGATGACGAATGATGAAGCCAAGCAATCCAACGAAGTTGTCTCAGGTACTTTTATGGTTAACTCTAATCCGACAAGAATTCTATTTGATAGCGGTGCAAATTTGTCGTTTGTGTCTCCAAAATTTGTGCCTAAACTTAATAGACCGTTAGCTAAGTTAAGTCGTTCAGTAGAAGTCAAAATAGCGGACGGAAAAACGGTGCTAGTGGTTGATGTGTGTAAAAATTGTAATGTCGTGTTTAGCGCCGAAAACTTTAAAATTGATCTCATCCCGATGACTTTGGGTGATTTTGATATCGTTGTTGGTATGGATTGGCTCGATCATAATAGAGCCGATATTGCATGCCATGAAAAATTTATTCATGTAAAGACCCCAAGTGGGGGAGAGTTAATTATTCAAAGTGATAAACGGAGAAGACTTGTGCCGATATGCACTTTTGCACGGGCACGTCGTTTCCTTGTTTGTGGTGGCATGGCTTTTCTTGCCCATTTTGTTGATACTCGAGATGAGCCACCATCCATTCGTGAAATTCCTGTGGTAAATGAGTTTGAAGACATTTTTCCGGATGAGTTACCGGGTGTTCCGGCTGAAAGACAAGTTGAATTTCGCATTGAGTTGGTTCCGGGAGCTACTCCCATTGCTAAAACTCCTTATCGTTTAGCGCCGACGGAAATGCAAGAGTTGTTAAATCAAACCCAAGAGCTACTTAAAAAGGGTTTTATCCGACCGAGTGCTTCGCCATGGGGCACTCCGGTTTTATTCGTGAAGAAGAAGGAAGGTAGTATGCGGATGTGCATCGATTATCGGGAGTTGAACAAAGTGACGATCAAGAATCGTTATCCATTGCCTCGGATTGACGATTTATTTGACCAACTCCAAGGTGCAACATATTTCTCTAAAATCGACCTACGGTCCGGCTATCACCAAATGCGGGTCCGTGAGGAAGATATTGAGAAAACTGCTTTTTGAACGCGTTACGGCCATTTTGAATTCATAGTTATGCCTTTTGGTCTTACGAATGCACCGGCGGCATTCATGGACCTTATGAACCGAGTGTGCCAACCTATGTTGGACAAGTCGGTAATTGTGTTCATTGACGACATACTTGTCTATTCGAAGAGTATGAAAGAACATGAACATCATTTACGGAGTGTGTTAAAGACGTTACGGAAGGAGAAGTTGTATGCTAAATTCTCTAAATGTGAATTTTGGCAAAGGGAAGTTCAATTCCTTGGCCATATCGTAAACGAAAATGGTATTCAAGTAGATCCGGGGAAGATTGAGACGGTAAAGAGTTGGGGACGACCGACTACGCCTACGGAAATCCGAATTTTTCTCGGATTGGCCGGTTATTATCGTCGGTTTATCCAAGACTTTTCTAAGATCGCTTCTTCATTGACGAAACTGACGAGGAAGAACGCGAGATTTAATTGGGAGAACGAGCAAGAAATTGCTTTTCAATTGCTAAAAGAGAAATTGTGTCAAGCTCCGGTGTTAGTGTTGCCGGAAGGTGTGGAAGACATGACGGTGTATTGTGATGCCTCTCTAAATGGGCTCAGGTGTGTTCTAATGAAAAGAGGTAAAGTCATCGCTTAGGCCTCTCGACAATTAAAGGAACACGAAACGAGATATCCGACTCATGATCTTGAGTTGGCAGCGGTTGTACATGCGTTGAAAATTTGGCACCATTACTTGTATGGTGTCAAGTGTATGATTTATTCGGATCACAAGAGTTTGAAACATCTTTTCGATCAAAGAGATTTGAATTATCGTCAACGTAGGTGGATGGATGTAGCAAAAGATTATGATTGTGAAATACTTTATCATCCGGGCAAGGCGAATGTGGTCGCGGATGCATTAAGTCGAAAGAGTCAACATCCGGCGATACGAGTAAGATCGTTATGTATGATTATTACTAACGATTTTCTTGAAAAACTTGGTGTGATTCAAATTGAAGCTTACGTTCACAACAAGCATGCGGAACGAATTATGGGGCAAGCGGAATTCATTACTATGGGTTCGCGTGGTTTGTTGTCTTTTCAAGGAAGAGTGTGGGTGCCTAATATGGGGGATTATCGACGAGTGCTACTTGATGAAGAACATAATTCAAAGTATTCCGTTCATCCGGGCGCTACGAAAATGTATCTCGATTTGAGAAAGGATTATTGGTGGCTGGGCATGAAACGTGATGTTGTTAAGTATGTTGAGCAATGTGTCACGTGTTTGCAAGTTAAATCCGAACACCAAAAGCCGTATAGTAAGTTACAACCGTTAGAAATCCCGAAGTGGAAATGGGAGCACATTACCATGGATTTTATCACCAAGTTACCAAAGATGGCGAGAACCCAATTCGATTCGATTTGGGTGATAGTTGATCGATTGACAAAGAGTGCGTTGTTTCTTCCCATCCGGGAAGCGATATCATCGGAGACTTTGGCTAAGTTGTTTATCAAAGAGGTGATAGCGAGACACGGGGTTCCTATATCTATTATTTCGGATCGAGATACCCGTTTTACATCTCGGTTTTGGGAGAAGTTTCACGAAGATATGGGTACACAATTGAAATTGAGCACGGCGTATCATCCTCAAACGGACGGTCAAACCGAACGTACGAATCAAACATTGGAGGATATGTTACGGGCATGTATTATTGATTTCGGTGGTAGTTGGGATGAGCACTTACCTTTGGTGGAATTCTCGTATAATAATAGTTATCATACTAGTATCGGGATGCTACCTTACGAGATGCTTTATGGGCGGAGGTGCCGAACTCCGATTTGTTGGGGTGAAATTGGTCAAAAGGAAATCGGGAGTACCGATTTGGTCTTAGAAACGAATAGTAATATTGATATGATTCGGGATCATTTGAAAAAGGCGCAAGATAGATAAAAGTCGTATGCCGACAAGCGTAGACGAATGATCGAATTTCAAGAAGGTGACATGGTGATGCTTAAGGTTTCGCCATGGAAAGGTATTATTCGATTTCGAAAACGGGGAAAGTTAGCTCCTCGGTTTATTGGTCCTTTTAAAATTCTAGCTCGTGTGGGTGAAGTTGCGTATCGTTTGGAATTACCCGAAGAGCTTGCGGGGATCCATAATACATTTCATGTTTCCCATCTCCGTAAGTGTCTTGTGGATGATTCATCATGGGTGCCGTTAGACGAGATTGAGCTAAACAATAAGTTAGAATATATTGAGGAGCCGATTGCCATACTCGATGAGAAGGTCAAAAGGTTGATGGCGTCGTAGTAAAGGTTCCGAGTTTACTTGGGAGCCCGAAGAATTTGTGTTGGTTTATCTTCCCTCTTGTCATGCGGCTTGGATCGCGAGGACGCGCTCCGATTCAAGAGGGGGAGAGTTGTAACATCCCGTTTTTCCCGTACACATTTAAAGGTACAAACTTAATTTCTAGTACGCTTATAACTTGTGCATTTTATGATTAAAAGACCTAAGTGTTTGAAATTTATGTAATTATATATATATATATATATATATATATATATATATATATATATATATATATATATATATATATATATATATATATATATATATATATATATATATATATATATATATATATATATATATGTATATATATATGTATATGTATATATATATATATGTATATGTATGTATATATATATATATATAAATATATATATATATATACGAATATGTATGTATATATATATATATGTGTTTAGAATATATGCATGTATAGTTATATGCATGAGTCTTTGTTTATGTTAAGGCTTGTGAGACTAAAGATGAGGTTTAGACGTGCATAGGAAGCGTGAACGAAGTGTACAAGTTGGATAAATCGTTAAGTTGTGTAAAGTTGTCGAAGGGCTCAGTTGAAGGCCATTGCCGCGTCGCGGAAGCCTTTGTCACGCCGCGACATTTAACTCGAAACAAAGTCAGGAGGCCTGTTAAGAAGGGTCAAGTTTTCCTTTATATGTCGCGCCGAGGAGAAGAAGGTCGCGCCGCGACCAATAACTAGAATCTGAGTCAGGAAAGATTTAAGAAAGCTCGTAAAATACGTTAAACGCTACGCCGCGACAATTGGGGCCGTGCCGCGACCCACTGGGTGAACTGGTTCCGAATTTTGTTTTTAAAATAAGTGGCTTAAGGGAAAAATCGTCATTTTACGTCTAGATCTGATTGGAGCACTAAATCTCCACCACTCATCCATTTTGTTCATTTTCATTTCCCTTTTCTTTCTCCATTTACTCTCAAAACTTAAAAACCCAATTGATTTCAAGTGAGATTTGAGAGTGGAGATTTGTGAATCAAACCTTGGAGCAATAATTAAAGTTGTTCTCCTTGTTCATAGCTACAAGAGGATAGTGTTGGTAAGTCCTAACTCCATGTTTTGAGTTTTAATTAGTTTATGCTAGGGTTTGGTTCATTTGAAACTTGTAAGACCCATTTGGGGGTAATATGGGTGGATTTGGGATAGGTGATAAAAGGAAACCCTAAATAGCCATAATCTAGGGTTTGGTCTAATGATTTGGGGTTGTAAGTGTTAAATGGTGTTGTTAATCATTAATACACCTTTAAATTTATGAAAGAAGTGTTAATGGGTAAGTTTGACTCGATTGTGAGTCTAAGTATTTAAAATGGGTCAAATGAGTACTAGTTGACCTAATTGGGTGAAGTGGGTATGAAATACCCAAGTTTGTGTTAGTAGACTTTAATTCACTAGCTTTAGTGATTGAAGTTGAGTCTTGACCCTTAAAGGCGGTTTTGGTGAAAATGGGGCATTTAATGCATTAAGTCATTAAATGCACATAAGTGAATTGTTGGTATTTAGTCCAACTAGGTATTGTGTTGATTGAAGTACTTATTATATTAGGTACTTTGCTTTGAAGCTTGCGGAGGTATAAAACCGTCACCGAATCGTTAAGGTGAGTGGAATAATTATATGTGTAGGTATATAATGTATCTATTTGTTGTAGTGTGAGATGTGAAGTGTCGAGGTGCTAAGACACCACGTTTCACGCGATGAGTGAAGCATCGAGGTGTTAAGATGCCACTCGAGGTGAAGCATCGAGGTGTTAAGATGCCACCTAGGAGTGAAGTGTCGAGGTGTTAAGACGCCACTCCATAATAAAGGGTGAAGTGTCGAGATGTTAAGACGCCACCCGAGGGTGAAGTATCGAGGTGTTAAGATGCCACCCGGGGGTTAGTGATACGAGGTGCTAAGTACACTAATGAATGTTGTGAACTCCGATGGCCTTTCGCGGGCGCCATTCCCTTGTGCGATTGGTTAACCATGGTTATTGTGTTGTAAGCGAGAGCTTATTATATCGTTCGAGTTACATATATAATTATGCGATTGTTATACTAGCTTGTGGTATTGGAGGTTGGTAGCCTCGTATTGATGATAAGCAAATTGTGTTGCTAGCATGTATTTGGTATGTGTAATGAGTGTTTGCAAGTAGGTATATTATATATGTATGTGTATAATTATTGCATTCACTAAGCTTTAGCTTACCCTCTCGTTGTTTATCTTTTTATAGGCTTCGGCGTGGACAAGGGTAAGGGCATTCGGTTGGATTAGAGATCCCGCTTTATTTGTTAGGGGACGCTTTTGGATTTGTAGCTTTTGGAAGTTGGCCTAACGTTTTGGATAGTTTAGTCCCAAACCATGCTCGAAGTGTCGTTTGGATTATAAACTATCATTTGTAGTGGGTCGAATTTGTATTAAACTTAATTAATGGCCTTCGTGCCTTGTAAACATTTAAATTGTGGTACGTTTTAAATGGAACTTGTGGAATGGTTTACGTATTTAATTGGCGCGTAAATGTGTATTAATAAAAAAAAAATTATCGTATGGAATACGGGTTGGGTTGTTTCAAGCCAAGGGAGGGAAAAGTCCACTAGTTACATGCATGTATTTAGCTCAAAATGGTAATAAAGTTAAGTTGTTATGGGAAAGTGTTGTAATTGTACAAGTAACTAGTCTCCTTACAAGCTAATCAATCTAGTTTCATCTAAATGTGATACTTGCATAATAAGATTGGCTAACTTAGTCCATTAAGTGTGTAGGGTGGGCTTCTAAGTCCATGTACATTTATAAAGCCCAAGTATGTAAGTAAGTAACAATTAAATAAACAAAGCCCAAGTAGTTAACTAGTAACCTTAGTTAATTAAAATGATTAATAAAAATTAATCATGAATGTAAATAATATTCTAAAATATTATTCGCGAAAAGTACGTGCGTCACAAAGACAAGTCGGGCCATGAAAAGTTAAATACGATAACAAGTAACACGTATAAGAACACGTTTATCAAAACACAAGCATTAATAATAAATTATTAATAATTAAACGTTGGAAAATCCAGGGTCATTATAGCTATACTCGTATTTCTGTTCAATTTCCTCAAGAATTCTACTCACATTCATACGGTATTTTTACCCGTATTATATACAGCTTCTAGAAGTATTTACTATTGGTATATACCAATAGAAATCTGCAATTATTTGTGTAATATTGTATTAATGAAGATAGTAGTCTCGTGTGGATGCGGATTTACTAAGGCTCGTGTAGTCCGGCAAATCTTCATTGTGGTATTTGATTTTCGGTATTTGGTTAAGGGGTTAACCTTGGACGTTTATATATTGTTTAATATATTGTCGTATTGTTGTGCTGTAGCTAACCCTCCGGGTGTAGCTAATTGGCGTTGTTCACATCGTCGTTGGTGAACTTATATTTGTTGTTATTTTAGCTTGTTTGCTTAGTGATCGTACGGTATGCTTAGATTAGCTTGCCTTTATGCTTGGATGCTCCGGTATGCGTTATTTGATTCCTTGTGTGGCGTGTCCATTTTATGCATATATATGTATGTAGTATATTTTCATTCACTAAGCGTTAGCTTACCCTCTCGTTGTTTACATTTTTATAGATTTTCATGGAGGCGGTGGCTCGGGTAAGCATGGGGACTAGTGGACTCGCGTAGTTTGCTTTAGAAGTGTGCTTTTGGAGTTATTAGGATTGGGTAGCGTATTTCCAATCACCATGCTCGTTTGGAAATTTAACAATGTATTAAATGTTTTAAAAGTTTATTGAACTTATTAATTGTGTTAATGATGTTTTTGGAAACATAATTGGGATCAAAATATTAATGTAATTAAGAAAAAAAATTACGGGCCGGTTTAAATACGGGTTGGGTTGTTTCACATTTTGATATTCTTTATCTTTTCAAATCATTCACTTCTTCATATTTTCATCTTCGTAATAAGAACTCTAAATCAGAACTCTAATTTACAAGCACAATTATCAAATCAACGCTCAAACATAAAAACATGTAAATCAAGGTGGACATCTACAAACACTAACTTTTTTTTTTCTTTCTCAAACGCTACAACTTCTGGATTAATTTTAAAAGATTAAAATAAAAAATCTTTCATAACGAAAAGCATTATTGCAAAAGATTTCCATTTTCAAATAGCAATACGTTTTTAAAATAAAACGATACACTTACATCAACTAAATTATATAGTATACAATTAAATGGATAATAATATGTTGTACTTAAAGCAAAACATAGGGTCCATATGTTTGAGAAAAGTAAAAATTAATTTGATTTGTTAGAATTTGATTTGAATTTAAGATTTGTTAAAGATGAATAAAAATGGAAAGGATAAGGTGATTAGGTGAAGGTGAATATGAATAGGAAACAATAGAAATCAATTCCATTGGTTAGGGTCTATGATTTGATATTGTTAATTTTGGTATTATTAATTAAGGTTTATGATTTGAAAATTTGTTGAAGAAGAGGGTAAAGGAGCAATGTGAGTTTAATGGAGATTGAAGAGCTAAAAAGACTAATATACCAATATACCTTCACATGCAACACATATGATCAAAATTAACGAAAAATTAACGATGTTAAGTGGAGGGACCAACCACCAAACATTTGCATAGTTGGAGTGACCAATCACATCAAAAATAAACATAAATGGCTATCATGCAATTTTTGACAAACATGAAGGACCAACAGCGTAATTTTTTCATAACATAATTACCATTTACCATAAAATAATAATATGATTTTTTAAATATTTAGAAAATAACGTATTTTTATTTTTTTGTAAAAAAATTTAATAATTTGACAATGTTTGAAATTTGATAATATTGTTCAGCTGATAGCAATCTCATCGCCAGGTGAATGTTACATCAACACATCAACATTTTTTTGTTACAGTTACTAAAGTTATGTTACTTGTATTTATAATTTTAGACACTTATCTCACCTTTTCGGTTCTTTGACCACTGAGCATTTAACATCAATAGTTTGGATTGAAAATTAATGGTGTATCCTATCGTATACACGCATAAAGGCATAATATTCGAATGAAATTGGTATCAGGAACACTGAGAATAACAGTTTTGGGAAACTGTCCGTCAAACGTTCTCCGCTGTGCAGGCTTCTTCCGTCATGCATAAGCCCTGAAGGCCGCCTAGCGCTTAAGCCCTGACCGGAGAACGTCACATCCAGCGCATATTTCGGATCACAAATAACAGAACGTGTCATCATTTGACACGTGTCCCCGAACAATCCGGTGGATCTATCACTATAAATAGACCCCTTGGGTCGTCATTTTACACATTCAGACACTCTGACAACTTGTGAGCAGAGACTTCACCTTTCTCTCTCTCACAGTACTTTCTCTCACTAGAAGTCATCCGGCAAACAGCTTAACGATCAGCGGACACAGATTGATTAAGCCACCCCACAAGTTTCTATACTTGTGAACCGGGTCTGCAGGGATTATTTCACGAGGGTAAACATCAATCGGCAACACTCCCCCACTTTTAGCTAGATACTTCTAGTATTGTATTGATACACTAAGCCTTACCTCATAAGGAAATAGGTGTTAACAATGGCGCAATCCACTAATGTTAAGAACACGCGGAACGAAAAAGGAACAAAAACAACTGAGGCCCCATCCACGGGTGTGCTCGAAAAATCCAACAATCCATTAATTGACAACGTGGAAATCTATCCGTTAATGCTTGAAGGGGATGTACTTATTCAGCCAACGGAGGATACAATTGAAGAAACAGTTGCTGAAACTGTAGAAAGGCTTAAACGTTTGGCAACTAATTTAGAGAAAAGGCCAGTAATCGAAGAAACAACAACCAAAAGTGCAGAAAGGCTTCAAAATCTTGTTACTAATCCAGAAAGGCGACCATTGATGCAACCACGGCGATGTCCATCATTTATACCTTTTCGACGGATGGCGGATGGCAAAGACAAGCAAATCATGAAGAAGCAATCTATATCAAAGTACAAGTTATCCAGACTACTTGACAAGTTGGGCAGTCTTACTGATGATTCTGAGGTTGATAATGACTTGAGCTATATTAATAACGATTCTGACGATGAGATTGATGAGAAAGATGAGTTCATGTCTGAGAAGCAGGCAGTATTGCTTTTAAATGACATCCTTAAGCAGACAGCTCCGGCAAAGTATAAGCAACGCTTAGTGCAGCCCGCTGTCCGTGCTGTGGCTGTGGATAATTTTTTCGCTCTAATCACTGGAGAACAAGCTACAAAGCCACCAGCTATGGCAGAGTCGACTCAATGCTTCATTGATCGAATTGCTAACTATCCATTGCCCAGGAATCTTAGCATACCGGCAATTGGAGTTTAAGATGGTACTACAGATCCTAAAGATTTTCTTACTATGTTTGAAGGTGCAATGAGGTTGCAACATTGGGATGACGAGGTAGCTTGTCATATGTTTCCAATGGTGTTGCAGAAAATGGCGAGGGAATGGTTTGCTAGCTTACCGTCAAGGAGTATTACAAGTTATTTGGATCTTTGTGCGAAGTTTGTTATGCAGTAACAAAATCTTCATAGCTGCACCTTGACACATCTTGATGAACATGAGATAACGATGCATCATAATGAGTCCTTGAGTAATTTCATGAAGAGATACACGCTTAAAGCACAAAAGATACCTGATTGCCCAGAGTCACAGCTAGTGTCTGGCTTTATTTTCTGCTTGGATCAGCGAAGGTTTAGTACACTTGTTCATACGTTAAGGTATGACCTGCCAAAAACTCTGCACCAGGCATTGGAAGTTGCACAAAATCATGTCCGAGCCGACGAGCGAGGACCAAGCAAATTTGATGGTAGCAGCAGTAGTGCCAAACCGCATAACAGAGGACGATACTTTGATCGAAACTAGAGGAGAAATGACAATTCCAATGGCGGATGGAGAGGCAACAATCATCCCAACGATTTTCACCATAACAGAAGGCCCTCAGAGAGGCATCCGTTGATAATGGCATTAACCAAGACTCCCAAGGAGATTCTTTTCACTAAACCCATCCGGACTGCTTTCAATCCTCCAGCACCTATGGAGGAAAGAGATGGTCCAAGGAATGAGCTATGGTGTGACTTTCATGAGGCATGGGGTCATAACACAGATAATTGCAAATATTTGATGAGAGAAATCATTGCAAAGATCAAGGCAGGAGAGTTAAATCACTTGCTGCCAGGTAAACAATACAGGAGAAATGATCCTCGCAAGAAATTTGCATGGCAGAAAAATGATGGTGGAAGAGGTCGTCGGGGTGAGAATAGAAGAAGGGAAGAGCATGGCGGAAGACATAACAGAAACCAGTACAGAGACCGGATAGCGGAGCGTGAACCAACTCCAGATGTGGTAATTAAGATGGTGTGGTTTAATGACAGTTGCTATGAAGACGGTGAGCAGTCAAACAACAATGTGGACAGCTGGAGACATACTCCAATCATCTTTCAACCAATTCAAAATTGGACTTTATCCGTCCAGCCAGTGGTCATATTAGCAGAAATTGCTAATAAGTTCATCAGCCGTATCTACACAGATACAGGCAGTGAGGCTGACATCATTTATTGACATTGTTTGAGAACTTTCCCAAGGCACGTGCAGGATAGGGCTAGGCGGACAAGTCTGAAGGTTTCAGGATTGACAGGAGCACCGGTGAACGCCATGGGGCGAATTCGTTTGGAGGTTGTCATGGGAACATACCCATTGCTGAGGACTGAAACAATTGATTTCACTATTTTGGAAGGCACTTCTCGATTTAATGTCCTTTTTGAAAGGACAGCATTGGCTAAATTTGGGGCTATTACATCCACCGCTCATGCAGAGATCAGATTTCCAACTCTTAACGGAGTAGCTGTCATACATTCACAGTATGTGGCACCAACTAGGGAACGATCCACATTTGCAAATTTGCCAGAGGACAGAGCAAATCGGAGAAGGGGTAATCGATTGTTCAGAGATGATGAAGTTCAGGAGTTTTTTATACCATGATCAAGTGTTCAGGCCAGAGAGCGCTAGGCGCTTGGCGTATGAAGAACAAATTTCAGCATTTTATGAAGAGCAAAGTTTATCATTTCACTCTACGTTATTGTAGTTATGCTACAATTCCTATGTTTACAACGGCATACATCAAACTGTCATAATGTACTAATTAGGCCTGATCCACCTAAATTCATCATGATTTGTTTATGTACTGCTCACTATCAGTTAATAAAATTTTATCTTTTTCTTATGCAAAGTGCTGCCTGTGACAAATGTAAAACATTGCATTTATATCCTGCCCACAGAAGGAGAGTATTTTTATACCTCCGATGGCGGATGCTCTTGTGCCGGCCAGAAAAAGGCACAAGGGATGCTAGAAAACGTTGAAGTTTTACTAGAACGCACCGATGCAAAATGAAAAACTAGATACTTGTCATGACAAACATTATAAAAACTTACTTCACATAACGAATGAAGTTCTTACAATATATGAAGGCCAAAATATTTCACAACTTTTCCTCATAAACTTTATGACGGAAGGCGTATGGCGGAAAGGTTATTCACTCATAACCACTCTTCAAAAATACTTCATAACTATTCCTCATTAATTTTATGACGAAAAGCATATAATGGACTTTAATGTCCTGCAAATTATTTGAAGGCATGATACTTGTAAAAGTAAAATTTCAATATTCGATATGTTATTAATCCAGAAGAAGTTAACAATGCAAAGCATCTTCATAAGAATTGCATCAAACACTTTTCAGTATGTCTTATTCAGTTATGCACATGCAATTATACATGGAAAATCTATCATATGCTTAGTGCATAGCAGATTTATTTTAGCAAGAAAACATCAAAATATTTGTAATAAGCATAAAGACAAATATCATCATAAAGTAGCATGTGTTATTAGCATAAAAAGTAGAAAGGATTATTACAGACACTGTTCAGAAATTGTAACAAAATTCATGTAAACTTCACATCAAGGACATCATTGGCGGATGATTCTTCCCTACTGTACACATCATCAAACACATCAATCTTGAGGTTTGTCACTTTATCCTTTGTCTCGTTGACTCTCTCCAGAGTTCCAGGACGCATCAGATTAGCAATGGCAGGTGGAAGAGACTGGTTTGGAGCAAGGCGTTTGGTTACCTTGTTGGTAACATCAGAAATAGAATGGGTGATAACATCATCAACATAGTCATTATAAGGAGTCCCAACAAGATGGGATCCAAGAACCTTAGCTATCAACCCTGGTATACCCTTCTTCAACTCAGCAAAGTTACCCTCACCAGCCTCAGCCCTGCGGAGAAGTTCAGCAGACTTTTCCTTTTCAGCATTCAGCTGATTCTCCAGATCGCTAACCTTCAGCTTCTCTTCCTCAACCTTCTTCCTTTCAGCTTCCACCACTTTATCCTTCTCCTCTTGCAGAGTAACAGCAACATTTTGAGCACTTTTCAACTCAATTTCTATAGCCTTTAATGCTTCTTGAGTGCTGGTCAAGGCACGTTCAGCCTCAATAGCTCTTTTACGAGCATTTGCACCTTCAGCTATTTCAGTACGGGCTAATGCAAGAATAGACTCTTGATGCTGCTGCAATTGAAGAGCATTCCTTAGATGATTCATGAACAACATAGAAGATGCAGCAGTTGACTGCCTAAGTTGTTCAGAACGGAGAGCGGCAAAGTGGGGATTTAGCTCAGGGATAGCACAACCCTGTAAAAGAAGAATGTTATGATCAAAATTAGCAATTCACATAAATAAATTGTTAGCACAAGTTGTTTTATCATTGGTACCTGAAGAAGAGTCAAAAGATCATTGCACTTAGTGGCAGGGTTATCAATAAACGACTGCAGTGCGCCCAAATGAGCAGGAATTGGTGGTACAGGAACATTTGATGATGTAACAGCCGGGGTAGTGGTACTGAGAGGTGGAGAATGATAAGAAGAGTCTCCTTCTGGCCTCAGCTCCTGAAATTCAGCTTCACTAAATGGGGCGAAATTCTGGTCAGGAGTCTTCAAAATTTCATCCTCTTGACTTTCGAGTTTCTCCACCGTCCTCTGCTCACCACCTTCAGCAGCCTTTCCTTGGCTATCATCAGAATCTGCTAAAAACACTAACATAATTAAGTTAGCAAACATAACAGTTATGAGCAAAGATATATGCAATATCAAGAAAGGGTAATATAGGCATACTTTTTCTGCGTTTTGACTTAGGGCTTCCCTCAGCACTTTTTGCCCCCTTAGAGCCTATACTCTTCTTGCGTGTCTTCTTGATTGGAGGAGGGCTGGGGAGCGTTTCACCAGTAATATCAACCGATCCTGTT